>NC_089505.1:280537858-281162858 GCF_036850995.1 Saccopteryx leptura | reverse complement strand
TCAATTTTTATGTTGAGATTTTCTTTATTTGGCTTCTTGGACTTTCTAAACAGTTCTGCAAAGTCCAAATGTATGACAATGCACATTAGAGCTTTTATATACGTTAGCTTTTCTGAGCTGCAGTAGAAACTAAGTGTTTCTTCTTTGTCTTAATTTAGAATGTTGACTCTGTGCACAGGCATACATGATAGGTTTTACTAAGAAATAGTTTGATTTCATAAACATTTAAAAAATCTATCTTATGGCAAATAACCAAGTGGTGGTTTGCTTAAAGAAAGGCAATTTCCATTTGAATATTAGCAGTTTTGGTGCCGAAAGATCCAGCTGAAATTTTAAAATGAAGTTTCTGTTCATCAACAGTTGTGTGAAGAGACTCTTCAAGAATCTGTCTTCTGCCAGATTAAGGGATTCCTTGCCTTCTCCCAGGGTTAGCATCTTTCAACGCCATTATGTAGGCTGATTATTTCACTCTGGAAATTTCTGTAATTTTTATATTTTCAACTTTCTCAATCTCTGTCATTTTTCCTGTTTTTATTTTTCAGCCACAAATCTGAAATCTACTTTAGGGAGATGTTCTGCCTAGTTTTTTAGGAGACCCCACTGTGCTCTAAAGTAACTAAAACCGCATGGGTTACATTCTACTGCATTTATTTATTTTTTACATGTCTACCTTTTATTAAACTACAACCATACCCTTCAATACTGACAAGATCAGGTTCAATATTAGCCTTTATGCAAAGATAATCAATAAGTAATTGTTGAATAAATTGAGAAACAAAATAGCTTTAATGGTCCAAGGTAAAGTTTGCATAACAAGGTGTTAACCTGAACCCAAAATGTAGGAAAACACTAAACAGAATTTAGATAATAATTTTTCTTGTAACTTAGTCACAGACTCCGTGACATGTTGTGACATGTGAAATACAGCTAAGATTTAGTGTGAAATTTATTTAAAGTGTTATAAATATTCTCCAGTGTCTTTTCCATTTAGAGACAGGTACAGTTTAACCAATGGTTGTCCTTATGATTGTACCAGGAAATGGTGATAGAGAAATGAGAGAAATACTGACTACTCAGTTTAGTCGCTGAGCAGTAATTGGTAGTCAGATAAGTAAACAATTACAAGTCTTAATCCACAATCATAGGCAAATGGAAATAAGTAGGTGGATTAGAAAATTTTTTAACATTAATTAGCAATTTATTTTATTCCCAAAGATTCTGAAAGTTTTATAATTTTTGTTTTTTATTAAAATTATATCTATCAGTATTTGATATCATTGGAGATTGTTAGCTTATTTTCTTATTAGCAGAGAGGAGCCTGGGACAAAACTGGCAGGAAAACCATGGTAAGTAAACTACTTTTGAAAACCAAAATGTAATAGAGTGGTGCCTTGAGATATGAGTTTAATTCATTCTGTAACCAAGCTTGTAAGTCAGTCAACTTGTATATTAAACAAATTTCTCCCATTTAAAATAACTAAAATAGATTTCATCTGTTCCAGCCCTGTGAAACATCCCCAAACCATCCTAAATTATGAAAAAAGACATGTTTTTAATTAAGAAATACACATGTATACTTTACCAATGCATAACAAAATATATGAAATAAAATAAAAAAGTGGTATTTAATACTGTATTCTTACCTTGGAGACAGACAAGTGTGGCTAACGGAGGTAAATGGAGGAGGAGGAGGAGAGAAGGAAGAAGGGATGCAGGCATTGTAGACACGTAAACTAAAACTGCACTTTCTTAACACTAAATGTAAACTAAAACTGCATTTTCTTTATTTTAAACAAAACTAAAACTGTACTTTCTTTAATTAAAATGACACCAGAAAAACTTAATTGTAAAAAAAAATGCACTTCCTTAACTTTAAAATTAACCTAAGCTTAACATTACATATTTTTCATTTAATCATCACCTGTTTTTGGTTTTTTGGTTGCACTTTTGGTACTTTCACTTGCAGGACTTTTGAATAAAAATCTATCCAAAGAGGTTTGCTTTTGCCTGCCTTTTAAAATGTTACAGAAATGTGACAAACAAGTGTCATTAAAAAGTGCTGAAGCACAACCAGTTGAAACTTTTTCTGGATGTTTCTTTTCAATAAAACTTGAAAGCTTCTCCCACATAGCCAGCATGTCTTTAATCTCACTTGTAGAAATCACTCCCTCCAACTTTACCCACTCCTCACTACTAATCTCTTCTAGAAGCTTTGTTATGTTGCATCATCTGTAGCTCCTTCAACTCCTCATTTGAGAGTTCTTCCTCATGTTCCTTGACAAACTCCTTTACATCACTCTCATCTACCTCCAGACCCATCAACTTTCTGAGGGACACAATCTCCTCCAACACTTCTACCTCAGTCTCAGTCTCTAGTTCGAATCCTTCAAAGTCCCTGTCTGCAACAACATCAGGCCATAACTTTTTCCATGCCGAGTTAAGGTTCTTCTTGTAACCTCTTGCTATGCCAAGGCAATAATGCGTAAACATATCACAATGTTGTAGTGATCTTTCCAAAACTCTTGAAGGGTTAGATTTGTATTCTCAGTCACCTCAAAGCAGCAGTGGAACAAGTGCTTCATGTAAAGCTTTATAAAGTTGGAAATGACTGATGATCCATATGTTGCAAAATTGAAGTCATGTTGGGTGAAAGGTAGAGGACTTTCACGAATTTCAACTCATCGAGAATGTCATCTTCAAGACCAGGTGGATGGGTTGGAGCATTTTCAAGGATTAGTAATGCTTTCATCGGGAGTTTATTTTCTTGAAGATATTTCTTCACTGCAGGACCAAAGACGAGATTTACCCATTTAATAAAAAACTGACATGTAACCCATGACCTAGTATTGGCACACCATATAACCTGCAGTTTTTCTTTAAGAATCTTGTGAGCCTTAAAGGCTCGAGGTTTTTCAGAATGATACACTAGCAGTGGCTTTACTTTACAGTCACTGCTAGCATTTGCACACAATGCAAGGGTCAGATGGTCCTTCATGGGTTTATGGCCTGGCAGCTTCTTATCCTCTGCAGTGATGAAAGTCCTCCAGGGCATTTTTTTCCAAAACAACCCTGTTTCATCACAGTTGAACACTTGTTGGGGGATGTAGCCTTCCTTTGCGATAAGCACAGCAAAACGTGCAAAGTACTCCTCAGCTGCCTTAACGTCAGCACTCGCAGCTTCACCATGCCTCACCACCGAGTGGACGCCAGATCTCTTTTTGAAATTTTCAAACCAGCCATGACTTGCCTTAAACAAATCTTCTGCTGCCTCTTTTGAGGTTGATGGTTCTTTCTTCTTCAAGTCACCATAAATAATACGTGCCTTTTCGCATATTACAGTCTCCGTCACTGTATGTCCTGCCAGCTTTCTCTTTCGCCCACACCAGCAGAAGCTTCTCCGTTTTTTCATGGATATTTTGTCTTTAATTGGGGCAAAATTTAGTTCCTTTTGCTGGATTTTCACTTTTGATGGCATCCTTTTGTTTAAGGATGGTACAAATTGTAGACATATTGTGGTCGTACAGCCTTGCCAGTTGAATCACTCGTACAGCACGCTCATGTTTTTATATTATTTCTTGCTTTACTTCTATCAACATCATTCTCTTCTTTACAGCACTGTCCTTTACACTCACTTTCTTCAGCCCCATGATAGCACATAAAAAAAGTTAGTAAAAAAATGCAAAAATGATGCAAGAATGAATACAGCGCACGAGATTTGACTTGATTCTGTGGGTAACACGTGAGAAAGAACAAGATGCTGGTGTTGTGCTGCTAAGACTGGACCCATGAGTCAATGCGCCAGCTAGCGGCAGCTTCCCAAATCATGACTTCTATCTCAGAATTTCACTCGGATCTCGAACAAAAATACAGACCAAGTCACTGCCCGTATCTTAAAAAATTCATATGTTGTTCTGCTTGTATCTCAAGGTACCACTTCAGGGGTCCCCAAACTTTTTACACAGGGGACCAGTTCACTGTCCCTCAGACCATTTGAGGGCCACCACATACAGTGCTCCTCTCACTGACCACCAATGAAAGAGGTGCCCCTTCTGGAAGTGTGGTGGCGGGCCAGATAAATGGCCTCAGGGGGCCGCATGTGGCCCGCGGGTCGTAGTTTGGGGAAGCCTGAATGACACCTATAAAATGAAAATGTGTAGGCTGTAATTCCTCTTGTCTGAGTATCGGGAAGTCTGCCAACCACTTCTCTTGGCTGTGAGAGGTTCTTCCAGATGGCAGAATAAATTCTCTAGTGACAAAACAAAGACCCAAGTCCCTAATTACTTAATGCTTTTGGTGATAAATTCCTGTCTCTTGAGTGATCCACTTTCCACTCAGTTAGTCAAAGAAGAAATGTGGAGTCACCCCTGACTATCTCTCTCCCTCACTTCTCATACTCGGTTGTCTCAATGAGAAAGAATCCTTCTTTCTTTTTTCTCTTGCTTCTTGAAATGTCTTTCCCTTCATTCTCAGGAGGGGACAGAATTTTCACAAATATTTCCAGGCCAAAATTTTAGTTCCTTCATTAGCTCCTCTCCATAGGAAAGGTAGATTACTCACTTGATGAAGTAGGCAGGATCCTAGGCTATATTATTCCATAAATGGATTAATATGTTGAAAAACATAGCTTATGCACTGTCCTCCATCACAGTGCTTGCCCTCTGTTTCACCCTTCTTGCCCTCTTGGGTCTAACTGTGCCCAGGTGTGATGTTCTCATCGTACATCAAGTGGAATGTATTTTTAAAAAGTCTAGTTCTAGAAGGTCTGGTTAAGATTTTTCTCTTAGTCTGGCTTCTCTAATTCTGGTTAAATAAGCCATGTCAATTCTTTTTTATGTCACTGAGTTCCTTCATTTCAGGAAAAAAATCAAGAATCATCATTTCAGCCTCTGGTCTTTGCTTCATTCTCTTATTTTACTTCTTATAAAATCTTATACTTTTTGTATTAAAGCAGATATTTCACTTTGGGCTTCATATGTTTCTTTGTGATTCAGAACATGAGAGGAAGAGGTTTTGATTTATTAGTCTGTATCAAACCTCCAACAATTCAGAAGGGACAAAAGTCGGCTTACAGTTATGTGTATGGGAAACACAGAGCTTATTCTTGTATTATCATTTATTAATTATTGTATTATTATCCACATGAACAACTATAAGTCTACTTTTGCTACACTCTGTATATTAATCCTATTATTTCTATGTTTTTATACAGTCTATTTTTATTTACTTTTGCCTCATTTTGGGATATCAATGTCTCTGAGTTGAATAACTGCATTAATATCCTACCCAGTCTCTAGTTTTTTCTACCACTCTCGATACAAGCATCATGGTCTCTGTGCAACATATATTGGTAGGACCAGTTTTATGGTCATGGAATTCAATCACACAGGTCTTGCACTTAGAAGGGCACTTCACTTGGTTTTTATCATTTTCTTGAAATTTTTAATTTTACCTTTAAATTTGTGTCTTGTAAGTGAAGTTTGATACGTACAAAAGAAAAGCATGTTTTCTGTAAATATGCATAGCTATAGTTCAACAAAATGATATAAAATATAGTATATTAGAATAATATACAGCAATTTATTATATTTGAACATTAATTTTTATAGTCTACATTAAAAAATTCTTGGTATTATAATCATGTGTTTCTGCATCTAACATTTATTAAGCACAGCATAAGTGTTTGGCTAATATAGGGGAGAAAGTGCTACTACTAAAAAAGTATATGATAAGGTTTTGGTCATTTGCATTTTTTAGAACTCTGTTAATGACCTTTGGTCTGCATACTAAGCAAATTATGGTTCAAAAAGAAAGCTTGTTCTTTTGGGACTGTCAATGTCTTCTTTTACATATTTGTAGAATTAGCATATCTTATACTCACTTTGAATCTCATTGAACTATCTTGCATCATAGATCTGCTGGTATTTTGTGCTCAGAGGCAATACTGATGCTGTACAGGAATAAGACAGCAAGAGGGCACACATATTGTATGTGCCTTTTCTGCTCTTATGAATGATCTAATGATTAGCTTAAGAAACTTGCACAAGTTACTATTAAACCAGAGAAACAGACCAATAAAAGATATATATTTTAAGAATTACTTCAAGATTAGATGTCCCAGGTTTGATTCCCAGCCAGGGCACACAGGAGAAGTGCCCATCTGCTTCTCCACCCTTCTCCCTTTCTTTTCTCTCTATCTCTCTCTTCCCCTCCCACAGTCAAGCCTCCATTGGAGCAAAGTTGGCCTGGGCACTGAGGATGGCTCCAGAGCTTCAGTCTCAGATGCTCGAATGGCACTTGTTGTAACAGGGCAACACCCTAGATGGACAGAGTATCGCCCCCCTGTTAGGCATGCCAGGTAGATCCCAGTTGGGTGCACGTGGGAGTCTGTCTCTCTTCCTTTCTGATTCTCACTTCAGAAAAATACAAAAAAAAAAAAAAAAAGAATTACTGCAAGAGAACAGTGTACCCAATTGCTGGGGTTCTAAAGACAAGTCTGAAATCCATAGGGCAGGCTCCCAGGAATGATTGACAAGCACTCTTGGGCATGAGATGAAGAGCCTAACCACATGTGGAATTTCTTTTCAGAAGTCTTTGCTCTCCTCTTAAAGCCCTTCAGCTAATTGAATCAGTTCCATCTAGATTGTCTAGGATAAACTTCTTTAAATAAGGCCAACTAATTATAGACTTCAATCATGTTTACAAAATACCTTTTCAAGATTAGAGTTTGATTAATTGAGGACTGTCATATAGCCAAGTTTATACATAAAACTTCTTTCATTCTTTTTCATTGTTTTACGTTTTTGCTCCTCTAAATAGAACATTTCAAATAACCTCTCCTAGTGTTTTCTGACTCTTTCTTCTGTTTGATTAAGTCTGTTTTTGAAACTCTCTAGTGAATTTTTCAATTCAGGTATTGTGTTTTTCACATCCAAAATATGTGGGGTTTTTTATATATTTTCTTTCTCTTTGTTGGTGTTTTTATTTCATTCACACATTATTTTCCTCAGCTGGTTCAGAATCTTTATGGTGATTATTTTAAATTCCTTGTCAGATAAATCAGATGCTTCCATGTCTTTAAGGCTGGTATCTGAAAATGTATTTTGTTTCTTTGGTTGGGTCATCTTTCTTTGTCTCTTTGTGAGATTTTGCACTTTTTGTTAGGGTCTGCACATTTGAAAGATCAGCTACCTCTTCTAGTTTCTACAGACTGGAAAAGACGTGCAGTAATCAGCACAGTTAGAGATTCTGCAGGCCTTTTAAATCTTTCCTATTGAAGCATTTTCTCTAGACTGGTGCCAGTAAATTCCTAATTAGAGGGATGTGCAGATTTCTTTTTTTAGGAGCTCATAATCTCTTGCTCCCTCTTGTGTCCATATGCCATTCTGCAGGTTCTCTGAAGCAGTGATAGGACACTCAAGCTCTCTGTTCATACCAGCATACTAGCTTCTATTTAATAGTATCCTGGATTCCATCAGCACACCAAGTCAGGCAAGAAAAGAAACCAGTGCCCTAAGAAATTACTCCCATCTGAAAAGCTAAAATGTTGGTAAGATGCTCCATTCTTCTCTTTCAACCCTGATGTGAAGTCCACCTTGCTGTATTGGCTCTCTCTTCTGGACTATAGGTCCTCTGGGGCAACAGCCATCCACACAAACTTCTTTGTTCTCAGTTCCACCCCAGACATATAGAATGTGCAGGTCCCTTCAGGGTTCCAATACCGGTAAGACAGAAACCAATGTTGCATCCATGTTGGACGTAGGCTCTAACTTTTTTCCTCCTTGAGGAATAGTCAAGAGTTTTGGATTTTTTCTGCTTATTCTGCACTGAGTTGAGAGAGGAACTATTGGCAAATAAGTGTGTGTTAGTTCAAACCATTGCCTTGTTTTCAGTTATCTCCAAACTAGAATGCTTTTCTGTCAGCATTAAAGTAAAAAAAATAATAATAATAAGTAACATAGGAAGTTCCCTTGAAAGTCTGATCAATGGACTTATATTTCAGTCTTTTCTTTCTCTCTCCAGGGAGAATCCAGGAATTAGGACTTTACTCTTGATTGCACCATGCTATGCCAACAGGAAGAACTATGCCAAGTGAGTGCTATGACTTCTACCAATTTCTATATGGCTGGTTTTGCACTGGCTTTGGGTACAGAAGTCTCTCAGTTGGTTTCTAAATTTCCCACAAAGGGAGTTGGTCCACATATTGCTGTATTGTTGTTGAGCTGGGTCTCATAATTAGAAGGAGAGTCAGAGGCTTACTATCTTGCTAGACTGCTAATGTTACCCTATTATTACCAATTTTAGTATTAAAATTTTAGAAGCATCCTTTCTAAATTTGGAATATAGAAGAAAAGGTTGATATCTCCACCATTTTTCATCAACATTTTATTTGATTTGAAAGAATAAAAATAACATATTTGGAAAAATAATTGTATATGTTGAAACTCCCCCTAAATCTATAGACACTAACTATTAGAAGAAGATGTTTTGGTAAAGTGGACAGATATAAAATTAATATATGAGATCAGGGAGTGGAGCCCAGTGAGACAGGGAGTCTCCCATGCCCACGAAGCAGCCCGAGCTGCAACCGGTGAGCCAGCACACCCAGCAGTGCCAGTGCCATAGTGTCTGAGGAGGAAGAGGCAGTAGGGGGCTGGCAGAAAGACCACACTGCAGGAATAGAGAGGCCACACATACTGGCCAAGAGTAAATAAAAGCCAGACTAAGTGTGCAGCTGATAGTTACAATGGTACCAGGGTCCAAAGGAGGCAACCAAAAACTCTGGATTGCCTGTAGCTTCAAGAAGGTTGCTAAGGGTCAGTCAAAAGCAGTGACTCCTGCAGGTCTGAGCCAGATTCTGGCCAGGGAAGTCCAGGGTTGGTACATCCAAGGGACAGATACAGAGAGCATCAACTCAGGACCTAACAACCCTAGTTAGTGTGGTATCGTAAGGAAAGGCTCCTCACACCTGACCCACCTAAGGCATAGAAAACACTATAACAAACAGAAAAAAAAAGCAGAGGCAGCAGACAAGTAGCCCACAGCATATTAAAAATAACAGCTGAAGCCAACCCAAGAAGATATAGAAACAACACAACTGAAAGCTAGATGCAGACAACACCAACCCTATACTCAGCTAACTACACAAACAACACATCCAAAGAAGCAGTCTATACAGAAACAAAATGAAAAGACAGAGAAATGCAATTCAGATGAATCAACAAGAGAAATCCCAGAAAAGGAACTGAATGAGATAGAAATAATCAAGACACCAGGTGCAGAGTTTAGAATAATGATAGTTAGTATGCTCAAGTATATTAAAGCAACAATAGATGGACAGAATGAGCACCTAAACAAAAGGATAGAAGGCATCAAAACGGACATTAAAATCATAAAAATATAAGTCAGACAGAAGTGACATACACATTATCAGAAATGAAGACTACACTAGAAGGAATTAAAAGCAGAATGGATAAAGCAGAAGATTGAATTAGCGATTTAGAGGACAAGATAAGTAAAAGCACAGAAGCAGAACAGCAAAAAGAAAAGAAGATAAAAAAGTCTTAGGAAATTCTAAGAGAGCACTGTGACAACATGAAGAGAAACAACATCTGCATAATAGGAGTTCCTGAAAGAGAAGAGAAAGAACAAGGAATAGAGAACCTGATTGAAGAAGTCATAGCTAAAAACTTTCCTAAATTGATGCAGGAAAAGGTCACAAGGGTTCAAAAAAGCACAGAGAATCCCATTAAAGAGGAACCCAAAGAGACCTAAACCAAGACACATCATAATTAAAATATGAATGCTAAGAGATGAAGAAAGAATATTAAAAGCTGCAAGAGAAAAGCAGTCAGTC
This sequence comes from Saccopteryx leptura, assembly GCF_036850995.1. Lineage (NCBI taxonomy): Eukaryota > Metazoa > Chordata > Mammalia > Chiroptera > Emballonuridae > Saccopteryx > Saccopteryx leptura. Next base: position 281,153,005 of record NC_089505.1, on the reverse strand, counting down.
ACCTACAAAGGAACACCCATAAGGATGGCTTCCAACTTTTCAACAGAAACACTGGAGGCCAGAAGGGAATGGCAAGAAATTTTCAAAGTAATGTAAAACAAGAGCCTACAGGGGCCCTGGCGGTTGGCTCAGTGGTAGAGCATCGGCCTGGCGTGCAGGAGTCCTTGGTTTGATTCCCAGCCAGGCCACACAGGAGAAGCACCCATCTGCTTCTTCATCCCTCCCCTGCTCCTTCCTCTCTGTCTCTCTCTTCCCCTTCCACAGCCAAGGCTCCATTGGAGCAAAGTTTGCCCGGGCACTGAGGATGGCTCTGTGGCCTCTGCCTCAGGTGCTAGAATGGCTCTGACTGCAGCAGAGCGATGCCCCAAGATGGGCAGAGCATCGCCCCCTGGTGGGCATGCTGGGTGGATCCTGGTCGGGCACATGTGGGAGTCTGTCTGACTGCCTCCCCATTTCCAACTTCGGAAAAAAACCAAAAATTAAAAAAAACAAAACAAAACAAGTGCCTACAACCAAGACTTCTTTAACCAGCAAGGCTATCATTTAAAATTGAAGGAGATATAAAAAGCTTCCAGACAAAAAAAAACTCAAGGACTTCATTACAACCAAACCAATGCTGCAAGAAATGTTAAGGGGCCTGTTGTAAACAGAACAAAGGGGAAAAATCTAATAAAAGAGGGATATAGATTTAAACAATGAAATAGCATTAAATGACTACATATCAATAATAACCTGCTTGACCAGGTGGTGACACAGTGGATATAGCATTGAACTGGGATGTGGAGGACCCAGGTTCAAGACCCCGAAGTCGCCAGCTTGAGCATGGGCTCATCTGGTTTGAGCAAGGCTCACCTGCTTGAGCCCAAGGTTGCTGGCTCAAGAAAGGGGTCACTCGGTTTGCAGTAGCCCTCCCAGTCAAGGCACATGTGAGAAATCAATCAATGAACAATTAGAGAGACGTGACAAGGAATTAATGTTTCTAATCTCTATCCCTTCCTGTCTGTCTGTCCCTATCTATCTCTCTCTCTGACTCTGTCTCTGCCACAAAGAAATAATAATAATAATAATAACCTTAAATAAATAGATTAAATGCTCCAATCAAAAGACATAGGATAACTGAATGGATAAGAAAACAGAACCCATACATATGCTATCTACAAGAGACCCACCTAAAAATAAAACACAGTGTATGTGTTTCAGGACACATACACTGAAAGTAAAGAGATGGAAAAAATATTTCATGCAAATAGAAATGTAAAAAATCTGGGGTAGTAATACTTATATCAGACAAAACAAACTTTAAAAACAAAGGCTATAGTAAGGGATAAAGAAGGTCACTACATAATGATAAAGGAAACAATCCAACAGGAAGATATAACCATTATAAATATCTGTGTGCCTAATATAGGAGCTCCTAAATATATAAAGCAGATTTTGATGGACATAAAGGGCGAGATCAACAGCAATACTGTAATAGTAGGAGATTTCAATACCCCAGTAATATCACTGGATAGATCCTCAAAAACAAAAATGAACAAAGAAACAGCAGATTTAAAGGACACACTAAATCACTTAATAGATTTAATAGATATCTTCAGAACTTTTCACCTTAAAGCAGCAAAATATACATTCTTCTCAAGTGCTCATGGTACATTCTCAAGGATAGACCACATGTTAGGACACAAAACGAGTCTCAATAAATTTAAAAATATTGAAATCATATCATATATTTTCTCTGACCACAATGGCATAAAACTAGAAATCAACTACAATAGAAAAACTGAAAAACGCTCAAACACTTAGAAACTAAATAGCATGGTATTAAATAATGAATGAGTTAACAATGAGATCAAGAAAGAAATAAAAAATTTCCTTGAAACAAATGAAAATGAACATACAACAAGCAGTCTTGAGAGGGAAGTTCAGAGCAACTTCAGGCACACCTTAAGAAGCAAGAAAAAGTTCAAATAAACAACTTAACCCTGCATCTAAAAGAACTAGTAAAAGAACAGCAAGTAAATCCCAGAGGAAGTAGAAAGAAGAAAATCATAAAGATCAGAGCAGAAATAAATGACATAGAGGCTAAAAAAAACAATACAGAGGATCAATGAAACCAAGAGCTGGTTCTTTGAAAAGTTAAACAAGATTGATGAACTTTTAACCAGACTCACCAAGAAAAAATGAGAGAGCACTCAAATAAATAAAATTAGAAATGAGAATGAAGAAAGAACAACTGACACAGCAGAAATACAAAAGATTGTAAGAAATACTATGAAGAACTGTATGCCAAAAAATTAGACAAGCAAGGTAAAATGGACAAATTCCCTGAAACATATAATCTTTCAAAAATCAATCTGGAAGAATCAGAAAACTTAAACAGACCATTTACAACAAATGAGATTGAAACAGTTATTAAAAAACTTCCAACATACAGAAGTCCTGGGCCAGATGACTTCACAGACAAATTTTACCAAATTTTCAAACAAGAACTAACTCTGATCCTTCTCAATCTATTTCAAAAAATTCAAGAGGAGGGAAGACTTCAAAGCTCCTTATATGAGGCGAGCATAATTCTGATTCCAAAACCAGGCAAAAACAATATAAAGAAAAAAAAACTATAGGCAAATATTCCTTATGAACTTAAATGCTAAAATTCTCAACAAAATTTTAGCAAACCGGATCCAGCAATATATAAAAAAATCAGACATCATGATCAAGTGGGATTTATTCTGGGGAGTCAAGACTAGTACAATATTCTCAAATCAATCAATGTGATTCATCATATAAACAAAAGGAAGGAGAAAAATCACATGATAATATCAATAGATGCAGAAAAAGCATTTGATAAAATCCATCACCCATTTATGATCAAAACTCTCAGCAAAGTGGGAATACAAGGAACATAACTCAACATGATAAAGGTCATCTATGACAAACCCACAGCCAATATCATACTCAATGGGCAAAAATTAAAAGCAATCTACTTAAGGTCAGGAACAAGGCAGGGGTGCTGGCTTTCACCACTCTTAGTCAACATAGTTCTGGAAGTCCTAGCCACAGCAATCAGACAAGAAGAAAAAATAAAAAGCATCCAAACTGGAAAAGAAGTAAAACTATCATTATTTGCTGATGATATGATACTGTACATAGAAAACCCTAAAGTCTCAGTCAAAACTACTGGACCTAATAAATGAATTCAGCAAAGTGGCTGGATATAAAAGAAATATTCAGCAATCAGAGGCATTTTATATACCAACAATGAACTGTCTGAGAGAGAAATTAAGAACACAATCCCCTTTACTATTGCAACAAAAAAATAAAGTACCTACCTACAAGTAAATTTAACCAAGGAGGTTAAAGACTTGTACTCGAGAAATTATAAAACATTGATAAAAGAAATCAAGGAAGATACTACTAGTAAAGCATATACCATGTTCATGGTTAGGAAGAATAAACATCATTTAAATGTCTATTTTACCCAAAGCAATTATAAATTCAATGCAATACCAATTAAAATACCTATGACATACTTCAAAGATATAGAACACATATTTCAAAAGTTTATATGGAACCAAAAGAAAAACCATGAATAGACTCAGCAATCTTGAAAAAAAAAAAATAATAAAGTGGGTGGTATCACACTTCCTGATATCAAGTTATACTACAAGGCCATTGTACACAAAACAGCCTGGTATTGGCATAAGAACAGGCATATAGATCAATGGAACATAACAGATAACCCAGAAATAAACCTACACCTTTATGGACAATTGATATTTGACAAAGGAGGGAAGAGCATACAATGGAGTAAAGAAAGTCTCTTTAACAAATGGTGTTGGGAAAATTGGACAACTACCTGAAAAAAAAAATGAAACTAGACCACCAACTTATACCATTCACAAAAATAAACTCAAAATGGATAAAAGACTTAAATATAAGTTGTGAAACCATAAGCATCTTAGAAGAAAACATAGGCAGTAAGCTCTGCGACATCTCTCACAGCAGTATATTTGCTGATTTATCTCCATGGGCAAGTGTAATAAAGGGCAGAATGAATGAATGGGACCATGTTAAACTAAAAAGCTTTTGTGCAGCTAAAGGCAATATGAACAGAATAAAAAGACAAACCACACAATCGAAGAACATATTTTAAAATACATCTGATAAGGGGTTAATAACCAAAATTTATAAAGAACTTGTAAATCTCAACACCACAAAGACAAACAATCCAATCAAAAAATGGGCAAAAGAAATGAATAGATACTTCTCCAAAGAGGACATACAAATGGCCAATAGGCAAATGAAAAAATGTTCAACATCACTAATCATTAGAGAAATGCAAATTAAAACCACAATGAGATATCACCTCACACCAGTCAGAATGGCGCTCATCAAGAAAACAACACAGAATAAGTGCTGGCGAGGATGTGGAGAAAAGGAAACCCTCCTGCACTGCTGGTGGGAATGCAGACTGGTGCAGCCACTGTGGAAAACATTATGGAGATTCCTTAAAAAATTAAAATTGGAACTCCTTTTTGACCCAGCCATCCCACTTTTAGGAATATATCCTAAGAACACCAAATCACTGATTCAAAAGAAATGCACCCCCACGTTAATTGCAGCATTGTTTACAGTAGCCAAGATCTGGTAATAGCCCAAGTGTCTGTCAGTGTACGAGTGGTACATATACACAATGGAATACTATGCAGCCAGGAAAAAGATGAAAATCTTACCTTTTGTGACAACATGGATGGACATGGAAACTATTATGTTAAGTGAAATAAGCAAGAAAGGAAAAGAAAAATATCACATGACCTCACTCATTTGAGGAATCCAATGAACAATGTGAACTGAGGAACAGAATAGAGGCAGAGGTGGGATCAAAGGGAACAGAGGGAAAGTGGACAGAGGGAAAGGGGATAAGAAGATGGGTTCAGAGAAGGCAAAGAGATTGGTGAAATTATATATACATAACACAGCATTATGGAAAGCAGAAAAGCAAAACCTGGAGGGAATGGGGAGGGCTTTGGGGAGAGGGTGCCAAAGGGGATGTTGAGGAAAACAAGGGGTTGGGGGGATGTATTCTGTGGGACACTTGGATCTATGTAAACACAATAAATTAAAATCCATTAAAAAAAAAAGATCTGCCCAGCCTTCTTCCTACACAGTGTAGCTGGAGGGATAGACAGGGAATGAAGATGTAGGTTTGTGGCAAATAATGACATCCCCACATGTGCTGGCGATTATTTCCAGGCTATGAAACACTAACCACTCTCTGTGTCCAAATGTCTTCCCTGCTGTCCCCACCATTACATCTAGCCTTCTGGGGTGAGGATATTCAGAAGGCTCTGCTGACTTGCAACCAAGTTTTCTGCTAGCAGAGAAGAAAGGGGCAGTGACAATCCCCAGGCCTTCTAACATACAAGTGTCACCATAGTCAGCTCAGGGGAGTGACACAAACCATGAGGCCTCTGCAGTAAAGACCACGGGAGAGGCAGCAAGAGTAGTATGCTGTGTTAGATACCCTGAAACCTGGGAGTGACTGGATTTCAGGGGTCAACAGGGACCCAGTGAGCCTACAGCCAGCTGGGCGACTGCAGCCCTGCCCAGTGGAAAGGACCCAGGATTTAGGGCCTCACAGATGGAGGTCTCAATGCCACTGTGTGGCATTTTATGACTCACTTTTTCACTTCTTTGAATATCTTGTGTCGTCAATAAAATGGAGGTAAAGAACAAAACAAGGAAAACCAAACATGAGATTTATTTGCATTTCTATACACTATAACACAGTTTAAACATATAAAAATTAGATATCTAGGCTGCATAACAAATTATCCTAAAATTTAGTGGCTTAAAAGAATAACAGTCTTTTGGTTATAATCCACAAATTTGGCAGTTTGCTGAAGAGAACTTGTCTTGCCTCCATGTGGCATCTGTTGGGCCAAATTCACTGGAAGATGGAATATCCACTTTAAAGATGAACAGTTGGTGCTAGATGTTCACTCTAGGCTATATAATGGCAGTCTAATTTCCTCTATGCATGGCCCTTTCTGTGTGCTGCTTGGACTTCCTCATGATATGGTGGCTGGGCTCCAAGAGTGAGTATCCAAAGCACACTGGCAAAAAGGAATGTATTTTGATGAAAATCTCAGATGTACTTAATGTCATTTCACCAAACTTTATTATGACAGCCTTCTCTGTTTCAAATAAAAGTAACATAAATTCCAATCATGTTGGAGGGAGTGTCAAAAAAATCAAGTGGTCATTTTTGGAAAATGCAATCTGCCTTTAAATAAAACTATCATTTTAAATAGCAAAACATATGGAAAATTATAGCATGCTAATAAATAAGATTCAACCTCATCAATATATGCATTTCTCTAACTAAATTCTAATTTCACCAATGAATCTCACAGCGAGATTTTAAGATACTTGTAGAAATGATTCTATAATGTATTTGGAGGTGTGATAATCTCCAAATGACCATGTCTGAGAAAGAAGATGGGAAGATTTGCCCTACCTATTATATATGTCCATATATTTAAAGTTGTATAACTTAGGGAATTACTTCCATATTTGTACCAGAAAACATCTTCAACAATGTTTATTCATATCAAAAGAAGATAAAAAATGGAAACAATCTTAATACCCATCTATTATAAATAAATGATGAAATAGTCACTCAAGCAAAACTATTTTTGAATTTTATGTGTGTTCCTAAATATAATAAACAAATAAATGCATAATTAAATATATAAATATGAGCAATCCTAGCAGACTGCCTTCAGTGTGATACCATATATTGAACACTCATAAATAATTAAAGCTCTACTATGTGTTGCTTGGGATTAAATCAATAAAGTTAGGTAAACTCAATTGTTTAAAAGTATGTGAATAACAAATACAAAATATAAGACAATTACTTACAGATTCAAGCAGTGTATTGATAGTGGGAAGAAGCATACAAGTAGTTTTCTAAAGCTGACAATATTTTTTTTTACAATTTTTGTGATAGCTTTATATACATGTTACATATGGTATATGTGTGTGTGTGTGTGTGTGTGTTTGTGTAATTTACATATTTCAAAAAATGCTTCCGAACTTTTACATAAGTGAGTAGACTTTCCCAGCTTCCCCACATTTCACGCATAACTTTATGTCTGGCAAAGTTCATGGAAGCATGGGACTAAGTAGCAATGAATTGCTTGGTTTACTGTAACTTCTTTTAAGAATTTGTTCATATTGGCACAAGTATAGGTGCAGAGACCACACAAGGCACTACGGCCACAGAAATTTCTCAATGACAATAGTATAATCACAGTTTTATCCAGACAAAATTCACAGCACCCACCCATAGAAAAAAGCTTTGTATTAGTTACTAGAAAAATTCTAAAGAAATAAGAGTAGAGTATCCATCTTCAATAACTTCTAGTTTAGTTGGAATAATGATGCAAACATGCCAGTTTTTATCCTGTTACTGGAGCTAAGAGCACAATCAGCAGGGCATCCTTTTACTTCAGGTTGTTCTGCAATTTCCAGAGTCAACCAGCCCTTCTCAAAAAACTCCTAGTGATGTACCAAAGAATGGAATTCAATAGCAGTGTTAGAGATGTTAAATGTTGGCATGCTCTTTGGTGTCTTATGCTTCTTAGATTTCTACCTGAATATGTTTCTGGAAGTCAAATTGCTTTCATAAATAATACAGTTCTTCATAGTAATAAAATTCTATGCTAGAATACATAATTCTTTAACTTTCATAAATCAAACAAGATCAAATTATTATGAATATTTAAAAAATCATTCCAAAGCAGTATATAATGGTAAATTAAGAGACAAGTAAAAACTAAAAAGTAATATTTTATTCAAAATGCAGGTCAGATTCAAGAAAAGGATGTGAGTATGGTTGAGTAGAATTGATTAACAGAATCTTTTGCATTGCAGTGTGTACCTTATGAGATCATACTATTTACAAGTTACTTGAGAATACACAAAGGCAAATTAAACATGAATCCTGACCTCAAGAACCTTATAGCTTGGTAATTGTGAGAAGAGTCACCCAACTTAATGAAGCCATAGAAGACTATAGGAGAAGAACTATAGAACACAATGTCACCACTACCATTTCCGTACCTGATACCAGCCCAACCCATGGGTCCCTGTGATTTTTATTAAAAAACTGCCCTTCAGCTACTGGAACCACTTGGTTCAGTTAGATGTAGTTGAATGCTTTGTAGGATTTCTGCCTCAAATCTCACTGTCATTTGTCTCCTTCCTTTTCTTAACCTACTCTTCCTATCTCTGGTCTCCCTCTTAATAAATATCTTGCACAATTCATTTTAGGACCTGCTTTTTTTAACTCATTCTAATTCAAATTTAGAATAAATCTGTAAGTCATAAGAAGGAAAACAGAAGACTCACTGAGAAGCAACCCTCCTTGGTTTTACATGCTCTGTGGAGCAACATTATCTTGACTTCATTCGGATGGATTATTGGTTTATGTTACAAAAAATATCTGATCAGTGTACCTAATTTTAAACATTTTTTCTTTCTTTTCCTTAAATGTAGTACAATATCAAATCTATTGCAATCATTATATTCAATTACCAGAAGAATAAATCACATAGGCAAAATGATTAACGTTCACAGGAAATTGCCATTTTTTTTCCACAATGACTATTTAGCTTGTCCATGTGAAATGCAATTCTGGAGTCTTTCAGCATTTTTTGCAACTTTAATTACAGTTTACAAAGTTTAGCTTGATTAATTGAAACTGGATTCATGTAAACAACAATATTATGTTCGCTCCATTGATAATGAATTTTCATTTATCAAAAAAAGTAAATCAGCATTGTTCATTGGAAAGAAGAAGGTTTTCTTTTTCTTTCTTTTCTCCCCCCATCATCAAAAGTATGGATTGATTTAAACTCTAGAAAATAGTTTAGGAAATTATATCACATATTTTCAATGTCTCAAGAAAAACCTAGTTACCTTCATTTAATAAATATAAAACTGTTATGTTTAAAATTGATGGTAGAGTATTATATTTTTTTAATTTTTTCCATTGACTGAGGGAGAAATAAGGGGAAAGGGAGAAAGAGAGAGGCATCAACTCGCTGTTCCACTTAGTTGTTCCATTTAGTTGTGCACTCATTGATTGATTGTCATGTGTACCCTGATGGAAAATAAACCTATAACCTCAGTGTACTAGAACTACACTTTATCTATGGAGCCACCCAACAGAGCTATATTGTTTTTTTGTTTGTTTTTTGTTTTGTTTTTTTCTTTAAGCAAGAAAAGAGAATATGCTAAGAACTGGATCAATTCAATCTGTTACCACAAGTTAGCCAGACTGTCTAAAATACCTTTAATGAGGATGGTGTTTACACAGTGGGATCAGTGCGTCAATACAGATATTTTGTATAGAACTGTATGTCCACTGTTCACCCAGATGGCAGATTTAGGATGATTTTAGCATCCATGAGAAGCTAGTTGAACTTCAATTCTGTTCTGAAGCTCCAGCTAAACTCTAGTAATTAAATCCAAAGTGTGAATGTTAGTAAAGTTTCTGAGACAGGGAACTGAGCATATCATTTTTGGTTGCTTACAGCTAAATTAAATCAGAATAGTTAAAGAGAAATTCAAAAACTGAAATATGATTAAGTGGCCTGATCCACACAAATCAGAATATAGTCAAGTGGGTTAAGGGAATTGTAGCAGATCAAGCAGACTAGAGATTTCTTGATTACATTTCCAGACCTGAAATCTCAGTAGTCTGAATCATTCACAGGGGCAAAGCTGGTGGTTTTTAAATTAATAAAGTAGTGATACTTTTTAAAACATTTTATATTTATTTTTTCAAAATATTAATAAATTTCTAGTTGCTCTGGATTTACATTTTATCATATAACAAAAAGCTTTTTTGTTGTCACATCAAGGCAAAAATAAAATTAAGAGGGATGATAGGGTATGATGTGATGGTGTGGCTGAATGTGCAGTAAAGGGTTGGGAGGCACAAACACTTTCCTTTCCTTTCCTTTCCTTTCCTTTCCTTTCCTTTCCTTTCCTTTCCTTTCCTTTCCTTTCCTTTCCTTTCCTTTCCTTTCCTCTCCTCTCCTCTCCTCTCCTCTCCTCTCCTCTCCTCTCCTCTCCTCTCCTCTCCTCTCCTTTTATTTTTGCTTTTATTTTCTCTTTTCTCTTCCTTTCCTTCTTTAACAAAATGGCATCAGTGTGCTGAGAAGGAATCAAACCCCCAACATGGCAGAAGAGGATAATGTGAGGCCATAAACATGAGTGGATGGTAGTGGCCCATGGATGGCACTGAGGTAGTAGATATTAGTAACCAAGTGGATAGTATTGAGGTAGAAGATACTAGTTGCCAAGATAAGACAACAATCATTGTATAGATAAAATAAGATTTTCAACTCTATCTAGAAAATCTCAAACTTTTAATAAGTTCAGCACCATATTTTGACTTGACCAGAATCCTGTAGACATCATAGAAGCTTTGTAATTCATTCACTCATTCAAATGGCATTTCGGTACCATTTTTTAACACTAAAAGTGAGCAAACTCAAAAAATACAAATTTTACAAACTCATTTGCCCAACAAACGCTACTTTTTGTTAGAAGAATTCCTCTATAACTAGGTCTTGGTCCAATGTGTTTCAATAAAGCTCTGCAGGTGGTTTTGATATCCATTTTTAACTGAGATCCACTATCTACTCCAATGGCTGCCATTTTTATTTTTCCATCCAGTGTACTTGATATTTCATCCACTAAATAGCAACAATTGTACTTAGAGTTAATGTGCCATAACATTCTACCATTACCAGTTTCCATGTAGATGAATTTTCTGTAAGAACAATGCTGGCTTCTTTCTAATATATATATATATGGGAGTTTATTAGCAGTAAACTGATGACATGTACTGTGGAGCAAGATCTCAAGTGCTCTATAGAATAACACTTTTTTAACTCCTTTTATCCATTTGAAATTAATGAGGGAATGTAAGAAACATTACATGGAGGTAGAAGAAAGTGTGGTATGGATATAACAAGATTATGTGCTCATTTAAAGGTAGCTATGGTTTATTTCAAGGGAGTGTTAACCCAGATGCACACAAAAAAAATTGGAAGTGTTTCCTTAAGGCAGAGATAAACCTTTTACTAAAAAGTTATATGTTTGAGGTATGACTACCCACCATGACCTGTCCAGTTAGGAATTTATGATCAGATCACCCTGTAAAGTTACTTTCATCAAACTCCTTTTTACCTTCACAGTTCCCCCTTTGAGTCATCAATCTGAAGGATGCACTGATGATCAATCTTTTAGTGTGGTCTCACAGCACTGAGAAGGCTCATCCTAGGAAGTCTCAGTATTGCCATTGTCTTCTTGACCATTGAGGATGGGGCAATACTGTAACCATGAGATCTGAGTGTAGGCCAAATCTTCCCCAAATAGGAAGGGAAGGTAAATAGAAGACAGTGAGTTTCATTGCAAGAAAACACACTGGATCATTTCTATCTTGTGAGCTACCATGATCTGAGTTTTGATCTCTTATTTCACATTTCTCTATTTGGCATCTAATATAACATTTACATAAACCATGTCAACAATGTTAACAGTTATAGTATGCATATTTGCTAATTATAAACAGTTGGACTATGTAGAAAAACCCAAAGAACAGATACAACTATTATTATATCTAATATAATTAGTAGACAGAGAAAGACAAAATGGATTCTGAATTCAACAATCTATAGGTTTACAGTCCTTGTTATTGTCTTGGGGTAGCTGTTTATCTCGGAGTTTAGCAGCTTCTCATCCTAGAGGAGTTTTTGATGTCTGCAGAAGGGTTAGATATGTATTTGCAGTTAGGTCCCTGATAAGGTCTCTTCAATTTAGTTGGAGAGTGTTTTTTATTAAACAAATTCTCCAGGAAGTAGTCAAATTATCTTTAAAATCTTTGTCTCCTTGGAGGTGGCTCTCACTGGGGCTGGGACTGCAGGTAGTGCTAAGTAGTCTTCTTCAGAATTTTGAAGTATGCCAAGTAAATATTGATGTAAGAAATGTCTAGCCATGTAGAAAAATTTTATAAGAATTTATTTGACACAACTGACTATATACGCCAGGAAGCAAGATCTCAAATGTTCCCATTTCTTTCTACTTTTTTATTCACTCTGCTAGTGGGGAGTAGAGAGCCTTGGAGAGTCTTTGTGAACAAGCATGACATCACCCTGCTCTTCCTTTACTTAAGGGATGTCTCCCAAAGAGAGTATGTCATAGATTAAGTCTTACAAGTGCAGGCTCACTATGTAATGTATATATAATATGGTTTGCACTATAAATGATAGCTCAGAATTATCATTTATATGAATTAGTATATTGTTGTTTGAATTGGGCATTATAAACTGACCACGGACAAAGTAAGTTGCCTCCTTTCTGTTGTCCCTCTATAAAAGTTGGCTACAACCCTATAAACAGGATGTGCATTGTCAATTGCTCATTAACATATTTAAAGCTCTTTCTCCTTAATAGTCATTATAAGATAGGGAGAGTATTAATAATGAGAACAGTAAACAAATAAATGATATGCTCACACTAGAGCAAGTTTACATACTTTGGATGACTCATAAGCTGCATTTAGGAAAGTAAAAATTATCTATGTAGCTTTTAACAAAGAGCTCCTGAGGAAAAATGGTTTCTCACCATGGAGGTCTTTTCAAACTATAAAATAAAACAATATTAATCATGTACATGACCAGAGCTCTCAGAAATTTATGTTCAGGCCCCAAATTTAAAATTGCTCCACTGCAAGTATATAGTATTCTCCAGTCTCCTGCCCTCCAGAGGAAAGTTAGTTTCATTGACATATGGTGTAAAGGCTATTAGACACTGGTAAGTCCATTTAACAAGAGGAAGGGTCACAAGAAAGCCTGATCCAGGAGGGATGCTACAGGAAAACAAATTAGATGAAACCCATTGCTAGGAAACAGGGCAAACTAAGTGCATCAGAGCAGTAACTTCGAAGAATTTACAGCCCTGCATATCCATTCAGTGACCTAAGTAGGCCAGATTTGCAGCCTATGGCAGAGAATGACACAGCTATAAAATCAGGCATTGGAGGTAAAGAGAAATTCTCATCATACACATACAAAGAGCCAAAAAATAAATAATCAAAGAACCACATTAGTCCAATTTAGTCCATCTCCAAAGTAGGTTTGAATGTACCCCAATTTTATTTCAAAGTAACAGTATTTCTCACAAGTCCATTGTCACAGATTTATGTGTGGGGATAGCTTACACAAAGAACATCAAGAAATCTTAAACCTGAGCATATATCATGATTTAAGGGAGTGAAAAGGAAGGGGTATTTTCTCTACATTGTCCAGATTAAAAACTCCTGTGCCATCTCCCTTACAAATTTCAACCTTAGTTTGTTTTTCCTCATTAGGACTATTTTTATTTTCCATTCAGTGCATTTGAGGCATTTCATTAGAATATGACCTCATAAGGATCAGTCTTCTCTCCATTTATTCATATGCATGACATCCTGATTGGGCTGTGAGTGATAGCAACTGCCAAAGAAATATTTGTTTAACATTTGAAAAAATGATTGAATAATTGATCATTCTTTTATTTATTTTCTCTTATTTTTATGTGTATATTCTATCTTCCTGAAAAAACATTTGTTCTTTGAGAACCATATATACTATTTATGTACCGTATTTTTTGCTCCATAAGACGCACTTTTTTTTCCCCAAAAGTGGAGGGGAAAATGCCTGTGTGTCTTCTGGAGCGAATGTCCATTCTTTTAGCTGCTGCAGGTTCCTGGACAACTAGAAGAGTATTTGAACATTAAAGTCTCTTCTCATTTGTTAATAACAGTGCTAATGGTTGTTAATACTGCCATTGAGTTTACATTGTTAAAATATTATTGTGGTACATTTTATTAAATATTTTTACCTTTATTATTAATTTTATTAAGTATTTTAACACACCATTTGGTTCAGATTTTTTTTCTTATTTTCTGCCTTAAAACCCTAGGTGTGTCTTATGGTCAGGTGCGTCTTATGGTGTGAAAAATATGGTAATTTATCCTGCCAATCAAAAAAGTAGGTCAGTATTAATCAGATAGTAGATATTCAACAAGTAAGTACTCATTCTGTTGAATTGAATATCTCTAGTCAGGTGATCAATTTGGAGAAAGGGTAAGTCTATGTTAGCAAGACATTAAGTAGATTTTAAAAGCAGTTTAATACCCCTAAATCTGTTATGAGATTACAGTATTTCGTAGCTATGACAGCACTAACAATGAAAAATAAACAGAACAATAATAAAAATTCATTAAATATTTGAGCAAAATTCTAAGGACCAGAACTATAGAAATAAACAGACAAGAATGTCTGCCTTCATTGAATTTATAATCTAGTCAGGGGAGACAGACAATAAATGATTAAATTTATATTGTTAGATGATGATGATGATAAGTGCTATAGAGAAAAATAAAGCAGAAAAAGGGAATTTGGAGCGTGGGATGTTGTGATTTTAATAGGATAATTAGGTGAGATGGTGAAATTTGAAAAGACATCTGCACTTGGTGAGGAAGAGAGCCATGGGAACATTTGGGGAAAAGCATTTAGGGCAAAGGGAACAGCAATGTCCTGAAATAGACTGGGCATTGTATTTGAAAAACAGCATGGAGAATACTGGTTATAGCTGAATGAGGAAAAAGAGACATAATAGGAGAATTAACAAGAGGCAGATCCTATAGAGCCTTAATGTGTACAGTAATGCCTTTGGCTTTTTTTCCCAGTGAGGTGGTATGTAATTGAAAGTATTGACAACAGGCATGTCATACTCTGACGTTGTCTTAATAGATCCACTATGGCTGTTGTCTGAAGAAAAGACAGAAGGAAGGCAAAGAAGGAAGCAGCTAGACCAATAAAAGAACTATGGCAATAACCTGGATTTGGCTTGGATCAAGGTGTTATGCAAGTGATGAGAAGTGGTTAGATCCTGAATATAATTCAAAGGTTAAAAAGGTTTTCTGACCGAGTTAATGTAGAGATTTTGGCTTGCACAACTGGAATGATAGCATCAACTCTGACAGAGAAAGTAAATACCAAAGCATAGGTTTAGTGATGAAGATGTTGGGGTTTCCTGAGGGATAAATTGGGCTTTTGGTTGTGAACACTGAATGACAGCAATGCTTATTAGACAAGCACGTGAAAATGTTCAGTAAGCAATCGATATTCAGGTCTGAATTCCTGGTAATAGAAATTACTATAGATTTAAATTTGAGAAAAGGAGAGAATTGATTAAATTTTGCCTTCATTCATATAAAAGGTAATAGCTCTATTAAACAGAAATGTTTGCCTTTATTAGTTACACAGAGAACTTTTCTATACTATTTACTAGAGAACAATCAGGGCATGTGGAAACAGATTTTAGAAGTGGGTAGAAGTGGTAGGCTAAGTTTGTAGAAGTTCCCTTTTATCTGCCTTTATTTTCTCACTGAAATAGAAAACAAAGTTAATAACAAAGAGTGATGATGAAGCATGAAGTATGGGGTAGTCAGGTGTCCACTTGCTACAGAACACATTCTTTATCTAATAGCTTCGCCCTGTGTCACATATTGACTTTGTTAGAATACTCTAAATATTCTACACTCATATTTTTCAATAAATAACAAAAATCTGACTTTTAGAGCTATTTTTCCACCACACCACACTAATTGACAGCTTAAATCACTTAAATAGCAACCTAGCTGAAAGTCACACCTCCACAAATAAAGAGCTAGACATCCCTATGGTCTTTCCTGCAGGTTTGACTGAGAGAAGATCAAAGAGGGAACAGAGAATTAAAAATATTTATTTTTCATATTCAAGAAAATAAAAGATTGGCCAAAGTTGCAAGTCAATTGTGAATAAATAACCATCATTAGGGGAAATTTTATATTAGTATATGTTATAAAAATTGGCCAATCAACAGCAGCATTACTCAAGTCACTATGACTCCAGAAAGTCAGCCAATCAGTGAAAAAACTTCATTCTTGAAAAGTCAGCCCATCAATGACAACCCTATGCTTCTAAAGAGTAGGCAGTAGCAGTGCCTCAATCACTTTCTGTGTTTCTGAAAGACATCAGCCTTACTACAATGACCACATTAACACAGTCAAACATCCTATAACCCTGAATACTCCTTCTTCTGAAAGCCTGCCAGTCACTGAAAGCCAGGCTTCCCAAAACCTTATACAACCTCATCTCCGGCTTTGTTTACAAAGGAAATGCCTTACAAGTACCCTTTTACTTGCAAGCAAACTGAAAAATTCACAGTTTTGCATCAAATAGTTCAATTTATTGTGTACAAGTCCACAACCCTTTCAACAGCTCAACCTCTGATTATTGTTATTTTTGAGCTTGGACTTGTGAGTGGCAGAGGTAACAGAGGTTTCCATAAGATTATCAGATTTAAGCTTTTCCAAGCTTATGGTAGTTTCTCTTATCTTTAAAAAATTTCAACCCCTGCCTGACCTATGGTGGCGCAGTGGATGGAGTACAGACCTGAAATGCTGTGGTCACTGATTCAAAGCCTCTGGCTTTCCTGATTGAGGCACATATGAGGAGTAACAACTACGAGTTGATTCCTGCTTCTCTCCCCCTCTTCCTTTCTCTAATTCAATAAATAAAATCTTAAGAAATAAATTAAATCCTAAATGTAAAAACATAGGTGTAAATTTTGTGATGAATTTTCTGAAAAGTGGACTTCACTAAATAAGGAAAGACTCCTTCGGAGTTCTGTGCAGAATGCAATCATTCATTCAATACTAAAAACAGGGAAAGTCAGAGGAAAACCATCATATTGACATAAGAAATGTATGTTTTCTTTAACTAAATAGTGTTAAAATAACAAAATAATTGATTAAGTAAAATTCACATGAAGAAAGAATAATTGCGGAAGCTGACATGGCTTTCCACACTGTATCAACATCAATCTATCGCTCAAACACCTTTGAATTATAGAACTACCAAAAGTATTTTCTGATTCTAAAATTGCGAGCAAATTTTGAAGTTCTAAAATTAAATTTACTCTAATGATAATCAAAATCATTACATTTACTGTTACAGAGGTTATCAAAGGTCTAAATGTTCTTTACTTTTACAAAATAGCCATGCTGCAAATATTTACAATGTAGAAAAAAAAATTCCTTTTGCTTGTGCAAAATTTTTCATAAAAACGTACATGTATTTTTTTTTAAATAGGACTATGGGAAATAAAATTCCTTTCTGATGAGACTTCATAAAAATACAGCAAATATTTTCAGAGGCTCTTTTTTAGAATTAGAAGATAATGAGAAAAATTGTACTACTTTCAGTAAAAGTAATAAAAACATAAATCTGATAAATATCTATGTAAAAGTAAGAATGAGATTTAGCCAAAGTTGAAGCCAAGCATTAATGATTCTATGGAAGGTGTTGGCTGTTCTGCTCATATTCTTCATGAGGCTACTCAGAGGACATCCATGACTTTTCTATTGACATGAATGAAGTGGTTCTCTGAAATTGTTCTCTAATTTCAGTGTTTGTGCTGTCAAACTGAGTAATTAAAGATTTTTGTGATTTTTTGGAATTCAAAGTTCTTCAATTTTTATCATATTCAAAAAACCATTTGGCTCTCTTGAACAAACACAATTTGAGAGAATTTCCAGTTTATTTGGAGCATTGAAATTAAACTCTAGTTCTAAAGAAGCATTCAAAATTCTTGGTGACTTTTTTTCTTCCAATTTTTCCATTGATTTGAAAGAGAAAGGAAAGGAGAAAGAGAGAGAGAGTAAGGAAGAGGGGAAGAGAGAAGCATCAACTCATTGTTTCACTTAATTGTTTCATCTAATTTATGTACTCACTGATCGTGTCTTGTACGTGCCCTGAAGTGGGTTCAAACTTGTAAACTTCTAGTGTACCAGGTGGACACTTCATGCACTGAACCTCCTGTCCAAGGCTCTTGGTGACTTTTAAAATAATCCTTTAAATGTTTCCTACTATGTCTTGTTCATAGTTTTCAACATCTCTTTAGCAATAAGATTATACATATCGAAAGAAGAGCAAACAGTGTAACTGAACTGCTTCATTGCTAATGGAAAACTGTGGAAAGTGTTCAAAAAAAAACTTGATGAAAAATTTATCCCTTTAAATGTTAAGCCTGTTTTTAAAAGGGACAATATTACTATGAATGGAGAAGAAATTTCTCTTTAAGTGTATAATTATCAATTTTATGGCATTTGCCATGACTAACTATTGAAATGTATTTCCTACCTTGAATAATTTCACTTTTTTACATGAGTGTTGTATGTGACCAAATGGAATCATTATATATAGTATTAAAAAACATGGAAATGAAAAGCAAAGACAATGCCCATGCTCTCTTTTTTTTGGCAAAAATGAATACTGTTACTAATTTTTTTAAATGACAGTTTATATTCAATATTATTTTGTATTAGTTTCAGGTGTATAGCATAGTGGTTAAGCAATCATGTGTTTACAAACTGTTCCCCCAAAATTTCCAGAACCCAATTGTTACCATGCATAGTTATCACAATATTACTGACTATATTCCCTATGCTGTTGTTTACATCTCTATGACTATTTTGTCACTACCAATTAGTACTTCTCAATCCCTTCAACATTTTCACCTCTTCCCTCAACACCCTTTCCCTCTGGCAACTATTGGTCTGTATTCTGTATCTCTGAGACCCAGCATTTGAAAACTGGCTGATCAAGAAATGCCACATAATCCTGAAGAATGTGAAAGCAAATTATGTCAGGAAAGATGGTATTACGTGTTTCAACACATTGAATTTGAAAACAATTTTCAGACTTGTTAACTTGATGTGGGTTCATGAATGTATACCGGCTCATGAATGTGAACTGGTGTGTTTTCTCATTAATGACTTTTCAGTGAACAAAAGAAAATAAGTTGGATGTGCCCATGGTACAAGCTATGATATAATGTCAACAGAGTATAGACTGCAAAGAATTTTATAAAGAAATTCTGTGAAACAAGGAACTTTACAGGAGACCCCAATCATAAAAAAAAAATAACTTAAAAACTGAGGTATATTTTAGATAAAGAATGAGTAACACTTTAATATAACTGAACAGTGCAATCTTTTCATTTTATCTCACAGTGCATATGCATAGCACTTAGAAATAATTCACACTTACCTGAGCATCTTGTATTTTTTTATTTACTAAATCTGGCAATATTAAGAGCTGAGATTTTGAGGCAATATTGGAAGATATGGGTCATCTTACACAGTGCCGGAATCAGCGAACCAGAAAAATGTGTTGTGATTATAGAGCAGCATTTTAGGGCCCCGTGAAGTCTAAAGTCACAAATTCAAAGTGAGACTAATCAGTTTGGATATGTGTTTACCTCCCACTACCCTCAGCTATGTGGGTGTGGACATGAAGTGGACAGAGAGATCCATTTGATTGAGGTTATAATTTTATGAATAATATTCTAATAGCAATATTTTCTTTAAAATAATTCCTATTTGGTTATAGTCTGTACTTTTGCTCCCTCCCAATCAGAAGTGATTAGTTTAGATAACTCTTCCTTCCTTATGATTATAAGATCTGAAATAAAAAAAACAAAACAAAAAAATCTAATTCCATTCAATTAAAAAAATTAGTAAACTAGGTATGCCAACTTAAAAATGATTAAGGAACACATCATTTAAAATGGAGTTGTGAGGCCATGATTGGGGACTCACACACATTCACTCATCATAGCTTATTTTACTTGCACTGGCAGGAAGAAAATAGATTTTCTCATGCCCAGCAACAACTCAGCAAATGAGATGCCACCACAAGTCAGCCAATGGCAAACCACCCCAACCCTGCTCTCATTTTCTTCCAATAAACTTTTTTTTCAAAATGGCCCCTTCCAACTTCCTCCCTTCTTCTATAAAAGCATTCTCTATTCCATTGCTCTCCAGACTTCCCTATAGTTTGCCATTGTTTGTATGTCCCAAATTGCAATTCCTCTGCTATTCCCAAATATGCTCTTTGCTGCTTGATAATTTTTGTGGTTTAATTTATAAAGTTGACACTATATATTTTAATCCCTAATACTAAAAAAAAATGGTTGATGTCTCTTTTAGCTGATTTTTATCTTTCCTCTTTTTCTTGCTAAAGAATTTAAGGAAGGTCACATTTATTAGAAAACAACAAAGAATAAGAAAATTGGGTGATCTTAGTAAGAGACAAAAATGGCAAATACCTAGAAATAAGTATTATGAAACACAGGTCCTAATTCCAATCTATTCACTAAGTCAATACTATAGGAACATCTCCATGATATCACTAGCAAATGTGATGTCATTCCAAAATAATATACAAATGTTGAAGAGATACATATGATCTTATTTGATATACCTTGAGCTCTTCTAAGGATGGAACAAGACACCTGCAAGCAGAAAGAATCAGTGGGCCAAGTGTTCCCCTTAGAACACTACCTGCAGTTGTATTTGTTATTCTTATGATAATAATGAAAGCTTTTGTTATCCTTTAGTTAATTATTTTTGTTTTTCTGTATCTTTGTTTGTATTTCTCAAAGAATTTTGACTATGAGCAATATACATATATAACCCATCTAAAATGCCTCTGCTGTAATGCAGAGACAGAAAATATTCTCCATTTTTCTTCTAGTCCCATAAGACAAATGCTTTTAGACATTCAATAATCTATTTCTTTAGTAAGTCTCTTTCTATTTCAGTGTTTATGCATGAGATTGATCTAATGCCCAAAGGAGAAATACCATCGTCAGCTTTTACAACATTTTCAGAAAGGCACATATGCATTTTGCTTCTGCTGTTTTATGAAGCTTTTTTTACTGCTTTCTCTTAAGAACATATTATGAAAAATCCAATTTCCCTGCAGATATGTCAGACTGTGCTGTTTCTTGAAAGCTGGAATAAAATCTACTTTTAGGATGACTTACGCAATTTGGTATCCAATAGGTAGGTGTTCGGCTTGAGAAATTATCATAGAATTATCATTTGCAATGTTTCCACAGTCTGAAGGTACAAAAGTTTCTTATACATCCTATGTCCCTTACACATGCATAGCTTTCCCCATTATCAACATTTCTTACCAGAATGGTACCTTTGTTACTATTGAGGAACCTGTATTGATAGATCATCATCACCCAAAGTTGTCCATAGTTTATATTAGGGTTCACTCTTGGTGTTGTTCATTCTACTGATTTGGAAAATGTGTCATGACACATATCCATCATTATAATGCTAAATAATTAGTTTCACTGCCCTCCAAATGCTCTTTGCTCTGCCTGTACCCTGCCCACTTCTCTGCTATCCCACATTCTTGGCAGAAAGAATGTGTTTTCATGGGAGTAAAATTGTTGGATCACAGGTCACACAAATGTTCAACCTCAAAATAATGCCAATTTATTTATCCCCAAATTTATATTTCTACAATAAATTAATTGATCCTTCTCCTCTCTAATATTTGGATTTGTCTGACTTCTTAACTATGGTGAGAATTATAATTTCTGGTAATAAAAATCACATTAATGGGTTTAAAATGGTAATTATATTTTCCTTATGACTATGAGGTTAAACATCTTCTTATGTCTTTTTTCTCATAATACTTCTTCTTCTGTGAGTTGCTGGTTTACGTATTTCCTATAATTTTCTATTGTGTTTTGTCCTTTTCAAGTTGATTTTTTAATTAACTAGTGGATTTTATCTATTGCTTAGTGCTTAATTCATCTTACCTTAGCTCAAATTTAGAACAAAAATAAATATTAGTCTTTACTTTCTTCTAAAGTTTCAGAGATTCTCCTTGAACTTTTTAAGTCCTCAATCCATTTGTGTATGATGGAAAGTAAAAATCCAATTTAAAGATCCAATTTATGTGTAAAATTAATTGGTCAATCTCTCTTATTAAATAGTTCCTCCATTTTACAGTTATCTTTAATCCCACCTTTGTGATATAGCAAGTTGGAAAACATGGTCTGTTTCCCTGATCTTTATTTTGTTCCATTAGTCAATATTTTTCAATCCCTCTGCCAATCCCATATTATCTGTATTATCACAAGCTTATAATATGCCTTGATAACAGGGAGGGCACATCTCTTACTTTTCTACCCCAGAAAGGTTTTTAGATGGTATTCTCATTCTTTGGTTCCTTCAGATAAATTATTAAATTAGCTTGTCAAGATTCATTAAAAGAAGAAGGAGGCAGAGGAAGTGGTGGTAGTGGTGGTGGTGGTGGTGGAGGAGGAGAAGGAGGAGGGGGAGGGGGAGGAGGAGGGGGGAGGGAGGGAGAAAGGAGAAGGAAGAATACTGTTGGGATTTTTATTAAAATTGCAATGAATTTCAGATGAATTAGGGAAAATTTGATGTTTATATGATTCTGAGCTTTTATAGTTGTAAAATGTATAGAGCTCCATATTTTAGGTCTTTCAGAAAAAAATCGATTGGACATAGAGGCTTATCTTCCCTCTGCCAGTTCTGTAGCTTAGCAAAATGCTGGCTTAGCTAGTCTAAATTCAACAAAATCTAGACCAGCACTATACTCTTCAATACATATATATCGTGTTAACTACATGTGTAATTTAAAACTTTTGAGTAGCCACATTAACAAAAAAGTAAAACAATATCAGATGAAGTTAATTATAATAAAGTATTTAACCTGAATTTTCCAAAATACCATTTTAATATGAAAGCAATATAAAATTTATCAATGAGATCTTTTACAATTTTTCTCACTTAGTCTTCAAAATCAAATGTGTATTTTATACCTAAAACACATTTCAACTTTGACTAACTCCATTTCAAATGCTCAATAGCCATGAGATTAGTAGCTTCAGTATTGGAGAATGCAATAATAGTGTTTACTACTTGTTTAATCAGGAATTATTATTGAATACGTAGTTACCTAGAATCCTTGGCCCTTCTTTGAACTACAAACATACTAGGAATGAGTCTTCTACCAGATCCCTTTTCATGATTCACCCATACCAGTGATATGTGTGCTTGAAAAAAATGTGCATTTTCCAATAGTTGAATACCAAGATTTATAAATCTCTTTTTTTTTTTTAAGTTTTTTTTTTTTTTTACAGAGGCAGAGATAGACAGGGACAGACAGACAGGAACGAAGAGAGATGAGAAGCATCAATCATCAGTTTCTTGTTGCGCGTTGCGACTTCTTAGTTGTTCATTGATTGCTTTCTCACATGTGCCTTGACCGCGGGCCTGCAACAGACCGAGTAACCCCCTGCTGGAGCCAGCGACCTTGGGTCTAAACTGGTGAGCTCTTTGCTCAAGCCAGATGAGCCCGTGCTCAAGCTGGCGACCTCGGGGTCTCGAACCTGGGTCCTTCCGCATCCCAGTCCGATGCTCTATCCACTGCGCCACCACCTGGTCAGGCTACAAATCTCTTTTTAATCAAGCTTATTGATTACACCGTATCATAATTTTTCTGTATATGCTTCCTGTCCCATAGAGTGTGAGTGTTTCAAAGGTAAAAAACATTTTTTACACTAGATACTCAATAAATGTTGACTAAATAATGAATAAATTAATATATATGTAAAGCACCTAATATACTTAGATATCAGCTGCTCTTTTTAATATTTAATACTACATAGAAAAAATTAATTATAAATTTTAAGAATGAAGACCATAATCTCATTATGCTCCAAAATATACTTTGTCCTTTGCAGGCTTTATATAAAATAGTAGCTACTGAGGAAACTACCTTCAGAGCATCCAGGATATGTGAATTTCCCATTTTTGGTTTTCTTTTTCTACAATCTCCATTTTCTCTTCTAGGCTTCTTAAGGAACATAAAGTGATGCATAAAGTGAAGACAAAATTTTTGAAAGGATAACTGAGAAACAAACTTTCTCAAAATCATAAATTATATGGTAATGCCATCAAGTGTTCATGCAGATAGAAGAAGGATAAACTCAGCAGGCAATGGTGATAAAAGCTGCAAACATTCATTTTTGGTCTGCAGGAAACTTGCTGTCATCCCTCAGGGAAATCATTTAATATGTGAGACTCAGCACCATTATTTCTTACATACCATAATAACTTGTTTCATAAAAATCTAGCCCAAGAACTTAATAATAAGTAAAATTTAGAAAGAAAAATAAGAGAACTAAAATCATTAAAATAATTGTAGATATTGAATAAAAATAAAGTGAGAGTTTTAAACCATGTAAAAGCTATGTTAAAAAATACTTAGTATTGATTATGAAATTGTGAAATATCTCAGATTTGTTTTAGATCTGTAAATAAATTTATATACACTGAGAGTTTGTTGTCAGCTTTATGGCTCAGTGTAAAAATTAATCTTGGACAGGCAGGACTGTTCCTCAATTTTAACTGTCCTAGAATGAAAACAAGTTGTCTTTTTTCAATGACTTACACACATTTTGCTTCCACTCAATGTCAAATGCTAGTTCATATCCTGTACATTTGAAACACACACTTGCTTGGATCATGTTTTGGATATTTCCCTCATATTTCATTTGGTTTCATTTTTTAATGCTTTTGTTTGCTATTCACTAAATACACATTTTTTAAGTTTCTTACTTCACTAGATTTTTTGTTGTGGTGGTGGTTGTTTTTCTGTTTCTATTTTGAGGAAGTTGGTAAGAGATCTACTATGTATATACATAGTATACATATGTATACTGTATATGTATACAGAATAACTATTAAAATTATTCCAGAGTACACCCTGGCGAGACAGCTGGGTTAGTTAGAGTGTCTACCTGAAGCACAGAGGTTGTGGTTTGATCCCGGGTAAGGGCACATACAGGAACGGATTGATGTTCCTGTCTCTCTCCCTCCCTCTCTGGCTAAAATCAACAACTTTAAATAAAAAATATATATATTGAATTATTCCAGAATAAAATAAAAGTTTCTAGCCACCCACTGAAAGCAGTTTTTTAATAAAGATTATACATTGTATGTCCAATCTCCCCTATTCACTTTTTCTTCTTCTTTTTTTTTTTTTTTGTATTTTTCTGAAGCTGGAAATGGGGAGAGACAGTCAGACAGACTCCCGCATGCGCCCGACCGGGATCCACCCGGCACGCCCAGCAGGGGCGACGCTCTGCCCACCAGGGGGCAGATGCTCTGCCCCTCCGGGGCGTCGCTCTGCCGCGACCAGAGCCACTCTAGCCCCTGGGGCAGAGGCCATGGTGCCCTGGCCGGGAATTGAACCGGGGTCCCCCACACGCCAGGCCGACGCTATACCACTGAGCCAACCGGCCAGGGCCCCTATTCACTTTTTCAAGTGGCTTTCTGTCTGAAGCAGCAGGCCCCCTCCCCCTTCCCCCACAGGTGCAATGTGCTAATGGGAATCTTTTAACACCTTTGACCTTTTGGTTTTCTTAGAGTCATCCCTAGAAGCCTAACTGCAGAGATTTAATTCAGCTCATTAAATTATAATCATCTAGTGCACATCTGTTCATATCAATATAATAGATATTCTGCAGAACAAGCAAAACAAAATCTGCCTTGTGATCACCTCAGCACAAGAGAACAGCGGAACCCTTACCCAGAAGGTAATATCACATCTTCATGAGACTTAGTTCTGTGTTTCACCCTGAAAGTTTAATAAAACAGAGCCCTCTTCCGCATTACGCGATTCATCCATTCTTAACACCAACCATATAATTTTCTTTTTACAAAGCATTTGCATTAAGCCCAAGGATGTACAATATAACACTCTAT
Source organism: Saccopteryx leptura (assembly GCF_036850995.1). NCBI lineage: Eukaryota > Metazoa > Chordata > Mammalia > Chiroptera > Emballonuridae > Saccopteryx > Saccopteryx leptura. Next base: position 281,127,228 of record NC_089505.1, on the reverse strand, counting down.
TTTTATAGTGTTAATTTCCTCAAATCATGCTTTCATCCATGCACAGCACAGTGAGAGGTGAATGTCGCTTCTTTTTGGAAATAAACAGTTTTCTTCCTGCCAGTTCCCAGCAGCTTTCGTGACATTAAATATAAATACACAGTTGGAGGTCCTTGGTTACCTCTTAGAGAAAGAAGTATCAAAGCTAAAGCAGATGCCACATAGGTCTGAAACCAGGATTTTTAAAAAGAGCTTCTCACCTATAATTAGCCTCTCTTCCATTATTGTATTACCATCTGTAGCCCTTCTTTTGAGATGTTTTTAAATTTCAGAAAATTAAACAATAACCTTCAAGGCTGAAAGTTTTTCTGAAATAAAGTGTTTTTTGAACCATATTCTAGACCGAGAAAACACCAGATCATGGGACATACAGACTAAACTACCAGCAGGGGGCGAGATAGAGAAGACAAACATGTCCATTGCATTGGAGTTCTGAGGGCTTTTTTATGCAATGGTTCTGGGGAAGAAAGACGTATGTATGTGTTTTGAAAGAATTCACATTGGCTATAGATACAGGGACAGGAAAAGGTGAAGCAGGGGCAGTTCTAAGATAGGTGCATAATCCCTAAGGAAGAAATAGTTCCTACTTCTTACTACTTGTGGGTATCAGTCCAAGTTCATTCGTGACCGGGATACAGAGGTATCAGGTAGTTGATTATTTTATTTTATTTTATTTTTTTCAGATAATTGCCAGGAAGCTGATTTAAAAGTTTAACATACATTCTGGAATATGAGCAATCTTTTGTTTGTTTCCACATGAAACTCTGTTAACTGATTAACTTCTTACCTCTTCCTCCCACCTTCTGACCTGCCGTAGTTTAACTTTGGACATCTCAGATTTTTCTCTTGTTAAGACTAAATTTATAAAACTAGCTGTTAATTCACAGAGAGGAATCAGAACTAAATAAGATGACTTTTGATATAATTATTATCACAACTGGAATGATCTTGATATTGTTATGTTTGTTGTAAAACTACATCTGACTTCACCAATAGGATTATAGAATTATCAAAATTGCCCAAAGACCAATTACAAGATTCAACAGTGAAATACCACAATTATAAAGGAATTAACTTGAAAAGTGTTACTTCTTAATACCAACTTCACATGGCCATTACTAACTTCTGAGGAAAGATTAATATGCTGAACCAAATCTCCAAAGTCCAATGTTTTAGATACTAAAACATAGGTAGCAAAATCATGAATATGTGCTTGAGAAATAGTGCTGGTATCTCAAATTGGGAAGGATAGAAAATGAGAGCTTGCTGGAAAGGTTTGCAGGTTGGTTTCCCCAGAAAGTAGACTTGGAGATGAAGATGTGCCTGAAGGAAGTTTATTGGGAAGTGTTTTCAGAATGTACACCTGTGGGGAGAGTGAAGAAAACAGGACTGGGCAGAGTGGGAAGTTGAAATATAATGTAGGCTCTGACCAATTGGCTCAGTAGATAGAGCATCAGCCCAGCATGAGGACGTCCTGGGTTCAATTCCCAGTCAGAGCACATGTGAGAAACAACCATCTCTTCCCCTCCCTCTCCCCCTTTTCTGTCTTCCCCTCTCTCTCCCCCTTTTCTCTCTCTTCTCTTCTCACAACCAGTAGCTCAATTGGTTTGAGCACTGGCTGAAGATAGCTCAGTTGATTTGAGCATCGGCCCCAGACAGGCCTCATGGATCCCGGTCAGGGTGTGTGTGGGAGTCTGTCTCTCTACTTCCCCTCCTTGCACTTAAAAAAACAAATAAATAAAAATTTAAAAAGAAATACAATGTAGGCACAACAAGGGCTTCAGCTGAGCTCTGGAACTGTGATGACCGTTCAGATAGCAGAGGCTTAAAAAGGATATTTTGCCAAGCTTAACTATATTGAACCTCATTTAAATATGGGTGACTGTTGTAGAATTCAAACAGTATTTAGGCTTGGCATCATTGACCCTGGTCCCCTGAGTATTATAAATTGTCCATGTTACACTTTGGAATTCACTTGTGTTATGCTTCTAAAAATTACATGAAACTTGACTACTTATGATAGCTGTTCAATAACATTTTCCCCCTGCTGATAGTGGGATTTTTGTAGCAAAGACTGTGATAAAATACTTACATATTTCTTTATTGCTTAAGCCAGAATCCTAGAAGTCACTGTGGGTATCTGTTTCCTACATACGCCACACTCCAAGGCCTTTTAAGTGTCTAAGCTTTTCAAATTTCACTCCTAATTCTGTCTAGACTATCCCATTTTTTATCCCTTGTTACTATTTCCCTAATTGAATTCATTACTGTTTATTGCCTGAGTCTACTAAAATAATCTCCTCATTGTTTTCCCAGATTTGACTCTTTCTGGCTCTATCCACTGGCTGAGAATCATGATAGTTTGCCCAGGTTTTAATAACAAAACTCCTTTTATAGAGGACTTGAAAAAACTTCCTTCTGATGTGGTATTTACCCTCATTACACATGCTCCTTCCTACAGCTCTTAGCAGGCAAAAAAGACAACCAAATATAATATAGGTATTATACGTAATATATACATATGTGTATATATGGCATATATAAACTAAAATGTCAATCATAGCAAGAAGTTTTTTAAAAAACAGTAAGACATTCTTACACCAGGTGTACCATTGTACCAACTGCCATTAGGAACCAGAGACAAGCCAAAAACACAAAGAACCCTGAGGTCCATGCCACTCCAAGGGATGTAGAATCACTGAACACAATAGTCCTGACAGTCACTGTCAGAACTTAGAATCATTGCTCTTAAGTGGAATAATTTTAATTTAGTTGAGTTAATCTCTCTGGATCTGTTATGAAAAGCCAGGGGGGAAAGTGCCCCAAAGAGAAACTTGCCTTAAATTCTGTGGTTAGGTCTAGAAGGTTGTTTGACATGTGCTGATTCTGTTCTTGTATGAACGCAGGCTAGCTTACTGCTCTGTCCTTATCTCCTTCCTCATGTCCCATCCACATGTTCAGTAATATCTGCCAGTGTAGGGAATGAGCTCTTTTTTTCCTTTGCACAGAAAATTTCTAAATTCTTTTCATGCAGAGGCCAAATTGTATTTTTATTCTCCTATCAGTATAGTAATATAGTGGTTTTCTTCACATCCTGTAACCTAGGTTAAATTAAAATAAGACTAAAACTGTTTATCAGAAGATATCTATATGGACTGATTTCTAAAACATTCCATGTCACTAATAATGATAGTGATTATAATAGTTATATTGTTCATTATATGCACTGTTCTAAGTAGTTTTCATGTTCAGCAGTCTTGAGTAATCCTCAAAATCATAACTGTGATATATAAAATATTGAATATTATAACACCCAATTTATTGATGAGAAACTTGAAGTAGAAAAATCTTAAGCAACAAAATCACTCAGTTAGAAACCAGCAAATGCCAACTTTGAATCCACTCCAGAATACATGCTTTGAACCCTTATACTCTGCTACCTGTCAATAATAGAAAACCATTGTTTTCCTAGACCATCAAGCACAGAACACCCTATTAAAATAAATTAGGCTAAAACCCGGACACTAAACCAGACCTTTAACCAAACACTAATCTTCATTCTTGATCATAAATATTTTGTTTTCAAACAAATTTGCAGCAACTCTTAACATTGCTCCTTTTAAATCACTAGTAACCCTCTGTCCTTACTTTTGCCATTTTATGTGAAGGCATCAGTCCTCTACATCCACATGTTAACATCTGCACAAATGAATATCTGTCAAATTGCCTGTCTTAGTCTCCATGTTACTTATTGCCTCAATTTCTTTAAAAATCTCTTATGTAAGTCCAATGGCATAGTAAGCATCAGCTAACCACAGAGCAGGAAAACAAAGTTATGCAAATACACACAGCCAAGATGAAATTCCATTGATTTCCTGGGGTTAAATATAATAAACTTTCATTGCAAATTTTATGATCATAAACTAATGAAAAGAAATTAATAGCAATGACCAGGGTCAGGGACAACATTTTGGGCAAACTGCAAACAGAAGGTTACATTATAATAATATCACAATAATGCAATCAATGAATCAAAATAATCACTCAATGTATCGCTTTAAAATGACACTTAGCCCAGATCATATAGGTTTGGAAAGAACATGAATGTCATGTCTATCATTCTTCTAATAGAAAAGTATGATTAGGAAATGGTAAACTAGACATAAAGAAAACAAGAATCACAAAAAAAAGAAATATTTTTAAACTTGGGGGACAATTTGTTCCTGGTCCCATTTTGATGTCTAGTCTCACCAAATGAAAATGTAGTAATGATGAAGTGTGGGGAAGTATCAAGCATAGTATGGCCAGGAGTATAAGGTTAGTGTCCATAAAAACACGTTTTGATTTCTAGCTGTCACTTTGCTACATGTAGAACGTTGACCAAGGTACAGAAAGACCCTGTACCTCAACAGCCACTCTAAGACTACTATATATTTATGTGATTTCATGTATTAGATAATATAAAAAAGTTTTAAATGCCATGACAAGAAAGTTAAATGCCGTGACAAGTAACTTAAAGTTGGCTATTATAACTCAACTTAATTTGATGTTAATTGAATTTTATCTTCTTTAGTCCTTAAAGATATTGAGAGTCATTATGTTTAAAAATTTTAAGTCTCTCATATATTTACAGAACCCTAACTATTAATAGCATTTTCCATTTGAAATTATTGAAGTGTAGGAAATGTTATGGAGTGAAAATTTGCTTAAATACCATAGTGTTCAGCATCAAATCAGGAGACAGAAACCACAGAGCAATTTGAACAATGAATGCTTAATTTAAAGGATTATTAACTACTAATAGGAGATTAGCTACCAAGAAGATACAGAGAAATTTAAAGAACACAAGAGCTGCAGATGTTGGGAGCAACTACTAACGTACATGTTGGATTGAGGCAGAGTGCTAAAGAAGAAGCAGACAGGTGGAAGGAAGCCACCCTTAAAGATGAGATCCAGCCCTGTTTGTCGAGCTCATTGTTGTAGCCTACAGACTGCAGAATAAGTTCACCTAGGTACCAGAGGCCAATATTTGGAAGCAGGGAGTTACACACTGCAATGCTGAAAAACCTCCCCTGGCAGCTGCCTGGGGAATGGCCATTGCACAGCCTGATACACTGTCTGCAACAGCAGCAATGTACCTCAGGAAGCTGCTGCCTGCCAAAGACCCTCAATGGGGAAGTCGTCTAGAGTGTCTGTGGAACTCCCCAGGAAGTTGTTCATGGGAAACGTTGACACTCTTTGGCAATGAGCACCACTAAATGTCTGCTTCTTTGTGTCCCTCATGCCTGCCAAATGCTGTAATAGCAAGAGGTATAGAAGATACACTAGGATAAGGAAGGGAAGACTCTTCCTCATGCAGTGTGCCTTCATTTCTTCTACTGACATATTCACCAGAGTTTAACATGGAGAAATATTTACAAGGTCTAGCTTAAGTATAGCAAAGAGGGCAATAAGGGTTTAGATTGGAGGTGAGAGGCACTAATTATTACATGTGTATAATACAGATGCATCTCCTTGGAGAATAAGATACTGTTTACTCTTTGTTGGCTCTTATAACTCAATATCAGAAGGTTAATTCTCATTTAGGAAATAAAATACCACCATTTCTCCCTGGACATCAGTCATTTATCATTTAGAGAAATGAGCATGTACTTAGCTACTGCCAGTTGCCTTGGGAAGGAAGAACTGAGAGTATTTGTGGAGATTGCTCTTCCCTTTCTGTAAGGTATTGTAAATTGGTTGTGAGGGGTTAGCTTTCCCCAACGTGCTTGCCCCTGTGTTGACGAAGGACCATAAATCCCCACCATGCAGGGACAGTAATACAATGTGATTGATCTGGCTTCCATGGGAATAGTCAACTAAGAACAAGAGGAATGCCTGATGTCAACAGGTGGAGCTTGTTGCCTTAGCCAAAAAGCATTGTCAGTGATATGTGTCAGGGAGACTCCCTCATCTTATAGGTGGAGGTGTATAGTGTCATGAGCAATGTAGAGACTAACTCATAATAAAGTAAAAAAGTGGTACTACATATCCCATCATTGGCTTAAATTCAGAGAAACTCTGACATATATATATATATATATATATATATATATATATATATATATATATATATTTTTTAAAGATATGTACAGGAAAGTACATAAAAACATTGCTATAACAAAAAAAATATTGGTAACAATATAAATGTTCACCATCAGAAAAATAATCTGTTATATTCTGAGACAGTAAAATACTATAGGACAGCAGGCACAAATTAACTAGAGCTATTCACATCAGTAGAGTTGTCACAGTTATTGCTAAACAAAAAATGCAAGTTGTAAAATAATGCATGTAATAAAATATTTATATTAAGTTCAAAAAATATATACAGGGGTTGGCAAAAGTAGGTTTACAGTTGTGAGTATCTAAGTTTATTTTTGTATCATTACTTATTAATATTTGTATTATAACTGTAAACCTACTTTTATCTTATCTACAATATATATATAATTTAAGACTACATGGATTGCTAATAAGTGTGTAAAAAATTCATATAAATATACACACAAATTTTAATATAATTGTTACCTCTGGAAGTAAAGAGAGAGGAATGATATTAAGAAAGGATTCCCAGGGATTTTTAACTTTTTATGTAGTATTTTATGTCCTAAGCCAGGAGAAATACTTTGATATAAGTAAATGGTTCTTCTATTTATATATATTTTTTGAAAATTTTATATCATAGTTTCTTAATTGGAGAAAGGTTTTATTCAAGGATATAGCCATAGTGATATTGGTTACTAGGGATGCTTTAGAAAACCAGAATAGAGGAACATTTATATTTTTTCCTCCTTAGTAAACCACAGTTTCTTTCAAAATCACTTATATAAGAAAAGAGCAGGTAGTTTTAGAGCTTGAGGAAGTAAATAATTTTTATTTTATAGCTGAGAAAACAGTTCCATATTACAGATGAGAAAAAGAAAAAGGAAGGGCAAAGAATTAAAAAGCTCAATCTCCAGGGAACCAAGGAGTCATTTTAGAAATTAGAGTAGAGGTCTACTTTTATTTTCTTCTGGATTCTTTAGTATCATGACATTAAGATCTCAGCACTCTAGCTGAAGAAATTTACCAGTCAAGCTGATTTCATTACAAAGAACTTCATTAGCTCTGTCCAGTGGCTCAGTGGGTAGAGTGTCAGCCCAGGTTCAATTCCTGGTCAAGGCACACAGCAGAAGCAACCATCTGCTTCTCCTCTACTCTCTCTCCACCTTCTCTCCTTCTTCTTCACCCACAGTCAGTGGCTTGACTGGTTTCACCGTCAGCATCAGGCACTGAGAATGGCTAATTAGTCTGAGTGCATCAGCCTCAGGTGATAAAAATAGCTTGGTACAAACGCATTGGCCCCAGACAGGGTTGCCAGGTAGATCCTTGTTGGGGTACATACAGCAGTCTGTCTCACTATCTCTCATCCTCTCTCCTTAAAAAGAAAAAAATAATTAATTGTATCAGTTGAAGAGTTCTAGGCCAATTTTATAGTATCTTTAGTTCTGAGTCAGAATTTGTGGATGAATAAAAATATAACCCAGAGCCCTGGCCGGTTGGCTCAGCGGTAGAGCGTCGGCCTAGCGTGCGGAGGACCCGGGTTCGATTCCCGGCCAGGGCACACGGGAGAAGTGCCCATTTGCTTCTCCACCCCTCCGCCGCGCTTTCCTCTCTGTCTCTCTCTTCCCCTCCCGCAGCCAAGGCTCCATTGGAGCAAAGATGGCCCGGGCGCTGGGGATGGCTCTGTGGCCACTGCCCCAGGCGCTAGAGTGGCTCTGGTCGCAACATGGCGATGCCCAGGATGGGCAGAGCATCGCCCCCTGGTGGGCAGAGCGTCGCCCCATGGTGGGCGTGCCGGGTGGATCCCAGTCTGGCGCATGCGGGAGTCTGTCTGACTGTCTCTCCCTGTTTCCAGCTTCAGAAAAAAAAAATATATATATATATATATATAACCCAGATATGTAATTCTAAGTATCAAAGTACAGAAAAAATATATATGTATATATAACACACACACACATATACATATATATATATATATGTATATATAATCACTTTTCTTATATTTTAGTTATCAAAAATCAAGGTGCATGCCCTGGCTGGTTGGCTCAGTGGTAGAGTGTAGGCTAGGTGTGTGGAAGTCCCAGGTCCGATTCCCGGTCAGGGCACACAGGAGAGGCGCCCATCTGTTTCTCCACTTTCTCCCTCTCCTTTCTCTGTCTCTCTCTTCCCCTCCCACAGCCAAGGCTCCATTGGAGTAAAGTTGGCCCAGGCACTAAGGATGGCTTCATGGCCTTCACCTCAGGCACTGGAATGGCTCCAACGACAACAGAGCAACAGCACAGATGGGCAGAGCATTGCCCCCTGGTGGGCATGCTGGGTGGATTTCGGTCAGGTGCATATGGGAGTCTGTCTGACTGCTTCCCTGCTTCTAACTTCGGAGGGAAAAAAAATTAAGGTGAGAGTTTCAGAAAACATACACTGTTAAAATGTTATTTCAAAGTTATTCTTTCTATAAAACCTATATGCAGAACTCCTACATGTAAATTATATCCTGACTGAAGATATGTTTTACTCATTTGATCTAACAAAACAACATTCAGCTCACCAGATTTACATTTGCCTTACTAACACTATCAGTGACAAACTTTGTTGGAGGACATCTCAAACTCCTCTCACTGTTCTCCTCATGACCAGGCTTAGAATACAGGAATCTATTCAAACAGTTAGCACTCACAGCCATGTTCTGAAATTGAATTCCATAAAATTCAAGGCTATACATGAGAGTGGTGTGAGGATAACATATTCTTTTCCATGTGCTATTTTTTTAAACTATTACCTGATTTCTTTAAATCTTCTCTTTCTTTTCCTGTCAACCAAATTTAAGATTCAAGTACATACTTCCTTAATATATTAAACACTTATAATCAACTAAGAAGTGATATTGTCAGAAAGAAAATCTTATTAAATTTTTAAAATTTATTTATTTATTTATTTTAGAGACAGAGAGAGAATCAGAGAGAGGTATAGACAGGGATAGAAAGGAATGAAGAGATGAGAAGCATCAATCATTAGTTTTTCATTGCGCATAGCGACACCTTCGTTGTTTTTTGATTGCTTTCTCACATGTGCCTTGACTGCGGACCTTCAGCAGACCTAGTAACCCCTTGCTCGAGCCAGCGACCTTGGGTCTAAGCTGGTGAGCTTTTGCTCAAACCAGATGAGCCCACGCTCAAGCTGGTGGTGACCTCGGGGTCTCGAACCTGGGTCCTTGGCATCCCAGTCCAACGCTCTATCCACTGCGCCACTGCCTGGTTAGGCAAGAAAATCTTAAGTGACGTCAGAGAAATGGCGCTGAGAGAGTGACGTTAGAGAAATGGCATCGTGAGGAGCGCTCCCAATACCTCTCCCCAAAATTTCAACAAGTTCTTCAACTAGAGACAGAAAAAATGATCCCAGGAGTGTGTGTAAGTCCCACACACTGAACAAAAAGGTATGATTGGGCAAAAATGTGGCTAAATATATAATCAACCCTGAGGAAATAAGACAGAGAATGAAACACTTTACCTTCATCACTAACCTGAGCAACGGCACTTTCACTTGGAACTGAGAAAAAGTGAGGGCTGGGGGGGTGAAAAGAGCTGGGCTGGGGCACAGACGCTCAAGCTGAGGAAAGAGTGTACCTGAAGCGAATCAGCCCACGTGAGCTAACGCTGGCGCTGGACCTCAGCAGCTTCCATTACCCCCTATACCCTGGTTGGTGAGCACAGACAGTGTGCAAGTGGTTCTTCCTAGCGCCCCAGGCATGGGCGCCCATGTTCCTGGACAGAGGAGCAGGGTCAGAGACTTCTGCGTGGGCTGTGACCAGAGTCTTAGTGTAATCCCTGCTCCCCAAACAACATTCCCAGTGAAGAAAAAATACGGAAGTGCTAGGGGGAGGGGCACACAGGCAGCTTGCAGATAGTCTCTGGAGCAGATCCACGGATCTAATCACTGAAATTAGCTTAACCCACAGTCTGCTCACTGCCCAACTGGCTTACGCGGCTCTGGCTGACAAGGTCTTCTTTCTCAGGTCAGCGATCTAAGTCAAGAGATGTGATATTTTTTAGTGCCTCTTGCTCTGCACATAGGGGCGGGAGCAACTTCCTGCCAGCCGATACAGGGTGAAAAACACATTCCTACGGAACAGACCTTAGAGAACACTGCAGAAGTTGGGCAGGCTAGGATGTAGGCTTTTTAACAAGGAAGAAGCCTGCAGAGAGCAATCCCATGGAACGCTAAGGCAAATTTAACTAGATATACCTGGGGAACCTTAGAAAGGAGCCTGAAGAGAAGTCAGCTTGTCCCCTTACCTGCTTAAGCTGGTGGCTCTGTTTGGCAGAGCTTTCATACTCAGGGCTGTGCACTAAAAAGAGGGACTTGGCTGCTTTTAAGACCGCCTGTTCTGCAAGCAATGACTAGGGCATCTTCTTCCCAGCCAATACAGGTTACAGAGTGCAAAAAACTTGGGGAGAGTGGTCCCACAGAGTGCTGAGGCATACTAGACACGCCTGGAGGCTCATAGAAAGATAGCTTGAGAGCAACTGGCTCCCAGCCCTGCCTGATTATGCTGGCAGCTCTCACTGACAGAGCCTTACCCAGAGCCTTGTGCTGAGTGGGGATAGAGTGGGGATTTGCCAGCTCTTTGAGCCACTTACTCTCCAGGCAGTGGCAGGGGCAACCTCATAGCTGGATCACCAGGCTGCTAGTTCAGGAAGGAGAGACTAGGAAAGAGACTCCGGGAAAATGGAATCTCCCATTGTTGGAGCCTGCAAACGCTAACAAGCCCAGACTACCAACGAGACTGAGGCCTAGTATATGACATCACCAATAGTGACACATCAACTGCAAATCTCTACCTAAGAGTGACACAGGGGTAGAGCCTGGGGTACAGTGCCACCGACCAGGAGGAGGGAGAAGAAAGAAAAAAGAAGATAACCTCTCAAAATCAAGAATAATCCACAGTCTTTATAACTGTTTCTATCTCTTTTTTGTTTCTTTCATTTTCTTATCTTTATTTTTTTCTTCTTCTTCTACCTTGGTCCTTTTATCCTCTGCTCATCTTATTCTTTTCTCCTCATCTTGAACTACGTTACCCATAAGTGTTACATTTCCCTTTTTTTTTTTCTTTTTCTTTCTCTCTATGAGAGTTACCTCCAAAACCCTTAACTCTCTCCTTTTTTTTCTTTTCTTCTTTTTTTTCTTTCTCTTTTTCCACCCTCTTTCTTAGTTTCTTCTTTTCTCTTTTACTTTTCCTCTCATTCAATCCTCACTCAAGAACAAATTATTTTATTTTGGATTAAAATTTTCTCTTTGTGGCATTTTGTGTGCTTTTTATTTGCTTTTTAACTCATCAGCATTCCTCCCAACCCTGGCTCTCCATTCTATGTAGTTTTTGTTCCACTTAATACAAAAGTATTTTCTCTTTTTCTTGTTTCCTTCCTATCTCTTTTACTATATCTCTCATTTGACCATCATTTACAAGCAAATTATTTAATTCTTGATAAATTTTTTTTCCTTTTTTGCAGTTAGTGGGTCCCTACCTCATTTTTTGCCCATTTGTCACTTCTCCACAACTCAGGTCCTCTGTTATAGGTAGTTTTTGTTCCATTTAGCACAATATAATTCTCTGTTTTTCACGGTATTTTCTCAAAGAAAAAAAAAGAAATAATAATTTTAAAAATTATTTTTACTGTCTATTTTTTTACTTTTTATTATTTATTAATTCTCATTAGTTTTATTAACAAAACCACCCTCAGATGCCATTAAGGAAAAGGAAATAGAATATCATGGATACAAAAGACAGAGATGTAGCACAGATAGATGATGAAAAATCTATAGAAAATACTTTAATAGATTGGAAAACTTGGAGTTAAATAACAGAGAATTTAAAATAGAAATACTCAGAAATATACAAGAAAACACAGAAAGGCAATTTAGGGAGCTCAAAAAAACAACTCAATGAACACAAAGAATATATTACCAAGGAAATTGAAACTATGAAAACAAATCAAACAGAGATGAAAAACTCAATTCATAAACAGAAAAATGAGGTAACAAGCTTAGCTAATAGAACAGGCCAGATAGAAGAGAGGTTTAGTGACACAGAAGACAGGCAACTTGAGGCACAACAGAGAGAAAAAGAGAGAGACTCACAAATTAAAAAAAATGAGAAAGCCTGTGGGTGGAGCGAAGAGCACATTCCTAGCAGCTGTGGCTGATGCAATGCTGTGAGAATACTCTAGCTCTCAGAAGCCTCCTGGGCATACCCAGGAAGGAAGCTTGCCTGCTATAAGGAAGTGACTTCGCACCAATCATGCAGCTCCTTGATCTTTTCAGCCATTGGCTTTGAGGAACATGCTTTAACACCCTATAGGCTGAACCTGTGTATATAAGCTAGCTTACTTCCTAAATAAAGTAGATCTGCATCACTGAACCTGGTCTCCGGTGTCGGGTCTTTACGTCTCCGTCGTCCTCACCCCCGGCAGGACTTGTCCACAACTGGCACCCAATGTGGGGCAGGGACCTAACCGGCATTCAAGGGATGGGTGAGTGACTCTCTGAATGGGAAACCTTCTCCCTCACTCTCAAACCCTGCAAGCTCAAGCCCTCTATGCCCTATTGCAGAGTAGACAAGTTAAAGTTTGTGAAAAGGATCTTTGTACCTACTGGGAGATCCTCTCTGGTTTCAATCCTTTGCTCTGGGATGTACCTCTCTGGGACCCAAATACTTGGGCTCAAGCTTTCCAGCAAGTCCGTTCGGCCGAAGTACATGGGGGACAAATCTTCCCTCTTGGCCTCATTCCTGCCCTGCTAGCGATACATGCCTGCCTGACCAGTGCTCCTCCTGGGGACCCTCCACCAGTGCCAAAGATATTGCAGGCTGCCTCTCTCTCTGAGGGCCCCAACCTCCCTATTTATCCCCCTCCACTGAGGAGGAAAGTAGTTTAGCCTCTGAGTTTGACAAAATCACGGCTGAGCATGCAGAAGAAGCAATACTTCTAAACACATTTTATGAGGCCAACATAACCCTCATACCGAAACCTGGCAAGGACGGCACACAAAAAAAGAAAACTACAGACCAATATCTCTAATGAATACAGATGCTAAAATACTAAACAAAATACTAGCAAATCAAATATAACAACATATTAAAAAAATATACATCATGATCAAATGGAATTCATCTCAGAATCTCAAAGATGGTTCAACATATGTAAAACGGTTAACATAATACACCATACCAACAAAACAAAGAACAAAAACCACGTGATCTTATCAATAGATGCAGAAAAGGCATTCGATAAAATACAACACAATTTTATGTTTAAAACACTCAACAAAATGGGTATAGAAGAAAAATATCTCAACATGATAAAGGCCCTTTATGATAAACCATCAGCCAACATCATATTAAATGGCATAAAACTGAGAACTTTCCCCCTTAAATCAGGAACAAGACAGGGTTGTCCACTCTCTCCACTCTTATTTAACATGGTCCTAGTTCTAGCCAGAGCAATCAGACAAGATAAAGGAATAAAAGGCATTCATATCGGAAAAGAAGAAGTAAAGGTTTCACTTTTTGCTGATGATATGATCCTATACATTGAAAACCCCAAAGACTTCACAAAAAGATTAGTAGAAACAATAAACCAATACAGTAAGGTCACAGGATACAAAATTAATATACAAAAGTCCATTGCCTTCCTATATGCCAACAATGAAACATCACATAACAAATTCAATAAAATAATCCTTTTCACGGTTGCAACAAAAATAATAAAATACCTAGGAATAAACATAACAAAGAATGTAAAGGACCTATAAAATGAAAACTACAAAGCATTGTTAAGAAAAATCAAAATAGATACAATGAAATGGAAAAAAATTCCTTGTTCTTGGATAGGAAGAATAAATATAATCAAAATGACCATATTACCCAAAGCAATATACAAATTCAATGCAATTCCCATCAAAATTCAATGACATTTTTTAAAGAAATGAAACAAAAAAATCATCAGATTTATATGGAACTATAAAAAACCCCAAATAGCCAAAGGAATCCTAAGGAAAAAGAACGAAGCTGGGGGCATTACAATACCTGACTTCAAACTATATTATAGAGCCACGACAATCAAAACAGCATGATATTGGCAGAAAAATAGACACTCAGACCAATGGAACAGAATAGAAAGTCCCGAAATAAAACCACATATATGTGGTCAAATAATTTTCAATAATTGGCCAACAACATACAATGGAGAAAAGAAATCCTCTCCAACAAATGGTGCTGGGAAAACTGGAAAGCCACATGCAAAAGAATGAAACTCAACTATAGTTTGTCCCCCTGTACTAAAATTAATTCAAAATGGATCAAAGACCTAAATATAAGACCTGAAACAATAAAGTATATAGAAGAAGACAGGTACTAAACTCATGGACCTTGGTTGTAAAGAGCATTTTATGAATTTGACTCCAAAGGCAAGGGAAGTGAAGGCAAAGATAAATGAATGGGACCACATCAGACTAAGAAGTTTTTGTACAGCAAGAGAAACTGACAACAAAATAAACAGACAGCTAACTAAATGGGAGATTATATTTTCAAACAACAGCTCAGATAAGGGCCTAATATCCAAAATATACAAAGAACTCATAAAACTTAACAATAAACAAACAAACAATCCAATATAAAAAAAAATAGGAAGAGGACATGAACAGACACTTCTCCCAGGAAGAAATACAAATGGCCAACAGATATATGAAAAGATGCTCATCTTCATTGCTATTAGAGAAATGCAAATCAAAACTACAATGAGATACCACCTCACACCTGTTAGATTAGCTATTATCAACAAGACAGTTAATAACAAGTGTTGGAGAGGCTGTGAGAAAAAGGAACCCTTATCCACTGTTGATGGGAATGTAAAGTAGTACAACCACTATGAAAGAAAGTATGGTGGTTCCTCAAAAAATTAAGAATAGGGCCCTGGCCGGTTGGCTCAGTGGTAGAGCATCGGCCTGGCGTGCAGAAGTCCCGGGTTCAATTCCCGGTCAGGGCACACAGGAGAGGTGCCCATCTGCTTCTCTACCTCTCCTTCCTCTCTGTCTCTCTCTTCCCCTCCCGCAGCCGAGGCTCCATTGGAGCAAAGATAGCCTGGGCGCTGGGGATGGCTCCTTGGCCTCTGCCCCAGGCGCTAGAGTGGCTCTGATCGCAACAGAGCGAAGCCCCGGAGGGGCAGAGCATCCCCCTTGGTGGGCAGAGCGTCGCCCCTGATAGGCGTACCGGGTGGATCCCGGTCGGGTGCATGCGGGAGTCTGTCTGACTGTCTCTCCTTGTTTCCAGCTTTGGAAAAATACAAAAAAAAAAAAAAAAAAAAAATTAAGAATAGAACTACCATATGACCCAGCAATCCCTCTACTGGGAATATACCCACATAACTCAAAAACACTGGTACGTAAAGACACATGTAGCCCCATGTTCATTGCAGCATTGTTCACAGTGGCCAAGACATGAAAACAACCAAAAATCCCTTCAATAGATGACTGGATAAAGAAGATGTGGCACATATACACTATGGAATACTACTCAGCCCTAAGAAATGATGACATCGGATCATTTACAACAAAATGGATGGACTTTGATAACATTATACTGAGTGAAATAAGTAAATCAGAAAAAACTAAGAACTGAATGATTCCATACTTAGATGGGACATAAAAACGAGACTAAGAGACATGGACAAGAGTGTTATGGGTATGGGGGGGGGGGGGAGGGAGGGAGAGTGGGGAGGAGAGGAGCACAAAGAAAACCAGATAGAAGGTGATAGAGAACAATTTGACTTTGGATGATGGGTATGCAAAATAATTGAATGACAAGATAACCTGGAGATGTTTTCTTTGAACATATGTACCCTGATTTATTAATGTCACCCCATTAAAATTAATTTAAAAAATCTTAGTTATATATTCAGATAGAGTCAGACCAAAATAAAAATAATTATCCTCTGTCATAAAATTCAGGCAAACTTAACTTGCTTAGAGCAGAAAGCAAATAAATTCTGTAATTGAATGCTCTTTCCTTAAGACATTAAATTTATGGCCTACATATAAAATACATCAATTCATCTCAATGTAAGCAGAGAAAAAAAATATTGGGTCAATTTCTTAATTAATACAAGGAAGGTAAAAAAGAATCACAAAAAAAAAAAAAGCTGGGAGGACTATATTCCCTAAGAAACAGAGATAGGGACACTCAAGGATCTCACCAACAAACCTCCACTCCCCACCTTCACCCCCTTAACCTCATGATCAGGTGGTTAAGTGAAATGAATAGAAGAAATTTTGCACACATGGGATAACAGATTTGTGGTGGAAGGAGTGTTGGCATATTGTTGGCAAAATAAATTTTTGTTATACCCATTACATGTAATATTGCTAGATTCCTTTTAAACAAGTTGAATTTTAAACATTGTCTACTAATTCAATTTTTATTAAGCAGCAAAAGCTCATCTTATTCATTCTTATAATGATTTAGGAAGACATATACAAATTTACTGAGCCTCTATTTTTACTAGTCATCTTGAACAATATGTGGAGGTTTGGAAACAAACCAAAAGCACCCCTGCTATAAATGAAGGAAGGAAAATGAGAATTATGATTAAAACACTTTGATCAAGTTTTCAGTTTGTAGGCTCTTGCCTTTACCTCTGCCTTTTGCCCTGAATTCTTTATGTATCCATTACCTCCTGTTAACCCTTCCCCCCAACAAAAGAATAAAAATTGCATGAAAAAAAAATAGGCTATTGTGTAAAACATTAAAAGATTTGAAAGAGTTTTAGCAAGCATTAAACCACTGAACCTTGTCTAAGAAGTAAATAAAGGAGACAATTCAAGGAAGCAAGGGTATCTGAGTTATTCAGAAGGGAACAGGAGGGACAAGAAATAATACCCTGGACTACAAATAGGACCAAATGACAGTGAGCCCTGTTAGAATGAATAACCTGTTTATGAGTTTATAAACCAACCTAATCAGCTGCTAGCAAAATTTATATATTTGAAACTTCAAAACTAGATAAATTTTTGCACAGTCTTTGTGAGCAATACCAAGTAAATTCAGTGATTCTCAATTTACTTAATGTATTAGAAATGGTGCTATTGGTATACAGGTATTATAAACATCTATAATAAAGGTTTTCTCCTACTTTCATCTTAAAAATATCTAATAACTAAAAAAAAACAAAAAAACTTTAAGAGTCTGTTAGAATATCAAAAATTCACATCTGTGTTTCAAATCCTATTATGGTTTGGAATAAAAAAGATTAGTTTTAAACCTTTCAAGAACAAATTAGGTTTTCCTAAAATTATCTGATTATGGTGTCTATAGTATAAGACTATATTAACCAATACAGTTGACCAACATGTACGTGGCTAGCAAACGTTTTGACAGTGACTAGTCTGAATTGAGATATCCTTTAAGTGTAAATACACACCAGATCTCAGAAATTTAGTATGTGCTTTGACTGGATAACATGGTTGGTTAGAGCATCATCCTGAAGCACAGAATTGCTGGTTAGATCCCCGGTCAGGGCACATACAGGAACAGCTTATTGTTCCTGTCCGTCTCTCTCTCCTTGCTTACTCTCTCACTGAAATCAATAAATTAAATAAGAAAATAAATAAATAAATAAAAACTTAGTATGCAAAATAAAGAATGTAAAATATCTCTTTAATGAATTACTAAGTGATTATTTGTTAAAACATTTGGATATAATGGGTTAAATAAGATACATTATTAAAATTAATCTCACTTGTTTTCTTTTTTACTTTTTTTTTTTAACATGGTTACCAGAAAATAGAAAATTACCTCTGTCGCTAACATTTAAAGCCTGCATTATGTTCCTGTTGGACAGTGTGGCTATAGAAACCAAATAAGCATCCTAGAATTAGGGAGTTTTCTGGGTTTATTTATTTCCTGCAGCATGCAAATAAAACTGCCTGGTACATAGGATACAGTAAATATGTGATGAATTAATGACAAAATCACAATGTTTGGTTCCTACTCACCAGAGACCTTGAAAAGATTTGAAATGTATGATAATAAATACTGGTAAAGAATTAAGTTAATTTAATAGCTATTGAATATTATTCCAGAAAGTACTGCACAATGAAAAGATGCCCATGTTCTGACTGTTTCTCTCCAAAATTTCATATAGACCAACTTCCTCAGGTAAAAACATTATGATCAAAATTGTATGAAAATGTGAAAAAAAAATAAAAGTTTTATCAGAATATTTCATATTTCAACACTAACTATTTTAATAAGGTGCATTTTGTCCTGCTGTTAAATTATACCTAATTTAACAAATAGAAAAAGATAATCCATCTTGAGACTTGATTGAAAACACATCAAAACCCTAAACTGTAAAACCAATAACTTGAAAATGGATACAAAAAAATAACCTGTTTTCTGATGTCAAAAGATAATGAACAGATCATTTTATGTATATAGTCTAGAATGAAATACCATGGTATCAAAGGACAGATTTATTATAATAAAATAGTCTACATTTAAATTATGAATAGTTCAAAATTCTCTTCTAAATGATGCATTTTGTAAAGACTATTGTGGAGGGGGTACTTTAACCGAATACTAGACATTGGCAAATTTCTTTGCTGTGCAAAGTAATGTAATTAAGGATCATTTTCTGTTAGATTCACACATTTTAAAATATAGCAGGCAAAAGAATGGCATATTAAAGCTTACCTATTTATGTGCTTGTAAAACACAAACATCTTAAATTTAAAATTAAAGAGTAACATAATGCAGCATTTGAATGCTTCTAGTCAGCATTAAATGAAAGTAAACATTCAACTTAAGTGCTACTTTATGCATTGCTGTTTACTGACACAGATTTTTAAGAAAAGGCAGTACATATAAAAGCGGCCTCATAATTGGGATTTAAGAGTGGAAAGAATACATAAAGAACCCTCTCTTTTCAAAAAGTGGACATGAAAAATATGCAATGACAGTATGACGAGTAGACACAGGAGTCAGTTGAGAGTTCCCAATGGCCAAAGTTGTAAGGAGCTGAGTAACATGATAAAAAATGAAGTATTGGATTCTCAACCAAAGTATAAAAAAATTTCCACAAGGTCACACTAATATAAATAAATGATTCAATAAGTAAATAAAAGAATAAGTAAATAAATAGGACTAGACAAATCTTCCATGCAGAATTCCAAAAATCTGTGCGGTTTGTCAAGCATGTGGAAGGAACATAACCTCATCTCCTGAACTGCAAGGTGCACGCAGTGACTGTATTCCAAAATGTACAGTAGGGAAAGAGGAAAAAGAGTAACTTTGGAAAGGAGAGACCTGACACACACTACCTTAGCCAAGTGATCAAGGTCAACACAAACAGTGAAAAATTATGTTGATAGTAGATACCCTTGCTATGACGTGGTGAGACTAGCACTTGACCTCTTTTATATTCTTTCCAAACATTCATAACCTCAGTATCGTCATGAGAAAAACACCAACCAAATCTAAAAGACATTTTACATTCTGAAAATGCCTGATCAGAAACCCCCCCAAACTGTCAAGGTCACAAAAAGATATAGGAAGACGGAGAAACTGGCACAGATTAAAGGAGACTAAGGAGACCCAAGGGCTAAATGCAGTGTAGAAGACTGGACAGAAAAAGTAAAAATTATGGAAATCTGAATAGGGCATGAACTAAGGCATAAATATTGACTCATTAGTCAATGGCACAGTTGTAATAGAAGATGTCGAAAGTAAGGAAAGTGGGAAATTTCTATACTATTTGTGCAACTTTTCTGTATATCTAAAATTATTTCAACTATTTCAAAATTAAAAGTTTATTTAATGAAATGAGGAAATAGCTGTCGATGCTTCAGCATCAGTTGGCAAAGGAAGGAAATTAAAAAACAACCTGAACTCTTAAGGAGTGTAGGTACATATCAATTATTCCATGGGTGCCTTTGTTCATGGGGTAAATAATATTACTTTCTTCATAGGATTGTAAAACTGAATTGTGTTAGTATAGATAGAGCACTAAGAGTTGTAGTTGGTTTATATAGAATAAGCTAAAAATTATTTTTAATTATATAAGCAGTGGTATAGTATTACCACCACTCTTTCACAGTCTCCCAAAAGACTGGCATTTGCTACAAATGTTGGTATCAAAGGTTTGTAAGAACATGAAATTGTAATTGTTCTTAACACAACTGCAGAGCTAGCTATAGAACTGAAATTCCAAGATCAAGGGTCAACTCCCCCTTCCTTTATCTCATCCCACAAGCTGGATTTCTTAACTGCACTTGTCCTATCACTATCCCCAGTTTCAGATCCCCATGGAGAATAAAATGTGAGAGTTTGTATGTGTGGGGAAAACAGCTGTGTTAGGCTTGATCTCTGGTTTACCAACTGCAAGCATTTTGCGCAATCAGTGTGTGAGCACGTAGCAGAAAGCCACGTGTGTGTCTCTATGAAAAGCTATGGGTGCTTTCCCTTGGAGAGATTCTCTCAGATTGCTCTCCTGCCACTGCCAGGTGTGGCTTCCTATTTCCCTAGCCACCACCGTGACGGGTGGTTTTCCTGATCCCTTGACCTCCACTGCGAAAAGCAGGTTTTTCCTTTGTTTCCAATAATCCGGTAGGACCTGACGCTTCCCGGCTCCACAATTCTTCTACCATCTGCCCAAATTTAATGCAAACCTGCCTGGCCTCAGCCACCAGCATTACTACAGTATGTAGTCTTAAGGAACTTTAGAACCATGCACTTAACTAGTAATTCAGGGCAGATCACCAAATACCATCAATATTTATTTGCTTACTGCTAACTGTAAAGTTTACACTAAAATTTTCCTGCTTCTACTTCTTCTGCAAGATGATAGGTGTGAAAGAGCTTCAAAGGACGATTTGATCAGATTCACTAGAAATCTTACCCTTCTTCCACCAGGTCTTATTTGCTGCTTGGCAATGGTCTTAAACAGATTTTTATTCCCTGTCAACATGATTCAACGTCTTCCATACTGAAACCTTCAAACCCCTCATTCTCTATGGTGATGACATTTCATCCTTTGTCTACATGGAAATCTTTAGCTTCTTTCACATTCAGAACTTCTTTTTAGCTCCCTTATCACAAAGGATGAGGTTTCCTCCTTCCTTTGGGCTTGAGCTCTTCCCTCCTTGTTTCATGCACCTTGCCTATTTTATCAGTTATCATTTCTTCTTGCATTTTCCATCTCACTCAACTAAATTACGCACATGCACTTACACCCATACAGAATTGTGTACCTGACTACAGCCTAGACATCTATGTGAAAGCTATATAAATTACTGCTCACAAAAATTAGGGAATATTTCAAAATGAATATGGAGCAATAAAATATCCCCTAATTTTTGTGAACAGTATATTATAGTTTTATAAACTATATTCTATATATACAGTGTCATGCCATTCTCCACTAATAGTAGGATGTGGCACTACAGAATAATTAATGTAGCACTCAAAGTAATTGCTAATTTAACTTTTTTCATTGGATATTTTTTTGCATGAAATTATAAAGAAGGAACATTTTCATAATACATATTACTTCTTGAGAGGTCTGTTTTCCCATGTTTTTTTCTCAGTGCCTCACACACTGCTGCCTTTTCCAAACTGCTCACTCACAAGTTCAAGTTCTTAAGAAAAAAAACAACCTCTCAAAAACTTGCTGGGTAGGCTTTTGTCTCTTTTAGTTCTTACTCTGGCTCAGGTTTTCATACAGCATATTCCTTTAGCCTTTTTTATTTCTTACAACTTCTCTATGTTCCCCTTATGAAGGTCCTAAGGAACGAGGCTAAGTTAGGAGTTTTAAAGGGCAAGCAAGAATCCTTTCAGACTAGAAAGGTAGGGCCTGGGGAAAAGATTTCAAAATTTATAATCTGGTCTTTTCATTTTTCTTTTCTTGTACATTCTGACTCTAAAATACCTTTCTCTGAATTAGTACCCTCTGAAGAATTCTGTCTCCTTTTTTCACTATCTGATATCTGAACATACAGCCTATTTTGTTCTTTTATTTTGTCATTACCAACACACAACTTAACTCATTGCAGTATGAGCCCTTGACTCCATTGATACCCTTCTTTTGAAATTAAATAATGACATGTTTATGCTATTTATTGATTTACTTCTATTTTTATTATTATTGTTGAGATATTATTGACATACAACATTGCCTAAGGGTAAGGTGCACAATGTGCTGATTTGATACATTTATATAACACAATGTGAGTCCCACTGTAGCTTTAGCTAACGATGCTGCATTACAAACTGCAAATCTGCTAGCAAACTAGATCTTAAAGGTTTCAGGTGACAAGAGAAAACTTCTGAGATGTCCTAAATGAAATTACAACAGGCCAGAGAGCGGAAGAAAGAGACCACTAAAGTATTCAGTTAATAGCTGTGGGCCAAAAAAACAAAAGACTATTTTCTTTCCTCCCTGCATCTTGAAACTTTGCATCAATTTCCCTGGGCCTACCTATCTAAAAAAAAAAAAAAAAAAAAAAAAAAGATTTCCTCAACAAGGACAAACCAAACAACGGCTACCACTAATGTAACTCCTGGCAGGGTTATTTTTGGGTTTTGACTATAAAGGAAAGCAATGGAATTGATGTTCATAAAGTATTAGTGAAAAGTGTTTTGTTACCCTGGCCAGTTGGCTCAGTGGTAGAGTGTCAGACCAGCATGTGGATGTCCCAGTTCAATTCCCATCAGGGCTCATAGGAGAAGTGACCATTTGCTTCTCCCCCTCTCCCCTTCTTTCTTTCTCTCTCTCTCCCTTTCTCTCTCTCTTCCCCTCCCACAGCCATGGCTTGATTGGTTCAAGCACATCAGCCCTGGGTGATGAAGATGGCTCTACAGAGACTCTGTCTCAGGCGCTAAAAATAGTTCAGCTGCTAGAATGGCCCTAGATAAGCAGAGCATTAGCCCCAGATGGGGGTCACCAGGTGGATCCTAGTTGGGGCATATCTAGGAGTCTGTCTCCCTAGCTCCCTACTTCTCATTTGGAAAAAAAGAAAAAAAATGTTTTGTTAATATTTGAAATATTTAAGTAAACACAAAAATATCTACTACTCAGATTTAACAAATGGTTAACATTTCACTAGTCTGCTTAAGATCTTTATGTTTTTAAAGCAATTAAAAGAAAAAATAACTGGTATTCCAAAGGAGGCGGAAAAGAATAGACAACCACCACACACCAATGCATCCTGCTTATGCATGAACTTTCTGGACAATTGCCCACAAGCAAAGCAGAAATAGTAAATATTTCTTTCTTATAGACTGTGCTTTTATACTAGAACTGCCTCTGCTCCCCTGCTTATCTATAGCCAATGTAAATTCTTTCAAAACAATTTACATCTTTCTCCAAACCGGTTGTATTAAAGAGCCCTGCCAGCTGTAGGAGGGCAGACTTGTTCGTCTTCTCTATCTTGTCCCCTGCTGGCATGTTAAACTGTATGTCCCAGGACCTAGTCTTTTCTGGGGGAAGGGGGGAGCTCTCCTACCTTGTTTCCCTGAAAATAAGACCTAATGAAATCGTTTTCAAGCATAGAAATATAAGGCCTGCCCTGAAATAAGACCTAGTGCATATTTAGGAGCAAAAATTAACATAAGACACCCTCTTATTTTGGGGGAAACAGGGTAGATTGTTGTACATGGAAATAGAGCCACAAGAAATTCTTGATGGAATTCAGAGTTTGGCTGGTTATGCTGATGTTTGTGATGATATGACCACAGTATATTAATAAATGTTGATATTTTGTTCAACAATAAATGTAATACTTGTTCGTGGAAAAATAAGACATCCCCTGAAAATAAGACAATATCTTATTTTCAGGGAAACACAGTATATCTCAATAAACCTATTCTTTCTTTCTTCAAAGCTTTATGCCTTGAATATTTTGTGTTTAACACGCAAACACACACACACACAATGATAATTATGTAATATGATATAGGTATTAACAAATGACCTCTTAAGGATAAAACCAAAAACACTTTTTTCAGGTCTTAATTCTCTTGATCTTTAATTCAGTTTTTGATTCTCTGAACAGCAGATTTCTTGATGAAACTCTTATCCTTCATGCCGTTTTGATCTCTAATTGTCTTCTGACTCTCTGATCATGACACTTTGGTTCCCTCTCCTTTCTCTCTAACCTTCTGACCAGACATTCTGTTGTCAGCTGTCCTCTCCCTTTTACCTTTGCTGAAAGCAACCTGCATACTTTTATTATCACCTCCACAAACATCTCCCAAAACGCAGCATCCACTGATGTCAAACTGGACTGCCCTTTGTCTTGGGGCATGTCCTAAGCCTTTAGAACAGTGATTTTCAACCATTTTTGAGCCGCGGCACATTTTTTACATTTACAAAATCCTGGGGCACACCACCTACCAAAATGACACTCTAACACAGTACATATTATACATATAATTAATAATATAGTTTCTAAATGTATTTATACTCACTTAATATGAAACCTGGGCCTGTTTCGATGAACACAAAAGGGATATCCTGGCAGGAATGGTAGAAAGACACATACAAAGCTCTTCCTCAACAGTTCTCAGTCTCTCTCTGTTTTTAGTTTTTATCGCAGTCAAGCTTGAGAAGCTCAGCTCACATAGATATGTGGTTGAAAACAGGAGCAATGTCAAAATAGCTTTGTTGGCCAGAATGGGGAACTCCTTGGCAACAAATAACCAAAAACTGTCCAAAGGAAGATCAGCAAACTTTAGCTTTAAAGTTAGATAACATTGTGATGCATTGTGATGCATTGTATATCACCTTCTGCGGGGGCCTCTTTTAAAAAGAAAAAGGTCAAAGATCTATATACACCATCAGGATTGACATAACCAGCTGAGGCTGAGGCTTCATCTAGTGGTGGCAACATTTACCTCCAGTCTTGACCAGGATTAGAAATCGGGACCATGAGGAGGAGTAGCAGCTTCAACTACTCACTGCGGCCACACAATGACAAGTGCACGGCAGCCCGAGCGGGGACCTTCCTGGGTGTGGATGAGAGGCGGCCTACTATTGGTTCATCGCTAGTGGTCGGGATGAATCCTAGAAGGTGATTGGTCAGTGAGCGTTCCCTGTGCCTCCACTCTTCCTGTTGCTGATAGCTGGAGGGATTGTGAGGGGAATGTTTATGTTTGGATGGAGGCAGCTGGTGGCGGGCTGGATAAATAGCCTCTGTGGGCCGTATCCAGCACACAGCCGTAGTTTGGGGACCCATGTTCAATTTCCCCACGGCACACCTAACCATGTCTCATGGCACACTGGTTGAAAAACACTGCTTTAGAAAGCCAGTCCCTGGTTGTTTATATTCCTGTCTTTCCTTCTAATTTACATGTCCAACTTTTGTCTCACTGTCCCTTCTTCCCTGGAGCCATATTTTAGTATCCTAACAAGAAGAAATGTCTACTCCTTTGATATTTCATAATACTTGATCTATACTTCTGTTTTATATTTTTCAAAGTAATATGCAACATATCAATCACATCTGGCACAGTGTAGCCACTCAGCTGGGTCAGAGTAAACTAAAAACACATTAGCAAAGGATGATATAAAAAAGCGGTACAGCCCTGGCTGGATAGTTCAGTTGGTTAGAGCATTATCTTGAAGCACAGAGGTTGCTGGTTCAATCCCCAGTCAGGGCACATATAGAAACAGATTGATGTTCCTGTCTCTCTCTCTCACTTTCTCCTTTCCTCTCTCTAAATTCAATAAAATAATAAAAAAAATTTTTTAAAAAAGTGGTACAGCCCTGGCCAGGTGGCTCAGTGGATAAATTGTCCACCCAATGCACCAGAGGTTGTTGGTTCAACCCCTGGTCAGGGCATGTACAAGAAGCAATCACTAAGTATGCAACTAAATGGAACAACTAAATGAAAATATAAATTGATACCTCTCTTTTTCTCTCTCTTCCTCCCCCTCCCTTTATCTCTCTTTTTCTCTCTCTCAAATCAATGAAAATATTTTTAAAAAAGAAGTGGTACAAGTGAGGATATATTTCAAAAGAAAAGACACTGATGAGCAATACTAGTAATCCTAAAATATAAAAAAATATCAGACAAATGGAAAATGCTCTCCATTTTTTACTAAGATATGAAGGAAATAACAAAAAGGATGCCATCCACATGACAAATTTTTTTTAGAAAAATGTGTCAACACAGGAGAGGAAATTTATAATTTATTGTGAGTGGTAGAGGGGTGGTTCAAGGCAAGGATGAAATAAGACAGTATTTGGGAGGAAATGGTTTAAACGACCAGAATAGAGGAATACTGTACATTGGAAAATCATTGATTAGGGGTATGTGGATAGGAGAAATCAAAGAATAAAATTGTACCTAAAGATGGGGGGGAAAGGTGCTAAATAGACTCAGAATCTTGAGAGAAGTCCTCAGACTAGAACTCGTCCTTCAGTAATGAAGAAGCAGAAGGGAGAGGGAGAGGATGGCTGAAGAGGGTAGCATTTCTAGCTGACGAACATATTACCCTGTTTAAACGAGCTTAACCAGTTTTTCCCTTTTTTTTTTTCAGGTGTTGGTTTCAGCTGTTATTTTCAGCAGTGCTGTGTCTCCTCAGGGGAAGTTTCCAGATAAATCTCTCCTGATGGGCTGCCAATGGGTCAAGTTTACATCCTGGCTTATCTGTAGCAGAACAGATAATACCTCTTGAGAAGTGGAAAATATTTGCCTCTTGTTAAGGGGAGCTGTATTGCTCCCAGCTGAAAACATAGCTATGGGCAAGAACCAGAGAATTCTCAGGTGCACACAGATCTAAGTCCCTGCAGGAAAGGCAAGGATGGAACCTGTCTGCCTTTCCATACCTGAGAGGTTTAATTACCAGCATCCTTTCACCTGCAACCAGAAATGAACTCAATCCCATTATCTGGCAGGAGGTACGGCAAATGACAGTTTAAGAAATGAAAGCCCTTTGTACAATGAGTGAAAAAACCTAGGATGAGCTTATTAAAACATATTTATTACTATGAAGCAGAGACAAAAATGCAAGCAGCTCTTATTTTTAAAAAACCTAAAGAGATGCCAGAATCATTACAGCATGCTAGTATAACTCTTGTCAGTATATGAGAAGTATTTGCACACCGTATGTGGATATGAGTATATGTGAGGCTGGAAGCAGATATTTGTGATTTATCACTTGTTTCCCAAAAGACTTCAATGCTTTAAAACACCACTTGAGAACCACTCTCTTAGAGCAGTGATTTTCAACCTTTTTGAGCCGTGGCACATTTTTTACATTTACAAAATCCTGGGGCACACCACCTACCAAAATGACACAAAATGACACTCTAAAACACAGTACATATTATACATATAGTTAATAATATAGTTTCTAAATGTATTTATACTCACTTAGTGTGAAACCTGGGCCTGTTTCGATGAACACAAAAGGGATATCCTGGCAGGAATGGTAGAAAAACACACACGAAGCTCTTCCTCAACAGTTCTCAGTCTCTCTCTGTTTTTAGTTTTTATCGCAGTCAAGCTTGAGAAGCTCAGCTCACATAGATATGTGGTTGAAAACAGGAGCAATGTCAAAATAGCTTTGTTGGCCAGAATGGGGAACTCCTTGGCAACAGATAACGAAAAACTGTCCAAAGGAAGATCAGCAAACTTTAGCTTTAAAGTTAGAAAACATTGTGATGCATTGTGATGCATTGTATATCACCTTCTGCGGGGGCCTCTTTTAAAAAGAAAAAGGTCAAAGATCTATATACACCATCAGGATTGACATAACCAGCTGAGGCTGAGGCTTCATCTAGTGGTGGCAACATTTACCTCCAGTCCTGACCAGGATTAGAAATCGGGGCCATAGAGAGGAGTAGCAGCTTCAATTACTCACTGCAGCCACACAATGACAAGTACGTGGCAGCAAAGACCTTCCTGGGTGTGGATGAGAGGTGACCTACTATTGGTTCATCACTAGTGGTCAGGATGAATCCTAGAAGGTGATTGGTCGGTAAGCATTCCCTGTGCCTCCACTCTTCCTGTCCCTGATAGCTGGAGGGATTGTGAGGGGAATGTTTATGTTCAGATGGAGGCGGCTGGCGGCGGGCTGGATAAATAGCCTCTGCGGGCCGTATCCGGCATGTGGGACGTAGTTTGGGGACCCGTGTTTAATTTCCCCACGGCACACCTGACCATGTCTCACGGCACACTGGTTGAAAAACACTGTCTTAGAGGTTGTAAATATTTTCAGAGTCCAGGTGGGACTGGACACAAGGACAGCATTTAGATTTGCTCTGGACCATATGCACCCATGTTGCATCACTAAGAAATCAATAGTCTATAAATCCTTTTAGAAGGGTTGGATTTTACACATTGGGTAAAGTCCTCAGAAAAAATCCTCTTCAAACATCTCATCTGGGAGTACCAACCTCTTTTGTTCTATTTTTCAAGTCCTTGTACCTGAATCCTCAGGACTTTCACTGTCTCTAGAACTCTATCAATGCTACCTTGATATTCCCTTTATATTCAGAAAAAAATTGCTCTGAGCTGCTTGGGCTGCCAGATCTTGGCTTGAATTCTCTCACACATCACTGTGCTTGGTATCAAACATATTTATCTTATCTATTCATCCTCCTGCCCCAATTCTGGTCATTTTTGGCTTGCCTCCTGCTGATGCTGAAGTTTAATTTGTATACTTCTCTCCATTGACGTTGATGTTCTAAACCAGTGGTAGTCAACCTGGTCCTTACTGCCCACTAGTGGGTGTTCCAACTTTCATGGTAGGTGGTAGCAGAGCAATCAAAGTATAAATAAAAAGATAGATTTAACTTTAGTAAGTTGTTTTATAAAGATTTATTCTGCCAAAATTAGCGAAAATCCGACAGAAAGTACTTGGTAATTAATTATTATTATATGCTTTCACTTGCTGTAACTCTGCTTTGTAAATTTTATAAAGTAAGGTTACATCCCTACTTTATAAATCACCATTACTGTGGAACTGGTGGGCGGTTAGAAAATTTTACTACTAACAGAGATACAAAAGTGGGAGGTAGGTGTAAAAAGGTTGATTACCTCTGTTCTAAACCCTCAGGAAGGTAGTCACTGACTGCTCTTTTTTAACTCTAATGTGACCTTAGCTTCAAATTATGGACTTTTAAATTTTAAGGGAATTTAAAGATTATATAACTCATCTTTTATGTACAAGAGATTTGAAGACTGAAGTGTAAAAATATTTGGCATGACTAGAGCTTTCTAATTTCCAAGTCAGTGGTCTTGCCACTAAATCATGCCTCTTCTTGCCAAAGTATCTGAAAGGAGGGAGACATTTGACCTCTTGTGGCCTTAATTTTTTATCTTTATAATAGAAATGGCTGCTAAGGTCTCTTTTAAATCAGATTTTGTGGTTCATTACTATATCAGTACCACAAGTCTTTTTAACTTCCAAATACACAGAGATTGATTCTGTGAAAAGATAAAATGTTTGCTTTAAAAAATATTACAAACAATTAATTGTATATTAATTTCAAAAGAATTTTGCTTAAAAAGCTTCCAATGAAAATAAGTTTAGTCCATTTGTTTGATGATTACCGAGAGTCAACTTCAGCATCTCTTTATATGAATGAATATTTTAGAACTATTGGTGTTTATCAATAGGTATCTAATAATGTAAATAAAATTGTTTTGAACAGCAATCTCTTTTTAGTGGTGAAGTAATTCTATGACTCCAAAATTTCAAATAATTTCAATTTTATCAGTAAAACTGAAAACATCAAAGTAGATGAGCCAGTGGAGGAGGCTATGCTAAATGCTATATAAAATTATATAGTCGGAATTCTTCTTCTCTGAGAGCTTCAAATTTAAAGTGATCATATAAAAACTGACAGAACTATCAGTAAATGATATTAAAAAAGCAGGACATAATTAAGTCAATTCCCATTATACTAAATAGCATTTCTATAAATATCCCCACATAAATGAATTCTATGCCATAAATAATAGCTTGTTTATTTTAAATATATTAAATAATAAAGTTCTCTTTGCATGAGAAGGAATAGGTCATGTATTTTCTAGGGCTAATTTCTGTACTTTCTAATGCTCCTACCAGGTTAGCAGAACTTGAAAATGTCAAAGAAGAAAACAGCATAGAGAAAGAATATGAAGTTATTAGCAGTAGGCATGAAAGAAATCACCAGAAATGGCTGCAAATAAAAGAGAAATAGGAAGAATAAAGACCAGGAATAATACTGTAATCCCCTCTGTATTATTTTTGGTTCCATGTCTGATAAGAACACTAATAATATACGGTGGAAATTGAGCTGCTCTTTCAGAATAAAAGACTAAAAACTTGAGGAATGTTTCTATTTTCACTATACTCCAACTGACCTTCCACCATCACATGTCCAGATTTCAAATGTCATCACGCAAGAATATGGTTAGAAATCAAGATTCATTAAATTCATTATTTTAGACATGTGGTAATTCTAGATGACAATCACATTCAAAATAAAACTGTGGAAAAAGATGCTTCAGAATGAACCATCATGCAGTTCATGGCAGGTCAGAATATATTCTTTGCTAGACATGTATAAAATAGCTCAATGTGATATAGACAAATAAAAGAGAAGAAAGCTGAGAAATAACCCAGGGGCGTATCAAGTTAAAAGTCAGAAGAAGTTAGCATGATTCCAGAATCCAAGATTGTGTTGTTCTCTGTGACATTCTCTTGAGTGTTGCCTACCTGAACACTTAAACTTTTATAGTTGTTGTTTCTCTATATGTCTGATGTCCTGCTAAGTTATAACCTACTTACAAGTAGAGATTTTGTCTTCATGTTTTTATCCACAGTACAGTTTCAACAGATAGCAGCCCATCAAAAACCACATTGGTTCTTATTTCTTAGCGTCTCTCAGATCCATCTCTAGTGTCAATGATTCAGTTACATACATCAGAGTCCCATAATCTCCTGCCTAGACCACAATACCCAATGGTCTCATGTTGTGGATAAAATAACTACTTGGACACCAGATGGAGTGCACCAAGGGACTTAGGAGAAACTGCCTCACAATTCCCCATACAGATTTTGTGAGAATGGCCCAACCACCAATTCCTACAGGTATTTTTTGATACTCACAAACAGAAGCAGAGATAAGAATGAGAAAGACATCCCTGGCCGGTTGGCTCAGCGGTAGAGCGTCAGCCTAGCGTGCGGAGGACCCGGTTCGATTCCCGGCCAGGGCACACAGGAGAAGCGCCCATTTGCTTCTTCACCCCTCCGCCGCGCTTTCCTCTCTGTCTCTCTCTTCCCCTCCCGCAGCCAAGGCTCCATTGGAGCAAAGATGGCCCCGGCGCTGGGGATGGCTCTGTGGCCCCTGCCTCAGGCCCTAGAGTGGCTCTGGTCGCAACATGGTGATGCCCAGGATGGGCAGAGCATCGCCCCCTGGTGGGCAGAGCATTGCCCCTGGTGGGCGTGCTGGGTGGATCCCGGTCAGGCGCATGCGGGAGTCTGTCTGACTGTCTCTCCCTGTTTCCAGCTTCAGGAAAAAAAAAAAAAAAGAATGAGAAAGACAGGAAGGGGGATATTTTTTTCAGAGCAGACAAAAGGACAAGGGAACTAGCTCAATTTTGAGATATCTATCCCACCTATTGATTAGTCAGAATTGCTAATTCTATCCCTATTGTGTGCTGTGCTCAGCACAGTACTGTGCACAGTACTTACATCAGTAGTGCCACTGTGGCTTTTGCCTCAGGGCTCCCTGTTCTTTGTTCCTATTAAGGACCTCTACAGTCTCATTCTTCTCAAATCCATTCTTTTTCCAACAAGAGTAATGTTTTAAAAGACATATATTATCACTCTACTCTTCTACTGAAAACCTTAGAGATCACCCCTTTCCTATAAGAAAAGAAATTCCACATTTTTTTAGCATAGAATAAAAAAATTCCTAGGGCAATTCTCATAGCATTAAACCCTGCCTCCTCTTCTCCTTTTATGTTGTGCCATTTTAATCATTTCTTCTACCTGGAGAGCCATTTTTACCTGAAAATGCCTAATCATGAATAATCCTTCAGACTGTCA
This sequence comes from Saccopteryx leptura, assembly GCF_036850995.1. NCBI lineage: Eukaryota > Metazoa > Chordata > Mammalia > Chiroptera > Emballonuridae > Saccopteryx > Saccopteryx leptura. Next base: position 281,095,012 of record NC_089505.1, on the reverse strand, counting down.
GTTCTAAAACAATACCTCCACTGCTTTTTAGAATACTTTTTAAAATTCTGTTTTCAGCACTTTGGGCACTTCATGTGTAATTACTTGTGTGACAGGCATCATTAGAGAACACCTATATCATATATTTCTTCCATGCCATGTTTGAAACGTATTTCCCCCAACCCTTTGGAGGTGGGACTTTTATGACTATATGACTTGATATAGATAATAAACTGCTTGGGAAGTGACCTAGAAGAAGCATTTAATTACCAATGTCTAACTCTATATTTTTCTCTTCTCTGCTAAAACAATAGTAGAAGCAGATTTTAATAAGAAATTTCAGTACTAAGCAATCTCATAGAGAACAGTTGGCCTATAACATACATAGACTTTTAACAGATTTCACTAAAGTCCCTGGAAATTGGGGGTTTGTTTTTTATAAATATATCCTGTATGGAATCGTTAGTTTACATTTTCTTCTTCCACATTAGATTGCGAAGTTCTTGAGAGCAAATCTTGTGCTCACCATGTGTTATACAAGGAAAAAGTAGAAAAAAACCTGATATTAACTGGGCAATATGATAGCTTGAGTATGACTAATGGATATTTATCCCTTGTTTCTTTTTATCAGCTATAAACCTCTCAGAATTGTATTCTTCTCTGTCTCCACTTGTTCCTGACGGTGTGAAGTTGGCCTGACCGATAGCAAGGGAAAATAATGCAGTTCTTCATTTCCTGAGCTGCTATCTCAGAGTATTATGTTATTATCAATGAAGTACGTAAGGAACCCATTTCACAAGACTGACTGTAGCAATATATATGCATCTTAAAGAGGTAATCAAAAAAAAAAAAAAAAAGAGGTAATCAAGGTAAGATTGAGTTCATTTTCCAGGAAAATTTCATATACATCTACTGAAAGAAATCATTTTGGCAGATGCATTTTAAGGGGCTAAAAGTTGTAGGTGCAAAAAATTTGAGTGATAAATATATTTTCTTTCTCATCTTGAAGGTAAATTTTATGTTCTCAGCACTAAAAATCTGTTAGTATTATATTTTCCCTCCTCTTTAGCTCAAGTGGACACTGGCAAACCTTTGCATAAAATTTTGAACTATACTCAAATCAAATGCATCTTTGATTTACTCTCTTCCAATATTGCTTGGTTCAGGATTTTTCAAATAGAGGAGTTTTGGATTACTCTGTCAAGCCGCTGTCAGGGCTGGGACTCCTTCATCTAAAGATACTGGTAGGGGCTTCTCTGTCCTGTTTATAATTCCTATATTCCAACCATAAATCCACACCTCAATCACAGGATTTAGCTATTGTTTGGCAATTTGCCAAAGATTTAAACAGACAGGAAAAATTTCTACATGTTAAAATCAGCAAAGGCTGTTCTGAAGGAAGTTGTCACTCTTACAGCACAATCTAATTTGCTCTTAAACCTCAGTAAACATCTCAAACTTATTTTTCTTCATCTGTAATATAAAAATCTGAGTAATGTTTTCCTAATAAGATAGAGTTTCCAAAATTTATTAATAGCCATTATTCCTTTGATTAATCAGTCAGAATAACTGTTACTATAAACTAATTATGTAACGGTTAAAAATAATATTGAATATATCAAAACTAAATGTTAGGCTTGACCGGTGGTGGCACAGTAGATAGAGCATCAATATGGAATGCTGAGGTCGCTTATTGGAAACCCTGTGCTTGCCCAGTCAAGGCACATGTGGGAGTTGATGTTTCCTGCTCCCCCCCCCTTCTCTCTCTTTATCTTTCTCTCTCTATCTCCTCTCTACAATGAACAATAGTAATAAAAAAACTAAATGTTAGGATGCTTTTATATGACCATAAAAACAAAGACTATGGTTTAAATACAGTGACTATATTTTCCATTTTAAATACATACATTTAAAATAATAATGTGAGACTGACCAGGTAGAGCATAGGCCTTGGATGCTGAGGATCCAGGTTTGAAACCCTGAGGTCTCTGACTTGAGTACAGGCTCACCAGGTTTTTTTGTTTTGTTTTGTTTTTGTTTGTTTTTTTTTTGTATTTTTCTGAAGCTGGAAACGGGGAGAGACAGTCAGACAGACTCCCGCACACACCGGACCGGGATCCACCCGGCATGCCCACCAGGGGCGACGCTCTGCCCCCCAGGGGGCGATGCTCTGCCCCTCCGGGGCGTCGCTCCGCCGCGACCAGAGCCACTCTAGCGCCTGGGGCAGAGGCCAAGGAGCCATCCCCAGCGCCTGGGCCATCTTTGCTCCAATGGAGCCTTGGCTGCAGGAGGGGAAGAGAGAGACAGAGAGGAAGGAGGGGGAGGGGGGGTGGAGAAGCAAATGGGCGCTTCTCCTGTGTGCCCTGGCCGGAAATCGAACCCGGGTCCCCCGCACGCCAGGCCGACACAGGCTCACCAGGTTTAGTGTGGGGTCACTGGCTTGATTATGGGGTTATAGACCTGAACCCATGGTCGCTGGCTGGCGCCCATAGGTTGTTGGCTTGAAGCCCAAGGTTGATGATTTGAGTCCAAGTTCACTGGCTTAAGAAAGGAGTCACTGGCTCAGCTGGAGCCCCCCAGTCAAGGTACATATGAGTAAGCAATCAAAGAACAACTAAGGTGCCTCAACTATAAGGTGATGCTTCTCATCTCTCTCCCTTCCTTGTCTGTCCTCTCTCTCTCTCTCTCTCTCTCTCTCTCTCTCTCACTGGAAAGAAAGAAGGAAAGAAAGAAAGAAAGAAAGAAAGAAAGAAAGAAAGAAAGAAAGAAGGAAGGAAGGAAGGAAGGAAGGAAGGAAGGAAGGAAGGAAGGAAGGAAGGAAGGAAGGAAGGAAGGAAGGAAGGAAGGAAGGAAGGGATGTGCGTGAAAATAATACATTTCACTGGTTATTGAACATTACACAGATAAATACATTAGAATTTGAACTTCTAGGATTTAATAATGGTTATGCTTATTTGGATTTATAATGTAACATTTTAAATATATTTATTTAGTTTATTTAAATTCCTGCATTAGACAGCTGCAATGTAGCAATGTAGGGAATTGATATGGCTCCTTTAACTATAGCAGTTTTATAACAGATGGTAAATCGACTTGTAAAACAAGCTCTTGGATAGGTACAACTTCAGATTAATTCTAGGGGCTTATATTTGGGTTTTCAATGATACCTTGTCATCTTTCAGGAGGCAGTAGCTTCTCTGTTCTGTGAAAGCAAAATGAAAAGTATACTTTTAAAATGTAGAAAATATAGACAAGTTGATTTGTGTCTTGTTTTCTTGCTTTAAATCCTACTAGTATGCATATTCTTTTCATGTTGCATCAATAGTAAAATAAGTCAGAGGAATGGCAGAAAGAATTTGTTCTGGAAAAGACTATAAGCAGCAACTATAAGCACCATCTCTTTAATTTTTCTAGAATTCTAGGTATATGAAGTGCTATATTTGTAGCTACATAGAGAAAGACTGCCACCCAAGAAATACTGTGGGTCATCGAGGCCAGGGCTCCCATTATGCATGGTATATGACTTCAAGGTAAGGATACGGGTGAGTTATAAACCTCCTTCAGTCAACACAGAAATTAAATAAACCATGTCAGCACAATAAATTAAACATAAAAAATTAAACAAAAAAATAAATAAAAATCAATGTAGGGAAAAAAGAAAAGAAAGCAGACATCTCTTCTTGTTTTTTATTTTAAAATAAATAAATAAGTAAATAAATAATAAATAAATTTGGTGATCTTTATAAAGGTGCCTACTTTGAAAATAAATATTGTGTTGAACTCCTTGTATAACCAATTTGGAAAATATGCACATTCTTCTTAGTTATTTTTTAGTTATCTGTGGTTGATGCTTGGTATAGTTAACTAAATGACCAAATGAATGTCAGCAATGGATGCCAGCCTGACATGTTTGTGGTATTAATTTTTATTAGGAATTCTAACCCTTCAAAGTGAAAGGTATATGGTAATAAAACCCATGTACAGAATTAAGTTTTAAACTGGGTCTATAATGCAGCTCTCTACTCTGGACTAGAGAAAGCAGGGTCTGACTTAGCAAATGTAAATAAAGAAGCAAAAATAAATAATAATGCAAACATTAAAGAATACGACTCTGGATCTTTGGAAGGTTTGCAGGGGTGTGTGTGTGTGTGTGTGTTTATTTGGCAAAAAGGAAAGAAATCTTAAATTTAGGATTTACACAAGAATTGTTAGACTAAATGTGAGCAAACTTGGGTTATATTTAAAAATAGAGAATTGTAACAATTTGATTCTATAATCCCCTAGAAATTCAGATGAAGGTGATATATTGAATAAAACATGACTATAATATTTTGCAGCTCCTCTCACCAAGAGATGGAGTCTATTTTTCCAATTTTGTAATCTAGTTTTAGCCCTGGGAGGTGCCAAAGGACATTAGTGAATGTAAAATAAGTAAATGTCTGAAAATTGCTTGACACTGGGTTTTTCTTTATCTTACTTCTTCTTGGAAACTTAAGACTACCATACATGGAGGGCTAGCTGAGGAAAGGATGAGAGATGTGTGCTGCAGAAGCAAGCTGCTCCTTCGCTTTTAATCTCTCTGTGTCACTATATGTAAAGGGCCTTTATCAGTAAATGTATTTTTTTAATCCAGTCTCACCATCTTATTTTAAATGAAGCATCGTGTCAACTCATACTAAATGTATTGGTTGACATATTTGGTTTTTTAATAGCTTTTACTATTTCTTTCCATTTGTTCCACACATTTTATGATCTTCTCTCCTTATGAATAAATTAGCTCATTATTGATCCATTTTCTTTTAATTAGCTGATTAATTATACATTCTTTACAATGACTTCAGTGATTACAATATGCAACTTTGATTTTTTATCGTCAGAAATAAATTCTCTCTACCTCTTACCTGAAAATACAATAACCTTAAAATACATATATTTATTCTATATATGCCCCTCCATCTTATTGTGTTATTTTTGTCATGCTCTTACCTCCACATAGACTTTTTACATGCCAATACATTAATATTATTGTTTTGTACAATCAATATCAACACCAAATAATTAGTTTGTCTAGAGCTTTTATTCCCTCAGAAATTTCTTAGTTTTCAACTGTGATTGACCATATTTTTGTCAAAGGAATTCCCTTTCAGTGATTTTATTTTTAAGTGTGGATATGCTGGAAATAATTTCTTTAGTTTAGTTTTGCTTTTTGTTTTTTTTTTTTTGTTTTTATGAGTGAAAATATCTTTGTCATCCTTATTTCTAAAGGTTATTTTCATTGCTATACAATTCTATTAAGGCAGTCATTGTCTGTAAAGATGCCAGTCCATTGTCTCACCACTTTCAGTCTCATGTACTTTTTCCTCTCTGTTTCCAGGATCTTTTCTTTTGTCTTCTATTTCAAGTTTTACGGGATATGCTGACATATAAATTTCTTCATATTTAATTGGCTTTGGGTCATAATTCTTGTTGTTTGCATAGCTTAAGTCTTCATAAATTGGGGAAATCTCCAACATCATCTCTTAAAATATTGCTTCTTCCTGTATCTTCTCTTCCCCTCTGTGATGCCAATTACATGTATTTTAGTTGACTCTACTGTGTCCCATATGTCTCTTACACTTAGTTCTGTACTTTCTAAATGTTTTTCCCTTTCTTCAGCCCAGATTGGTTTTACACACCTATTTCTTTTTTACCCATTATTATTTTAATCACCTTTCAGTTTTGTCCAATCTGTAGATAATTGCATCTGTTGAGTTATTAGTTCCCATTATTACTTTTTTTGCTCGGGAATTTCCATTTTTGCTTTTCCGTTAGATAACAGCTCTCTGATAAAATTCTTTCTATTGTTATCTATGCTCTTGGACATAATCACAAAATGATGTCTAGTCTCACAACTAAAACAGCTGGATCGTCTGTGCTTTGATGTTATTGATGGGTTTCTTCTTACTTTTTTTTCTTGGTAAACATAATTATTTATTTTTCATTATGTGCTGGATATTGTACATGAAACATTTATTGCCATTGAATAGCACTCCCTTCTTTCAGATTGAATTGCTCCTGTCCTGTCTTAGGACCACTTTATCCAATCAGGGAGTGAGTTAATTTGAGGATGTGGTGCACTTTGGGGAAGATTTATGTACCTCTGGCCACAGCAGCTCTTTAGTTTTAGCTCTCAGAGAACTCATCTGACAGCCTGTGATACTAACAGTCCTTTTTTGTTGGTCAGGAACTCTCATTTTTGTCTCCTCTTCATCAAGAGACTCAGGATGACTGTGTTGATTTTCAAGTGTTCTTTTAGTTTCTTAGTCTTTCTCCAAGAACCTTAAGAAGTCAATAAATGCTATGAGAAAAAACAGAGGATTTGTCTCACTTCTCAGCAACTCCCTTCTCTCCTGGATTCTGGCCTTGTAAATCCTGCCTGCCTGGGGACTTCTGTACCACACACTGTTAGATTTTCAAAGCTCTGCTCACTTTTCTGTTTCTTTGCAACTAGCTATCCTCTGCCTGGTTTTTCAGCTTCTTACCCAGCACTAAGATTTGGCAGACTCCTTATGGGTTACGGTATGATAGAAAGTTGGGTTCTTCTCTTTATGGCTTCTACTTCTCCAGGATTTTGGTCTCTTGCTGTTGTCACCTAAATAGTTCTGGATGACTTTAAGCAGTTCTTTAAGTGTTTAGTGGCAACTTTGGTCTGTTGGAGCCTATTCATAGCTATCTTCTATGTTCTTGAGAAAATTTTGTTATTTTTTGGACCTATTTAAATTTACTTTAGCCAGTTAGATGATTCGTATACTCAAGCATGTCCTATTTATTCTGATATATTTCTATCTATGTACATATAAAATACTATGTGCTGGTTTCAACACAAAATAAAGGTGGTAGCATTATTTCTTTATTTTACAAAGATTCAGAATTTCTAAGGAATTTGCTTCTCTTACATATTAAGTAGCACAATATTGGGTAAAAAAATCAGTTCTATCTGACATCAAATCTTAAAGATACTATAAACTCATACATACTCATGATTTACCAAAACATTAAGCTTTTTAATTATAGATTATTGACTGTTTCCAATTTTGTTAATTAATATTTATTTCCTACTTTTTCATTCACATAGTAATCAACAAGCACTCACTAGAGGATACATAATAGCAGACAATTTTATTTTAAAATATAAATAAATACTTTAAACTGAGAAAATTCTATCCATCTATCCTTTCTAGAAAACAGGATTTTCTTTGTTTAATATAATTAATGAATGATATCTAACCAGTTCTTACAGCTGTGTAGAAATAAAATCATGAACCTTTTGCTATAATAAACCAAAAACTTATATGAGGCTTTAATAATACAAAGCAAGAAATTTATTTCAGAGAAAGAATGGGTCTATTTGGACCGGGTTTGACAGTAAAGTAACAAACTTTTTAAAGCTGTAAAAAGTAAACAGGTCAGGAGAAAATGAAATAAATTTTAGATATCAACAAGTTGTCTTCACTACCCCAGTACTTAGTACTGTGCTCACTGCATCAAAAATCATCACAAAGAAGAAGAGAAAAATAAAGATTTCCTGAGTTCTTTAGACTTGGAAAAACGCCCATGCTGATTTTAAAACAAACTTTGAAGCTGGCTTCTACTTAGAAGGAATACCATGCTCCATGCTTTTTGCCATGAAGGAAAGGAGAGTATATAAATCATTCTGACAATGTTTTGGTCTCTCAATGTCCATTCCCATGCCAAATTTCACCACACAATAAGAAAAGAAATTGTTTGGGCAACAAGAAAGTAAAAATAACAATGTACAAATGAGGATAAAGATTTTTCTTTTTTAAGAAATCTGATCCACTGAAAAAAAACATGGAGTGCCATTTAGAGTTGTTTGTTTGTTTGCTTTTAGCAAAGCAAAAAAACCTGTAATAAAATTTGTTTTTCAAGAGAAGAAATATCTTAAGGGTCTACTGCAGAGCAGCTTTCCTCAATGGCAAAGCTTGTCTTAGCTTTCAGGAAGAGCTCATGAAATTGATTATTTTCTTTAATGAGATATTAGATATTTATAGTACATATAGACAGGTACAGAATACTGGGGACTAGTTCTGAGACATATGCTGAAGAAGGAGCTAGTATCACAAATACACAAGATACACAAATGCATAATCACATGTTATTTATGTCCTTGAAGAATTTCTATTTTTTAAACAATGGAATTTCAATTTGATAGTTTCTTTGTCTTCACACTCTTCAGTTATGTAGCACTAAAAACAAAAATATAGCCAACTATTTTTGACTAAAATCAGAAGAAAACTGAGTCTTAGGTTAAAAAAAAAAGATATACATATAGGAGAGTGTAAATTATTATAAAGAAACAATAAAAGCTGCTTATTTACATGTTAGCCACTAAAAACATACATGGATAACAAATAATTTATTCTTGGAAAGAGTGCCTCAAATCCAAATTGTAGCATAATTCACCATCCAAATAAACATGAAAAAGCTGTCAAACACGGCTATAAGTCTCAAACATCCCATCATCTGCATTAAAAATGAATGAAATGAGAGGAAGGAAATAAACATCAGTAGTTTGATTTGTCATTCTTTTGTTATCTCCATGTATTTCAGGCTAAAGGGGCTGGCAAAGTTCAGAAAAATCTTTGGGAAATCAAAGGAGATTTATAGTTGCAATTTTAATATTTTAGAGTAACCCATATTTTCAGCTAGACAGACATTAAAATCTGTTGTTCCCTAGTAGTCATTTTTGCTACAGCTATAAAAGTGTGTGTGTGGGTGGGGGGGGGGGATGCTGTTAGAAGTTCCATACTGTAGATGAGAGGAGAAACAGAAGGTAAATTTTAAGGTCATTAGTTGGGAACCACTGATCAAAGTACAACCGGGAATTTTATACTTTTTGCCCAGAAATTTTGTCAAAACTAACATGTTTGGGCTTTTAGAAGATCAATTTCTGTGCAGTATGGGCTTCTTAAGCTTTTTCTTAAAATCTCTTCTATTGAAAACAAATAGAAGAAAATTCTCAGTCATTTTATGAATTTTTCAAGATGGTGACATGATTCTCTAAAGGAAGACATTACTAAAATGTATTAGACTTTCTAATCACAGGGAACATATCAACCTAAAGTACCTGATTTAACAGGACAGATAAGATACTACTGTATAAGCAGAGTCCTACAGCTCTTTAACCAACCATGTGGCAGACAAAGTGTGTGTGTATCCTGATGGATGGCTACCTAAAAAATGGTTTCATCCAGTCTGGCTTACCAAGAATAGATCTTTCATTCAGTAATTATCTTCAGTTAGAAAAGAAATACAACGACACCTGGAATGTGCTCGGCACAGGCCTGAGAGCCATTGGAAACTATGCCACAACATGTCGACAAATGAAAAGCACGCACAGAGAATTGCACAAAGCCAGGGGACAGAGAATTGGGGTAGATGCATGTATAAACATCATTTAGTGCTGAGTTTAAATTGAGCAGCATTGTGGAGGAGCTCATATTGTTTTTGACAGACTATAAATATATCTCTGACTATTGCTTGTAATAGAAGAATACACTCACACTCTTTCTTCCTATTGTAATGGAAATTTAAGCATTGCCAATAACTATTCTCCCAAGGACAACAAAAGGAAGATGTTAAAGGCTGCAATTAAAAACAGGTTTGTTTAGCTTAGATATGTGTACAGAACCAGGTCTCCAAAATTTACCGCTGAATTAGAGAAAAACTTGATTATGAAAATTTTCCATCACAGGGCAGCTCAATGCCCCATCCAATACTGTAGTAAGTCACAAAGAGAGATGTAGACTTCAGCCTCTGAAGAAGGTTAGAGTTAAATGTCTCATTGATTTGATCTTGTTTTAAGCCATTAAAGAGGAGGCATTCTGATCAAGTGAAGACCCATTAGTTTGAATAATAAAAAACAATTTGTACAATCTACAAATTGTACAAATAGAGATACCAAAACATAAGCTTATGGAAAGTCATGTATTGATCAAGAACACTGTGGAGCACAAACACAAAAATATCAGCAACCAGGCCATGATTCAGTTAGAGACAGCAACGGATTATCAACAGGCAGCATCCACACTCAGAATGCAAGTGAAATATATGTAACATTGAAACAAAAACAGCTACTTTGACAGAAACTTCTTACATTATTTCTGCTAGGTAAGCCTCTACTTCCAGGTGTGAAATACTTTCAGCCTGCAAAATTGTAGACTTGGAAAATGGCACCATTTATCTAGAACCAGTAAAAAAAGGAGCATCAGCTAAGAGTAGATGCTGACACAGCAGAGAAATAGCATAACAATGGGAAGTTTTTGAAGGGAGGCAGCTGTGAGCTGTGAGTAGGGCCAGAGATGTTGCAGAACATCTGCAGTGCACAGGATGGCCCTTCACAACAAAGCATTATCCAGCCAAAATGTGATTAGTGCTGAGGTGGAGAAACCCCGGTCTAACCCAAAGGCAATGTTATCACAATGGGAGAAGAATACTTCTTAACATTGCTATTTTGTCTGTCTACCAGAATGAAAACTTTCTGGAGACATGGACTTTTGTCTCTATTATTTGGTAGGCACATGATAAATATCTGATGGATGAATTAAAGGGTGAGAAACTATACTAGGAGATGACTTGGCAGATACTTGGTTAAACTGAAGTGGAGGAAGAACAATAAACCCTTGGAGTGTCAAATGTGGATGTTGTTACCCTAAAAATCCTAACATTGTTTGAACATCCCAAGAAAATAGTACAAAGACCTAGATAGAGTGCAAAGATTAGAACAAATCATGTCATTATTTATTTATGTAATCTTATACGCTAACAGAAAGAGGACAATATCAAAAATTAAATCAAAAAAGTTTGTTACAAACTTATAGTATTATCTTCTTTCTAAGACAGAAAGTGTTATTTTTGTGTGTGTGTGTTACAGAGACAGAGAGAAGGACAGATAAGGACAGACAGACCAGAAGGCAGAGAAATGAGAAGCATCCATTCTTTGTTGCGGCACCTTAGTTGTTCATTGATTGTTTTCTCATATGTGCCTTGACAGTGGGGCTACAGCAGACCAAATGACCCCTTGCTCAAGCTAGAAACCTTGGGCTCAAGCTGGTGAGCCTTGCTCAAACCGGATGAGTCCGCACTCAAGCTAGTGACCTTGGGGTTTCAAACCTGGGTCCTCTGCATCCCAGCCCAATGCTCTATCCACTCTCTGGTCAGGCAGAGAGAAAGTGTTATAAAGGGTATTTTAACTTCACTTTGGCATTCATATCCAGAAGTCAGCAAGCGACCAGGATAGCTTTCAACAGATTAAGGAAATTCCTAAAGTTTGTATATTCATAGTTGGAATAGCTAAATCCTCCATTTTTTTTTCCTTTTTTTTTTTTTTAAGTGAATTTTATTGAGATGACACTGGTTAACAGGTTTCAGAAGCCCAATTCTACAACACATCACTACACCATACTTTGTGTTCACTCTCCACAAACTGAGTCTTTGTCTATCCACATTTATCACCTTCCTCCCCAACCCCTCCTAACAATCTCCACACATCCATCTTTAGGAATTATTTGTTCATCCTTCAGTTTTTGAATAATTTAAGAAAGTCATTTTTTAATATTACTTTTTAGCAAAATAAAAACAAATCAACCAAAAATATAAATCACCAATTTCTATCTATAAATCTATTTATGTGCTCAAAATGAGGTAAATTTATTGCTTCATAGATAAATATTATTTGATTATTTATTTTCTTAATAGCTCTCATTTTCATCTAATTAATATTGGCCCTTCTCTTGATATTTTTCTGCTTTTGGTTATCTAAAATCAACAAGTATATCATTTTCTTCCTCTTCTCAAACAACACTATGACTGAACTGAATATATTTTTGGCTATGATTTTTCAGAGAACATTAAATTCTTATACTTTTTATAATAGAAGTCAATGAGTAAATTCAGAAAGAAATCATCTAGTCATATTGCTGCCAATTGATTGTCACGAAACTTGTTTAATTTTAAGTAGCTAAAGATATGCATTATATCAAGTCAAGTGGCTTAATTTAAATACTAATTATACCCCATCATAAAGACATTATAAAAATTATTCCTCAATTCATCTTTGTATTACCCATCCATTTTAGAAATGTTTGGGGAAATCACTGGGGCTAAGAACAGAAGCACAGTTGTTTATTACTAAGAGTCCAGAAACCAGGCCTGCCTGCTTGACATTCAAAGCTAGGGAAAGGACAATGTAGCCACATGGTGCCAGATGCTATGATAACCAAGTACTATGAGGGCTGATTTGGAGACAACTAGTCCTCTTTTTCTTATCATGATTTGTTATCTTGAGTGTTTAGTCTTTTGTCTACATTTAAATGACTTCATCATACCACAGGCCCTTTCAATAATAATTACCTCTTTCTTGTGTTTTACTTTGATTTCACTCCTTAATTGTTGAATTTCATTGTTGGATAGTTTTTGTTTGTTTGTTTTGTTTTACAGTAAGGGCTCAAGAATGTTTTATTCCCTGAATGATTTTGCTTTTGAGAGTCTCTGTCTATAGCTTTTATACTTGTATGGCATGTGTGATTTTGTCTTCTAGCGTTACATTTTATTTTTTTTCCAGAATTGTGTGGGTATTGCTTCATTGCCTTTGGCATTGAATGCTGTTAAAAAGTTCAAGAGAAGCTTTTCTTTCTCCTCTAGAGAAAAATTATTTTTTCCCCAGAGTTTCTTTTCATCTTTTGAAGTTGATAATATAAATAGCTTGTATCTCTGTGCCAAAGGTTCTATATCCATTGTGATTAGAACACAATTTTTACTTTCAACCATCAAATTTCATTCAGGAAGTTTTCTTCTGTTATTTCTCAGTATTCTCTGTTCTACCGGTTTGGTTTTCTACTTCTGAGAAATTTACAATAGATTATAACTGCTCCATATATCTATTAATATTCTACAGTTTTTGTGTGTAAAGCCAGAAGCCAGGGCCAGGGCCACCATCACAGCCATCCGGCCCATGCAGGTTCGCATTGGATTCGGACAGTCGGTAAAGAAACAACGGAGCCACAAACTGGTGGGCCATAGTCTTTAATTCTAGCTTGCACCCGGCGGGCAAGTAAAAATACACACACTGGGCTCCAAAAGCCACTAACATTCAGTGCTCAAAAAGCCACTGACTTATCCGAGTTTCCTAGAATCAAAGGTTTCTAGCTCACCAGCCTTATTCTCCTTAGTTCCCCATCTCCTTCCTTGTCCCAGATACAAACTCTGCACAAACTGGCATCTCACTCAGCACTCCGCCATCTTGGCTGCTTCTCCTGGCCACATGGCCTCTTTCTGCTCTCTGCTCTGCTCCCTCTGCTCTCTCATGCTAATCATCCCAGGAACCAAGAGAGCAAGCTCTCGTTCTACCCTCATTTTATAGTGTAGCTTCACAACCTTTAATCCAATATACAAAATAGGGAAGTCTCTAATACAAAGTCACTTCTCTGAGGCATGATTGGATTGTACCGCCCCACATCAAAAAGGGTGGGAAAGGCTTACTCCCAAAACCAAGCCCATGACCACAGAGACACACATTAATATCACCTGGGCAACAGCCTCCACGTGGGCAGCGCCACTTTAACAAAGTGAGCATAATACATTTTATCTGACCAACATTGTGTCCTTTCTTTTTTGTTTACCTTAATGAAAAGAAGTCTTTCTTCTACATTGTTAATTAATTTTAATTAGCTGTATCTGGGCTGTTCTTCAACCTTTTAAATATATTATTAGCTCTTTATATACATATTAAACATATTTGGGTGGCATTGGTTAATAAAATTATAAAGATTTCAAGTATATAAATCTATAATACATAATCTGTATTTTCATTTTGTGCCCATCACCCAAAGTCAAATCTCCTTTTATCACCATATATTTGACCCCTTTAACTCTTTAATACCTGAGGGATAGCAGGCTGGTCGGGAGGTGTATGGCCAGTGGCCACAGCCACCATCACAGCCACCTGGCCCATGCAGGTTCACATAGGATTCGGACAGACAGTAATGAAACAATGGAACCAAGAACTGGTGGGCCATTAGCTTTAATCCTAGATTGCGCCTGGCGGGCAAGAAATACACACAGTGGGAAAACACTTCCCTTTCCATTCAGGGCTCCCAAAGCCACTGACTTATCCAAGTTTTCTAGAATCAGAGGCTTCTAACCTCACCAGTCTCATTCACCTCTGTTCCCCATCTCCTCTCTGCACAAACTGGCTTCTCCTTCAACATTCCGCCATCTTGGCTGCTTCTCCTGGCCTCCTCCACATGGCCTTTCTCTGCTCTCTCACAGCATGGGCTCCTCCTAGAAAGTAATCACTCTTCTCCCAAACAACGTGATCTCTCCTTTTTAAAACCTTTTGGTGTGAAAGCCCCCCGCCCCCAACACACATTAATACAATCACACCCATCCCAAGCAGGAAGGGCAATTAATACTATCACCTGGGCGACGGGCTTCCTCATGGGCAGCACCATCTTTTTTTTTTTTTTTTTTTTTTTGTATTTTTCTGAAGCTGGAAACAGGGAGAGACAGTCAGACAGACTCCCACATGCGCCTGACCGGGATCCACCCGGCACGCCCACCAGGGGCACCGCTCTACCCACCAGGGGGCAATGCTCTGCCCCTCTGGGGCATCGCTCTGCCGCGACCAGAGCCACTCTAGCGCCTGGGGCAGAGGCCAAGGAGCCATCCCTAGCGCCTGGGCCATCTTTGCTCCAATGGAGCCTTGGCTGCGGGAGGGGAAGAGAGAGACAGAGAGGAAGGAGGGGGGGGTGTGGAGAAGCAAATGGGCGCTTCTCCTACGTGCCCTGGCCGGGAATCGAACCCGGGTCCCCCACATGCCAGGCCGACGCTCTACCGCTGAGCCAACCGGCCAGGGCCGGGCAGCACCATCTTTAACAAAGTGAGCATAATATATTTTATCAGCCCAACAGGAGGTCTTATTAACTTCTTAATGTTGTTCTTTTGGTCCTCAGTTTTCTCTTACACTTAAAATTTTCACTCATTTCAGTCTGTGTCCATGATTTTATGTTTGAGCTCTTATTTTTACTTAATATGCTTATTAAATTCTTTTCAAATGGGGAGTCTCTTGGGGAAATTTTCTTCTGTTTCTTGGACTTTTTTTCTAGGTTGGATTTTTCATCTGTTCTATTTGTATATTAGGGTTTTTTTTCTCTTTCACCTCCAATGATGTTGTATTTACACAGTTCCTGTTGGTCAAATAAGTTTTTTAAATATGATATATATGTTTGCTCACTTATAGTTTGGGTGTGGGAGACAGGCTGTAAGTAGGCCGGGTCGTTATAGCTTAAGGTTTAGCTTTAAGACTAAGTTTTTCCCCACATCCTAAACTGATTGCATGATGTTGGGTGGTGCACTCTCATGAGGAATCCCATTATGCCTCAGATAAGTGACTTTGTATCAGAGACTTCCTTATTTATATATTAAATTAAAGGTTTTGACTTCTACACTATAAATGGGGGAAGACTGGGAGCTTGCTCTCTCTCGGTTCCTGATGTTAGCATTAGAGAGGAGAGCAGAGGAAGGCCACATGGAGAAGAGGAGAAGCAGTCAAGATGGCAGAATGTTGAAGGAGAAGCCAGTTTGTGCAGAGTTTGTGCAGAGAGAAGGATATGGGGAACAGAGGTGAATAAGGCTAGTGAGCTAGAAACCTCTGATTCTAGGAAACTTGGATAAGTCCGTAGCTTTGTGAGCACTGAATGAGTGGGTTTTGGAGCCCAGTGTGTGTTTTTACTTGCCTGCCAGGTACAAGCTAGGATTTTGGCTCTGTTGTTTCATTACTGGCTGTCCGAATCAAATACAAACCTACATGGGCCAGGCAGCTGTGATAGTAGCTGTGGCTACTGGATTTACATTTGTCATGCTTTTTCTTATATTTTCTTCATGGCTCAAGTGGAATGTTCTGTTGAGTTCATCTATGTGCTCTATGGACAGTGAGGAGACTTTTCCTGGGCCCTTCCATAACCTCTGAGACTTGGTCTCCTCTGCCTTCCATCTGTAGTTTGTGGTGCTTGCTTTTTGTTTTCTATCCCTCTATTTTCTGCAGCCTCGTGATATGGGAACAGCATGGAAGACATCTCAGCATTGATATGTGTCATTTTTCTTTGGTATTTTTCCCCCTTAAAATATAATGTACATACTTTTTTGTTGTTGTTTTTTCAGACTATGCCTTGAAAAACATACCAGATCAGTGCATAAATCTACTTCAGTCTATCTTTGCTAGTTGCATTAAAAACTTAATAGATAGGTGTATAAATATTCAAGTTGTTTTTAAAATATTTGGTAATGCTCATAGTCATACATGATAAATAATTATTAGACAATATAAACTCAAAGTTATGGCCACTGACAAAGAGAATACAAATGGAAGACTAAGAATTATATTAAAAATTAATAATTAAAGATGTAAATATACCATAGTCTCAAATATCTTTCTTTTTAACGTATCTCTAGGTACCCCATTTAATTACAATACAGAATTAGTTTTGGGACAAAGATTTTTTAATATGTATTTTCCATTTAAAAATTTTTTATTCCTTAGCAGCTTTTTATTGAAAATAATAATGACTAAAGTACTTCTACACTGTGAGACTCTTCTTCATATTTTATTTTATATAAATAATAGCTCATTCAAGATTTTAGAGTGCTATTTTCTTTCTTTACATAAATTTATTGGTTTGCCTAATCCAATTTTTTCAGCTGAGTTTATCTGTGTTACATACTTATGCAAACAAATAGGTATTCCAATAAACCTTTCCTCTCCATATGTTACTTATTGCAAATTTGCTTATTTGCCTTTGAATACCTTAATAGTGAGTACAGTCACGATTTTTCTGATCTCGAAGGCAATAGAAAAAGCAAGTAATTCATCAGTGAAATTCTACCCATAATCAAACAAAAAACAAATCACCATGTCTTTAATCACAGATGTGAAAGCTGTAGTTTTAGACAGAATTTGGTTGAATATTGGAGCCACATACAGCCTCATAGATGGATCCCTTTGTTTTTATTAATTTTAATGGGGTGTCATTAATAAATCAGGGTACATATGTTCAGAGAAAATATCTCCAGGTTATTATTTTTTTTTCTTAATCTTTTTTTTTTAATTTTAATTTTTATTTATTCATTTTTTAGAGAGGAGAGAGAGAGAGGGAGAGAGAGAGACAGAAAGGAGAGAGAGACAGAGAGAGAGAAGGGGGGAGGAGCTGGAAGCATCAACTCCCATATGTGCCTTGACCAGGCAAGCCCAGGGTTTTGAACCGGTGACCTCAGCATTTCCAGGTCGACGCTTTTTCCACTGTGCCACCACAGGTCAGGCCATCTCCAGGTTATTTTGACATTTAATTATGTTGCATACCCATCACCCAAAGTCAAATTGTCTTTGTCACCTTCTGTCTGGTTTTCTTTGTGCCCTTCCCCCCCTCACTCCCTCCCTCTCCTCCCCCCCTCCCCCCACCCAGTAACCACCACACTCTTGTCCATGTCTCTTAGTCTCACTTTTATGTCCCACTTATGTATGGATTCATACAGTTCTTAGTTTTTTCTGATTTACTTATTTCACTCAGTATAATGTTATCAAAGTCCATCCATGTTGTTGTAAATAATCCAATGTCATCATTTCTTATGGCTGAGTAGTATTCCATAGTATATATGTAACACATCTTCTTTATCCAATCCTCTATTGAAGGGTTTTTTAGTAGTTTCCATGTCTTGGCCACTGTGAACAATGCTGCAATGAACATGGGACTGCATGTGTCTTTACATACCAATGGTTTTGAGTTTTGGGAGTATATAATCAGTAGAGGCATTGCTGGGTCATATGTTAGTTCTATTTTTAGTTTTTTGAGGTACCACCATACTTTCTTCCATAATGGTTGTACTACTTTACATTCCCACCAAAAGTGGATGAGGGTTCCTTTTTCTCCACAGCCTCTCCAACATTTGTTATTACCTGTCTTACTGATAATAGCTAACAGGTGTGAGGTGGTATCTCATTGTAGTTTTGATTTGCATTTCAAAATCAAATGATGATTTTGATTTTGAAGATGAGCATCTTTTCATATATCTGTTGGCCATTTGTATTTCTTCCTGGGAGAAGTGTCTGTTCATGTCCTTTTCCCATTTTTTTATTGGATTGTTTGTTTGTTTGTTGTTGAGTTTTATGAGTTCTTTATATATTTTGGATATTAGGCCCTTATCTGAGCTGTTGTTTGAAAATATCATCTCCATTTAGTTGGCTATCTGTTTTGTTATCAGTTTCTCTTGCTGTGCAAAAACTTCTTAGTCTGATGTGGTCTCATTCATTTATCTTTGCCTTCACTTCCCTTTGGAGTCAAATTCATAAAGTACTCTTTATAACCGAGGTCCATGAGTTTAGTACCTATGTTTTCTTCTATATACTTTATTGTTTCAGGTCTTATATTTAGGTCTTTGATCCATTTTGAATTAATTTTAGTACAAGGGGACAAACTGTAGTCGAGTTTCATTCTTTTGCATGTGGCTTTCCAGTTTTCTGAACACCATTTGTTGAAGAAGTTATCTTCTCTCCATTGTGTGTTGTTGGCCCCTTTATCAAAAATTATTTGACCATATATATGTGGTTTTATTTCTGGGCTTTCTATTCTGTTCCATTGTTCTGAGTATCTATTTCTCTGCCAATACCATGCTGTTTTGATTGTTGTGGCTCTATAATATAGTTTGAAGTCAGGTATTGTAATGCCCCCAGCTTTGGCAAATCAGGGTTTTTTATAGTTCCATATAAATCTGATGATATTTTTGTTTCATTTCTTTAAAAAATGCCATTGGAATTTTTTTTTAATCTTTTTTTTTTTTTTTTTGTATTTTTCTGAAGCTGGAAACGGGGAGAGACAGTCAGACAGACTCCCGCATGCGCCTGACCGGGATCCACCCGGCACGCCCACCAGGGGTGATGATCTGCCCACCAGGGGGCAATGCTCTGCCCCTCCAGGGCATTGCTCTGCCCTGACCAGAGCCACTCTAGCGCCTGGGGCAGAGGCCAAGGAGCCATCCCCAGCGCCCGGGCCATCTTTGCTCCAATGGAGCCCTGGCTGCGGGAGGGGAAGAGAGAGAGACAGAGAGGAAGGGAGGGGGTGGAGAAGCAAATGGGCGCTTCTCCTATGTGCCCTGGCTGGGAATAGAACCCGGGTCCCCTGCACGCCAGGTCAACACTCCACCGGCCATTGGAATTTTGATGGGAATTGCATTGAATTTGTATATTGCCTTGGTAATATGGTCATTTTGATTATATTTATTCTTCCTATCCAAGAACAAGGAATATTTTTCCACTTTATTGTATCTTTTTCAATTTTTCTTAACAATGCTTTGTAGTTTTCATTATATAGGTCCTTTACATTCTTTGTTATGTTTATTCCTAGGTATTTTATAATTTTTGTTGCAACTATAAATGGGATTATTTTTTTGAGTTTGTTTTTTGATGTTTCTTTGTTGGCATATAGGAAGGCAATGGACTTTGTATATTAATTTTGTATCCTGCGACCTTACTGTATTGGTTTATTGTTTCTAGTAATCTTTTTGTGGAGTCTTTGGGGTTTTCAATGTAGAGGATCATATAATCAGCAAAAAGTGAAACTTTTACTTCCTCTTTCCCAATATGAATGCCCTTTATTTCTTTTTTTGTCTCATTGCTCTGGCTAGAACTTCCAGCACCAAATTAAATAAGAGTGGAGAGAGAGGACAACCCTGTCTTATTTCTGATTTAAGGGGAAAAGTCCTCAGTTTTATGCCATTTAATATGATGTTAGCTGATGGTTTATCATAAATGGCCTTTATTATGTTGAGATATTTTCCTTCTATACCCATTTTGTTGAGTGTTTTAAACATAAAATTGTGTTGTATTTTATTGAATGCCTTTTCTGCATCTATTGATAAGATCATGTGATTTTTGTTCTTTGTCTTGTTGTAATGATGTATTACGTTAATCGTTTTACATATGTTGAACCATCCCTGTGATTCTGGGATGAATCCCACTGAATCATGATGTACTATTTTTTTAAAATGTTGTTGTATTCGATTTGCTAGTATTTTGTTTAGTATTTTAGCATCTGTATTCTTTAGAGATATTGGTCTGTAATTTTCTTTTTTTGTGTCGTCCTTTCCAGGTTTCGGTATGAGGTTTATGTTGGCCACATAAAATGTGTTTAGAAATATTGCTTCTTTTTCGATATTTGGAAGACTTTGAGTAGAATAGAAACCAAGTCTTATTTGAATGTTTGGTAGAATTCACTAGTATAGCTGTGTGGCCCTAGACTTTTATTTTTGGAGAGGTTTTTAATAATTATTTTCTATTTCCTCCCTGCTTATGGGTCTGTTTAGGCTTTCTGCTTCTTCACGACTCAGTGTAGGAAGATTGTATTGTTATAGGAATTGATTCATTTCTTCTAGATTGTTAAATTTGGTGGCATATAGTTTTCCATAGTATTCTACAATAATTCTTTGTATATCTATGATACCTGTGGTGATTTCTTCTCTTTCATTTTGGATTTTGTTTATATGAATCCTTTCTCTTTTTTCCTTGGTGAGTCTTGCCAAACATTCATCAATTTTGTAGATCTTTTCAAAGAACCAGCTCCTTGTTTCATTAATTTTTTCTATAGTTTTTCTGTTCTCTGTTTCATTTATTTTTGCTCTGATTTTTATTATTTCCTTTCTTCTGCTGGTTTTGGGTTGTCTTTGTTTTTCTTTTTCTAGTTCCTTAAGATGTGAAGTTAAGTGGTTTACTTGGGCTCTCTCTTTTTTTTTTTTTTAAATTTTCTGAAGCTGGAAACAGGGAGAGACAGTCAGACAGACTCCTGCATGCGCCCGACCGGGATCCACCTGGCATGCTCACCAGGGGCGACGCTCTGCCCACCAGGGGGCGATGCTCTGCCCCTCCGGGGCATTGCTCTGCCGCGACCAGAGCCACTCTAGCGCCTGGGGCAGCGGCCAAGGAGCCATCCCCAGCGCCCGGGCCATCTTTGCTCCAATGGAACCTTGGCTGCGGGAGGGGAAGAGAGAGACAGAGAGGAAGGGGGGGTGGAGAAGCAGATGGGCACTTTCCCTGTGTGCCCTGGCCAGGAATCGAACCTGGGACTTCTGCACGCCAGGCCGACGCTCTACCTCTGAGCCAACCGGCCAGGGCTTGGGGCTCTCTCTTATTTGTTCATATAGGCCTGTAGTGATATTAACTTCCTTCTTATTACTGCTTTTGATGCATCCCAGAGATTCTGATATGTCATATTGTTATTTTCATTTGTCTGTATGTATCTTTTGATCTCTGCACTTATTTTTTCTTTGACCTACTTATTTTTTACAAGTATGTTGTTTAGTTTCCACATTTTTGTGGGTTTTTTTACCTCTTTTTTGCAGTTGAATTCTAGTTTCAAGGTTTTATGATCAGAAAATATTCTTGGTATACTTTCAATTTTTCTGAATTTGCTGATGTTATTTTTGTGGCCCAATTCTTGAGAATGTTCCATGTACACTACAGAAAAATGTATACTCTGGCACTTTGGGATAAAATGTCCTGTAGATGTCTATCATATCCAATTGTTCTAGTGTTTTGTTTAAGGCCAATATTTTTTTATTGATTTTCTGTTTGGATGAACAATCTAGAGCTGTCAGCCGTGTATTGAGTTCTCCAAGTATGATTGTATTTTTGTTATTTTTTGTTTTTAGGTCAGTCAGTAGCTGTCTCATATATTTTGGTGCTCCTTGGTTTGGTGCATATATATTAAGAAGTGTTATGTTTTCTTGATTCAGTGTCCCCTTAATCATTATAAAATGACCATTTTTGTCTCTGATTACCTTTGCTGTCTTGTAGTTAGCATTGTTAGATATGAATATTGCTACAGCTGCTTTTTTTTTTTTTTTGGATATTTGCTTGGAGTATTGTTTTTCAGCCTTTTACTTTGAATTTGTTTTTATCCTTGTTGCTTAGATGTGTTTCTTGTAGGCAGCATACGGTTGAATTTTCTTTTTTAATCCATTCTGCTACTCTGTGTCTTTTTATTGGTGAGTTCAATCCATTTACATTTAGTGTAATTATTGACACTTGAGGGTTTCCTATTACCATTTTATATATTGCTTTCTGTTAGTTTTGTATCTTGTTTGATTCTTCTCTTTTGTTTTTTCTATCATTTGTTTTTGTTTGGTTGTAATCCTTACTTCTTTTCTCTGTTACTTCTTTTATCAAGTCCTGTGTTTCTGTGGTGGTTTTTTCAAGGGTGGTTACCATTAAGTAATGGAAAGGGTACATACCATTTTCATTGTAGTACACTATCTCATGAGTCCTTATGCACTCTATCTTCCTTGCTACTGTTAAACTTCATCGTCTCCCCTTTTTTGTTTTTGTTGTCACAATTTAAATTTGATTTTATTGTGTTCTTGGTGGAGCTTTTCCTTGTGGTTTTGTTTTGTTTTGTTCTTTGAATCTTGTCGGAAAACCCCCATTAGAATTTCCTGAAGTGGGGGTTTTCTGGTGATAAGTGCCCTCATCTTTTCTGTATCTGTGAATGTTTTTATTTCTCATTCATATTTGAAGGATAGCTTTGATAGGTATGATATTCTTGGCTGGAAGTTTATCTCTTTCAGAATTTTAAATATTGGGGTCCACTCTCTTCTAACTTGTAGAGTTTCTGCTGAGAAATCTGATGATAATCTAATAGGCCTTCCTTTATATGTTGTATTCTTCTTTTCCCTGGTTGCCTTGAGAATTTTTTCTATGTCATTGGTTTGTGCCAATTTCATTATGATGTGCCTTGGAGTAGGTTTGTTGGGGTTAAGAAAACTCAGTGTTCTCTTTGCTTCTTGAATTCAAGGTTTTAGTTCTTTCCATTGGCTTGGGTAGCTCTTGTCTATTATTTGTATGAATATGTTCTCCATTCCATTTTCTCTCTCTTCTCCTTCTGATATACCTGTTATTTTTATGTTGCTCTTTTTGATGGAGTCAGTGAATTCCTGTAGGGCTTTCTCAATTTTTTAATTCGTGAGTTTCTCTTCTATCTGTTGTGCCTCTAGTTGCCTGTTTTATGTCAATAATTCTGTCTTCTGTATGGCCTGTTCTATTAACTAAGCTTATTACCTCATTTTTTAGTTCATGAATTGAGTTTTTCATCTCTGTTTGATTCATTTTCATAGTTTCAATTTCCTTGGTAATATATTCTTTCCGTTCGTTGAGATGTTTTTTGAGCTCCCTAAATTCCCTTTCTGTGTTTTCTTGTATATCTCTGAGTATTTTTAGGATTTTTATTTTAAATTCTCTGTCATTTAGCTCCAAGGTTTCCAATTTATTAAAAATTTTTTCTATAGATTTTTTTCATCTATCTGTGCTACATCTCTGTCTTTTTAATCCATGATATTCAATTTCCTTCTCCTTAATGGCATCTGAGTGTGGTTTTGTTAATAACACTAATAAGAATTGATAAAGAATAAAAATAATAATAAAAAAATTTTAAATTATTATTATTTTTTATTTTTTAGAAAATACCATGAAAAACTAAGAATTATATTGTTAAATGGACTAAAAACTACCTAGAATGGGGGGGGGCCTGAGTTTATGGGGAAGTGATAAAGGGGGAAAAATGAGGTAAGGACCCACAAATTACTACAAAAAAATTGGATCAAAAGTAAAATAATTTGCTTTTAAATGATGGTCAAATGAGAGATATAGTGAAAGAGACAAGAAGAAAACAAGAAAAAGAAAAAAATACTATTGTATTATGTGGAACAAAGACTACATAGAATGAAGAGCGGGGGGGGGGGGATGCTAATGAGTTAAAAAGCAAAGTAAAAAGCACACAATATGCCACAAAGAAAATATTTTTATCCAAAATAAAATAATTTGTTTGTGAGTGAGAATTGAATGAGAGGAAAAGTAAAAGAGAAAAGAAGAAAACAAGAGAGATGGGGAAAAAAGAAGAAAGATAAAGTAGGAAATGTAACACCTATGGATAATGAAGTTCAAGATGAGGAGAAAAGAATAAGATGAAAAGAGGATAAAAGGACCAAGGTGGAAGACAAAAAAATAAAGATTAAAAAATGAAAGAAAAAAAAGTGGAAAAAGTTATAAAGACTGGATTATTCTTGATTTTGAGAGGTTATCTTCTTCCTTTTTTCTTCTTCTCTCTCTTCTTGGTCAGTGGCACTGTACCCCAGGCTTAGGTAGAGATTTGCAGTTGATGTGTCGCTATGGCAATGACATATACTAGGCCTCGGTCTCGTTGGTAGTTGCGACTTGTTAGCATTTTTAGGCTCCAACAATGGGAGAGTCCGTTTTCCAGGAGCCTCTCTCCAAGTCTCTCCTTCTTGAACCACAGCCTGGTGACCCAGCTGTGAAGTTGCCCCTGCCACTGCCTGGAGAGTAAAAGGCCCTAAGATCTGGCAAATCCCTACTCAACACAGTGGTCTAGGTAAGGTTTTGCCAGCCAGAGCCTCCAGAGTAACCAGACAGGGCTAGGAGCCAATTGCTCTCAAGGTGTCTTTTTATAAGCTCCAAGCATGTCTTGTATGCCTTAACACTCTACGGGACCACTCTCCCCAGGCTTTTTGCACTTTTTAACCTGTATTGGCTGGCAGGAAGATGCCCTAGTCACTGTCTGCAGAACAGGAGGTTTTAAAAGCTTCCAAGTCCCTACTCCAAGTTATTTTAGAGCACAGACCTGAGTATGAAAGCTCTGACAACCAGAGCCACCAGCTTAAGCAGGAAGGGGGGTGTGTTGACTTCTGTTCAGGCTCCTTTCTAAGGTTCCCTGGGTATATCTAGTTAGATTTGCCTTAGCATTGCTCTCTGCAGGCTTCTACCTTGTTAAAAAGCCTACAGCCTAGCCTGCCCAACTTCTGCAGTGTCTCTGAGGCCTGTTCTATAGGAATGTGTTTTTCACCATGTATCGGCTGGCAGAAAGTTGCCCCAACTACTGCGTGCAGAGCAAGAGGCCCTAAAAAATATCACATCTCTCCATCAGGTTCTCTTAGATTGCTGACCTGAGAAAGAAGACCTTGTCAGCCAGAGCCACTGCCAGTGTAAGCCAGCTGGGCAGTGAGCAGACTGTGGGTTAAGCTAATTTCAGAGATTGGATCTGTGGATCTTGTCCACAGACTGTCTACAAGCTGCCCACTCATCCCTCCCTCTAGCACTTCCATATCCCCCCCCCTCTGGAATGTGCTTTGTTAGCCTGTATGGCTGGTGGAGGTGCCCCACCTTGAGAAGTCCGGGCATAGGGAAGTTGGCTTTCATGCACTCCCCACACGCTGTTGTTTGGGGAGCAGGGATTACACCAAGACTCTGGTCACAGCCCATGCAGAAGGCTACTGCTGATAGTCTCTGACCCTGTCCCTCTGTCCTGGAATGTGGCGCCCATGCCCAGGGGACTAGGAGGAACCACTCACCCACTGTCCGTGCTCACCAACCAGGGTATCAGGAGTAAAGAAGGCAACTGCTTGCCCACCTCTGCCGGGGTCCGCCACCAGCGTTAGCTCATGTGGGCTGAGCCACCATGGGTACACTTTCTCTTCAGCTTGAATGTCTCTGCCCCCGCCCAGCTCTTTCCACGCCCCCAGCCCTCACTTTCTCTTAGTTCCAAGTGAAAGCAGCCCTTGCTCAGGTCAGTGAGGAAGGTGGAGTGCTCCGTCTTATTTCCTTCAGGGTTGATTATATATTTAGCTATTGTTTAGCCCAATTGTACCTTTGTTCAGTTATGTGTATTTCAGATGCTCCTGGGATCAATTTTCTGTCTATAATTGTCAAAGTTGTTGAAATTTTGGGGAAAGGTATTGGGAGCCCTCCTCACATCGCCATTTCTCTGATGTCACTGATGGGTCCCTTTTTGTTAATGTTTCTCATAGCATTTTGTTATAGATTTTTTCCTTGTCATAAATTTCCAGTTTGTAAGACTTAATTATCTCTAATCCTTCCAAATCACCCCAAAAATTATTTTTCTTATTCTTCCCAGAATTAGTAAAACCTTTGAGTCCAATAATTATAGTTATTTGGTGATGTTAAAAGATAAATTGAGCCTGACCAGGCAGTGGCACAGTGGATAGAGCATAGGACTGGGAGCAGAGGACCCACGTTCAAAATCCTGAGGTCACTCGCCCGCTTTAGAAAGAGCTCATCCGGCTTGAACATGGGCTCATTCAGCTTGAGCGTGTGATCATAGACATGACCCCATTGTCCCTGGCTTGAGCCCAAAGATTGCTGGCTTAAATCCCAAGGTCCTTGGTTTGAGCCCAAGGTCGCTGGCTAGAGCAAGGGGTCATTTGCTCTATGGTAGTCCTTCAGTCAAGGCACATATGAGGAAATAATCAATGAATGACTAAGGAGCCGCAATGTAGAATTGATGCTTCTCATCTCTCTCCTTTCTTGTCTGTTTGTCCCTATCTGTCCCTCGCTCTGTCTCTATCTCAAAAAAAAAAAAAAAAGATAAATTGAGGCAAATTAAAATCTTTAAGAGTTTACTTGAGCAAAAATTACTTTATATCTGGCATAAGAAAAGTGGAAGTGATTTGAAGCACTGATGTTAGAAGCCAGGGAAAGGACATATAGAGAAAGTGTGGAAGCAAAAGAATGAAATTATTGATTGGCTGTAGCTTAAAGCCTACTTGGCTGTCTGTGACTGGGTTCCTAACCTTGAGGAATTTACAGACTGAGTTTGGTTTGCTTACATAGTTAGCCATAGCATCAAAGCCACTTCAGTTTAATGGCCTCCTTGTTGAATTCATTTAACAGTAAGTAATTCGAAGACTTCTGTGACCTGATTTTCTTATTTCTAATTGTGTGGTGGATAACTTGGGCTTCAGCATTTTTTTTACCAGTACCAACCTTAATGTACTTAATTTTATCTTAAACAGTGATTTTTAAACTTGTTTAAAAATTTACTTTAAAATGCCCTCGTTTTCTCATCTGTCTTCTAATCATTACTTAATCTTCTCAGGCACATTCTTTGTCCTTAACACTTACCTGTTTTTTCCTTCTAACTCACCTACTTTCTTTCCTCTTTCATGCTATTTGTTATATTAAGTGCCTTCTAACTCATCAGATATATAGTCTTAATCCTGCATGCAGGAAAACAGACACCATAAACTTTCAAGCAAAATTTAAGAAAATAAAGAGCCTACCTGTGAGTTCTCAAAAGCTCAGATGCCCTAAAATCACTTTTAATCTTAGGTACATCACTTATGTAATCTTTTTCTCAAGTACTTTTATTTATAATAAATTCAAAATAATAGTATTTGATTCTATAATGTTTATTTAAAAATTTAATTTCCAGCCCTGGCCGGTTGGCTCAGCGGTAGAGCGTTGGCCTGGCGTGCAGGGGACCCGGGTTTGATTCCCGGCCAGGGCACATAGGAGAAGCGCCCATTTGCTTCTCCACCCCCCCCCTTTCCTCTCTGTCTCTCTCTTCCCCTCCCGCAGCCAAGGCTCCATTGGAGCAAAGATGGCCCGGGCGCTGGGGATGGCTCCTTGGCCTCTGCCCCAGGCGCTAGAGTGGCTCTGGTCGCAGCAGAGCGACGCCCCAGAGGAGTAGAGCATCATCCCCTGGTGGGCAGAGCGTCACCCCTGGTGGGCGTGCCGGGTGGATGGATCCCGGTCGGGTGCATGCGGGAGTCTATCTGACTGTCTCTCCCCGTTTCCAGCTTCAGAAAAATACCAAAAAAAAAAAAAAAAAAATTTAATTTCCTATGTTGTTTTCTAAAATTTTAATTCAAGGGCACAGTAATCTAACTGTATTACAGGTTATGTGTGTATATGTATATGTAAGTATGACCCAGAGCAAGCTCGAGGAACTACATGTTTATTAATTGGTTTTGAGACATGGAACAAGAAATATATTGGTGAACTACAAATGAGTTGTATTTTTAAAATTTGTATGTACATCATGGACTCCACATACAATGAGTATCTGTTAAGATTTTAGATATAAAGTAAAATGAATCATGCAATCTACTATAGCCTCATGGATGGTGAAATAGGTTCAGGACAAGGAAGAGCAAGTCAGAAGTCAAAGGTAGATGTGGGTTAGAAGTGTGGTGCCCTGAATCTAGCAACACTTAAAGGGACACTACTTTTAAAAGACAATACTTGTAGCCAAAGTTCTGTGACACTATAGTCATGCATAAAAGAGAGTTCCATATACAAATACATCACAGGAAAGAGAATCAGAGATGATCAGAGATAGAGTGTGTCAAAAGAGAGAAGCAGCAGGATTCAGAGAGTCTGGAGGCAGCCAAGGTCAGGCACCTGTTCCTGAATATATATATTCAGGGAAAGCACTGGTATAAAAGCAAAAACAATGCATGTAGGCATTAATCCTTCAATAGGAGCTACCTATTGTTTGCTGACTTCTTCACTGTGGAAAAAGATGATATGTGAATTCTCCTCATGACACTGGAATTTCTCCACTGCATGGACCCCTCTCTTGTCTCTCCACAACTTTATATTCAATCTATCTTACATTCTAAGGTGTTCATTATTTTGCTTTAATTTATCATTAATCACATATATTTTAATTTACTTATCCTCAAAGTAGAAACTTCTAATCAACTTTCTACCTACAATATTTTTTTTTCATCTCTGTCCCTCCCAAGCTAATGAGAAGAGCTTCCAGCTAACTGACTTTTACTGCAATTCAGATTTTCATTTGCATTAGACATCAAGAATCTCTCTTCTCTACATAACAAAAGGAATTTCACTCCCATCAATGTGTCTAATTTTTAAAGCATGTAGTGGAAAAAGAACAGGCTTTGGAGTTAAACCATCTTTGTTCAAATCTCATTTCTGGCATTCCATTGATGCGTGACTCTTGTAAGACCTTCCTGCTCCCTTACCTGCCAAGCAGGATTAAATTTAAACACATTTTAGGTATTTTGTAAAGGTTACACAAGATAATTAATAATATCAATCTGCTAGCAAAAACCTTGGTACATAATAAGAATTAACAAGATCTTAGGAATTTGACCTACTCTTTTCATTTCAACATTTCAATAAACCAAAATAATTAAATTATTCCTTAAAGTTTTTTGCAATGGAATCTAACCTGCAAATTTCAATCAAAATACTTTCTGAAAACTTTCATGTGTGTTCTAGTTTTTATAAATGAAGACTATGGCTTATCCCTATTAGAATTCTTAAAACCTGGCTCAAAGAAGAAATTAAAAAAATATATTTAATGAAAATGGCATTAGTTATGATGTAACACTACCAAAAAAAACTAGGATTGCATGATGACCACGAAGCAAAATGGGAAAAATTTTACTGTGGCAAATAAAAAAGCTAAATTGTACAGACCAACAGCTTACCACCATACCCAACTTTACTAGTATCTCAGCAAATAGTATTATAAGTCCTCAGAATGTTTGCTCTCCCAGATGATCTTCTGTGAAAAAGCAAAGCCTCAGCAAACTTTTTAAAATATGGGTACAACTTCCTCTTGATTAAAGTAAATATCAGAATTTTAACTAAAAATCTCTGGTTTCCAAAGGAAAGAAATTTTAAGCATACTATAAACATAAATTAAAATAGATATAATAACTTATCAAGTTTTGGAAATAACAAAAGTTTTACTGTAAAAATTTCTCTGTGTGCGTGTATGTGCTTCTGACACTTAAGTTATAACATACATGTTCCTGTAAATTTAAATACACTTTTTTACTGTATTCTTCATTTTCCTCCCAGAGACAAAACAGAGGTTATAGAAGAAAAGTATTTAAATAGAAGATCACAGAATTTTGACACACTAGATTACAGGGAAACTTTTTCCTCATCCATTAGAAATGGCCAACACACCTCAGTAATTAAAAGCATTTCAATCACAAGGAGAGCTTAATTTATCACTATGGAAAGCTTAGTTAATTGAAATTGATGAGTTTATCATTCAGAGTATAATTTATCTCTTCTAAACTGATAATAAGTGACAAGATGATTTGGTAAGAAACTGTGACTGAGCTAAGACATAACTCCCTGTACATTCTGCATGATGCAGTTTCTCCCCATCCGCACACCTACTAATTATGCTGCAGGGCAGTGGGGCAATAACAGAAAATCTCTACAGTCTAGATGTTGGAGTTCCAATCCCGGTTCCACCACTTACTAGTCATGTGACCTGGGTCAAGTTTTCCCATCTCACTTTGATTCGGTATCCTCACTAATGTAATGGAATCAATAATAATACCTACCTCTTAAGCTTGGGTGATCACTAAAGTGCTTTAGAAGAGCACGTGGCATAACAGGCACACCTAGGATTATAGGGAATATAATAAACTATTTTTAGTTACTACAATAATTAAAACTTTCTACGTTCTTCCTATCATTTAGTTGTTACCGTCTTCCCTAGAAGAAATTCTAACTTCTCTGACCCTAAACAATTTTCTTCCTAAACTTCTCATAACTTGTAAATGCTAAACAAAAAACATAGTTTTGTATTGTTTTGTGTCTAAGAACTAAATATTTCTAATTTATATAATGTACATTGCTTTAGGAAAGAGACTATGACTACTACCTGTAGTCATATCTGCATCTACTTTTTAATTAGGAATATAGAAATATGTTCACCTCTCTATATTCCTAATTAGAATTTCACTCTTAAATTTATGGTTTCTCTTGTTCTGCTATTATTATTATTTTTGAACAGCTGATTGGTCAACTTTACTCCTACTTTCCAATTCTTGCCAAGAGTTTTCTCACTTTTTGAATTTTAATTACACAGATTGCCCCAAAGCTTGCTTTTGACCTTTCCTTCGCCTTTCCTGATTTCTCACTTTGAAAAAATAAGTATCATTTTCTCAATAGTAAGATAAAATCTCCCATGATCATCTTCTTTTCTCTGGCTGCTCTCTACAGTACTCTCCTATGTGTTTATTCTAAGTAACATCAATTTTCAAGGGGGGGAAAAAGGCAAGCACAATTACTATAAAAATTGGAATAACTCATTTGGGTTTCCCAGAGGGAAGTGAAAGTTAAATTCATTGTGCACTTTTAGCATAATGTGTAATAGGAAATTAGCTAAATGCAATTTGTGAAGTGATTTTTCTTACTCCGAATATAGTACATGTTCATTGCAGAAAATATTAGGAAACTAAGAACAATTTAAAGAATAAAACATAGCTTATTAACTTTTCTTCTATGTAAAGACAGCTACAATTAATGTCTTGAATAATATATTTCAGATTATGGAGATAGGTAACTAGATTCTGTGCATACATCTCAGAATCTGCTTTCATTGTAATTAGATCTTGTAATAGTATTTCCAATGGTCACTGCAGTTTCCTCTAATATAGGACTTTTTGTGATTAAATAATAGTTAGCTGTGAGATGATTATACACTTTGTTTAATCACTTTCCTCATGTTGAAAATATGTGTGCTTATTTTAATTTTTATATCAGTAAGTTTTATAGATGTGCTATTTATTTACTTGTTTTCTCTCAGCCTCACACATGTTATCCTGAACTGCTAAGCCAGGGGTCTGAAACTACATTTCCCAGAATCCTCTGTTTTCTTAGGTAAGATCCTTAAAACTGAAATTCATAAAAAAATTAAATGTTTTGAGGTTCATTATTTCAGAAGTGTTAAAAGCTCTAGAGTTATCAGCAAACGCACACACATGCACGATAGAAAATGAATATAAAGAAACAAAAAAAACAAACTTGGCAAAACAAACAGTTTTTCCCCTCAATCTACATTACTCAGAATTATGTCAGCATAAAGTATGGTAACTCCGTTTGATATATTTTTTGAATGAGTGAATGCATAGATGCATGTATATCATGAGGTATGCTTTGTAAGCAACACCCAAATATGAGCATTTTGGTACTGGAACACACTTTATAAAACAATCTAGTTTTCCTGTCATCATTTAATATATAAGAAAACCACTGACAAGAGGTGAAACCATTCCTCACAATTCCAAAGGAAAAAATTATAGTTTATCATAATTATCATAGATGTAGAAAAATATATTAGTATCAATTGTGGTTTGATTTTATACATTCAAGAAATTGACATACAAAAAAAAGCCTTTATTTTTTATAATGTGAGATCATCAAACCCTGGCCTCCAAAAATAAAGCTTCCAGATTAAAACTTTAGAAAACATAGTTGTAAAAATAAAGTTGATGGAGCAGTTAAACAAACATTATAAAAGTACAAGGAATTTATTCACCTATATAAAAGCTATATTTTTAAAACATGTAAAAGCCCACCTAAAATGTACTATAACAGTGTATTAAAAGCATACATTTAAATGAGCAGTGTTTATTACACAATATTCAATGCTACTGCAATGAAACAGGAAATCTTGAGTTTAGCACATCATAAAAGATGACCAAGAGACCTAGTACAAAAAAAAAACACTGTGTAATTAAATGATAAAGGCAATTTAGTATATAATTTGGTATAATATGTATTCCCTGAAGATCAGTAGCATGTTTTGAAAATATAATGAAAGCATATCGTTGTTTTCCTGCAGAGGCAGGAGTCACAGGAAACCACCATTAACTGCAAATTTCTGGTTAACAATTATTTTGGGGTACAAATGCATAAAATGTTTATCTCACATTATATATCTAGAGAACTTGATTCTCTGAGTGCCATGATTGCTCTGCACTCACAGATGAAAGGGATGTAGAAGAGCTGACTTTAATCTTTGAATTCATTTTGCTATTGTTCTCCTATGCAAACAACCATGTTGTTAGAGGAACAACCCTTTAAGCCTGAGCATTTTTGAATATAGGTAAGAACTGACATGAAGGAAAACAACAAATTTATGCCGACAAGCATCAGACCACAAAATCTTTTATTGAGCTTTATAGTAATAAAATAATGTACAATTCCTATGATTGACTACAACTAAAATTGCTTTCAGGCAGGCCAACCTAGCATACCTCAATCGGCTACAAGGTATGAAACTATTCTGCTATTTCATGCAGATTTTAAGGTTTTCACAACTGTCCCTGGAGACGTTGACAGCAACTGTAATAGGACAAAAATCTCAGATAGGTTCTTCTCAAACTTTTTAGTGGGTTTAACAAGATTACCCAGGATACCCCGTATTAGAGCCTGTGCAACAGAAATACTGATTTAGCAATTCAGGAAGATTATACAGAAATCTGGATTTATAAACCTCCAATCTCAATTAGATGGAAGATCAAAAGGCTTTTCAGAAAAATTGTGTAAAACATTTCATTTTATCAGATATGTCCTTATTGCTTTTGTCAATATTAGGATTTAGGGATTGTCTTAGAAGGCTCCATTCTACTTGAGCATTTAGTTGTATCAAGTAGAAGGATAATGTTAGCTTGAGTCTACTTGTGTTCTTTTTATCAACAGACACACCAACAGCAAGTCTCAAAAAGAAGAATATCAAAAGGAAAACAATTTCCTCCAATTTCTCTTGATACATAACAGGCAATATTCTCTCACCAGCAAAAGTATTGGACCTAACTAAGCAAGTGAACCAGAGGCATGGACTGAGAATTCTACCATGGCAAAAGGAGAATTCTCACTAGCTAGACAATATCATAGCCCGGCTGTTAGGTATAAGGAAAGAAATTCATGAACACAAAAGGTGCTTTGAGAATAACATTATAGGAAATCCACAGGGTAGTGTCAAAAGCTGACACAACAGACCTCTCCAGATCTTCCTCAATGACTAGGATAAAGGCTCCACAGCTGACAGGACTACTACAAATCCTGTAGGACTGAAAAGTTTCTACCACCTTCTGAAGTCTGTGTAACTGATCACAGAGCATCTTGGAAAGAGTGAAGATCTCAGTGGATCAAGAAAGCTCTAGTATTTATAAGTCATTAAGCCTTCATCACAATAGAACTATTTTCCAGTCAACCATGCTTTTATAGCATCTTTTCAATTTTGGAGTCATAAGCAGTTCAAGTTATTTTTTCTTAATATCTCTTATGCTATTATGATGTTGTTATCATGCAAATTGGAAATTAGGTGACAGAGTATAAAAATGCTGTACAAATGTGCACAGAAATGTTGCCTTACAGCAGAAAGGAAAATCATTTTCCATAAGCGTGCTGGCAGATGAAGATTTTACAGCAGACATCTCTCAGAAGTCATTCGCTTTTAAGTTTAATATACAGAGGGAATATATCATGCGCTCTCTACAAAAAGAATTGCAATGATAAAAACAAAAAAAAGGAACTAAAAGCTAATGCCTATACATAGCCCAATTCACAGGCAAGTGCATAATTTTTAGGTTCTCTTTCCCATGTCCAGAAGGAAAACAACCTAAAATGTTTTGACCTGAAATATTTCAGCATTGTTGTCCAGTGGGACAACCTTTTTTAGCCACAGGTTACAAAAAGTCATTTAATATGTTTTGGAGAAAATGGTATTACTTCAGTGCAATTGAATCCCTCCATCATTATTGCTAAGGAAACCGAGAGTCAGCATAAATCATTGTCTGTGCTCCACATGACACAACTATATCTGTTTTTTCTGACATTGAATATGAAGTTAAAGCTTTATTTTTCAGCCATTTATTAAGAAATGGGAATATAAAATGTTGTTTCAGGGTTCTATCTCCTTGTAGGACTGCCCCAGCATCCTAAGGAATCGCATGGGACACCAAGAGTCCATCTCAACTTGTTTAGGTTGCACATTCTTCAATGCATAATTTCAACAACTGAGCAGAATCAGTGAAGCGATGTAGATATGCCACTACATGATTTATTAGATTATCTGACCTAATCAAAGTAAGCATGAGAAGCAATGGTTGATAGAACTTCATAATTTTTAAATAAGCATTAATAGCATCAAAATAGAGCTGTTTTCCAGTCAACTATCAACTATCTACATACAAATTATCACTTACCTTTTTCCCCAATTTATTTCATTCCTTATTCATTTTGGTAGTCCCTCAACAGGAGAATGACCAACCTTCTAGATATACCTTTTGTACCAAATTAAATTTTGGTGTGTTCCTCCTCTTATTACCATTTCTTACCATGAAAGAGACTTAGAGAGCTCTGTACCTATTGAATTCTAGACGGTGCAGTCTTGGCTTTTGCCAAGTGTGGGCATAACATATTATACCTTAGGTTAAAACTATCCAAATGATAAGATGCTTTTCTATAGACCCCAGACTGTGATACATTGATAATATTTTAACTGTCTTTTGACTTTCCAAATTGTTTCTTGATATAGGTAGTGTGAAAACTTATTTATAAACTACAGTCTGCACCTTAACCAAATAATATATTTTGTAAATTTCACTTCATCACTTCTTCCCCCACAATAAAGTCGAATAAGAACAACTTCAGATGTTCCAGTTAATTTTGCCCATGACTGAGAGCATTCATGATCAAATTTACACATAAAATACTCTTGTTCCTTTAAGTTGTATTGCTATGTATTTCAAGACAAAAAAATATTAAAATAAGTAAATGGCTCAATCCAGTTTTTTTAGGTTTTCTGAAGTGATGACACATTTTTTTTAAATTAGGTCACCAATGCAAACGTGACCTAATATAGCTAGCTGTGGCTTCATGCTGTAGGTTTCATATTTTCATCTTTATTTTAATATAGTTATGAGACAACAGAGTCCAGAGGGTAATAGGATATTATTGCAGGTATGTGTGTACACGAGTGTGTGTGATGTGTTCTACTTTAGATATGTTGCTTTGCCTTGCTTTGACCTCAGTAAAGTTAGATAAGAAATATATGCTATTTAATACTTATTTTAAAATAGATGTCTTTGACTTTAAAAGTATTATGTGAAAGAAACTCTGGTATTGCTACTTATTGTTTGTTTGTTTTTTAACTAAGAGGAGGGGGGACAGTGAGGCAGACTCCCATGCACACCATGACCTGAATCTACTTGGCAACCCCTTTCTGGGGCCCATGCTCAAATCAACCAGGCTATTTTTAGCACCTGAGGCTGATGCTTGGACTGACAAGCTAGCCTCAGCACCTGGGGCCAAAGCTCCAACCAATCAAACCACTGAATGCTGGAGAAGAAGAAAGAGAGAAGGGAGAAAGGGAGGGGAAGAGAAGCAGATGGTCACTTCTGTGTGCCCTGACTAGGAATAGAACCTGGGATGTCCATATGCAAGGCTGATACTTTATCCACTGAGCCAGCTGGCCAGGGCCTACTCATTATTTTTCAAACCATCTCATTCTTTCTATTTATTAAGATCATGTTAGTAACTTTATTTCCTTTATAACAGAGGTTTTTTTATTTGTTTGTTTGTTTTTAAACTTCAGTGCACATTTTAATACTTCTTACTCTGGAATTCATTGATGTGATAGTTCTGATAAATCAAGTCTCTCTATGTAGGACAGATGTGGTTAACAGACAGATCACAAAACTTATGTGCCTCCTAATGAATCTAATACTTCTAATAATACTTTTTCCTCTACAATGTATTTGCTTTTGTTCTTAGAGTGACATTTCTGAAGTGATAAAAGTAGAATTTTAAACAAGAAAAAGAATCTTAACTACATTTAGTCTAAAAATCTGTCAAGTAAATCTTGAATATCTGCACAGACATAACATGATTTAGCTCCAAGAGAGTGTGAGAAAAATAAGAATATAGTTCAGCTAGGCTGTGCATCATGTCCCTTTACATTGGACAGAGTCAATCATAATGTGTTTGACGGAGTTAATAAGGAAGGTGTATGTTTTCAATCCCATCCTATATTCTTATTTGTACTGATGAAAATACTTCAATATGTATCATACAATCTAATTCTCATAGTACTTCCAAGATAAATAGTATTATGCCCATTTCACAAATGATGAAACTGAAACTCAAAGAAATATGAAGGAGTTGGTCCAGGTTTCCACAATTAATACCAGCAGAGCTGGAAGCCAAGTTAAAGATGTTTTGACTTGGAATTTTGCCAGTTACACCAGTCTAATGCTGAGGAGCCCTGGGTCTGAGGGGAAGTTAAATTAGTCACTGCTTTTTACCTATCCTAAAGTATTTATTGAGTTCAGTCTTTTGTAGTAACTTTAATTTGTCAACATTTATAGGAAGGAGGATTATTTTAGGGGCATCCCATTTAAAAACATTTCATAGGTCATAGAAAGTCAAAATAATCAACTACCAAACAGACTCCTATGAGCTTGTATTTTGTCTTTGTCCATTAATACCCCTTACTCAAAGGAAGTTGTGGCACCCACCCAATTTTATGTCCTCTCCTAGATTTACACCAAGTTTAGTGACTATTGCCTCAGAGATGCAAAAGTTCAATCCCCTTGTCTTAACTTGTTGGACAACTGTAAAGATACCCCAAAAAGAAGTTTCTAAAATTTTAAATTTTAAATAGATTAGAGTCAATGATATAAGATTATTTAAGCTAAAGAAAGAAGTGCTGAACTGAAAATGGCAACTAAAAAAGTTTATAAGAATGTAGCACATAGATAAAAAGAGCCATAATGTGAAATCAAAGCTTTAGTGATGTGAAATATAGAATGGGAAGGTTTAAAAACACCTAATCACAGTCCAAGAAACACAGAATAGAAGGGTTAAAGAGAGGCAATATAAGAAGAAACACTGGTTGAGAATTTTTCAAAACCATTGAAACAAATATCTATCTATCATCTATCTATCTACCTACCTATCTATCTATCTATCTATCTATCTATCTATCTAAATCAGTGATTTTCAACCTTTTTTGAGCTGCAGCACATTTTTTACATTTACAAAATCCTGAGGCACACCACCTACCAAAATGACACTCTAACTGTTAGAATTTATTTAAAGTTTAAATAAATTACATTTATTAAAAAAAAGTTAAATAAAAAGGATAACTCCCTCATATATACAGTCCCATGTAACATCCCTCATATATACAGTCCCACGTAACATCCCCTCATATACAGTACCATGTAACCCCTCATATATACAGTCCCATGTATCCCTTCATATATACAGTCCCGCTAATAGATACTGGAGCTTTCATCAAGGTTGTGGGTTCAAATCAATTTGGCAAATACACTCTCTATATAGAGACTGGACAAAATCAATTTTAGAAAATGTTGGGTACTTGTGCAACATCATAAGTCCTCAGAGCATCTCTACTGTCAGATTGAGAAGTTTGCTTTCTAGGTAAGGATTCTGATAAACACTAGAGTTCTCCTTGAGGTTGTGGGTTCAAATCCCATGGTCAGCTGGGTACAGGGGCCTTGGTTCTGTCTGTTTTGATGGTGTATATAGAGATTTCAGCTCTTTAAGAAGATGACCCTTCAGGAGGCCATATACAAGATAAATAACATTGTGATGCATTGTATATCACCCTCTGCGGGGGCCTCTTTTAAAAAGAAAAAGGTCAAATATCTATATACACTATCAGGATAGACATAACCAGCTGAGGCTGAGGCTTCATCTAGTGGTGGCAACATTTACCTCCAGTCCTGACCAGGATTAGAAATAGGGACCATGGGGAGGAGTAGCAGCTTCAACTACTCGCTGCGGCCCCACAATTACAAGTGTGCAGCAGCCTGAGAGGGGACCTTCCTGGGTGTGGATGAGAGGCAGCCTACTATTGGTTCATCACTAGTGGTCAGGATGAATCCTAGAAGGTGATTGGTCAGTGAGCATTCCCTTTGCCTCTACTCTTCCTGTCGCTGATAGCTGGAGGGATTGTGAGGGGAATGTTTATGTTTGGATGGAGGCAGCTGGCGGCAGGCCGGATAAATAGCCTCCGTGGGCCGTATCCGGCACGTGGGCCGTAGTTTGGGGACCCATGTTTAATTTCCCCATGGCACACCTGACCATGTCTCATGGCACACTGGTTGAAAAACACTGATCTAAATCATATTATATACAGAATAGAAATCCACACATAAACAAATTCTAGCAACACTGCAAAAAGCCATTTGCTAAGAATATTAAATTAGCCCAAATCAGAAGAGAGATCGATTATGAAGGAATGACAATTATACTAACAGAAGTGTTAAGAGAAAATAACCATTGTCTTAGAATTGTGTCCCCAATAAAACTATTTTTCAAGAGTAAAGAAATGCATTGGTTACTTCCAAGTGAGAACTGTTTTTTGTTGTTTTTATTTAGTCAAGAGTCATAATCTGAGAGTGTGCAGTGCCCTTTTAACACAATAATAGAGAACAAAGATTTCATTTGCAATTAGTACATTTAGTCCTTTGATATTTTTTCATTCTGCTACTATGCTACTTAAATGTACACAACTATTTTTTTCACATAATATCCCACACCAGAATTCTGCTGTGCTAAAAATTATGCCTCTGGGACAAGATATATGCACAGCTCTTTCCTTAGGCCCAGCTCTTCTAACCCCTGGTGAGTGTGCCCTTCTGTACCTAGGGCTATTTCTGAATAGCCCTCATCACCTTTGCTCCAACTAGATCCATGTTAAGCAAACTATAAGTATTTCCTTATCTTTTATTCCTTTATAAGGAAGTGGTAAACTTCTTTAATAATCTAGGAACTTATCTTCCTTGTCCTTGCTCTCCTCAGTGCCCAGAAATTAGCGAACAAATATTGATAATAGGTCGTCAGCAATTTTTAAAATTTAAGAAAAGACAGAATATTGTTTTAATAGAGTTTTTGGTTTTTTATGCAAAGGATACTTATAATAGGCTCAGTAGATTGAATAACAGAATTGTGATCAATTAAGATTTAGAGATTGTAATTATTTAACACATTATTTTTTCATAGCAAATAGTTTCATAATTATACCTCAAAATTTTAAATTAAAATAGAAAGAATAAAATCATTTGTTTTAAATTAAATAAACATATTCAGATATCCATCAACCTAAAGTCTATATCAGTACATGCCCTTCAATGCTTTATTATATAAGGCAGCACATGTATAAATTATGGACGTTTTCCTAGAAGAAATCATATCAGCTAATTTAACATTTTTGGCAATATTATTCAATTTTTCTCATTTAGGTACGTCATTATATTAGTCCTGGGGAAATAATTATCTGTACCCAATTGCAAAACAAATGAAGTTCCCCTGTGGGCATTAAATGTAGTGAACACTTAATTGTAAATCATAAAAAATTATCAGCATTTCAGATGCTTATAAAATTGCCATTTTAGATGTCTCTTAGAATGGCTTCCAGAGATAAAAGATGATGATGATAGATAATTGATAGATAGATGATAGATATATAGATAGATAGGTAATAGGTAGATAGATAGATGATAAATAGGTGATAGATAGATACTCAAATGTCTAGTAAATATTAAACTACACAAGATTTGACATATAAATGGGAGTGACAAAGTTCTTGCTAAAGATAACTCAGAGAATACCTTCCCTGGAATTAAATATTTATGCTTTAAGAGGGTAAGCATAGTCATGAAATGAAAACATATTAATGCGATATTCTATAGATCACTCACAAACTCCACTTTAAAGATTGTGTATTCTGTTCTTTTTAGCATTGCTATCCGTGAGGGTTTCTTACACCCTGAACATAAACCTAACCCTAAGCCCACATTAACCAATGTCTACAAATGTGTCTTGGGACAAAAGAATAAAACACAAACTTCAATTTTTTACCAGTCAAATCTTCAAACCTTTCATATATCTTCATTAAATTAAAATTCCATTGACTCATTTATTTACTTTACCTCAAACATTTACTCTTTGCTCACTGTATGCTGACACTGCATTAAGTTCTAAAGATATAAAAATAAATAGTACTTTTCTCATCTATTCAAAATATACTAGAGAAGTCAGAAAAAGTAACAAAACCAACTAATGTTTTGCTAGAATAAAGTTTAAATTTACATTAGGTATTTGTTATAGTTGGTTAATTTTTTCAGTTTTCTAACTGGAAGCACGTGTATTTTTGTCATTAGCTTTTATATCCACAGTTAGAACCACAAGCAAATGCAATCTAATATTTATTAAAGAGGGGTGGGAAAAAGTAGGTTTATAGTTGTTTATATGGAAAACAATACAATAATGAATAAATAATAATAAATAATAATAAAGGAATAAACAGTTCCTGTGGGAAATAATACAATAATAAATAAATAAACTCTGTTTTATGTACTCACAAATCTAAAGCTACTTTTGCCCACCTCTGTATTCAAATAAAGATTCTCCTCAAAATTTCTGTACTGATTAGGCAAAGAATTTTAACATTTCAGTGGTTTGCATATCATTTCTGCATAAATCATCAACATACAACATTTTCTTCCATATTCTCAGTAACTTTTGCAATGGGAAACTGAACCAAAGAAGCCCTTCTAACCTTAGCATCTTCAGTGTGTCCTTAAGGTTGGACTACCCTACTTGACCATGAACGGGCACTTTATATACCAACACCTGCATCCTATTTCATACAGGAGACAACTGACCTGTTTTTGCCATCACATCAACAGGATGTCATTAACCTTCTTTAAGTAGCCAGCACACTGTACAACAGAGAAAAATAGGTAGAGATCTCAAATTTAAAGAAGTTCATCAGATGAATTGGGAAATAAAGCTGCTTTAAAGAAGAAGGCATGGCACTCACAGTCTAATATACAATAGGTTACACAAAAGAGATAAGACCTATAAGAAGAAAAATTTGAAACTTATAAAGAAATGAAGAACTAATATTGTCCTATAGACTAAGTCAAGTACAAATCATGAGAACCCTTAAACTATGTGAGATTTCAACAGCTAATTTGTTGTGAGTTTCATTAGGAAGGCTACATTTGACCTTTTTTTTTTTTTTTAAGATTACCAGCTCTGACGGTTACCCCTTTAGAGTCCCTGAAGAGATTATCTTTAGCTCCAATTATTCTTCAGTATTAAGAAGCACTAAAATAATTGTGGATATGTAAGGGGTTTCTAGATCATGAAGTTGCATGAAAATTGACACAATATTTGTCAATTCATAATTAACCCATCCCCAAATGACAGATGGATTTTTAGGTGAACAGGTGTCTGCTGCCTCTGAAAGTATTTCCATTCAGTTGGTGATTATAAACCTATTGTCATCAATAAGAAAAACATTCTTGTTTTTTATAACCTATGTACTTAGGTTTTTCTTTTCTTTTATAATTCATAGCCCAAAATTGAATAGAATATGGTAGACTCTAATATATTTGATCAATTCTGCCATGTCTCACCATACTGACAAGTATTTACCCAATTTACTCAATTTCCATAGATCAGTGCAAACACTTTGTTTTCTTTCCACCTTCTATCACCCTGAATTAATTTCACAGGTTGTATAACATCATGAAAGTCAGGAATACCTCTCCTATTTCTACTAGCTACTGCTGAGAAACCAAAGAAAATCAATTAAATCTCTTTGTTTTACAGGGCAGTGAATGGTAAATGAGAAAAAAAAATAATCTCTTATTTTTTCTGCTTATTAGTGTGTTACTGATCCATGTTTGGAGTGGTAGAAATAAAGAAATAACATCCTGCCCTCATTCACAAGGCATGTGATACCTTACCACACTCCTCCTCACATGGCTCCAGTTTGAAGATAGATCAAGGAATAATGTACCATTGGTACAGAATATGCATATACCAAGCACACTACTTGATATTTAGATATCACTTTAGAGTTTAGGATTCATTTCCATTTGTGCCACTTAATGTCAATTTTCACAACCCCAGCACACTGTAAGAACACTATTAACATCTGGTGTTCCCATTACTAATGAAATCCAACTTAGTAATGGTAATTTTGAATAAATTTTAAAATGCACTTAGAGCTACTGAGTCTCTTCAAATAGAATACATGTAATTAGAGTAAATAGCAAGGAGAGATACTTAGAGAAGTAATCATGCAGCTGAGGTGATTATGTTTTGATATCTGCTGAGTATAAAGGAAATATTTACTTAAAATTAAATTCAAACGTACCAAGTATTTGCTTAATACCTAGTAAGCACACTGCACTACACAACGTGATCTGGGCTGTGCAAAAAGCAGATGATGGGGTTCTTACCAACAGGGAGCTTACACTCTCCCCAATGATGCAAGATGCACTCAACATAACATTGAGAAAATAAAGGAATAAATAAAATCC
The DNA here is from genome assembly GCF_036850995.1 of Saccopteryx leptura. Classification (NCBI taxonomy): domain Eukaryota; kingdom Metazoa; phylum Chordata; class Mammalia; order Chiroptera; family Emballonuridae; genus Saccopteryx; species Saccopteryx leptura. Next base: position 281,051,971 of record NC_089505.1, on the reverse strand, counting down.
CAATGTGAATACACAAACATTAAGAATAAAACATTTTAAAAAAAAGAATGAAACAAAATGTCCTGAAGTTCATTATACTTGAACTTGATCTGAAAGGCATTGATAATATTGAGGAAAGGCAGAAAAGTCCAGTATTCATCATCTACTGTTAGATGAATTAGACACGGGCTCTGCTTTTAAAGACACAATTGCATAAGGAATACATAGTCACTTTCAACATACTAACAAATTAGAATGTGTTAAAAAATATTTGGGGCCAGATTAAGGTATTTGGAGCAACTGAAGCTCTCTGAATAGGGAGCTATGTAATGAGAGTAAACATTTACAATAATTAACTTGACAGCCATTTCCACATGGAGGTGACTCATCTATCTATATGCAGTGAAAAGAATTTGCTATATATCTTCTCACCTTTTTTGTTTATTAAATAATGGATATAAGGAAAACCCATTCATACTAAGGCTATGAATATTGGACTATCTCTCTGTATGGTAAAGTCTTATTTTGCTGATCTTACTCATGATTATACTGGTTTCTAATAGTCTTTATTCAAAGAGCATTTCATTATACTTTTTCATTTAGTGGTAAAGAAGCATAACATATATTTTTGAAATTATGCATATATAGTTTGAATCATTCCATCTCATGATTTTTTTAATAGTACATTTTATTCCTTGGCCTGACCTCAGAATTTAAATGATTTCTTCAAATGTGTTTGAGTGTATAGCATTGTCATTAGAAATCTAACACATGCCTAAATGGAGGAATCCACTGGGCAAAGATTGGTAGAGAAAATTAGAGTGGTCAGTGACAGTAAATCTATCAGCACAGGCATAGTTTGGAACATTTATCGCAGGGCAGAAAAAATTATAGTAAGCTATTTGATTTAACCATCCATATTACCTTCCTTAAAGCAAAGTGATAAAAGTCAATATTTTTTTACATTGATGTGATATAATGTTATTTGAGGAGCTATCTGTAATGTAGCCATAAATAGCTTTTTTTATTAGTTTGCTGGCATAGCTCAACAATTACATGAAATTATTCCAACTTAAAATTTAATTTATTCCCAGTTATTTTTTCTATTTATCATTTTTAGCATAAAACTCTTCATGAAATATTTAAATGGGTGAAGAAAATTTGTGTTAATATTCATTTTCTTCAAAGTTTGCTTTAGTAATTTATTTCTAAAATATTTTCAGGTCTCTAACATCATGGATAGTACTTTCTTTTCAATTTTACTTTGTTCACATAGACATATTCTCTTAGAGCAAATGGAAAATGTCTTCTCCTAAACTGTGTATTGGTTATACCCCAGTATCCAGCCATTCACTCATAAAACATGGTTCCTATAGAATCTGGGAGGACCAGACTCAGGACACATTTCTTTATACTGAATCAATGGTACTAAAAAGACTCAATCTTGACAACAAAATATGCCTTCCCTGAAAATCTCCCAAGATGTTGCATAGATAGACACATTGGACTTTTGTCTTATTAATCTCTCACCCTACCTTGAAATTAACTTTAGTGTGGCCTAAAATCTTATTCAATACTTATGTACTCTACCTTTCTGACCTGTAAAGTGGAAACATTGCTTACCTCAAATGGCCAAGCTAAGGATGAAAAACAAGGTTTTTCAAGTTTCTGGCAGGTAGTTAGGTCTCCAAAATTGGTAGCAATTATGGGACAAACAGATACGCATAGAATAGAATTTAAAAAGGACAACTTTTTTCAGGTGACTGTGTTATAAAGCTCTAAAAGCCACTAAGTCTCTCACTTTCTCAGGAAAAAAAGTAAATAAAGGAGACTCCATAAAAATGAAATGGATATTTCCAAAGCCAAGTAGAATCACTCTGATTAATATTTTTTTTCCTTGAATGTATAAAGTATTACTTACAATTACTTATACACATTTCATACATGTCTAGTTTTTGTTACTTAGATATAGGTAAGGAAGAGCCATTACCATCATTTTACTGAGGTTAACACAAAGTGACATTTTAAAAGTTCTAATTTAGACGAGATAGAGTCAGGCTTAAAGATCTGAATTTCAAACCTCTGGAATAAGGCAGCTTGCATTAAAATATATTATACAATGCACTGGACAGTATTATGGCCATATGACTTAAAGATAGGGAATAAAAGTCAACCAAGTGCTTACAAATATCCACGTTTTGTTTTTTGGGAAAAAATTTTAACAACCCGATTATGACATTTTTTTTTTTTTGCTTGTTTGTTTTTGTTGAGGTTATCTTTCATCTACATTTTTTCATTGGGCATATAAACAGAATCATTTGGAGTCATCAAATTTATACAACAACTATAACTCGTATATTTCTATGAAATCTTACTGTTTAACTTTTTACATTTTCATTTATGAGAAATGTTTATTTATGAGATCATCAACTCATATATGTATTCCATATCTAAATATTGTTTAAAAAATAATTTCAGGTTCATCTGAATTTTATAGTTTAAACCCTTAAAAGCAAAGGTCACTGAAATTAGTATGTTTTCAAAATGTATTTTGTGAGTAGCCCCGGCCAGTTAACTAAGTCAGTAGAGCATTATCCTAAAACATCAAGGTTATGGGTTTGAGCCTCGGTCAGGGCACATATGAGAAGTGGCCAATTAATGCACAACTAAGTAAAACAAATGAATGCTTCTCCCTCTCTCTAGGAGACACACAAAGACACCTCGATTTCATTTTTATTGGGAATACAATGGAGAACTTTGAGTTATTGAATGCTATAATCATAGCTGAATATTTAAATTACAACTCTTGCCTTGATGGAAGGGAATGCAAGAACTTATTTATGGGTGTTGATTTTGAGACTATGGTAACAACAGAATAAAGAGAACATTCTCTGAATTACTCTAGTGATAACAAGGACTAAGATCAGTAGAAAAAAATAAAAAATATATTTAGAAGGTAAATTCAACAGGAATTAGGAATGCATTAAATGTTGCATGAGAGGAGGGATTATAGTCCTTTCAACCTCTGTTCCAAACTCATTAACAAGGATGGAAATGGTATAATTTTTAGGAAAAATATATGTTTGGGAATTTAGCAAAGTAAATAGAGTTCAGCTTAGATACACAGAGAGAAAGTGCTTGCAGGGGACAGACAAGTATGGTACCTCAGGAGAAAGGTTAGGCTGGCAGTAAAGATGAGAGTGAAGTTAGCAAGTGGCATCAGAATAGAAACAATGTGAACCATAAGAGTTCTGTAAGCCACACAGTGAGAAGAGAGATAAGTCCTAAGTAAGACTGACAATCAGAGAGAGGTGATGTTCCGGTTGTTGGAAGAATTAGCCTGTGACAGAAGAAAGGGAGGCTCTTTCATAATAATAATTTTAAATTTGAAATAATATCAAAATTGCCAAAAAATTATACATTAATTACAGGTAGTAATCAGAGCTTTGCTAAAGTAATAAATTTCGGAATAGTCAATCAACAACAAGGAATACTTACTAAATTATGTCATAAGTTACAAGTATATGGCTAAGTTTACTCCTGGTTATATTGTGCTTCATTTTATTTCTTCTTTTTAAATTTTTTAAAAGACTTTATTTATTAATTTTAGAGAGGGGAGAGAAGGAGAGAGAGAGAGAAATAAGGGAATGGAGGAGCAGGAAGCATCAATTCCCATATGTGCTTTGAACAAGGAAGCCCAGGGTTTTTAAACCACAACCTCAACATTTCAGGTCGACACTTGATCCACTGCGCCACCAAGGTCAGGTGTGCTTCATTTTCTGACCCTGCAACTAGTGAAGTCCTCAGACAGCTTGTTAGTGAACTGCTCTTTACAATCTGTGATGAGCTTAGGAGCTTGTGTCAGAATGTAAATTAACTAAGGTTTGCAAGAAATATATGGTAAATCAACTTTTGATTCAGCTTACAATTGTGGGTTAGGGGATATGTAAGACTTTCTAGCAAGCATTTTGGGTATTTGTCTGGCACAATCTTCTGATCTCAACATGGATCAGTAAGATAGAGTTATCAGATTGCCACTCATGATGCACTGCTGAAAACTTATCTTTCTAGCTTTTTTTTAAGCAAGGAAGAGACAGACAGAGAGATGAAAAGCATCAACTCATAGTTGCACTATCTTAGTTGTTCATTGGTTGCTTTCTTATATGTGCCTTGATCAGGGGGGCTCCATCCAAGCTAGGGACCCCTTGCATAAGCCAGCAACATTAGGCTTCATGCCAGTGACCTATATGTCTATGCAGTGACCATGGGGTCATGTCTATGATCCCATTCTCAAGCTGGTGAGCCTGAGCTCAAGCCAGCGACCTCAGGGTTTCACACCTGGGTCCTCAGCATTCCAGGTCAATGTTCTATCCACTACACCACCTCCTGGTCAGGAATATAGAGACTATTTGAATCAGACTAAATACTCTCTGAAGAACTACTATAAAACTAAATTAAGTATATTTAAAAACATATCTTTGAGTACATGAGAGTACAACCAAGGCAGTTAGGACTTGAAAGACTAAGATCCCTAAAAGAAAGGAAACACAAGAAAGTGAATCCTACTTTTACCACTTTCCTGGCTTAGGGCATTCACTGATTTCTTAACTGCACATGAGTTGGACAAGAGACCAAGAAAGCACAGAAAAAACAGCTTCTATGAGGAGTCAGTCTAAGCAGAATTTTTAGCAGTATCACTGTACTAGGAAAACACAAATTTGAGCTGGAGAATTTCCTATAGAACTATAAGAATTAAATGATATAATACATCTACAATCCTTGGGGAAAGCAAAGCCTTATAAGAGAATAAAAAAGAATACATGCTTATTTGGAAGCATAGAGGGTCAGGAAGATAGAGAGACAATGCCATATATTATGCTGGAGGCTGAGAAAGAAGACATTTTCCAGAAGGGCAGAAAGAGCTGAAGTCCCCAAATCACAAAAATATTAGGGGAATGAAGAAAATGATTGGGTCCCTAATTCATATAATTAAGAGTTCTTTGGTGAGAAATGTCAGTACGGTAGTGAGAATAGAAAGCATATTTTTAGGACTGAGTGGAAGTCTAAGTAGGAAATATTGACCACTATTGAAAAGGTTGATAATGGAAAAAGAGACTATGTATTTGTAACATGATGAGTTATTAATCCATTGATATTTTTTAACTACTATGAACTTACTGATGAACACATTAAAAAGTTCTTATAATTCCTTTGCATACTTAACAATGAGTTAAAGTATGAATTGTTCAAAACAAAGGATAAAGGATAAATTATCTTCCAGATAGTTTAATTTTAATTTACATTTCTCACCTAATCAGGTAGTGGCTTAGTGGATAGAGCATCAACCTGGGATACTGAGGACCCAGGTTCCAAGCCCCAAGGTCACCACTGGCTTGAGCATGAGTTCACCAGCTTGAACATAGGATCATAGACATGACCCATGGTCACTGACATGAGCCTTAAGGTTGATGGCTTGAGCCCAAGGTCACTGGCTTGATCATGTGGTCAGTGGCTTGATCATGTGGTCACTGGCTTGAGCAAGGGGTACTGGCTATGCTGGAGACCCCGTCCCATCCCCATCAAAGCACATATGAGAAGTAATCAATGAACAACTAAAGTGCTGCAACTACGAGTTGATGCTTCTCATCTCTCTACCTTCTTGTCCGTCTCTCTCTGTGTCTCTGTCTCTGTCTCTGCATCTCTCTCACTAAAAATAAAAGACATTTCTCTAAGCACTATATCAGGGGTAGTCAACCTTTTTATACCTACCTCCCACTTTTGTATCTCTGTTAGTAGTAAAATTTTCTAACCACTCTCCGGTTCCACAGTGATTTATAAAGTGGTGATTTATAAAGTAGGGAAGTAACTTTACTTTATAAAATTTATAAAGCAGAGTTACAGCAAGTTAAAGCATATAATAATAATTACTTACCAAGTACTTTATGTCAGATTTTCACTAAGTTTGGCAGAATAAATCTTTGTAAAAACAACTTACTATAGTTAAATCTATCTTTTTATTTATACTTTGGTTGCTCTGCTACTGCCCAACATGAAAGCTGGAACGCCCACTAGTGGGTGGTAGGGACCAGGTTGACTACCACTGCACTATATTATATTGCCAGGTATGAGTATCTTAAAGTTACAAAAGTTGATTCTCTATTTTATAATTTTTAAAAAATATCCCTTAAATGAAAATGCATTGCTTTTTAAAATAATAACACTAGAGATATTAGCTAGTGAAAAGATTTCTTTTTAAAAAGGTTTTTTAACCTCCAATATCAGCCCTTTTTCAACAGAATATTGTGTATTTTTTGAGCTCTCAATGTCAAAAATATAATTGGTGACTAAAGATTTTCCATTTCACTCACAAAGGAAGGCTTTCCCAAAGAACTTCAAAAGCATACACATGTATTTTCTTGCCTGAGATTAACTTTTATAGAAAATAAATGAATCATTATCAAAGATACAAATCTATAACACTGAAATGACATTGTCACGTTTAAATAAATAACACAGACTTGTAATGAGTAGTTTTTTAATAGAAATGAGATTCTTTTATTTTATATTTCAGCCCACACAGTTTTAATAGGACCTGAACATTAATTAATAAATGTTGTTAATGATATATTAATCAAGCATAACATGGTTAAATAATTAAAGATTATTCATAGTAACAACATTTCCAACATCTGATAAGAATAAGGTAATTGAATGTCTTAAACAACTTTTTGTTGAAATAATTATGTGACATGCCAGTAACCCTTAATTAGGCTCATGATTTAGAAAGGCAGAGTAACACGTGGATATGCTTCTTTTTTTAAAGCAACAGCAATGACAAGAGCAAAAATAAGACCAAAGTAAGTAAAAAAAAAATCCAAGTCGACTTTACCTTGTATTTCAAATCTTTTATATTTGTTTTGTTTTTTTTTTTCGTGTCCTATTTTAACTTTGTTAATGGCCTGAACTTCTGTAATTATCAATACTGATTATTCTCTTTGGAGTTGATTGTTGGTACAGATTTTCTGAACAGTAAAAAATAAGTTTTAATCTGGGGAAAATATTTCAGCATTTTAATCTCTAGACATTGCAAATTCTAGTAAAACCAAGACCTCAGAATTTTTAAATAGCTTTGAAATACTTTCCATATCCTTTTACTTTGACTCCCCCTAACTATTCTTCAGTTTGACTTTCTTCTACCCCACCAATGATTTTAAAAGCACCTTAAGGAGATGACTCCCCTGAATCTGTGCTTAGACCTGTCTACCAGAAGTATATCAAAACGTACCTGTTCTTTTGTCATTCTCTGGGCATACTTGGATAGCTAATCTATCAAACTAATTCTTGTTAGAAGCATTAGTGTGGGATTACAGATTTTTTAGATATTATTTCACTGCATTTAATTCAATGCACATTAATTATAAATTATATATGCCAGGCATCGTAATAAAATTCTGAGCACATATGAACAAGTAAAATAAAATTCTTGTTCTCAAGAGTTCTTAAACCAGGAAGCTATTAGTAAACAAAATGGCACATGCTAAACTTTAAGAAAGCACTGAAAATATGGTTGCAAAGAAGAAAGTACTCAGTAACTCCTTCTGTCTGAAAACTCTTACTACTATGTTGATTGGTGTACTCTTAGAGATAAATTCCATTAACAAGAGTATGAAGAAATAGTCCAGTAGAGAAAAATTTGGGGGTGGCTGGCTTTCAGAAGTCCTCATACCACACTTCATTTAACGTTCTACATACTCCCTCCAGATATGGGTATTCTCTATAGCTTTAAAAATAGCTAGCATTGAGACATGTCCACTTTATTGACACATTATGGATAACAGAGTAGAAGAATTTTCTATGTTTACATCCATAAGGCATGATGGTTGTCAGAGAAAATGTCCATGCCAGCACAGATGGGCTGCTTGTGATTACTACTTAGTCCACTTCTCCTTGTAAGGGTAACTGATTTTCCCTCTAGCAACTGCTGAGGCAGATCTGTTTTCCTGCTGCATAATGACGTAGACAGACAAGTGGAAAAGCCCTCCCTAATTCAAGAGCAGTCAGTGTTTAGGTGGGCTGTGGGCTATGTGCAATGTGCACTGTCTCAGAAAGTTATGTGCCATCACCCTTCCCTTCTCACTTTGGACTAAAAGGAGATAAGGATATTTTGGCAGTTGGTGGTAAAACGAAAGCTGGCAAAATGCAGTAAGGAAAATATCAGGGCCCTGGCAAGACAAAGCCATGTACCAGGCACAAAAGAGCTAAAATTTTGGGTAAGCCAAAGAGGAAGTTGCCTACTAGTGAAACAGAATGAAGTAATTCATCCCTTGAGTCATGCTATATCTGATACCCAAATTCTATTACTAAGAGTTTTTAGAGGCACTATGAATCCAAAACCACCTTCTAAGCTATGGTTTTCTTGTAGCTTCAATTTATTTGTTTCCACTTTAACATTTTCATAATTCTATATGTAGCTTTACCATACTCTATTTCATAAACTACGTAAGTGGGTGTGTGCTCCAAGGTTCCCCAAAGGCTAACAATGAACTAGTAAAATATGTGAGTTATTCAGAGCCAGAATCAAGAATGTCAAGTACAGTGGTCACACTAAAGAATCGGGTTTCTAAGTGGGAATGATTAAAATGAAAATCAAGATCTAGAGTCATAAAAAGGTAAACCATAAAAAATAGAGTAAGAAGTGAAAATCAGGAGTCAGGATGGCAATGGTAGATTTTTTTCTACTAGCCAGTAAACAAGGACTGTAAAGAGGGAGACTATGCAGAAACATCATTGTAAAGAGGAGGGTGTATGTGTGTGTGTGTGTGTGTGTGTGTGTGTGTATGTGTGTATGAGAGAGAGAGAGAGAGAGAGAGAGAGGGAGAGAGAGAACAGAAAAGGGAATAAAGAAATTGCTCACAATTACACTGTATCTTCAATATTTAGCTAATCAAGGTTTTCTGGACCCAAATTAGAAGGATGATGTAATAATTTTCAAATAGTTATGAAACTAATAGAATAGTCACTACTTTAAAACACAGGTGCACATTGATATGTGGAAGAAGAGTTGTCAATGTAGCACAGAGTTAATCAAGGATGAGCACATTATCTATGCTTTATAAGGGGGGGGAAGAATACAAAAAGATATTATGGAAAGAACTGTTCATTATTGTATGTTCATTGAAAAACCACTCATCAATAATTAAACAATTATTGCATTTAGTGAAAATGTAGGTATTCGTTAAAAGGAATACTCTGGGTAAAGTTTAATCTTCATCCTTCACTACCTTGTTAGTGGACTAGACTCAGTGTCTCACTTAGAATCGGGTTTCTCAAATAATAAAATTGAGAATAGGAAAAATAGTAACTTTATAGTGCACAAGCCTGACAAGCACTAACTTAATCAAGTGATGAAGGTTATCATCCCTCGTGATGTCATGTGAATATCATGTGACAAGAAGGGGTCCTGACATACATTATATCCTTTCCAAACATCAACAACTCCAGACATATCACAAGAATAATAGCAGACAAACCCAGACATGGGGGCATTCTACAGGACACCCGGCTCGGACTTCCCAAGACTATCAGAGTTATGAAAATAAGCTAAGATTGAGAAACTATTACAGACACGAGGTGACTGGGGAGACATGCCAAAAAGAAGTAATATAGTAATGGGCAATGTAAACCAGAAAAGGCACACTAGGAGAGGGCATTAATAATTTAAAAAAATAAACTGATGAAATTCAAATAAAGTCTAAAATGTAGTCCATAGCAATATACCCCTATCAGTGTTTATTTTGACAAATATAATACTGTAATAGTAGATGTTAACAATAGGGGAATAGGGTATAGGGTATATGAAGCTTGCAGTACTACTACTACCTTTGCATCTTCTCTATAAATTAAACATTATTTCAAAATAGAAAGGTAATTTAAAAAAGAGAGATCTCCTTGGTCTTTTTCTTAGTTTTTTTGCTTGTTTGTTTTTGCATCTTTTATCTAGTTCATTTATTCCAACTTTTAGGATAAAAAGATTTAGGAATTGTCGTTGTCTTACCTCCTTTACTGTCTTCTAGTAACCAATTAGCTTTTCCCAATATCAGTTTCCAAAAATGTGCCCCATTAATATCTTCTAAATTAGATGAGATTCTCGAATAGTGAAGAAAACTAAGCAAAACAAACAAACAAAAACCAGAAGGATGACTTCACACCCCACAGGAACTACTCTCTCTTTACTAGAAGACTATGTTTGCCATTGCAATTTGGAGGCAAGCCTGGCATAGTCACTGATTCTAAAGTTTCTATACAAATGTTCTACTTGTGCATTAAAAGTATAATTTGACATTTAAAACGCGAGTTTTATGTAATCTACCAATAGTGTCTTTTGTGTACTGCTTGATAAATCTCTTATTTAAATTAGTCGATAAAATACTCTACCAAGATAAAATATTTTTAAAATCCTAAATCTTTGTCTCATGATTGCTATCTCTGATTAAACTATTTTGTTTTTGAAGACTATGCCAGACTTCTTCTTCTTGATATGCTGTCCATCAGAAATCTGGTTGCCCAAACTTCCAAGGCATCCATTGAACAGATGCCAGTCTATGTAACCAATCTATTTCCATCAGGGCACAGACAAGAAGTGCTACCTCCCAGTATGTTCTATAATGGAGATCAAAAACCTTCAATATTTACTCCCAAACCCAGTCTGTCAGGGAAATTCGTATGCACTCTTTGGCAATGCATAGAGTGGAACTGGAAAATTGAGAAACCATCCTTCTACCACCATGGTAAAATCCAACTTCTTTTTTTTTTTTTTTTGCCTTGCAATTTGCTCTTTGAGGAAACTGGGTCACAGACTGGGTTTTACAAATTATATTCCACCACTCCACAGTGTTGTTTAACATTTCTGCCAAACCACCCAATTAATGAATTTGCTTCTGTAAAGATAAAGTTCTCTATATCAGCTGTTTCATTTATCCTAAGCTATTATTTGCACAGTAAAGGAAAGCCAGACAAATCCTTGATTTTTCTATTTACCAGGTTTTCAAAAATAATGATCCATTTCCTAGCATCCTTCAAATTGTTAATGCGCTTTTAATTTTTTAAAGTAACATTATAAACTCATGAATTAAAATATATTTTAAATTTTAATCAATTTCTATTGTATTCGTGGTCAAATTTACCCAAATTTGGTCAGTTGATTCTAAATAGGTTGTCTCGTGGGTCCTTTGATCCAAATTCAGAACTCTTTGATAGCTTTTTTTTCCTAGTAATGACAAAATTCTTCAGGTACATGTTAAACATTCTTAGATTTGTAATCAGCTATCTCTCCAAAAAATCTTAGTTCTTTTTAATAAAATTTAATATTTAAAGACCATAATCCAAGAACTTTGATTAGTCATTATTTCTAGATCTTTTTGACTAAAAAATGACCAGGAAGTATTTGATAAAATACTTCTTAAGTTCACACTGGAATTTCCAATTTCAACTCAGAATTTGGGGGATTTTAACTTAACTTCTTAATTCTTGTATATGTTCCTTCTTTTCCCCATTCTGAAAATCTCAACTCACAGTGGCACCAACCTAATTCCTTTTTTTTTCTTTTGCCTTGTCACATACTACAAACATAGGAGTCTCAAATCATAATACCAACATTATACTGACACAGTTATTAATAAAAATATTATAATGCCTGGCTTGTGGTAGTATAGTGGATAGGATGTCAACCTGGGACACTTAGGTCACCAGTTTGAAATCCTGGGCTTGCTGGTCAAGGCACATACTATAAGCAATCAGTGAACTGAAGTGAAGAAACTATAAGTGATATTTCTCACTCCCCCTTCTCTCTCCTCTCTGTGTTAAATCAATAAATAAAATCCTTAAGAAAAAAAATTAAAAGAATTTTATATTGTTTCCTTTTGTCTTCAAGCTTTTACCATATAGGATGGTAACTTAAATATTCATTTTTTTAAATTTTTTTTATTAATTTTTAGAGAGGAGAGAGAGCGAGAGATAGAGAGAAAGAGAGAGAGAGAAGGGGAGGGAGGAGCAGGAAGCATCAACTCCCATATGTGCCTTGACTAGGCAAGCCCAGGGTTTTGAACCGGCAACCTCAGCGTTCTAGGTCGACGCTTTATCCACTGCGCCACCACAAGGTCAGGCCTCATCTTTTTTTAATTCTTGGAATTTATAAGTAAATTTTGCTATATAATAATATATAATAAGTATAATTTTTAAAAATAATATCCAAAAAACAAGTTACTTTCAATAAAATTTTGTTTCTACTACTGTTCCCTTTACCATACTCCCCCCTTACAATTTATCTTTTGATTCTAATATTTTTAAATGTACATAGATATTGAACCACCTTTGTAGAAGGGTGGATATATGAATATATGCTGGCACACTAAATGCCTTTTTCTCAACATTGCTCTTTTTTATTTAATATAATTTGGGAATATCATGATAGAATTATGATATTCTTCATTGTTTTACCAGTGGCAAGCAGCAGTATACCAACTTTGCTTAAATATTAGCACATAATGAATATGAAAGTGTTTTCTATTCTTTTGCTAATACAAATATGGCATTTTTATTCTAATGGTCACCTTTATTAAAATATTTATGAGCAATATTGCAATTAGTTAGTCATCTTAATCTTCCTCTCTTCTCATTCAGCAACTAATCTAAAGTGGCATGTAAACTTAATCCACTTTCCATAGGGTTTCCCCATTTTTCCCTCACTTAAAAAAGCTATGTTATATGCACATTATTAGATCATATATATTATAGTTTATCTAGAGTACATATTATACAATACATATTATATAGTATATATATTACCAGAGTATATATTATGACATACTATTTTCTCATATCTATCATTTGATTTCTTTATAAGGAAAAATGCATGGACTATTTACTGATAGTCCTTCTTCTAATATCTTTCCAGGCTTTTGGTTGTTTAAATTAATTCAGCTTAGTATGGGCTTCTGAGAAGAATCTTTTGTAACCTGCATGTTCATTGCATGCTTTTATGTTTAATGGACCTTCTTTTGTGACTATTTCAATGTTACTCCATTGTCTTCAAGTGAAATTTTCATTCTTGAAAAATCTGATGTTACTTTAATTGTCTTTTCTTTTATAAAATAGTTGTTCATTTTGCTCATTTTTTTCATTAAAGACACAGTTTTTCTGGTGTTGGCTATTTTGAATATATTTATTCAGTGAGGTTTTTCAAAAAGCAGTTTAATGGGGGTTTTTTTGTATAAGTTTAGTTTTCTGTGTTTAGATTTTCTATTCAGAGAATTCTATTACACATACTCTGGATTAGGCAGATGATAGATAGATAGATAGATAGATAGATAGATAGATAGATAGATAGATAGATAATAAATAGTTCCTGACCAGGTAGTGGTACAGTAGATGAAGCATCAGCCTGGGATGCTGAGGACCCAGGTTCAAAATCCCAAGGTTGCTGGCTTGAGAGCAGGTTTGCCAGCTTGAGTGCATGGTTGCTAGCATGAGTGTAGGATCATAGACATGACTCCATGGTCACTGCTTTGAGCCCAAAGATCACTGGCTTGAAGCCCAAGGTTTCTGGCTTGAACCAAAGGTCACTGGCTTGAGCAAGGGGTCACTGGTTTTGTTGGAGCCTCTCCAGTCAAGGCACACATGAGAAAGCAATCAATGAACAACCAAGGTGCCACAACTGTGAGTTGATGTTTCTCATCTCTCTCCCTTCCTGTCTGTTTGTCCCTGTCTGTTTCTCTCTTTCTTTCTCCAACTAAAAAAACAAAACAAAACAATAATAAGATAATAGATACTGCCTGACCAGGCAGTGGCACAATGAATAGAGCATCAACTTGGTCAACTTGGTATGCTGAGGACTCAGGTGCAAAACCCTGAGGTCACCAGCTTGGGTATGGGCTGACAAGCTTGAGCGTAGGGTTGCCAGCTTGAGTGTGGAATCATAAACATGACCCCATGGTCACTGGCTTAAGCCCAAAGTTACTGGCTTGAGCAAGGGATTACTGGCTCAGCTGGAGCTGCCCAGTCAAGGCACATATGAGCAAGCAATCAATGAACGACTAAATGTGCCACAACAACAAGTAGATGCTTCTTATCTCTCTCCTTTCCTGTCTCTGTCTCTGCCTGTTCCCCACCCTCTCTCTCTCACTGAAAAAAAAATTACGAGTAGAACCCTCCTGCACTCTTGGTGGGAATATAAACTAGTGCAGTCATCCCTCATGGCAGACAATATGGAGGTTCCTCAAAAAGTTAAAAATAGCCTGACCAGCAGTGGCACAGTAGGTAGAGCATTCAGTTGATGATGCTGAGATCACTGGCTTGAACACAGGCTCACCAGCTTGAGCATGAGATCATTGACATGATGATCCCATGGTCACTGGCTTGAGCCCAAAGGTTGTTGGCTTGAAGCCAAAGGTCACTGGCTTGAGCCCAAGTTCTCTGGTTTGAGAAAGGGGTCACTGGCTTGGTTAGAGATCCCTGGTTAAGGCACATACAAAAAACAATTAATGAATAATTAAAATGATTATTCATTTATTATTTCATGAACTATGAGTTTATGCTTCTCATCTTTCTTCCTGTCTCTCTCTCTTTCTCTAAGTTGAAAATAGAACTACCTTACACCCATCACTTCTACTTCTGGGTATTTATTTAAAGAAAACAAAAATTTAAAACATATATCTAACACTGTGTTAACTGCAGTATTGTTTACAATAGCCAAGATATAGAAGCAACCTAGGTGTCCATCAATAGATGAATGGATAAAGAAGATGTAGTATATATACATATGCATGTAATGGCATATTACTCAGCCATGAAAAAAAAATCTTGCCCTTACAACAACATGAATGAACCTAGAGATTATTATATTGATATTAAGTGAAATAAACTGGATAGAGGAAGACAAATACACATAATTTCACTTATATATGGAATCTAAAAACCAAAACAAAGGAACAAACAAACTGAAACAGGAACAAAGTCATAGATATAGAGAACAAACTAATGATTACAAGAGGAAGGTGGGGTGAGAAGATGGGTGGGAAAGAGAGAAGGAAATTAGGAAGTACAAACTTCCAGTTATAACATATGTCATGGGGATGTAATGTACAGCATAGGGAATAGAGTGGATAATATCATAATAATTATGCTTGGTGATAGATGGTTACTAGAATTATGATTATTACTTTGTAAGATATATAAATATCAATACACTAGTTTGTACACCTGAAACTAATGTAATTGGTATGCCAACTATAATTTAAAATAAAGTATAAAACGATATGAAAAGATATTCAAAGCAATTCTAAGAAATTTTAAATTAAGCAGTAGATAAAAATTATGGATTCATAAACTAGTTGGGTTCCCTAATGTTTTTTATTTAGGCATGTTATTTTTCCTCATTAATACTCATCATAAAAGCTTAAGTTTTATTCTCATTCACTAGTAAGGTCTACTCTATAAAATTCAAAATAGCCAATAATTTTCCCACCATCAAGCCATGCCCTGCTTCCAAGAGATCATTTTGTTCAGACTAAGCTGATTTCTAAACAATGTGTGGAAATAAATACATTCAAACCTCTCAGGACACTCTTATCATTTTCTTGAGAATTTAAAACCTCATTACCTTTTAAATAAATTTTGATGTAGATTGAAAAACGAAAAATGTATTATTACAAGTCACTTGATGAGATCTCAAACCGAGCCACTTATTTATTCTTAACTTCTGTTTACCCTACATCATGTTTAATTATGCCAATTTCACTTGATTTATTTGGTGAAATGTATTTGAATGCTAACACCTGAACTGAAAGAACTATGAAGCTCTATTTCCTCAAAAATGAATTATGTTCTTTTTCAACATGAAAGTGACACTTAAATTGAAATCAGAGGCATTTCTCTACAGATAGCTACCTATACACATGAGATATAGAAATGGCACATGATTTACTCTTAGCTCATTCTAACAAAAAGTGATTTGCAGCTCTAGCCAGTTGACTCAGTAGAGTGTTGGCCTGGTGTGTGGAAGTCCCAGGTTTGATTCCCAGTCAGAGCATACAGGAGAAGTGACCATCTGCTTCTCCACCCCTCCCCCCCCTCTCTCTTACACTCCCACAGCCATGGCTTGAATGGTCAAATGACTTGGCCAGGTATGCTGAGGATGACCCCATGGCCTCTGCCTCAGGTGCTAGAATGGCTCTGGTTGCAACGGAGCAACACGCCAGATAGAAAGAGCATCACCCAGTAGGGTACTTGATGTGTGGTTCCCAGTCAGGGCACATGCAGGAATTTGTCTCTCTGCCTCCCTGCCTCTCAATTAAAAAAAAAAGTGATTTACAAAAAATACCTTATTTTTTTTTATTTAACTTGTTAAGTGAAAACAGTAGAAGTGGTAAATGAGTATAGAGGCTAGTACTTTATAAACATAGTATAAAAAAGAATCTACTCAAATACTATGAGTTGATGCTTCTCATCTCTCTCCTTTCCTGTCTGTCTGTCCCTGTCTCTCTTTTTTATCTCTCTCTTTCTCTCTCTCTCTCTCTCCCCATCTCTCTCTTGCTAAAAAATATAATAGAACCACAAAGAGATATTATTGCATACCCATTAGAATGGCCAGAATTAAGAAGCCAAGCATCAATACCAAAGGTCAAAGGCTCTTTTATTTGATTTCTTACCCTAGCCTCCCAATTTGGATCATTTTATTGTTGCCTGAACCTTGGTATAATGGCTCCCAATTAAAGAGGAATTATGTGAAGAAATCCCACTAGTTCATTAATATAATTGAGCACTGATTTTCAAATATTGGTAATAGAGGAAAAACTCCAACTTTAGGATACTATTCCTACTGCTGACCTTAGATGATCTGTACATTTTACATAGTAAAAGAGTCAGTTGATTTTCTTAAAACAGTTGAGAACAGCAAGAGAAATGAGGGACTTTCTAAAAGAGGGGATTATGGAGTCAAAATTATGAGATCCAGCCACTTCTCCTTTATGGAAAGTTTTCTTCTATCAGTCATCTTAAATGTTCTATCTTTAGCCTTCTTAAAAAAGTAAATTTCTACATAAAGTATCCCAAAATTTCACACTTAATATCTAAAAAAAAAATCCTAATCATAGTTAATGGCAATGAGATTCTTAAGAGTTGCAATAGTCATACAAAAGCATTCCTTGAAAAGTCATAGATATTTCTTGTGAGAGAGACATTTCCTTATGTGGATAACTTTTCAGTCTTTGTATCTAAGACTCAAAACTGTTCAGAAAAATCACTGATGTGAGACTTTTCAAAAACAAAACACAACACATAACTAAGTTTAAAGATTTAGAAATCCATTAGAACATAGTATGATATTTTCTTGGTGAAAATAAGTGGTCTTAATAAATGCATGCTTAATAAATGAAAATAAGTAGGCTTGAATAAAGGTACAACTGGAAAACTATTCAATGATTTGTGGGAGACTTTTAAATAAAGAAATCTGAACTAAATAATGCATGTAAAAGATTACTTGCCACTGTCTCCTTGATTTGGCTTAAAAGAGTAACTGCTCATTAAATATTTGCCAAATTAATAAAGGACATGTTTAAATTCAAATAGGTAAATTCTTAAAAGTTTTAGGATAATAATGATAAAAGGAAAGTAATATCTTTATTTTTTAATAGTAAAAAAGAGATTCAGTTGCCATTATGTCCAAATCAATTAAGAAAATTGATCAATTTTTTTAATTGATTTGGATAAAAAAGATCTATGTACATCATGACTGAAAGGATGAATAAGAGAAGATACAGTGATAATTATATAGTTTTTCGTTATTTGTAAGAAAAAATAATCAAATTGTTAATCAAACCTACTTCTTAAATATATTTTAATCAAGGGTCTATCATTTCCCTCCACAAGTTTCTAAAACAATTTTTGTTTTATTCTAAATTCCATATTGCCATTTATGAAGATTATCTAAATGTACATGTTGATTTTTTAAATAGATTCAAAAGAGTAAGTGATCACTTCGCCCCCACTTTCTTAAGGCAATTAAATTTATTACTTTTTAAATTCCTTTTCCTAAATATGAAGACACAAACACATTCATATTTTTTCTTTAAAGTGAAAGCATTTTTCTATCCATTTACTTTCTAGATTTCTTACAAATGCAACCAAAAATAAATTTTTCTTAATTTAATTGTTCTTAATTATTTGACTTTCACAGTGATTACTGTTAAATCAATGAAATATAGTTTTTTTCAAGAACTCAAGTATATTAACTTATATTTAAATTTTATGTCTATTTTTCTAGCAAAATCCAATTATGCCATTGGCACCAGGCCTGGAGCAACATTAACTATGGAGCTTTGTGTAATGACTTGCAAGGGAGTTGAAAGAAGTGTGCTCTGACACATCATAGCATATGTGGTTTCTGTGATGTTATAAACTCCATTCAGGAGATACAATCTACTCTTTTCTCTTTACCATTAGAATTTAGTTTGAAAGTGTCAGAGTTACCTATATAAAAGTATAGTTCTTCCTGGCTCTCACACTGGGTCTTAACTTTTCTTTTTTATTTAAAGATGGGTATTAAAGAGCATTTCTTGAAAGCATATTTGACTCTTGGCTATCTATTTCAAGGGATCCCATTTCTTCTCATTATGATTGTTTATAAGATTGATAATATTACCAACTCACTTGAATTTTTTAATGCAGTTCTTATTTTTTCTTAGAGAAAATCTTGTTATTCTATTTCACCAAACTCACAATATCTTTATTTACTATTCACACTTCTTCTTGCTTAAATGTTTTTACTCTTCATTTTGTTAGCATTGTCACAAATAATCTATAGACCACCATATATAAATTTGGACATTGACCATTGGCTATGTGTCTTGTCCATTTCTTTTTTTTTTTTTTTGTATCCTTTGCCAAAGCCTTCCTAACATTTCATGTTTTAGAACACAGTCTTTTTCCTTTCCCTTGCAGATTATACTTCACAAGGGAATTTTCACTCCTCCTCTAGAGATTCTCTCAAATACAACTGACCTTTATAGCTCTCAAGATTTCTACTAACAGATTGTGAAGCCAAATTCTTTACTCTCTTACTCCAAAATGTTCCTGAATATAAGTTGTCAACCACAGTACACAAGCTCTCCATTTTGATATCTGAATCGAATTTGTCTGAAGTTGATAGATCTCTTCCAACCTATTCAACCATACTTTATTCAGTGTAATGAAATGTATAATTTGCTAATATTTTACTATTTTCAGGTCACCTCACATAAAAAGTAAACTTATTTTTCAAACAAATTATTTTTCAGAGCAAAAATGGCATTATTTTTAAACATATGTAATACTGCCTGACTGGGTGGAGGCTCAGTGTATAGAGCGTTAGACTGGGAAAAGGAGGACCCAGGTTCGAAACCCTGAAGTCACCAACTTGAGCTCATCTGGTTTGAGTAAGGCTTACCAGCTCGAGCCCAAGGTCACTGGCTTGAGCAAGGGTTCACTCCATCTGCTGTAGCCTCCTGGTCAAGGCACATATGAGAAAGCAATCAATGAACAACTAAGGTGCTGCAACAAAGAATTGATGCTTCTCATCTCTCTCCCTCCCTGTCCGTCTGTCCCTATCTGTCCCTCTCTCTGTCTCTGTCACAAAAAAACCCACACATATATACTACTCTGTCACTCTGCTTGATTCACATCTGAATTTACATCACATTATGGAAAACTACAATGACCTTTTTTCAGAACCATGGAGTATTAGGAAATTATTAAAATAATAGGATTAATTTATCATTAAGATATTAAAGGCATTTAAATTGTCATTTGAAGCAACATATTTTAGAATAACAGATATGCCAATAAATTGTTTAGAATAGATGCATTTAAATGACCCAAAGCTCTCAGAATCTTGCTTAGTTACTGAATGCTACGGTCATGCCATCACGTTATAAAACAAAGAGCTATTGTTGGATCTTAGGGTTATTATTTTAACTGTGTAAGAATTTGAGGGTTTTTTCAAGATTAAATTTTTCTTTTTTTTCTTTGTCATTTGCCTATATTTAATTTCATTACTATTCAGCCTTTACAACTAGTTTAACACCGTACAATTAAATAACACTGAGAAATTTGTAACACTGTTTTGCACTCTCCCTGATCATTAAGTAAAAGCATTAAATAGATCAGGCTTAATATAAATACTTCCAATATAACCCTTTTTAAATTTTTTCATGTTTTAATTACAATTGACGTACAATATTATAATCCAATGTGATCTTAAATACCTCCATTGTTCCCCACAGTTCAGTCAGCATGAATTGCTGATGAGCTTGCCACCGTTTGGTTTGTTAATTTAAATACAATATCTGGTCCAGCTAAAGTAGATGGAGACATAAAGCTTTCTAGATGAAGCAGAATAGAGGCAGGCAAACACTCAGAGAAATATTTTGTATAGGAACATGGTTGTTTCTGATACATTTGAAAAGTGGTAAAATAATAAACTTTCTCCAGTTCCCAACTTCCCAGCCCTCTTCAATAGACCTGACACAGAAAACTCTACAGGTAAAGTTCTTTCCCTTCATATATCCTAAGATATTTAACTCTCAGCAAAGCTATCTGAGGGACTTTATTGTTGTTGTTCATTCAGATCAGTGATCAGTTGACTCTGAACGCATTCAAAAAGATCTGCTTGGTCATTTTCAGTCTTTGATCTAAATTATTCCAGTTGACTAAATTTAACATTTTTTTTTCTTTTTACTCATGGCTGATTAAGTGAGTTGAATTGATCTGAAAATATTTTACTCTCATCCTCACTCTTATGTATACCACATGATTGCGCTCTTCTATCTCTCTTTTCAATGGATGGACAGTTGGCTTTTTACTTTGAAGTCCAGTTAACTTTGTTTTTGTTTTGGACCAGCCTAAGACAGGGATTACACATTCTAAACCTTTTTGTTTGAAGCAAAGACTTCAAAGAGAGTCAAGGCTGTGAGTTCTTCAGTGCTATGACAGATTTAGAGATATTAACAGTGCCAACACGACAACAATTTGTCGTCATGTATATGGGCACTCAGTAGCCAACTGGGAATGGAATTATTTTACCTTTTTGTGCATACTCATATCATCTAACACAGTTAGTGTCAGGATCTAAATTTTTCCAGACCATTTGCCTGTCAGATTGCATAATTTCTGAGTATATTTGAAAAATGTGAACAGAATAAGACGACAGTCTTTACTCCTAGGCAGTAGGGCTACCACAGAGATCAGCAACATGCCTTCCCTGAGAGTCTGGCTGAGTAGTTCACAGAAATGTTTAAGGGATAATAAGGGAAATAAAGAGAAGGAGACTGGAGGAGAAAGATTAGGAAATGACAGATATTAAAGGAAGATATAAGCATTGGTAAATCATGATACTATCAATACTAATAATGTCTTTCCATGTAGGAGATTTTATTAATACCCTTGAATCTTTTCAAGGTTCAGTTGAAAGTATAGTAATTTTCACAACATTTTTTTTTGAGAGAGAGAGACAGACAGACAGACAGGAAGGGAGAAAGAGTTGTGGCACCTTAGCTGTTTATCAACTGATTTCTCATATGTGCCTTGACTAGGGGTTTCCAGCTGAGCAGTGACCCCTAGATCAAGCCAGTGACTTTGGGTTCAAGCCAGTGACCTTGGGCTTCAAGACAGTAACCTTTGAACTCAAGGCAGTGACCATGAGGTCACATCTATGATCGCACACTCAAGTCAGCGACCCCTCACTCAAACTGGTAAGCCTATGCTCAAGCTGGATGAGCCCATGCTCACGCTGGTGACCTCAGGATTTTGAACTTGGGTTCTCCGTGTCCTAGGCAATGCTCTATACACTGTGCCACCACTTAATCAGGCTACATGATATTTTTAACACCTCAGTTCTATTCTACCCATTTTAATCTTGTTCATTTGTCATTCAGCTCAAAATTCTCTAAGTTTATTAATAGATTTCTTAGAATTTCTTTTTTAAAAATTTTTATTTATTTATTCATTTTAGAGAGGAGAGGAAGAGACAGAGAGAGAAAGAGGAGAGACAGAGAGAGAGAAGAGGGGAGGAGCTGGAAGCATCAACTCCCATATGTGCCTTGACCAGGCAAGCCCAGGGTTTCGAACCGGCGACCTCAGCACTTCCAGGTCGATGCTTTATCCCACTGCGCCACCACAGGTCAGGCTATTAATAGATTTTTAATATTTGAAGCTTTATATTTACTCCTGTGGGAGTTTCTCTATCCTGTCTCTTCTCAAGGGAGAGATGGTTCATACTACCAATAATACTGTTCCTAAAATAGATACTTACTCATTTTTTCTTTGTATCAGTCAGTAAATGCTTGAAAATAGAATAAATTCTGAAAAGAAAGTTAATTTTTATATTAAAAAACTCTTAAAGCAAGCTTACAAAAATAAAAGCGATAAACCAGATAAAGTAATAGAATTTTGTTTTTTTTTTCATTAATATTAGTAAGACTAATAGTTATCATTTATCACTTGCATACCATGAACAAAATCCCATATTAAGTTTTTTATATGCATAGTTTTATTCAAATTCTAAAAGAATACTATGAGGTAAGTTCTATTATTTATGTCACTGACAGGTCATAAAACATACCTTTGAGAAGTGAAATATATTATCAGGTCACACATCACTAAATTGCTCAAGCTTGGATTTGCCACTCGATCCTCTTTAAAAAGATCATATCCTTACCCACCATTCTAGGTTTCCTCTTCTTCTATTTTACCTTCTTATTAATACTATATGTATTAAAGAAAATAAAATCCATTTAACAACATGTGATAAATATCTTATCAAATCAATTTAGATATTTGTAATTATAATATTGATATTCTGATTCAAGGTGATATTATCTTTCCCTCTCAGGATTTACCACAACAATAAGAAAGGAAGGGTGATGTATAAACTCTGAATAATGAGGAAAGTGTAAAAGGGTTAGCTGAGATAAGGGAGTTCAATTCTTTTCCACTGAAATTTTAAAAAGTGATAATTAAATATTACTCAAAATGCAGAGTAGAAAAGAAACATTCCAGAAGGCACACAGAGAAAATGACAGCCAAGTCATGAGAAAACCTCTCTAGTCGTACCTTGAAAAAATTAAGAACTTGGAAATCCATGTGCTTGGGAACAGAAGGGAAAGGTGGTATGGGAAACAGGAGAAATCATTGACTTTCTTCAATACAGCTTTTACTTTCCTCTACTCCAGAAGAAAACATGCTACTGTTTGGTGTTGACATTGCAGTGCACAAAAACGAAGAAAAAAGATTCTTCCCCAAACAATTGAAGAGGCTATTTAGGAGAGAATTAAGATGGGTAATATGGGCTTTGGTATCCAAGACTGGGGGAGGGCACCCAAGTATCCATATACCTCACACAAATCTGCCATTCAACAAGGATTCATATACATAAAAAGGTCATTGATTCAACCCCAAGTACAAATAGAAACAACAAACTGCATTTGATTATATCGTGAACATAGCAGAATGCACTCAAATTTTTTAAAAAAAAAAATGAGTTAGAGATAGTAGATAAAAAAAGAAGAAAAATATATAATAATAATCTGGGTAAAAATAGCTTTAAAATATTATTTTTTAAAGATGGGTCAGTAAATGCAGCCATAAGAGCAAAAGAAAGCAGCAAAGAGAAAATAAGAAAGAGCTCTGAGTAATTCAAGTTATAGTTACAAAAATAATAACCATAAGAATCATTCAGTGATCAAGTCAAAGGAAAAAACACTCAGAATGTAGAACAAAACTATATATATAAATATTAAAGAAAATGTAATCCAATGGGTTCAGTAATTGATATTTGAAATCTCAAAAGGAAAGACTACAGAAAATGAATTTATATTTTTAAAGTCATAACAGTTATAGGGAATATTACCCAGAGCAGAAGGAAATCAGGAATCTTCTAATTAGAATTACACACAGTAACTAGCACATGAAATAAAAATCAACATACTTAAAAATATCAATGTGAAATTTCTAAAGCAAAAGAATAAATATAAGGTATTAAAATCTAGAGACAGAGGCCCTGGCCGGTTGGCTCAGTGGTAGAGCATCGGCCTGGCGTGCGGGGGACCTAGGTTCGATTCCCGGCCAGGGCACATAGGAGAAGCGCCCATTTGCTTCTCCACCCCCACCCCCTCCTTCCTCTCTGTCTCTCTCTTCCTCTCCTGCAGCCAAGGCTCCATTGGAGCAAAGATGGCCCGGGCACTGAGGATGGCTCCTTGGCCTCTGCCCCAGGCGCTAGAGTGGCTCTGGTCGTGGCAGAGCGACGCCCCAGAGGGGCAGAGCATCGCCCCCTGGTGGGCAGAGCATCGTCCCTGGTGGGCGTGCCGGGTGGATCCCGGTCGGGCGTATGCGAGAGTCTGTCTGACTGTCTCTCCCCGTTTCCAGCTTCAGAAAAATAAAAAAATAAAAAAAAAGAATATTAAAATCTAGAGAAAGAAAGAAAAATAATCATCTACAAATAAAAAATAATCAAACTGGAAGCATACTCTTGCAGCAATATTGTTTACTAGAAGGTGATAAATATGTTCAAAGATTCATGAAAAAATTATTTGAATTCTATACTTAACCTTGCTTTCAATTAAAAGTAAGTGCAGTTTTTTAAACATGAAATAAAATCATAGAGTTTAATTTATACATTTTCTCTTGCAAGATTACTTGAAGGTACATTGAAATAAAAACATATAAAACAGAAAATAGATGAAAGAAAGACATGACTTTGCAAAAGACTTAGAAAAAATATAATTCAAAAAGGAGAACAGAGAATTACAAAAGAAGTTTCTAGAACACAAGGGAGGGCAACAGATGGGATGGGCAAAGATTTTATAGATGGAATAGAATGATTTAAAATTTGAGGTTATAGTGAAAGTATATAACACAAGTAAAACATAATAACAAAGAATAAAAATGTCTGCCAGGAATTTCAGGACATTTTTTTAAATGTTGGGCAAGAGAAGCATGGTATTGAGCTAATGGGCCAAATTGAAACAGTGAAGAATGGAATGGAGTCCAAGCAAAGTTCAAATGGATAAAAGATATCAGTGTGTGAGAAGAGAGGCATATTTTCTTGCAAGAAGAACAGAAATGGCAACCAGAAACTCTTACAGCTTGACCAGGTGGTGGCACAGTGGTAGAGCATTGGCCTAGGATGCTGAGGGCCCAGGTTCGAAACCCTGAGGTTGCCAACTTGAGCATGGGATCATCTGGTTTCAGCATGGGCTCATCAGCTTGAACAGAGGTCACTGACTTGAGCCCAAGGTCTCTGGCTTGAGCCCAACGTTGTTGGCTTGAGCAAGGGGTCACTGGCTCAGCTGGAGCACCCCCTCTCCCCAGTCAAGGCACATATGAGAAAGCAACCAATAAACAACTAAGCTGCAGGAACAAAAAAATTGATGCTTCTCATCTCTCTCCCTTCCTGTCTCTCCCTCTCACTGTATCTCTCTTGCAAAAAAAAAAAAACTTACAAATTTTTTAAAGAAAATTAACACTGTGCATGAAAGGCAAGGTATAATTTGGCATGATCTGAAGTAACATGGGTGAAGTACAAGGAAAAAGAATTGCTATTAATATGCTTTAAATAGCAAAAAAAAATCTTAAACTTTTGGAACAGGAAAATAAATTATATATTTATTCTATCACTATCATGTAAGCACATCTTTCTGAAGTTTTTTGGAGGGGTTAGGAGAAAGTTGATTTAGAGTTAAAGATTTGATGCATAAATTATAGTTATGAAATAGAATATAAATACAGTCAACCTTGACAATGTGAAAACGTTGAAGTACAAATGACAGAAACTATGAGCTGAGGGTGGTAGGAAAGCTGGGGAACTAAATTGGAAAGAGGATGAGGATATAAACAACAACATGCTCATTTATAGCAGGGATAATACAATTTAGTAAGCTTGTAAATCAAGAAAAGAGCAAGTAATTGTTTTTTAAAGATATAGCTATAAAGCCAAAAATAATGTGTTTCATAATATAGTTTGTTATCCTACGTTATTTTTAAAGTATCTTTATGTATTCATTTGATAAGCTTTTAAGGAGATTTTAAATACATCTTTTATACAATCTAAAATGGTTTGAGGCTTGTTTGTGTTTGTCTCACCTGAAGAATTTTACATGCTTTGACCACAACATCTTCCTAGTTGACATCAATTGAAAGGCATCATCAGCTGTGAAATGCATCTCAATTTCAGAGATATTAAAATGTGAAAATAAAAATGAATGTCAGGATCAGTGCAATAAGGTAAGACAGATTCAGACAGATGGCCCCATTTACCCACAAGAAAAAGTAACAGAATCACTGCAAGGCTGAACTGCTAATAATGAAAAACATAGGTGCATTTCAAAGAATGGAGCATCAGCATGTTATCAGAACTGCAATGGGTGATAGCTCATCAATACACAGCCTTAGCTCTGAACAGTAATACTCATGCAAATACTGCTAATACATGAGCCCTCGTTCTCTAAAGCATTGCTGTAAGAAATCCATACACATTGAATGGTTAGTTTAGAATTAGATAATAAAACAAAGGAGCTTAATCACCCATTTACAGAAGAAAAAGATCAGCCGCCTGTGAGAGCTCCAAAGAAAATTACCTGAAGTTGACCACTGTATGACATAAACCCCCAATCAGGGAAATGATTTTGCTATACTAAATTACAGTCCTAATTATTTGCAACAGGAAAAGGACAAGATATGACAACTCTTCTTCTCACTGCAGGCATTCTCTGATTGACAAATCTTGCTTAAATAAAATATACCACATCCAGATTTTTCTGCAAAATACTATGCTCTGTGCCATCAAGAACATTGGTGATGAAGTATTTCTTAAAGAAACCACAAAATAACTAAAAATCAATGGTCCTGGACCTTTAAGCTGGCCTTGCAATTATGTGTGAAGAGTATATTTTTTCCTTTTGTTTCAGGAATATTACTAAAGATCTCAATTCTTATCTCCTTCAACCCAAATTCATTGTCATTTTCTTTTTCAGAAAATAAAGAGTTCTAAATTCTTCCAGGCCATTGATACCTATCCATTTTGCAGATTTTGATGTTGTAGTTTTGTTTTCATATGTTCAAGCAGACATTATGTCATGACTGCCACCTGACACCATTAATGAGATAGTGATACAAATGCAATATTGCAATATTAGAAAATATGATGACAAATATACCAATATCCATATATCTATAACAACATATTTAATCTCTAATTTTGTATAATCCAAACATGTCTAGGTGTGGTTTTGTTTTTTTTGCTACAACAGGCAAAAATGACCATTCATATCTATATTTATATCTCCATAAATGAATTGTCCAAGTATGTCTGCAGAATGAATGCATATATATATATATATAAATGAGAGAGAGAGAAAGGGAAAGATAGAGGGACAGACAGACAGGGAGGGAGCGAGATGAGAAGCATCAACTTGCAGTTGAGGCACTTTAGTTGTTCATTGGTTGTTTTATCATATGTGCCTTGATGGGGGGGGTCTCCAGTAGAGCCAGTGTCCCCTTGCTCATACCAGCGACTTTGGTCTTCAAGACAGCAACCTTTGGGCTCAACCCAACAACAATGGGCTCATTTCTATGATCCCAGGCTCAGCTGGATGAGCCCACACTCAAGCCATCAACCTTGGGGTTTTTAACCTGGGTCCTCAGTGTCCCAGGCTGATGCTCTATCCACTACACCACCACCTGGTGAGGTAACTAACTGAGTTAAAAAGTGCTAACCATTTTACTTTTATGTCTATTGCACTCTAAAAAAATGTTTCTTTTTATATATATTTATACCAATCAGGTTGATGACTTCTTACGAAATCGTGTGACTGTCAACTCATGACATTATTGATCTTAGTTTACACACCTTTGAAAAAAGCCTGCCTTCAAGATAATTATATCTTTCCTGTAAAACTTGAATGTTCAAGTTTTAAATTGTCTAAGATAGTGCAAGAAAGACCTGAGAATTTCTGAATTGTTTTGGATGAAATTGATCTGAACCATTTAAACTCTTTTATCATGTTAAAGTGTTGTTATATACAAAATAACAGATATGTTTTCTTGCAAACAAACAAACAAAATAAGACAAGGAGAGCACAGTGGAGAGAAGTCTAGTGGACCCTTGGTGATATAGGTCTGCAGATCTGACAATAGAAAGATAACCACCAAGAGACTGGCCCTCATTAGAGTGTTAGTTTACACTGCCTAGAACTCATCATGGGTATTTCAACAAGAATAGTGTTATTTTCATGATCAATTTTTCCATTTACTATTACTTATGGCATTAACATCACATGTACTATTGCACACCAGTGACAGAAGTTTTGCCATCATGATGATTTAATGAGAACTATCAGAATCAACATTAGAAAAATTAGACTTAAAATGTTAAAAATAGTTTACTGGGAGGCGAGGTTATTTCAGCTGAATAGTGTGTATACATATATACATAAATATACATACATGTGTTTTTACATATAATAATCCTTAGTCTCTGGTTAAAAAAATAATTCATTAGAATCAGAATAGTTTCTGATTTTAAAATTGTACTGCCTAGTCAATCTTTTAAAATTCTTTAATCCATTGTCCAGCTTATCTCAAATGCTCCTTTCTTCAGACAGCTAGCTAATAATTGATCCCATAAGGTCAATTTCTAGCTTAAGGTCAGTAAACAGGATTTAAATTTATCTCTGGTTTGGCATTTAAGACACAGATTTTACCTCTCTGCAGCCAGATACACAGATCATGTAAAACAAATGCACAGCCAGCAGCAGTCTTTTGTAAAACATTTACAAATTTTCTGGACAGAAAGGTGGTCAAAATATAAACAGTAGCAAAAAATATAAATATTTTCCATCACCATGCTTATATCCCATAATTCAAGTATAATATTTTAAAAGTCAGTGTTTTTAATAATTATAACAAAATAAAAAGCAAACTAAGCATATCACTCAACAGTTCCTAATTAATTTATATTTTTATTTTCTGCTATCCTGAATATAGACTTTTCACAGGAGGTTTACTTATATATTTTATTTTTTTACAAATCAAAATCCTTGGCCCTGGCAGGTTGGCTCAGTGGTAGAGCGTCGGCCTGGCATGCAGGAGTCCCAGGTTCAATTCCCAGCCAGGGCACACAGGAGAAGCGCCCATCTGCTTCTCCACCCCTCCCCCTCTCTTTCCTCTCTGTCTCTCTCTTCCCCTCCTGCAGCCAGGGCTCCATTGGAGTAAAGTTTCCCCGGGCGCTGAGGATGGCTCAGTGGCCTCTGCCTCAGGTGCTAGAATGGCTCTGGTTGCGACAGAGCAATGCCCTAGATGGGCAGAGCATCACCCCCTGGTGGGCATGCCAGGTGGATCTCGGTCGGGCGCATGTGGGAGTCTGTCTGACTGCCTCCCCATTTCCAACTTCAGAAAAATACAAAAAAAAAAAAAAAAAAAACCAAAAAATCCTTGTCCTAATAATTTTATCTTCCATCTTTTTATTTATATCATTGCAGAATATATTTAAATCTTTTTCAGGACCTAGAATCTATAATCCAATTCAGTAATTTATGTGTCTTTTGTTGTGATATTTTTCTATAGCTGTGAATTTTAGGCTTTACAAAATGTTTGCAATCTCATAAGGATCCATCTCTATTACTTTTAAATTATTTTTATAATGTACTTTTTTCTATCACTGCCAAAATTGTGACCCGTTATCTGTTAGATCCAAACTTACCAAAACATGTTCTGTTGATCCTGAGCAGTTCTCAAGACCCTTTCTCAAGTCCGGAAAGTAAAACAGATTTTCATAATAATCATACAGTTTTACTTGCTTTCTTTGTTGTGTGCTTATTGGCACTATGAAAGCAAACCCAGCAATGGGTAAAACACTGGCATTTTAGCATGACCCAAAACAGTGACACCAGTGGTGGGATTAAAATAATTTAACATCCGGTTCTCTGCCCTAATGACCGTTTTAAGTATAAAAGGCAGTTTATTATTTCATGCCTTTAATACTTAAATAAGAACAATAAAAGAGGTACACAAACTAGATTATGCTATAAGGCAGAGTTTTAAAATATCAACAAAAATATTAAATAATACCTGACAAAAAAATAAAGTTGTTATTTAAGGTATTTCCATATTGCTTCTTGATTGGCATCCTCATTTGCAATTTTTTTTACCTATGGATGGAATGAACATTACTCTGGGCACTTACAATATGCTGTAGTGCAGATGAGCATTAAGAAAAAGTAAGGAATGGAAATTTGTGATTTCCACATTGGGCAGCTGCCCAGGGGCCCACCTTAGAGAGAACCCTGAGTACATTTTAACAACCGGTTCACTGAACTCAACAAAAAATTAGGTATCGGTTCTGCCAAACTAGTGCGAACCACCTGAATCCCAGCACTAAGTGACATCAACCTGTACTTGTAGTCACTGTATTTTTCACCACCACGCACAGGAAGAAAGAAAATATCCAGTTCCACTTACATATGTTCCTGATAAATCATAAAAATACTATTTTATCTAATACCCACACTTTAGTACGTGTTCTTTTAAATATTCTGTGTGACAAGATAGGATTTATATATAGAGCATTCTGCTTTATATCAAAAGTACAGTGGTTGTCTCAAGAAACATTTCTGTGATTTTAAGTTGCAGACTTATAAGTTGCTTTTTTATAAGAAGGAATAATTGACAAAATATGGTTATTCAGACAGGGCTATTTGACAAACGTTTTCTCAAAAATGAATGAAGTAAGCTTGCAATTTTAAGAAAAATTCACAATATTTTTAGCCAATAATAAAATTCAAGCTTTCAAGCAAAAATTAAAATTTTGTGTATTGTGCTCAACAAAGTGAAGAGCTTTCATAGATTAAAAATTTTTCAGAAGAGATGATTGACACTTTTAACAAATGTTATTTTTTATTGCATCATGAAAAGTATCAACATTTGGAAGATCTCTTTAAGTCAAGAAACCAATATTTCTATTTGATCAATGCATTATATAAAATTTTTTTCATAAATAAAATATTTATCTATATCTAAGATAATCTAATTAAATTTAAATAAATTGAATATTAAAAGTTTTTTAAAGGTTTAAGATTCCACATTGAAACTAACATTTAAGAAACTGCCATCTGTCAAGTTTTGGTATATTATCAAAAATATTTCCAATTATTTGAAAAAACTATTCAAATGTTTCCTTTTCTAAATACATATTTCTGTAAGGCCAAATATATATATTTTTTATATTTCAATCTAAACATGGTATTGCACCAGATTGAATAAAAAATTATATATGATAATAAATTCTCTTTCATTAAACCAGCCAGTAGAAAGTTTTTATATATTTTTATTTTTTGCAATTAAGTGAGAGCAGGGGAGGCAGAGAGGTAGACTCCCACATACAACCCATTTGGGATCCACTGGGCAAGTCTCCTAGGGTGAGATGCTCTGCTCATCTGGGCATTGCTCTGTTGCTCAGCAACCAAGCTATTTTTAGCACCTGCGGTGGAAGCCAGGGAGCCATCTTCAGTGCCTGGAGGAGACCAACTGGCTGGACCCAGTCAAATCATGGCTGCAGGAAAAGGAAAGAGAGAGAGAGACAAAGAAAAAGAGGGGAGAGAGTGGGGAAGAAGCAGCTGGTTGCTTCTCCTGTGTGTCCTGACTGGGAATCAAACCTGGGACAACCACATGCCTGGCCAACTCTCTACCACTGAGTCAACTGGCCAGGGCTAGAGAGATTTCTTTAAATGTAAACTAATGACACTATTCTTATGTGTTGCACTATTTGAAACGGACTACTTTTTCACTTAAAAAATGTTTTATGTTAATGTGTAATATATTTATTATCACTAGATACAATAAAAAACATTTTAATTTTCTAAAACAGCAAATATTGATAGACATAATTCACATAAACAAAACTCTTTGGGGGAAAAAAATCTCATTAATTTTTTTTTTTTTTTTTTTTTTTTTATTTTTCTGAAGCTGGAAACGGGGAGAGACAGTCAGACAGACTCCCGCATGCGCCCGACCGGGATCCACCTGGCATGCCCACCAGGGGTAATGCTCTGCCCACCAGGGGGCGATGCTCTGCCCCTCCAGGGCGTCGCTCTGTTGCGACTAGAGCCACTCCAGTGCCTGGGGCAGAGGCCAAGGAGCCATCTCCAGTGCCCGGGCCATCTTTGCTCCAATGGAGCCTCGGCTGCAGGAGGGGAAGAGAGAGACAGAGAGGAAGGAGAGGGGGAGGGGTGGAGAAGCAGATGGGCGCTTCTCCTGTGTGCCCTGGCTGGGAATCGAACCCGGTTCTTCTGCACACCAGGCCGATGCTCTACCACTGAGCCAACCGGCCAGGGCTCTCATTAATTTTTAATAAGTAGCTCAAGTTCTTAAGATGCCAAAACGCTGATCTAAACATACCAGTAAGAACACTGTTTGGGAAACTTTGCTTTAAAGGTTATATGAATTCATATCTAAAATAGCTAGATTTTGAAATTACTTTTCCATTTTTTTCTAAATATTAAATTTTTTTTCTTCCTTCTTTTATTAGGCTGTTGAAAGTTTATTATTTTACAGAGCCACATTTGGGATCTTTTTATTCTTTTCATTTGCCCCTTTACATTAATTTCTAAGTGTTACCTTTATAGATTATGTCCTAATCCTTCTAATAATTTTTATTACTTATTTCATAATTTGAATATAAATACTGAGTTAATCTTTATTTTGTTCTTATGTTTTAGTCACAAAAACATTTAAGGCTAGGCCGGGCCTGTAGTGAGGAGGGTGTCAACCTGGAATGCTGAGGTCCCCGGGTCAAAGTCCCAGGCTTGCCCAGTCAAGGCACATATGGGAGGCAGAGTTGATGCTTGCCACTCCTCCCCCCAACCTCCCCTTTCTCTTTCTTTCTCTCTCTCTCTCCTCTCTCTAAGATCAATAAATAAAAAGTCTTTACATAAAAACATTTAAGACTAATCTTTTTTTCTTTTCTGGATGTACATGTGTACAGTGTAAGTGGGTCTGATGTTTGTAGTGTAAATGTTTGTATCCTTGATTTAGTGGTTTCATTTAGTCTTCTATGTCTTTTTAGGAGAGGATCCATAGTTTCTCACTGATAAGAATTTTTTTACATTTTTACTGTTTTTATTAACATTTTTTGACATAAAAATCTATGACGAATAATACAACTGATACTCAAAACCCATCATAAAAATCAAATATGTGTCAGTGACCATATCCTCTATGTGTACTTTACATCACCAAGACTGTTCTGTAACAACCAACTTGTACTTCTTAATCGCTTTACTCTTTTCACCCATCCCCCTATTCCCCCACCCATCTGGCAACCATCAAAATGTTCCCTGTATCTATGAGTCTTTCTGTTCTGCTTGTTTATTTTGTTTTTTTTTATTTCACATATAAATGAAATCATCTGGCATTTGTCTTTCTCTGTCTAACTTATTTCACTCAGAACAATAACCTCTTGTTGCATGTTGGCAGGATTTGTTGTTGTGGGTCCGTCAATGTTGCAGATGGCAAGATATTATTTTAAAAATACATTGCTGGATTTACCTCAATGACAGTTTAGTTAGAACTTCTTCATCTATATTCTTCAGTGAAACTGGCCTGTAATTATCATTTATGTTATAACTTTTTAAAGGATTTTATATAGAAGTTGTACTGGGTACATTAAATAAGCTAGTTAAGAAGTTTATTCCTTTTTTCTATTCTCTGGAAAAGTTTATATAAGCTTAGAATTATCTCATCCTTTAATGTCTGAAGCTTGTGTTTTTATGTGAAGACTTCAGATTTAATTATTATAATAGTTAAAACTACTTCATGTTTAGTAATGTCTTTTACTTCCATTTTTGATAGCTTAACTTCTTAATAAATTATTCATTATTTTTAAGAGTTCAAATTTCTTGGCATGAAATTGTTTATAATATTTTCTATTATTCTAACTTCCTGTTGTATCTGAGGTCATATTGAATTTTTTTATTTCTATTGTTAATTGTTCTGCCTCTTTATTTTTAATAAATCTTTTAACTTTATAACTTTATAAATTCTTTACATTATATATTTCAATAACTCGTTATTTTTCTTATTATTCCTGTCTTGCAATTTAGATCTTTTGTTATTTTTTTCTGCTTTATTTTTCTATTCTTATTTTCAATTCTCATTATAGACATACTGGTCATTAATTTTCAACCAATTTACTTTTCTAATATAAGCAGTTCAGGACATGCATTCTCTTTTTAATTTTTTAAATTTTTTGTTGAATTTATTGAGATGACATTGGTTATTAAAGTTATAAAGTTTTAGGTATATAATCCTATGATATTACTGTGTGTTCAGCACCCCAAGTCAAGTCTACCTCCATCAGCATTTCTCTCCCCTCTACCCTCTTCTACCTCCCCTCACCTCCTTGCCCTCTGGTAATCACCATACTGTTGTCTGTGTCTGTGAATCTTTCTTTTTACTTAATCCCTTCACATTTTTCCACAACCTCCCAAACACCCCCCTGACAAATGTTAGTCTGTTCTCTGTGTCTATGATTCTGTTTCTATTATGTTTGTTAGTTTATTTATTTTGTTCATTAGAATTCACATTTAAGTGAAATCATATGGTACTTGTCTTTCTCTGACTGGCATATTTCACTTAGCATATTACTCTCCAGGTCCATCCATATTGTTACAAAAGGTAAAATTTCTTTCCTTTTTATGGCTGAGTACTATTCCATTGTGTAAATGTACCACAGCTTTTTTATCCACTCATCTACTGATGGGCATTTGGGCTGCTTCCAAATCTTGGCTACTGTAAATAATGCTGCTATGAACATATGAGTACATATATTCTTTAAAATTAGTGTTTCAGTTATCTTCAGATACATTCCCCGAAGTAGAATCTCTAAATCATATGGCAGTACTATTTTTTTTAAGTTCATGAGAAAACTCCATACTGTTTTCCACAGTGGCTGCTCAATCAGCAAGACTCATATATATGCTGTCTACAAGAGCCATCTCAGAACAGATGATATACACAGATGAAAAGTTAATTGATGGAAAAAGATTTTTCACGCTAATGGAAATGAAAAATATAAATCTGGGGTAGCAATACTTATATATGACAAAATAGAGACTATCCTTAATGATTTTTACCTTAAGTATAATTTGTCTTGAGAATATTATATATTTATTTACTATAATGATTATTATTTGCTTGACATACATATTAAATTCTTAAAATTTCTGCATCCTATTATAGTATGTCCCTTTAAATAGTATTTATCTAAATTTGTTTCTTATTGTTCATGGCAATTAAATTAACTTTTCTGCTTCTTCCTTATTGTTTGATCATGATTTTAGGCCTAATTAGTCAGTATAATTTATATTTACTCAGAGGTTTACAAGTTGCTTTCTTCTTCTTTTTTTCTTACATCTCAATCTTTTCTCCTGGGCTTATTTCTTTTTCTCAAGTGCATGTTCTGAATTTCATTCAAAGGCCTAAGAGAGAAAGCTTTCAACATTTTGCCACTCAGTATGATTTCTGCTTTAGTTTTCTTTTCTTAAATAATTCCTTCATCAAATTAACAAAGTTTCTATTTTGATGTTACTAATATTTTTGTCTTTTTTAAATTTTTGACTATATCGAAACCTGTTTTTACGTCTGTTCAAAAAGTCATGTTTTTCTTTCTTCTGTTACTATATTATATTTATTTTAGGGAATTTTTTTAAGGTAACCAACATTGAAGGTAATTGGTTTTTTTTGTTTTTTAAGAGTTTTCTTGTTCTCATTGTTTTTGAGAAGTTCTATTACTATATGTCTAGATAGTGTGTAGACAGATTTTTATATATGTCTTCTTGAGGTTTGTAGTGACTTATAAATTTATAGTATGATATCTTTCACTAGAAAAAATTTTCAGTCATATTATTTGTTCAAATATGAGAACTAATTTCTGAGCATGTTTCTAATTAGATTACAACCTCTATCATAATCAGATTAGAATATATTCTAATAAAATTGTTTTTCAAAGACTTCCAGTGAAAATTTCACTAATATTTAACCTATTACCTTCACAGAGCACATAACTTTGCTTTATTTGCAACTATAATATTTGAGTAAAGTATAATACTTTCTATTATGAGTGAGAAGCTACCTTAGTTACTCTTGCTTTCTTCCATAGCAAGAATGTTATACAGTGAATGCTTTCCTAGTATAGTCTCAGACCGCTCTCTGATATGCATCATCTCCTTTATTTTGTTTGTAATATCCATCATTGATTCCATTGTATGATCAAGACTTTCTCAACACCAAGAAGAAATCTATTATAAGACTCAAAGGGGAAGCAGGGGAGAATAATTGCTTTTTTCTCTCTCTCTAAAACCTCAGAAATTACACACACACACACACACACACACACACACACACACAAGGGTTCGCAAAAGTAGGTTTACAGTTTTGAGTATGCCAGTATATTCTTGTTTTATTATTCATTAATTATTATATTATTTACTTGCATTACAACTGTAAACCTAATTTTGCCCACTTCTATATATTTATGATATTGCCAGGATTCCAATAGAGTTTGTTGTAACCACCTAATCCTTTGTGCTCTCTGGAGTGGGGATCATAAGCATAGAATTCATCTTAATGCATTCTCTCTGTCAGTTATGTTCTTATGGAAAAACACTTAACCCAATGGCAGAGACCAAGAAAAAAATTAGTTAATATTGAGACGATATTCTATCAATTATCATGTTTCTTTCACCTTTTTACATGTTGATCTTTAATTGAATAATTTTGTAGTTTTACTTAATGAGCAACACTCAAGCTCCATATTCTATCACCACAACTAAAATAAGCACTTTAGCACTTTTACTTTGCAAGGGATAATCCAGAATACATGTTCCATGTTATAACATCTATTTCTAATTACTTCTTTTGCACTTAAATTTCCTAAAAATACTTCATATTTACCAGTATCTGTACCCTTGATAGGCTTCTCTCTTCCATGTTCATTCTATATGATTACCTAAAAAAATGACTAAATTTGAACATGCAAAATTAGGAGTAATATTGTTTTGGGCTTTGACATTTGCTGGTTTGTTGGCCCTGGGTTAATAAGATTATCTCCATGGACCCCTGTCATATAGCTTATAAAGGAGTAAATAAGAGACTTCCACAGTATTGTTCTGGGGATTGGCATTAATGTATTCATTTTCTTCACATAATAATAAATTTATCATAATTACAAAAATGTAAATATGGAGTCACACGTATACAAGATCTTTCTTCTTTTTTTTTTTTTTTTTTTTTTTTTTTTGACAGAGAGAGAGTCAGAGAGAGGGACAGATAGGGACAGACAGGAAGAAAGAGAGATGAGAGGTATCAATTCTTCCCTGTGTCTCCTTAGTTGTTCATTGATTGCTTTCTCATATGTGCCTTGACTGGGGGTATACAGCAGACCAAGTGACCCCTTGCTCAAGCCAGCGACCTTGGGCTTCACCAGTGACCTTTGGGTCCAAGCCAGTGACTTCAGACCTGGGTCCTCTATGTCCCAGTCTGACACTCTATCTACTGCGCCACTGCCTGGTCAGACATAATATCTTTCTTTTAACTCATACATTCATGCATACTCACACACCTAGAGATAGAAAACAGAGAGGAGATTTGCTTTTCTGATCAGCGCACAATGGATGAAGAACAATAAAAAAAAATTCTAAAAAATTATTTATTGTAGAAGTCTACATCATTAGCTCTCATAGTTTAAAAAAGTAGGACTTGGCCTGACCTGTGGTGGTGCAGTGGATAAAGCATTGACCTGGAACGCTGAGGTCGCCGGTTCAAAACCCTGCACTTGTCTGGTCAAGACACATATGGGAGTTGATGCTTCCTGCTCCTCCTCCCTTTCTCCCTTTCTCTCTCTCTCTCTCTCTCTCTCTCTCTCTCTCTCTCTCTCTCTCTTTTTCTGTCTGTCTCCTCTCTAAAATAAATAAATAAATAAATAAATAAATAAATAAATAAATAAATAAAATAAAGAAGTAGGACTTGGAAATAGACTAAGATACACAAAAGTAAGATCTTAATTATGTTTCTAATGGCCTTGACCATGGGCCTTCAGCAGACTGAGTAACCCCTTGCTCAAGCCAGTGACCTTGAGTCCAAGCTGGTGAGCCTTGCCCAAACCAGATGAGCCCACGCTCAAGCTGGCAACCTCGGGGTCTTGAACATGGGTCCTCTGCATCCCAGTCCAATGCTTTATCCACTGCGCCACCTCCTGGTCAGGCTTGCTGCAATTTTTTAAATGTTTTTTTTTTCCATCTCAAGTAGGATTGGAAAGATAATACTAGAAGTATAGGAAGGCTTTATTTATAGAGGCTCCACATTTACATTATAGGTAAAATAAAATTTATAATTACTATTTTCATGATATCCACATCTGAGTACATAGTGTATTTTTAAGAGATAGACTAGTTACAAAATTAAATATAAAATGAAGTGTTGAGAAATGATAGAATAA
Source organism: Saccopteryx leptura (assembly GCF_036850995.1). NCBI lineage: Eukaryota > Metazoa > Chordata > Mammalia > Chiroptera > Emballonuridae > Saccopteryx > Saccopteryx leptura. Next base: position 281,013,420 of record NC_089505.1, on the reverse strand, counting down.
CTGGCCTATAGTCCCAGACTTCTAAGCCAGGCCTAGAAAACCAAGCTAGAAAAGGAGACAGGAATATAATGTAGAAAGGAAACAAATTTAAGTGAGCATATCTTTAATTTGGTAATCTGTTTGGACAAGAGCTTTTATTAGAGACACCTCTACCTTTCTGTTTAAAGTAGTGTTGATAGTAGAATAATAGATACAATCTAAGCTCCTAATACCTGTGATGGCTGGTTCTAAAAGTCATGAGGATTAGACATTTTTCTTTCAAATATCCTACTGATTCATGGTAATCAAAATTATAGCTAGAGAACATTTTCACTTCTGATATAACAGAGTTTACTCACTGCCTGTTATCCATACAAAAACTATAAAATAATAAATTCTTATTTTTAAAGAAACTAATTGTTATAGTGGCTCAATAATTGTTCAAGAGGCATCAGGATATTTGTAGCACTCAAGTATAGGATTTTTTGTTTTCTTTCAAAGCCTATGAATCTTACCTTATATGAAACAGAGTTCTGAAACACTGAAGATCAACACTTCAGGCTGAGTTTATCAGCTTCATTCATATTCCCTGATCCCATATTTACTTATCTTTCATCCAAATTCTTGCTCTTTGTACACTAGATATACATAGGCCCCATCCCACAGATACATGTCACTACAGAACCATGGTATTTCAGTTTTATAAAATTATTACATTATAATGAGTTGTAAAATATATGCCATTTTTTGAGGCCTTAATATTTCTCAATGTCTATGTGAAGAATGTCTTAAGCACTGTTTTATATAAACTCACAGCAAGTTGAAGAGACTGGCAATATTTTAAGATCAGGGATAATCCTTAAGATATGACTCCCTGCTAAGCTGTTATGTGTGTGTAGAGTTGTTGGAAAGCCTGGGAATTGTAGTGAAGGTGGCAAATCCGAAGCATAATCAAAGGAAAGCATGCTTGGGGGCTCAAGAAAAAGAACAATGTGCTGATGCATATAGAAAAACAATGTGAGGTGGCACAGAGAGTTCCAGGTTATAGTGAATACAACTCTGCATCTTTTTCCATTACAATACTGTAGACAGAAAGGAAAACACTGCAGAATGATAAAATCTAGGGACTTTAGGGATCATTTAATTCAGCATGCCACCTAATGTAGGACTCTTTCTGGGAAAAGGAACAAATGTAGATTAGTGGGTTGTGTAATGATAAAAGTTTATTGTTAAAATTATGACCAACAACCACCACTACAAAAAGTAAATAAAACACCAAAGATGGGTTGAGAGAGAGCCAGTGAAGATGCTGACTAAAGAAACGAGTCTTCAAAAAGGAGCTGTGTTCCAGGATGGTGAGCATCATGCCATGCGCCTCCTCATAGTCAGGTAATATAAAGTAGACATGGCAGTGAATATAGCCCACTGGGTCAGTAAGTACTTAAATCAGGGTGCAGCTGAGGGGCAGAATCCCAAAAGAGATGCTAACGAAGTCCATAAGTAGAAGTACTGAAAGACATTACTGGTTAAAAGAGTATTAGGGCAAAAATAAGGAGGTATAAAAAAGTTTGAGGATAAGACTAAAAGCGGCTTCATAAATGGCCAGTTCTTATCCAACAAGCATAAGCAAGCATTCAGTGAAGGCATATTATGAAAAGACTGGCATATGATGTATAAAAGCTTACATTTTATTCTGAAATCAAGGTAGAAATTTGAAAAAATGGATCATAGAGAAACATATTTTAAACCAGAGGAACTAGTTTGTGGCCGTTGAAGAAAATTTAGATGAGAAATTTTGAAGGCCAAAAATCAGACAGTGATAGTAAGATACAGAGAATTATTGAGTCCACTTGATTGAAAGAGTTGGTTATATAAGAAGGGCAGAGCTTTCTGTCTTAAGCAGCCAGGGAGAGGGTGGAGTCTTTCATGAATCTCAGACACTAATTTATTTGGTATAAAAAAGGATCAAAGCACATAACAAGGGCTTTGTTTGGAGGGATTCAAGGTTAGACACTATGAATTTGAGCTACCTCAAGGACATTAATGAAAAGATGTATACAAGTCAATTGGATAAATATTATTGGACCCCCAGTGAAAAAGCTGAGTCAAGTTTAGTATACAGCATAACATGCAGCATGTAGTAAAGTGAGCTAATTGTGCACATACATCTGCCTAAAACAAAAGGTGTTTGAGATGCTTTTTAAAAATTTTATGGTGGGGAAAAAAAATGCTAAGTAGTAGATCATATTGTTATTTTCTCTCTTTAAGAGATATAGAGAAAAGCTATATCCTGGTTCCTATATATTACCATTCTCTATGCTTTCTTGCTTTTACTGTGAAGCTATTCTTAGCTATGTGTAAGGAAATATTTTAGGCAATTATTATTAATTTACTACATCCATTATTAAAATTTATAGATATAACTGAATACATATTTGTATCTCACTACAGGAATCTAAAACTATACTTTGTTGTTGCTGTTATTATTGTTGCTATTTCTAGAAGATGCTAAGATACATATTTATATATAAAATTCATAATAATAGTTGTGCTTATTATTGCCACTGGAAATGGATTAGGTATAAAACAACAAATAAAAGAAATGCTGAGCTTTCAGTTTCTCACAGCAATAGGATGCTCTTGCCAAATTGAAAAAGGCTTAACTAGAGATGAGCCTTTCACCGGCATTGAAATTCAATAGGCTGAGGTTTATATTGAACCATGAAGAAGCAGAGTATCCAAACTTCTATAAAACATGCCTTCTCTTGAGTCACATGTGTTTTTAATCTAAAAATTGTAGCTACTGAATTGTACAATGTGAATTTAATCAGTGACATATTACTACATACTAAAAACAATCAATACATCAAAATATAGATCAAAGTAAAATTCTCAAACTGTAGTAGCTACTATTTATTTAAGTGCTCAGCTTGAAAGTATTCAAAACTGAAATTGAGACAAAAAGAACATAAGAGTTTCTGGAGTTTGGCATTATGTCTGTACTTTTATACTATCCACACCAAAACTCAAATTCCATGATATTAAAAAATGTTCCATTGGCCCTAGCCGGTTAGCTCAGCAGTAGAGCATTGGCCTGGCATGTGGAAGTCCCAGGTTCAGTTTCCGGCCAGGGCACACAGGAGAAGCATCCGTCTGCTTCTCCACCTTTCACTCTCTCCTTCCTCTCTGTCTCTCTCTTCCCCTCCTGCAGCCAAGGCTTCCTTGGAGCAAAGTTGGCCCAGGTGCTGAGGATGACACCAAGGCCTCCACCTCAGGTGCTAGAATGGCTCCGGTTGCAGCAGACCAATGCCCTAGATGGGCCGAGCATTGCCCCCTAGTGGGCATACCAGGTGGATCCCGGTAGGACGCAGGCAGGAGTCTGTCAGCCTCCCCCTGCACCCCACTCCACTTCCCACTTCAAAGAAATACAAAAAGAAAAATGCTCCAGGCTATAGACAAACATAAGAACTTAAAAAGAGGCTATTAAGAATTTTTAGTTAAGAACTATACACTATAACCCAATTGGGGCAGGGAGAGAGTTCATGGTTTCATCTTGTATCCCAGGGCCTGACAGCAAGAATGAATTACACATCAAAGGTGACTGATAAATATCTGTATAAAATGAAGAACATAAAAGAAACATAGAATATTTTAAGTTGTCCTTAACACCAACCCAGCAGAGTAATAATAATGATAATGATAAAATAAAATAAAATATGTCATCAATCTGTTCAGTATGTTATCAATACTACAAGAGGGAACCTTCTTCTACCTGAAATCTCCCAGAAGAGCCTCTCTCTTTTCATCAATGTTGTAATTTTCACTGTGAGGTGCTTCCCATCCCATCTCAAAAACAACAAAAAGTGGGAAGTGAGAATATTTGTCCACACTGCCCATCTTCATCAAGATAGTCAGTTGAGTAAGACAGTTAGATGGACATCAACTCTCCCTAACTTACTCTTCATTTCCATGACATCTGAAACTATATAATTGTTCTAAGAATAACTTTTCCAAATGAGGAGTATCAATCTATTAAATATATTAAAATACCTGCACTCTCTTTGGCTAGAATTTGTAAGTTCTGCTAAGTAGTATTTTCACTTTTCAAAAATCTCCTCAAATCATGAATTTAATGGTCACTATTTTAAAAAAAAATGAAAAGAGCTTATGACTCATAAATAGCAAACTAAGTGTACCTGACATGCCCTTCACAATGTCTAGCATACACAGACTACTTACAAGGCAGACATAATCTCAATCTAAAAGGCAGACTTTATTAATGATAATGATTAGGAACTCAGTTTAAGTATAACGGAAATTTCTCAAACTGAAATACAAAAAGAAAAATAAATGAAGGCCTGAACTGTGGTGGTGCAGTGGATCAAGTGTCAACCTGGAAAGCTGAAGTCACTGGTTCAAAACCTTGGGTTGCCCAGTCAAGGCATATATGGGAGTTGATGCTTCTTGCTCCCCCCCTTCTCTCTCTCTCTGTCTTTCTTCTCTAAAATGAATAAGTAAATGAATAAATAAATAAAAATTAAGGTTGAAAAACAAACAAACAAAAAAACATTCAAAGAACTGTGGGATAATTTCAAAGGTGCTGCATAGTTCTAAATAAAACACCAGAAGGAAAAGAAAAAACAGAAGAAATATATCAAGTGATAATGGGCAAGAATTTTCCAAACCACAGATCCAAACCTAGAAACATCCATATGCCCCAAACTATACCTGAGCCTATCCTTTGTATAGTACAGAAAACCAAAGACAAAGAAAATGGTGAAAGAAGCTTGAGCAGGAGTGTAGGGAAAGGCACCTCATCTATAGAGGAATAAGGATGTTCATTACAGTGGACATCTTGTCAGAAACCATGCAAACAAAAACAGGCCTGAGTGAAATATTTACGTAATGAAAGAAGAAAAAGCTAACAACCTAGAACTTTATATCTAGTAAAATTTTCCTTCAGAGGTGAAAGTGATAATGATTTCCTCAAAAAAAAAAAAAATAGGGAATTTATTTTCAGCAGACCCTACATAAACTGTTTAAAGAAAAGTTTTTAGGCAGAAGCAAATATCAGACTGAATCTTGAATTTACACAAAGAAACATAAAGCACAGAAAACTTAACAAATAAAGAAAAAATTAAAATTGTTTTTATTATTAATTGTACTAAAAGATAACTATATAAAGTAAAAAGAGAACATATAAAGCAGACTGGTTAAATATATATATTCGTAGAGAAAATATCAAAATTAAAAGTTATAATTAGTGTTTGACCAAGGCAGTGGCATAGTAGATAGATCATCAGCCTGAGATGCAGAGATCCCAGGTTCAAAACTATGAGGTCTCCAGCTTGAGTGCGGGTTCACCAGCTTGAGTGTGGGATTACTGGCTTGAGCATGAGATCCTAGACATGACCTCATGGTTGCTGTCTGGAGCCCAAAGATTGCTGGCTTGAAGCCCAAGGTCACTGGCTTGAGCAAAGAGTCACTGGCTCAGCTAGACCCCCTGGGGTCAAGACACATATGAGAAATCAATCAATGAACAACTAAGGCGCCATAATGAAGAATTGATGCTTATCATTTCTCTCCCATCCTGTTTGTCCCTGTCTGTTCCTCTCTCTCTCTAAAAAAATTAAATAGTTATAATTAATAAATCAATACACAAAACAAAATTATATAAATAAATACTACAGAAAATGAGAAACAGAAACAAAACAGATGAAACAACTAGGAAAAAGCTAACAAAATAGTAGCTCTTAATCATCTTGATAATCACATTAAATGTGAATGGTCTAAAAAGAATAATTACAAATAGAGATTATCAAAAAGAATACAAAACAAGGCTCAATTATATGTCACTTATAAGAAACTTACTTTAGTGTTAAAGATAAGTTAAAAGTAAGAGCTTAGAAAAATATATATTATGCAAACATTGAACAAAGAAAAGCTGAAGTAGAATATTGATGTCAGAGAAAGTAGACTTTATAATAAGCAATATCAACAGGGATAAAAAGGGATATTACACAATGATTAAGGGATTGATTCTCTAAGACATGACAATTCTTAATCTATACACTCCTTATAACATAACAGTTCTTAAAATTACATGAGGGTAAAATATAATGGACTGAGAGAAGAAATAAACAAATATACAATTATAGGTGGATAGTTCCATTCAAATTGATTGATAGAACAACTAAACAGAAAATCAGTAAGGATATAGAGGGCCTGAGCAACAAAACCAACTAAACTTTCTTGAACATTATAGAACATGCTACCCAATAATAGCAGAATCAAGGACACCTTTTTTCAAATGCACAGGAACTATTCTCCAAGACAGACTAATTTCTGAGTGACAAACAAATCTTAAAAATTTTTAAATAATAGAAATCTTATAATTGTTCTTTGTCCATAATAAAATTAAACTAGAAATAACAGCTAGAATACTCTAAAGTATTTAGAAATTAAATAACACACTTCTAAACAACTCTTGGATAAAAAAGAAATTAAAATATTTTGAACTGAATGAAAATTAAAGTACACTATATCATATATTCTCTTTATTTTAAGCAAATACATTGAGATAAATCAATAATAACTTCTCTCACCATTTTCATATGTAACTCTCATTGTCTTCTTTCTAGTGTTTAAAACAAGACAACAAGCCTGAAATGGAGTTCCTTATGCACCAAACTTCACCAAACTGAGACTTAATTATAGTTTCAGTTCTCCAAGCAATGAAATATTAAACCAGGCAGTAAGGAATCAGCTAATCCATACTCATTAGGCAATCTGGCTGATAGAACCCTGTGATCCCCCACAGAAAAGTAACCTTGCCATGATCAACCTGCATTTTGCCAAGCACAACTTCCTTGTTCCCTCTCCCTTCCACCTTTAAAAGTCTTTTATTTTGTACAGCTCCTTTCTATCTGCTCAAGTAGATGCTCTTTTCTATCTGCTCAAGTAGATGCTGTCCAATTCATAAATCATTGATCAAGTCAATATAGCATTAAATTTTACTCAGTTGAATTTCGAATATGATTTCTCTCTAGTGATACTCTTAGCTTAGTCTCCTTTCCAAATTGTTCACTATGTCATTTTTCTGATTTGACTATTTTGCCTCTTTTGTTTTTCCTTTTCCAGTCTTTCACTTTCTCTTTCCCTAGTTCATTTGTCTGTAATCAGTAGAAATATATACAAGCACATGAAAATCTTAAAGAATAAAAGAGTATATCATATCAGTAAAAGTCTGACTAATATTTATCACCCTACTATACCAAATTAAATTAAACTGAATGGTATCAAATTCTCTAGGAGATATTGAGATGCAGCTGAATTTTCAGGACACCTTCTTCGTGTCTCCCATAACACTTATAATTCTGCCATGTATGATGAAAATATAATAGCATATAGTAAATTTTGAATTTTACACCAAGCAATTTATATATTTTTTCTTAATGCTTACAATGACTGCAATCAAAGTTACTTAAGTATGATCTTACTTTTTGTTTTGTTTTATTTTATTTTATTTCCAATAGAGAGAAAGAGACAGAGACAGACAGACAGGAAAGGAGAGAGATGAGAAGCATCAACTCATAATTGCAGCACCTTAGTTGTTCATTGATTGCTTTCTCATATGTGCTTGACGGGATGGGGGAGGGCTCCTGCTGAGCCATTGACCCCTTGCTTAAGCCAGCGACCTTGGGCTTCAAGCCAGTGACTTTTGGGCTCAAGCAGCGACCATGGGGCCTGTCCATGATTCCACGCTCAAGCTAAAACTCTTGGGACCTTGAACCAGAGTCCTCAGTGTCCCACTGTGCTACTACTGCCTGGTCAGGCATGATCTTAGAGCTCATCCAATATTAGGTTATATATGGGAGACTTGGAATTAAAATAATGAATATAAAGTATGAGTATACATTACTTACCATTTCTACCAGATCATAAGCTCATTCAGGGCAGATACTCTTAACAACTATTTTTGTAATAACTACAATATCTAACATAAAAGATCAACAACTGATTTTTTACCAAAGAAATTAATGACTAACTGCCTAACCAGGTGGTGGCACAGTGGATAGTGTCAGACTGGAACTTGGAGGACCCAGGTTCAAAACCCCGAGGTCACCGGCTAGAGTGCAGGATCATCTGGCTTGAGCAAGGCTCACCAGCTTGAGCCCAAGCCTGCTGGCTTGAACAAGGGGTCACTTACTGTGCTGTAGCCTCCTGGTCAACGCACATATGAGAAAGCAATCAATGAACAACTAAGGTGCCACAACAAAGGATTGATGTTTCTCATATCCCTTCCTGTCTGTTTGTCCCTATCTGTCCCTCTCTCTGTCTCTGTCACAAAAAAAGACAGAAAATGGTATTAAACTTTTGAAAAATAATGACCAAATTGTCATGAAAGAAATTTTGCAAATGAAAAATGTTTAAAATCAAAAGACCCAAGGAAGTAATAATCCAGATAAAAATCACTGACCTTTGACAGGCCACAAGAGGAGACAATTTTATGGGTTATGGAATGGCTATTCTTTAATGAGGAGACCTGATGAGACAACCTGTGATGCACCAGCCTTAGAGTCTGAGAAATATACAGCTAAAAATAATAGCCTGAGGCATTTTTGGTCCATTTTCGACATAGAAAACTGTCTATGTTTGGATAGCAGAGGATGTATAAAAAAAGATAAGATGCTAATTAAGCAAAAGAGGAAATTAATTGAACATAAATGATCAAAGCAGAGTTTGGCTAAGCTCTTGATGAAGGAAGGATAGTATGCCCTTACTGGTAGAATAATGACTTGTCTTGCATAGCAGGGAGCAAAGGAGTCTAAAACCAGATATTTTAACATGATATTACACTTTTAATAATGAGCATAATGTGATCATGTAACATCACCTAAGTAACACTTTAACCTTTTTAGAAACATTTTCAAATACTCCTGGACAGGCTAGACAAATATTTTCTGCACATATGATGTTCCTCTAAACCTAAAAACCAATATACAGTGGTACCTTGAGATACTAATTTAATTCGTTCTGTAACCGAGCTCATAAGTCAGTCAACTCGTATATCAAACTGCTGATACTGGACCTGTGTGCCAACTAGAGGTAGCTTCCCGAATCACGACTCGTATCTCAGAATTTCGCTCAGATATCGAACAAAAATACGGACCAAGTTGCAGCTCGTATCTTAAAATATTTGTATGTTGGTCTGTTCATATCTCAAGGTACCACTGTACAAAATTTATGAAAATACATACTTAACAATTCTCAGTTCAGAGTATGACTTAATTATATACAATGCATTTGTTTAGTGATGAAAAGATTCACAGAGCATTATTTAAAATACAGGCATGGGCAAAAGAAGGCTTATAGTTGTGATACAAATAAATAATACAAGAGTAAACTCTGTCTCACATACTCATAACTATAAACAAACTTTTGCCCATCCCTGTATTTAGCTAGAGAACTATACTAGACCATTTCAATTTCTATGCCTCCAACCTCTTCTAGATTCTTCTGTAATACAAAATTTGATATTTGTTCTGACAGGTTCCAGTCTGGCCTCTAATGAAACCCCCTTTTCTGCGTCAACTAAATACAAACCTAGCTCCTAATTAGAGATCACATGATCATACTCAGAGAGCAGAGTTTTTCCATCTAGTAAATAAAATCATTCAGTTTTCCTCCCAATGTCCTCTGTATCACACTCTAACTCACAGAGAATTATGTTTACTCTATCAGCACTTAAGTAATTTTCCCATGAAAGTATGATTTGTTGGTAAAAGCTGTATACATACAGCAGTATCAAGCATTATATATAATTAGAGAAATCCTTCTCTTTTAGGTAGATTGGTAACAGAGTGAAATAAGCATGGGCCGAGATTCTAAGTCCACTTTTTCCAGTTACTAAATTTGTGACCTTAGGAAAAAAAACCCTCAAGTTATCTGAATTTCAGCTTTTCTGGCTATATTTATAAATAAAGATCGTAAGATAGATGGTGTTTTCAGTGGCTGTGGAGTCCCACCCTCATGGAAATTCTTCAAGTTACCTTGGGTATGAATTACAACCCATAGTAAAATAGAAGACATATGAGGATGAGTGGTTTTTTGAAAGAAAAATGACAGAACACAATGACAAATTAAAAAGAGAGTCGAGTCAATAAAAATAATCAGCTTAGCCTGACCAGGTGGTGGCGCAGTGGATAGAGCGTCGGACTGGGATGCAGAGGACCCAGGTTCGAGACTCCGAGGTCACCAGCTTGAGCACGGGCTCATCTGGTTTGAGCAAAAAGCTCACCAGCTTGGACCCAAGGTCGCTGGCTCCAGCAAGGGGTTTACTCGGTCTGCTGAAGGTCCACGGTCAAGGCACATATGAGAAAGCAATCAATGAACATAAGGTGTCGCAACGAAAAACTAATGATTGATGTTTCTCCATTCCTGTCTGTCTGTCCTCTGTCCCTATCTATCCCTCTCTCTGACTCTGTCTCTGGAAAAAAAAAAAAGTAAAATTTAAAAAAAAAAAAAAATAATCAGCTTAAAATTACCCTAAGTCTATATCCCACTGACAAAATCAGGGAAGTTAGGTATAAGGGATGGCCAATGGGGACTCAGGGATGAAGGAGATATGTTCTAATAAGAGAGTCTGTTCAGTTTGAACAGGTTTAATTTAAACTGTAATGTAAAAGTTTAGGAAACTATTTACTAAAGGGAGTTAAATTTTTGTGTAGCTATTTCTTTTGGAGGAAGCAACACCCTAATAAAAATTGTCACCAATATAACTATTCTTTCTGAGAGTGGAATCAATAGTATATATTTTCCACCTACACTATAGCATATCCCTGGTAAGCTAAGATTATTTTTTTTAAAAATTGACAATAATTGTTCTCAACTCAACTTTGGAAACACAATTCATTGATTAAGGCAGAGAGAGTAAACTTGTTAAAACACATAAGCTATTTCTGGTTCCATATACATGAGGCAGTAAATTTTTGTGAAATGTTTTTGTTTCATGGGGCCATGTGAAAATAAAAATCTACGTTATCACTATTGAATCTGAATGGAACACGCTGATTCATTAGAGTATTGCACCATTGAATTCAATGTAGTGTGTAGTACTGGAACATAATATATAATATCTAAGACATGAGATGCAAGGGAGAAAAAGGCTTAAGAAACAACTGTATTCTGACAACTAAAATATGCAGCCAGGCTTTCTGCTTCTGCTCTTGGCATTCAAATTCCATAGGTGCCAAACCATAATTACTCTTTGATCAGCCTCCTGAGAACTCACTTTTACACATAATTACTTGGAAGATGCCAAAAAGCTGAGATTTTGGAAATGTCAGTACTACTGTTAATCAAGATGCTGAATTCATATTGATCTACTTAAAATAATTTAAAATTTCTCCTTACAATAAATGCACCACCACTCACAGTTTGCCCTTTCAAGAAACCCATAAAATCATGGTTTTAAAAACTGAGAGCCAAGACTCAAAATATCATTTGTGCTCTGAGTACATTTTAAATCTAATTAGCACCTCTCTCCAGTGACATACTAAATTATTTTTTCTTTCATTTTTTAATGTACTTCCTAATCATAAACTGGGAGGTAGTATGATTATGGGAAAGGCCACAGAATGAAGCATAAGATTTTGGGTCTCTGTCCTTGCTCTGGTATTTACTTGGGTGATTTAATCATAGCCAAAGTTTCTTAGGGGTCAGAGGGACACAATTAACCACATCATTCAATTAAAAATCCAATTGGAACAGCTGAGGGCCACTCAGAGTCAAGTACTTAATAGATGCTTTTTGACAATTTTGGTTAATACTTTTAGAACATCACTTTGAGTACAGTAGCTATGATTTCAACCAAATTTTGCCCTAAATATCTTGAAATAAGAACTTATCTTTCTATTGTACCATGCAGTTTTCATATACATTATTATATTTGACCCATAGTGCAACACTAATAAGTAGGGAGGATAATACATGCTTTTAGCCTTCCTTTCATTTCAACTGGTATGTGCGTGGTAACAGACACTCATCTTCTTTCTTGCATTATTTCCTTCATTTACAGTGTATAAAGCATCCTGGGAGAAATACATAACATGGTATATTAACCTCAATTTACCCAAAGAATGCCTTTTCACCTACACCTCACCGAACCCCAATTTTTTCTCCATTTTCTTAGAGTCTAATGCATACTTTAACTGAAAAATTCCTTTTGTCCCTTAACTTCCTAATGTCCTTATCTATTAGAAAACTAATAAAAAGAGAAGAAATTTCACATCCACTTCACAGAAATGGAAATATTGCTTTGGGTCACTTGACCAATAGAATTAAGCTGCCCCAAAGTTCTCTTATTCTCTTGGCTCATATTATAAGTTAGGAACATGGTTCTTTTATTTAGTATGAATAACCCTATGTTCATAACTGCTTTCATATTAAACACTATTGATAAAAGCTTCTGTAAATCCTGTGCTTTAGGCTTTAAAAATGTATATGGTAAAAATAATGTAGCATATTTATTGTCCAGTATATAAGTAGTATCTCTAAATCTACATGGAATTAAAAAGAAAAACTGGTGTGAAAAGGATATTTCCTGTGTACTTACTAATTCATAGAATTATTTATCAATCATTCATTTATTTAACAAACAAGTACTAAGTTCCTACTATATAAAGTATATTTCATCTGTTTGTGCATTGTTAAATGGGGGAAGAAAGATAGAGATTTGTGTTTGGTAGTGGGGATTAAGTAACTAACTACAATAAAAGAATACATTAGAGGCCCTGGCTGGTTACCTCAGTGGTAGAGCGTTGGCCTGGCGTGCAGAAGTCCCGGGTTCGATTCCTGGCCAGGGCACACAGGAGAGGCGCCCATCTGCTTCTCCACCCCTCTCCCTCTCCTTCCTCTCTGTCTCTCTCTTCCCCTCCTGCAGCGAGGCTCCATTGGAGCAAAGATGGCCCGGGCGCTGAGGATGGCTCCTTGGCCTCTGCCCCAGGTGCTAGAGTGGCTCTGGTCGCAACAGAGCGACGCCCCGGAGGGGCAGAACATCACCCCCTGGTGAGCAGAGCATCGCCCCCTGGTGGGCGTGCCGGGTGGATCCCGGTCGGGGGCACGCGGGAGTCTGTCTGACTGTCTCTCCCCGTTTCCAGCTTCAGGAAAAAAAAAATACAAAAAAAAAAAAAAAAAAAGAATACATTAGATATCTCTTGTCTGTCATTCCAGTTCCACTTTCTACCAATTTACTTCACTCTTGGCCTCAGGAGATTGATTTATTTGGGATGATTTCTCAGGCTTCCATTTGTATTTGGCCAATAGGGAGGCACCAGAGGGCAAAAACAATATGAGGTTGGGTGTTTATTTTTTTCCACTCTTTTTTCTTCTTGCCTTCATTGAGTTATATCTCTCTACTGAAGTCCATAGTACTATTTTGTGGATTTCTTCTATAGTTCTTGATTCTGGTAAATATTTCCTTCCTCTGCTTCTTTAGTAATAGAAGTAGAAATTCAGATATTGTTAGTGCTAGACCTAGGCTACTACACTATCCCTTGTTAGTTTTCATAAACCCTATTGTGACGATTTAAGACATGTATGCAAATCCTTTGACATTCCTTCCCTTGCACAATGATGTCTAGTATATTTTTACTGCACCTAAGTGAGACATGGAGACTCACCCATAACTAATACTGGAAAACCAGTATACTATAACTTCTGAGGCTATCTCATAAAGGGCCATTCTGCTTCTGTCTTGCTTGGAGCAACAGGATACCATATAAAAAAATCCCATTGTCCCATGGCAAGAGCATTATGAAGAAGCCCAGTCAAGCCACATGGAAAGACCATATACACATACTCCACTCAACAGTGCCAGTCCAGGTGGTAGACATGTGAGAAAAGATGCATTCAAATGAATCTAACTCCAGCCATCAAGTCAACCCCCAGCTTTGAGTCTTCCCAGCTGAACTTCCAGACATCATAGAGCAGAAAAGAATCATTCTTTGTTGTGCCTTGATAATTCTTAACCCACAGAATCCATGGTTATAATAAATGCTTACTACTTTATGTCACAAAGTGAGGGGTAATTTGTTACCACAGCAATATGAATCAGAGCACATGCTCATATCTTTGTACATAGTCCTTTGCTTCATTCAGTTCTTTGCAAATTGCCCAATTTGAGTGGGTTTCCTGTTTCCTGACAGAACCCTGAGGAATACAAAGGGAATTCCAAATAAGCATCACATGAGTGGTATGTACAAACTCCTACAGGACTGTGAATTAAAGAGAATTCACTTCCAGTTGTCATAAACAGAAAATTCTTCACCAGGTCAGGAACTAGGTCTGTTTGATGCCATGGGTGCTCAATAACATCTTTTGAAGTTTGCTGAATGGTGAAGTGAGACTTTAACTGGGCCTCAAGAAACAGTTGTGATTAGATGGGATGAAATGAGAAAATGTACTCTCATACATAGAGCAGTAAAAGTGGAGAGATTGGCAGCCAGAACTGGAGGTCAAGTAACAAATTCTGTTATAGAAAGTCCAGCTGGAGCACAGGCTCTATCCTGATGCCAGCATGGCTTCTCAAGGACACAAACATCTCACCATCTCTTCCTGCTGCACAGCCTTCATTAATTCTCTATAGCTCTTGGGTGCCAAGTCAAACTCTTACCATTGCCCTCTAAACTCTTCTGAATTTATCTGCCACTCTCCCCTCATTTTAACCAGGACCCCCACTCCCACCTGTGTTGTAGCCACACTACCAATATGCAGATTCAGCCTTGTACATCTTTGTAATTTTGAATATGTGGACTTTTTTTTTTTACCTAGAGTATTCTATATATCCACTTCTTCCTCTTGACTAACTTGAAAACACTTTCAAACCTCAAGACATGATTCCTCCCTTCTAGGTGATCTTCTCAGACACCAGCAATGTGAGGTAGTAGTTCACTCTAATTGCTTATCTAATGCACTGTGCTCACAAGTATGGTGGTACTCATAATATTGCTTTATGATAGCTCTTTTCTTTCATCTAACTATAGTTTATAAACTTCTCAGGCATGGACAAGAATTTGGATCTAAATATGCTTGGGGAAATGCATTAGGTCGATCAGAGTAAATACTGGAGTGGTGAATAATCATTATGCCCTGGATGGATAGCTCAGTGGATTATATCATTGTCCCAATGTGCAGAGGTTGCCAGTTTGATCCCTGGACAGGGTACATACAGGAGCAGATCAATGTTCCTGTCTCTCGCTCCCACTCTCCCTCTTTCTCTCTCTAAAATCAACACAATAAACATTTTTTATTTATTTATTTATTTTATTATTTTTTGGGGGGGTATTTTTCTGAAGCTGGAAACGGGGAGAGACAGACAGACAGACTCCCGCATGCGCCCAACCGGGATCCACCCGGCACGCCCACCAGGGGTACGCTCTGCCCACCAGGGGGCGATGCTCTGCCCCTCCGGGGTGTCGCTCTGCCGCGACCAGAGCCACTCTAGCACCTGGGGCAGAGACCAAGGAGCCATCCCCAGCGCCTGGGCCATCTTTGCTCCAATGGAGCCTTGGCTGCGGGAGGGGAAGAGAGAGACAGAGAGGAAGGAGGGGGGGGTGGAGAAGCAAATGGGCGCTTCTCCTATGTGCCCTGGCCGGGAATCGAACCCAGGTCCCCCTCACGCCAGGCCGACGCTCTACCGCTGAGCCAACCGGCCAGGGCACAATAAACATTTTTTAAAAAAGAATCAGTGGGTGCAGGACAACAGCTTTTATGCATGACGGTATTATTTCTATTCACTTCAGTGGCCCTCACATTTAGAAAAGCATCCTTTACAAATGTTTGTTGAATGAATAAACACAGTGTGGATAAATAGATAAAAATGAGGAAGAAGAGGGGATACTCTAGGATTTAATATTACCATCTCCTATTACCATCTCCAGGAGGCACAGCCATTTAGAATTTATGTATAATTGTCCATCCCAAACCACTTTGGGAAAGGGGTTCAGTGAGTCACATTGCTGTGTTTCAGCCTATTTAAACCAGGAGGGAATTGTTAAAAGGGCAACAAGTTGATCTTTTTACTGTTCCTACTCCCTGCTTCCTCTCTCACTCACTGGTCAAGTATCCAGTTCTCAAGCTCTAAGTTTAATTAACACTTTGCTCAGGGCTTGATTTTAAAGTCTTTTGTCTCAGATGGGGTTCCTGGTTTATCTTTCTGTAGCTCTGGGTAAGGAACTGGTTCAATCTATCTGAAATGATTACACAGTTATTGTATATTTCAACTTCTGTTCGCTTTGATGATTCAATGTTACCTGCAAATGCTTCTATTTGAAGTACTAATTTTATGAATAGCTCCAATTAATGAAGTACCTTAGGTGTCTTGCTTTCAAATACCACTTTACACAGCACTGCATATTATAAAACTCTGATCCAGTGTTCTGAGAGCTGGTTCGTTCTATTTCATACACTTAGATAGGATAGTTTGCATTTAAATTATGTTTGACTTATTGCTATTTTGATGGGGCTTTGTAATGTCAAAAATCAGAAGCTTTTAAGCTTACTTTAAATGAAGTTCAACTTAAGGAAAGACAGATAATTAACTTAAAATAAAGTACCAACTCTCCCATATTCCTCTGAGCAATGCTTCCAGGTCCAGTAAGCAAGATCACCCTGATGAGCCTGGAGGATCATACCTGACCTTCAGAAAAATTGCACCATAATCATGGTTTTTAAGACTTTACGAATTAGTTTTATTGTACTTCCAAGTTATCACAAGTAATTGGAGTTACTTAAAAATCAAATGATCTGCCCTGGCCGGTTGACTCAGCGGTAGAGCGTCGGCCTGGCGTGCGGGGGACCCGGGTTCGATTCCCGGCCAGGGCACATAGGAGAAGCGCCCATTTGCTTCTCCACCCCCCACCCCCTCCTTCCTCTCTATCTCTCTCTTCCCCTCCCACAGCCAAGGCTCCATTGGAGCAAAGATGGCCCAGGCGCTGGGGATGGCTCCTTGGCCTCTGCCCCAGGTGCTAGAGTGGCTCTGGTCGCAACACAGCGACGCCCCGGAGGGGCAGAGCATCGCCCCCTGGTGGGCAGAGCGTAGCCCCTGGTGGGCGTGCCGGGTGGATCCCGGTCGGGTGCATGCGGGAGTCTGTCTGACTGTCTCTCCCCGTTTCCAGCTTCAGAAAAATACAAAAAAAAAAAAAAAAAAAAAAAATCAAATGATCTCTAATCATTATTGTGAATACATTTCACTTTGTTTTAGACTACCTCATACACAGATGTTACTTTGAATGATCTACTGTCAAGTCAAGCCTATTTGGTCCATTTTTTTTCTCCCAAAAACTTTTGTTTTCTTTATTGACTACATATCAATTTCCCTACAAAATCACCACTCAAAATTATGCACCTTTGAATTTAAAGTTTGCTTCATGTAGCATCTGTTGACACTTGATTTATATTTGCACACTGAGACCTTCAAGTTATAATAGATATAACATTCACTTCTTAAGTTTTCAAGATTGGTCCTTTGGCTAAAAATGACCTTAAAAAACTCAGAGAATAAAAAACAAATGAGCTAACTTGAAATAATGTCTGTTCTGCCTCAAAAGCCAATGGTACCATTTAAGAAATTGCCCCTGCTCTACAAGCTTTAAAGTTAGAACAAAGTGTCTGCAGTCCAGCTGCAGGTGTAACATGCATCTCTCTCTATACTCTTGCAGCTAAATATATTCCACATGTGAATATTTTTTTTTTCTAATGGAAGCACCAAATAAATACTATGTATAGGAAGGTCCACAAGTTTCAGCAGGATCACAAAATTGTTTAGAAACTTAAAATTTTTAAATAGCTGGCTTCTACCTACCTGAATTCTTCTGGTTTTCAGGGCTATGAAACTGTTTTTAAACAGATGATTCATTTTATAAAACAACTTAAGGTTCAGCTTATAACTTAAAGAATCTTTATGGCACTCAAGATTACATCCAGGAAAAGAACTGGCCACAATGATTTCAATAAAGTTTTTGTCATCAAATGAAGCTCAAAAAAAGCTGAGTCAAGAGACATAATTTATGCAGGTACTTATTTGGTTAAAGGAGATTGAGAAGGGAGAAGTCAAGGTTATCTTTTCAACTTCCTAATTATTTGAAAGAATTCTGCAGAGAATTAACTTCAAGTATTGATTTTGAACTGAATTTTTGTCCCAATTAAGTTACTTGAAGATAATACTATGACACCTAAGAGGAAGCGAACAAGAGAGTCTATATTACTCAATGTAAACAACTTTTAAAAAAATAAATTGCCAAACTTATTCGGTACATGCATACTCATATACTTTGATAACTAGTCTTCCTTCTGTAAACAACTAAAGATACTAGATTAGAAGAAAGAGGTTTGTTTTATTTCATAAGAATGAAGGGAATGGCCTTGGAGACCAACAACAAAATGAAAGCAGTAATCAACAGAGTTAAGCAAGCTCTAAAGCTGCTGGCTACTTTAAAGGCACCTGATAATCTTTTGTGACCCTGAGTTTCATTTTTGACAACTGCACAGGAGATGAGAGACAGGAAACAGAAAAGCCTGGGGCCCACCCTTGTAGTGGAGGGTGTTAGATTAGAAGACTTCAAAATAAAGCCAGAACCCCTAATGCTGCATTTTCAGGGAAACGCACAGTAGTGTCTAGGTATTTTTTATACATATATATATATGTATTTTAATATATAGTAATATATATTTATATTTAATATATATATGATTATAATATACATATTATATATATGTGCATGTGTGTGCTTCTTTTCCTTATCTATATTAGCAGCTATAGTAGAATGTTATACATTTTTCTTTACTTCATTATTCAATTATTTAATTTCAGGAATGTTTTATGGGAAGTACTATAGGTAAATTAGTTTAAAAGACAAAGCAGCTATGTCTGCTATAATCATGTTATAATCATTACTGCTTCTTAGAGAAAGAAATAACCTGTTCTTACTGTAGACTAGGATTTCCTCCTTCCAAAATAATAGGTTCTGGTTCCTAGACCAATCAGCTACATCTCTGTAACAAATAATCCCAAACTGTAGTTATTTAAAACACCATTTATCTTGCTTAAAAATCTTCAATTTCTGCAAAGCTTGTCAGGGACAGTGTATCTCTTCTCTATTTGGCAGCAATTGGCATAGTTGAATGGTTAGGAATTAGAATCATATGAGATTTCATTCATTCAAATATCTGGCCATTGATACCAACTGTTGTCTGGGACCTAGATAGAACTGGCAGCCAGAATACCTACACAGATGCTCTCCATGAAGTTTGGGCTTCCTGACAGCAGAATGGCTGGGTCCTAAGGGCAAGTATCATGACAGAGACACACAGGGAAGCCATATTGCATTTTGTGACATAGTCGCAGAAGTCAGGAGGTATCATTTTTCAGCATTCTATTCACATTGAGGAAGTCAAAATAGACTTCCAATATCAAGAGGAAAGGAAAAGAAATGTATCTCACCTTCCAATGGAGGTATGACAAAGTTCCAGGAGAGTATTCAGGACCACAAATGTTGCTAAGACCATTTTTTTTTAAATAAAGAAACTCTAATATACTATGTTTCTCAATCTCATTATAAAATTGTCATTCTATTTGTTCAATGCTCAGCCAAAACATAGAGAAAAAGAAGCCAGAGAATTGTTAGCCAGAAAGTTCAAGCTGAACCTTTGCTTAACTGGATCCTACCAGAGGTAGCCCCTAACCTTCCTCTTCCTGGCTCTAACACTCTAGAAATGTGACAGCCAACACCTATCTTTAGAGGCAGCATCCTTCCTGCCAACTTTGTTTGTTGCCAGGTGCACAGGGAACAACCATGAATGCCTTCTATGTGCTTTCTGAGGGTCAAAGTGAAGTCTTAACCTATGAGTGAAGACTATTATATAGAAGTGTCACCATTTATATTGTATTAAAACTAGTTATTTTTAAGAGGAGGCCAAGGCTATAATAATAAGTAATAAGAAGACATAATAGAAAGGACAGAGAAGAGAAACATGTAAAATATAAGGCAGGGGGTTATCACAGGGACTGAAACTGTGAAAGACAAGATAGGTCACATCTCCCTTTTGAACAGCTGCCCATCAACACACACACTACACAACAGCTTAACTTTCTCTGCCTACTTCAGGGTTTTCTTTATGCTTGTTACCCTGGTAGTATGTGGCGCTATCTTAGTCATCTTAGAACATCAGTATTCTGACTTCTAAAAGTATTTCCCTGTTAAGTCTTTTCTGAATGTGAAAAAATGTACTCTTATTAAAATACTTTATAGAATCCTCACTGACCGAGAAGAAACATTTAAAGGAATAGATCAGATGGTCTGTCCATTTTCCCCAGAAGTGGTACCAAAAAGACTGATGACCCAGAATCAGGATAGAGGGCTGTCAGAAGTGGAGAGGAATAAGCTCATTATGATGACCCAGAAAACAACAAAAGGAACATGTCCTGTATGACCACATTATAAATTTAGCACCAGAAACTAAAGAAACTAATGCTCCGGTCTTTCCTGCTACTGACAAGTCCACCTGAGACAAAGCATATTCTATCTAGTTTTCTCTTTCCAGTTCTACATTTTTAGTTACTTCCTGAAAAGTGTCAAGCAGACAAATACATATTTGTCCAGGAAAAAAAAAAACTTTTTAGAAGGACTTGTTTAAAATTATGTTAGCATAAAACTTAAATATTATAAGAGGACATCACAGAGTGCCTAAACATGGAGCCTAGAGGAGCAGGGCAATGGTGATGATGTTGGCCTCGGGCCGTCCTGTTCCACGAGGTCCAGCTTTTCCCGCTCCTCCTGTCACACTCCATGACTCTTTCTCTGCGCTGGCTCTTTTGAATTTCAGTCCTATTCACAGAAATTCCCTTCTGATTTCATCTTTTCCTCCCTTCTTTTCACTTCAGCTATCAAAATTAGGCCAGTTTTCCTATCACCAAAAGGTGTCCTTCCAAATGAAAAACTGAAGGAATTTTTACCCATGTGTTTTCACCCTTGCATTTACAGAAAACACCCAAAGAAATCAAGCAGATCGCTGCTGCCAAACACATGGGTGCCAGTTTTTTCTAGTGCTTGGGGTGCTGGGAAGCCCCAGAACAGAAGTGCGAACTAGGTGGACTTTTTTTTTAGTAAAATCCCCACATGCCCACTGAGTGACCTTGTTCCCTCCCAAAAGTTAAAGCTCTCACTGGGCGCTTAGAACTGTCTACAATGAACCTCGCCCACCAAATATCACTTCCAAGTCCCGTCTCTCAAGTTCTAACCCTGACTTCAACAGCCTAATCTGTTATTTTATGCTGGGATATGAGTGTAACAGGAGGTCCAGACCCAGAAAATAGATCTGGGGCTGTTTGGGGATACCAAAGAAATCACAAAGAGGACCAGATGGAGCAGACATAGCCTTTATTACTTACATACAGGGACAGCACTGGTGGCCAGTTTGTGTAAACCTCCATGCCCTGCAGCGTGGGGTCTGGTTTAAATAGCCAAACCCTGAGCGGTTACTCAAATGAAACTTTTTGTCTGTGTGCACTCAAGCCAGTAAGCAGGAGATAGGGGGAAGGGTATACACTTGTTCTATATTGCCCCTCCTTGATACATATCTGGTGACTCACTGCCTTTGCTCTTAGTAAAATCTTAGTTTTAGTTTGATGATCTTTTATCTCATGACCCGAGGTCAGAATCTGGGGTGCCATGTGGCTGGGGATGGAAAAGGGCCATATCCAGCATTGACCCTACATTGAGTACCTGTCTATGCTTAAATGGTTTCTTAGCACTATTGAAATAAGGATTTCTAAACACGATACTTTTATTCATCTCATCAGACTGAAGTCTGGAGCAGTTAGAAGCCCACGTGGTACAGTTCAAATCACTCTGAGCTAAAAACAACCTGGTCTCCAATAATAAGAGCAATTCTATTAACACAGCACTCTATCACAGAAAAATGAACAAGCTAGTCTTCCCAAGCACTCTGTCCCCATGATTATTGATTCTGCATTACTACAAATCAAGTAAATTGTTGCTTTTTGACATATTTACATCTACACTGCAATAACGTTGGCTACTCTGCCAGTATAGAAATTCCATTATTTTTGCATTTGGGTTGACCCGACATTACTGTCTAGTCTACTAATGACTCTGTCTCTACCCTTCCCCATGCCACTCCACTCAACACAGCAGCCAGGGTTTTCCAAATGAAAACTGTTTCACGTTACTCCTCTGCTCAAAGCACTCCTCTGTCATCAGAGCAAAACAGAGCTTACAGGGCTATAAGATCTATCTTTTCTGACTCCCCGCCACACCCAACCATTTTCTTTCCGTCTTATCCCCTTTCTAACTCACTTCCTCCTGGCTAACTTATCTTTTCCACCATTTCTAGACCAACCAGGCTCACTCCCACCTACAGCCATTTATACTTGCAGTTCCCTCTTCCTGACACTTCCTTCCCCCAGATATTCACAGGGCTCACTTCTCCTCCATCAGCATTTTTCTTAAATATTGTCTTCTCAGAAAGATACCAGATTATTCTATTTAAATATGCAACCCACTAACACACTTATCTTGCCCTAGTTTTTTCCATAGTGCTTTTTTTCTTCTATTATGCAATAGATATGGTTTATTTAGTATGTTTATAGCCAGTTTCCTTCCACTAGAAAGTAAGCTTTGTGAAAGCAGGAATTTTGGTCAATTTTCCTCACCAGTACCTTCAGTGCCTATAAAACAGCCCAGTAAATAGTTGGTGTGAAATATTTATATATACATATGTGTATATATATATATTCATTATATATATAATGAATTAACAAAGGTTTTGTACCTCCTTTTCTCACTTCTTATCTTCAAGTGCCCGAGGAAAAGAAGAAAGCCTTATTCATGTTGCAAAATTGAGACAGCATTAGTGGCCAGTTGGTGTAAACTTCCGTTTTTAAGACTTGACATATTAGTCTTATTGTACTTCCAAGTTATCACAGGTAATTGGAGTTACTTAAAAATCAAATGATCTCTAATCATTATTTGTATTAGACTACCTCGTACACAGATGTTACTTTGAATGATCTACCCTCAAGTCAAGCCTATTTGGTCCATTTTTTTTTTCTCCCAAAAACTTTTGTTTCCTTTATTGACTACATATCAATTTTCCTACAAAATTACCACTCAAAATTATGCACCTTTGAGTTTAAAATTTGCTTCGTGTAGCATCTGTTGACACTTGATTTATATTTGTACACTGAGTTTACAAAGCAATATGAATATATTTTAAGTCCCAGGCTTACCTAACTTAATCACATTATTTCCTGGCACAATGTCTTCTCTCTAAATGCCAGTGCAATTTATGAGTCCTGCAAACTCAATGGATTTGGGTTTTGAGAAATTATTTGAAAATACACATGCCTGGGTGATTCAGTCCCCTTAACATCTTGTTCAAATATTTGCTTCATAATATAGTGACATATGGAGCAATAAGACAACACAGTCATAGATGTGCAAACAAATGTGAATGTGCGTATATATTGTTGTTTGAATTCGATTGGTGTCACCGTCCTGTAGCAAAATCTTTTGGTCATATTTTTCACTGGTTGCTTGTTGGGCTTTAATTCAGAAAATCAGAGATTTACACAAAATTGCACTGAGTGGTATTTAGGATTGTGAAGAAGGCAGAGGAACCAGGATTGGCTGCTCAAATTCAAGGTTTCCAAGGTGAGCCCCACCATGAATTTCTTTCTAATTACAGAAGTCAGCTTTTTTATTTAGCTGACTACAAAGACAGCTGTCACAGGAATCAGTCTTGCTAGTAGAGAATTTTCAAAAGCATTCAATTTGGAAATATGCATTGACGTTACCCACACCATCCGCTTTGCTCTCCAGGCCATTCACACCTTATTCTATGGCTTTTTCACAGAAACGGATTAAGAGGGCACAAGCCTATACCTGCACTGACACATATAAAAGGAAATCAAAGGGGAACTGAAAGCAGACACTGAATATATCAGATTCCTTTCAGGCTCGATGCCAACATTTCAATAGAACCACTCCTTACATTCCATTAGACCTGAGCTGAGAATCTCTTCCAGCTCAAAAATTCTATGCTTCACGGATTCTTCCTGACCCTCAGGATATTGACGTTAACTAATTTGTTTGGCTGAATTAGGATGGAGTTTCTGATGCTTAAACAGCCACAATTTCACGGTGCAGGAAATACAGAGACCAGAGGGCTAACCCGAGAAGAGTTTATTCTGTCAGAACTTTATTTAAAAAGAAACAAACAAACAAAAACCCAGCAACTTTGCTCAGATCCAAGCAATTCAAATACTCTCTGAAGTTGCCAGCCCTACAACATGGTGTGTGAGGCGGATGGGGTGGGGGAGAACATAGTTATAGAAACAGGAAAAAATATTCAATGGAGAAAACATGGACCACAGAAGATAGTAGGGGTATGCCAAGGACAAAAAAAATAGAAAGGGCGATATTTCATCACTACAAGGACGTTAGTATAATACTTCAATTGTTTTATCTAATTAAGTTAAAAGACAATGTCGTCTAATGGAAATATTGGTTTGGAAGTCAGGATACCTACATAATGGAATCAATTAGTTTGTGCAAGTGTCTTAGTTTCTATGAGTATTATTCTGCATAACTGTAAACTTAAGAAATTTGGCTCTGAAGAGTTAAATGATGCTTGTAAATCACAAGTAGCTGAGTTGAAATTT
This sequence comes from Saccopteryx leptura, assembly GCF_036850995.1. Lineage (NCBI taxonomy): Eukaryota > Metazoa > Chordata > Mammalia > Chiroptera > Emballonuridae > Saccopteryx > Saccopteryx leptura. Next base: position 280,988,699 of record NC_089505.1, on the reverse strand, counting down.
TGCCATGTTTGTATACTGCATATATGTGTGATTTAGGGCAAATAGCTTCTCCCTCTCTGGGTTATTCTTCTTCAAACAGGGACAGGATATTAGCTCAAAGTGTAGTTATATGACTGCAAGAAAACACACAAAAATATTTGTCACCTATTAGGTTCTTGATTAATATTTGTTTGAGGGAGCATGGAGGACAAAGAGAGTAAAGGGGGTCAAATACAAAGTGACAGAAGGAGACTAGACTTCAGGTGGCAAGCATGCAATGGAGTATACAGATAGTGTATTTTAAAGTTGTACACCTAAAATTTATATAATATTGTTTTGCAAGACAACGTTACCCAATGAATTTAGTTTAAAAGCATTTGTTTTAAAACAAAGAAATATTAAAGATAATCTTGGGGAGGAGTCAGAAAAAAAGATATAAAATAAATAAGTTAAGATAGGTCTTGGCCAGATAGCTTAGTTGGTTAGAGCATTGTCCTGAAGCACAGAGGTTGTCGGTTCTATCCCTGGTCAGGGCACATACAGGAACAGATCGATGTTCCTATCTCTCTCTCTCTTTCTCTCTACTTCTCTCTCTAAAATAATAAACATTTATATACATTTTATAATAATAAAGTAAATATTTCTACAAATTAAGTAATTAGTTAGGAGAAAATTCTATAATTTTATATTTCTGTTATGTTACCATGTGTGTTGCTATCAATTCAAGTAAATAGTACATATAATAGTAGGTGATTTACATATAGTATATGAAAACATTTCTAAATAAAGGGTGGTGTTCTGGAAGTCTCATTCAGCAAGAAATCATTTGAAAAGTGATGTGGAGTGCTTCCCTTGAGATCACAAATACTAAAATGAAAATGAAAAGGAATGGGGAAAAACAGATGGAATAAAAGGCTAGCTCAGGCCTGGCCTGTTGACTCAGTGGTAGAGTATCAGCCCAGCCTATGGATGTCCTGGGTTCGATTCCTGATCAGGGCACACAGATGAAGTACCCATCCGCTTCTCCATCCCTCCCCCTCTTTCTTCTCTCTCTCTTTTTCTCTCTCTCTCCCTCTCCTTCTCCCTCTCCTGAAGCCATGGCTTGATTGGAGCTAGTTGGTCCTAGGCACTGAGGATGGCTCCATGGCCTCTGCTTCACGCACTAAGAAGAGCTCTGTTGCAGAGCATCACCCCCAGTGGTCAGGGGACATGCAAGAGTCTCTCTCTCTGCCTCCTCTTCTTTCACTGAATTAAAAATAAAAAAGGCTGGCTCAGTCTAGAGAGGAGCCAAGACTATAGATTATTAAGCTCAAGGGCCCAAGGAGTAAAGGCTCTCGATTTTGATCTGAGCTAGTCTTCAGGTACAAGAGACCTCCCCTGAGAATGCAGGGAGAACTCCACTGACAGAAGTATTTCATGTAAGTAGAAATCCGAGCCAGATCTGGGAAGATGGGTGGGAGGCTCCAAGAGAGGGTATCAAAGACAGAGGCCATCCTTGGGGTCCAAGAGAGAGACTAGGGATTTAGGATCCCTAATTGACAGTCAGGGCCAGGCCCAGAAGGTGACTGGAATGGGAACTAGATGCCAGTATTACAAGCAGAGTTGGGCCAAGAGACTGAACTGTCAGTGGAAAGAACAAACCTGCTCTAGAGCTCACTCACCCAAAAAGAAAGGAGCTGCACGTACCCCATTAGCCAAGTTCGGACCGGTCTAAGTTACAAACCTGTAGGCAAGAGGGTTTTAAGGCTCACAACTGGAGAAAATGGCACTGGGTCTAACTGGTAACATCGTCAGATAGATCTGGACACTCACTTTGCTATCGGTTGTAACACATCTTCAGTGTTGAGCAAGCAACCACAAACTTCACTTACACCCCAGAAGGCAACCTGAGTATCTTCAGCAGATGCAGAATGTCAGTGAGCAGGGAATTCACCACACAGAGATCCAATCAAGATGGAAACCAAGAGGAGGACGGTGCAGGAGAAAGCAAGTTCCAGACACCCTCCCTCTCAAGACGCTTGCTCATGCACATGAGCACCAGGTATGTCCTACACCAACTCCTCCTGACTGTCTCCCTGTGTAATGTTTTCACAAAACTGAGGGTAAAGAGGACATTTAGAGTCCAAATCCAACCCACAGGTTATGTGGCAGAGCCTGAAAGCAGTATTTATTTGGACTTTCAGGCTAAAATGGAAGAGTAAGTGCAGATGGAGGGATTTTCTCTGCCAACCAGAAAATAATAAGCAACATGGTGTCCAACCAGGCAGGGGGATGCACTTAACCCATTGTATTAAGAGTTTTGCACACATGATTGAGACAGTGTCTGGCAAATACAGGAGACCTAATTGTATCAACAATAGTCCCCTGACAGAGACTGTGAGTGATTTGCTACTAAATGAGATAAAATATTTCACAATCGCAGTTGGAAGAACCTAGCTGTTTCAAAGCTGGCGATTTTAAAAATACAAACAATTAAATGCTTGGCTTGAAAATAATTTTAGGAACTTTATTTAGGACCAAAGCCAGCTTTGGTAGTTTGAAAAAAACATGGTGTGTTTCATTATGGGGCTCAGGAAGTATCATAAAATGTTTTCCACCAAATTTGCCTCCAGGTAGTTATAGTGGAATTCAGTCAGCAATTTCAGCATAATTTGAAAAGAAATAGCAGGCAGTCCCTTCGGCAATTAAAGACACATCTCTAAAGATAAATAAGATGGAGTTAACTCAACCCAGCTCTAAAGGTAATCAATCCTGCATGGCTCAGAAAGCAGCCAAAGTAAAACGGTAAAGGAAAGAAAGTCCACTAGTCTTCACAAGAAAGAGTTAAAGTTCATTGAGGGTGAAGGTTGGAAAGTGTGTGGAAGGGAGACAAAGCTATAATAATCGAGCAGCCAGCTAAATTATGAGCAGAATAAGTGACTACTTATGGGGAAGAGTTAAGGGAAGTCAACAGGTCTACAGATGACAAAATACTGAGATTGATAATCTCTGGTCCAGAAATGAGCCAACAGAATTCATTTCTAAGAGTTTGGACATCATTAGACTACCTTTAGGTAGTCTAACCCATATAACACCCTGCTCCAAGATCATTAAAAGGGATTCTCTCCTGGTCCTCTGATGCCCTAAACGACCACATCTTAACAATGCTGATATGTACTGCAGGGGAATGAATTGAAGAGAGCATGGTTCTGAAATCAGAGACCTGAGGTTTAAACCTTATTCTGTAAATTTCCAGTTATATTGACCTTGGGCAAATCCCCTCACTTCTCTAAGCTTCAGTACAGTAGGCGTTTCCAAAAGGAGTCAAGACCCACTTCATAAGAATCTACTCAGGATTAAATGAGGCAGAGGATTAAATGAGAAGTTTATTAAATAATTATATGGAGTGTTAAAAATTCTTTTTTTTTTTTTAAGCTGGAAAGAGCGACAGGAAGGGAGAGAAGATAATAAGCATCAACTCGTAGTTGCAGTACTTTAGTTGTTCATGGATTGCTTTCTCATATGTACCTTAACTAGGAAACTCCAGCCGAGCCAGCGACCCCTTGCTCAAGTCAGCAACCTTTGGGCTCATGCTAGTGACCCATGGGTTTAAGTCAGTGATCATGGGATCATGTGTATGATCCCATGCTCAAGCCAGCAACCCTGTACTCAAGCTGGAGCTGGTGAGCTCGTTCAAGGCAGTGACCTCAAGATTTTGAACATGGGTCTCCAGAGTCCCATGTCGATGCTCTATCCACTGCGCCACTACCTGGACAGGTGGATTGTTGAAAATTCTTGAGGATCTGTTATTTGCAAGTCAAAATGCAAGCATTTTACATAGTTTTTTGCATTCAATTAATAAAACTGTCCTGAGATTGAGGTATGTTATTTGAGTTAACTAGTGAGAATACTAACGCTGATTTTCCAGGGTCTTCCTTCTCTTTGCAAATAATGACATTCAAATCAGATAAAAACAACAACAAACAAAAAAAAGAAATCTATTCAGACATGGAGTCAATTGTATATATAATCCCTTTGCCAATAAAAAAAAACCCTCAAAACCACTAAGAATTATGAGGAAAGGCTATTAATGCCCTGACAGTCTCTTCTTAATCCTGGGCCAATTCCTAATTCATTGATGTCTTTTATTTGCATTTTTGCTCATTTGTTTGTTTCTCCCCTAAGAATTTGACTATTTTTTCTCTTTCGCAGCAGTTTTATTAATCACTCACTTTAGTCTGTATATGAAATAGAAACAGCATGCTATTTTTTGTTCCTTAAAAAATAATTTTGTAGGGTTTTTTTTATAAAGATCTAGACAGCCCAGGAAAACAAATAAGAAGATAAATAAATTACTAGATTCTCCATGTAGAGACAGCACAGATCAAAACACAAATCTATCAGCCATTACAAACAGCCTGCCAAATAATTTAGTCTTATTTTCAGAAATCTAGAGCTGTCAAATTTCCTTACAGCTATTAAGAAGGAATCTTCAATTTTAAGACACTCATCTTTCAGATTCTTTCTTGTGGGGACAATGACCATAATATCTGTGGAAGTAGAGAAGACAAACTTGGGTATGCTGACAGTAGAGAAACATCAGCTGGCTGCCTTAATAGGCACCAACTAAATGACAGTAAGTTGGGGAAATCAACATGGTTCATAACTTAGCGGTGACCCATTCACAATTATTACCATCTCAGCTTATTTCTGGTCTGTTTGCTCTGCCTGAAGGATATTATCTAGCTAGTTATCAAAACAGGGCCACCACAGAGTGAAGTGAAGCATCTTCATTTATTACTGCATAGAGACCAGCATCACCCAGTTTCATCAGAGTGATATGACCCTTCTGCCATGTCCAGTCCTCAGGGAAAATAAAACAATCAGAAACAGTGGTTGAGATTCCACACCCACTCGGACATTCATGCTTTTGTTATTGCTTTTCAGCTTTATTCTCTGGGTTTGTAGAATGTGGTCCCTGAGGACAATTCTGAGGAATACCTCCTAGGACAACAATCGCAACAGCACAACAACAACAAAATGTAGTGAGGCATGCGGGCTAACACCATCAACAATGCCTGGCAGATTTCTAGAACTACAGAGCCCAGTCCAGGGTTACTGAATTAGAATCTGTAAATTACCAAGGTTTCAGAGATACGTATATGCATGGGAGTTGAGAAAAAGCTGATGCTAGAGGCTCAACCATCAACTTAAGTCCATTGAGAATTGTGCTATCAATTTCAAATGAGAAAAAAAAGTGGAAAGATGATCTGGAAAATTGAGGTCAAGAGTGTTCAGCACCATAGGACCTAATTACTGGTTGGTGGGAAATCAGAAAAAGAAAGGAATCCTCTTGATCTAATTCAGATGGCACTGTGGCTTTTTACTAAATGCTGCAGCATTGGATGAGAGGCCCTTCTTGGCGCCCACAGTGCAAGGCACCACGATGATCAAGTCTACTTGCTTCTTACACCACTACTAACTGTGAAAGTAAAGGGACATGACGCTCCTGTTGCAACAGAAGGTCCATGATCCTCTTTTCCACACTGTAGGAAGAACCTTATTTCTGATAACTGACTCAGAAACAAATTTATTTATTTTGGCTCCCTTCATGAAGGGTTTGCCCATCCTACCAATATTTGGTGTGGAGGTGACTGTGACAATAGGAACCATGGATGAAATTTCAGAACAGGCATCTTTGGTTAACAGCTACCATAGATGATTGTTTAATCAGAGTTGGGGCTAAGAAACAAGCACATGGCCATTCAGGCTCAAATTTAAGATAAGGGATTCACTGAAAATAGAAGCGAGCGATTATGTGATCACAGTTAAAACATTTCTTATGTTCTTTGTTATAGGGGACTGACCTCTGTAAACTACATTAGCTAGGACTCCTTATCCATGGATTTCCAGTTAGGGAGGAGGTTTTGGAAGAGGATTAGATTGGGCAGAAGAGGGGAGAAGGCAAAGAATTTTTCTGGTAGCTCTACATTGAGAATTATCTCTGTCATTGGCTGAATCTCTTTGTGGCTCGAGCTCATTGATGGAGCCCTCCCAATGTTTTTCTGTCTCATTCAAGTGATTCTTCCTACCATGATTCTAGCACTGGTTTAGCAAAGTCCCTACTAAGGGAATCTCAACTCTTTTCAGAATCCTGCTGTTGGGTGCTGGTGACACCACCTTCTCCCTCTGTCTCTCCAGTCCAGGAGCAGGGAGTAGCATCCTATTGTTGCCTCCTCAGCTCTTCCCAAACCCTTTAAACATTTTTTCCCATATTATATTCCTTCCAACAAACAATTTAGAACGGGTTCCATTTGATTGACCTCACCCTAACTGGTACACTGACCTTATTATAGTCTATAAGCTTAAGCATCAAGGGCCGCTTTGGGGGAAATCTTGCCCAGTGAGAAATGTCACTGAAATTAACCTTCAGGCTTAGAATGAGGTTTATAGAATTTTATTGCAAGAAAAAACATGAAGCATAATCTAAATATGTAATTTCATCTATGAGGAGCTCTTCTCTGGTGCCATGCCAGCTCACACAGCTCTTAAATGGCAAAGCCAAGACAAGCTCTGGACATGTCCATCAGGCTCCTACCATACTAATATTTCCTCTATGGTTTGTCAGCTACCTTTCTGAAATGATATGTATGTTTGATATCAAACTCTATATAGAGAAATATTTCAATGTTATTGACCAAAGTTATCTTAATGGAAATAACTGGGTAATTTTAGGGTTCTATCTTTAACACATACTAAATTTTCCATCAATTTGTAGAAGCTTATTAAATACAGTTGACATTAACCATGGAGCCTATATTAATAATATGGGAGATATTTATTTTCATATGAATGAAGATAAGAATCTTATAGAAGACATATAAAAATGGCATTAAAAAGGGGGAAGTAGAACCATAAAGTAGCCTAATGATTACTCTCTGGGGGTGGGGAGGGAATACAACTTTAGAATTGCATATACTTAACAGGCAAGAATTAGCAAAGCAAAAATCTATCAAAGCAATATACAATCTTCAAAAAAAATAACACAACAATATACATTGCATGAGAGAAAGAGATATTGCTGAATAAACACCCTATGAAGATAAAAGAAAATAAATATGTATGTTCTTGTAGAAAGAAGATACTCTAAATGTTGTATAAAATGATCAAACCGAAGGGCTCAATTTGAGGCAGAAATCAATAGACAAGATAAGAGAAAAACAAGATAAAGTCCTGTAAGTACATTTCTAGCCTCTATAGCAGTTTAGGACAGGAAGTATAATGTTAGAGTTAAGAGCATAGAATTCAGACACAAAATACTTGTGTTTAGCTCTAAGCTCTGCCATTAAAATACTTGTGCATATTGTTTGAGTAGTTCAGGCTATAGTAAAAACAACAGCAAAAAAACAGATCCAAAACCAGACCCAAAACTATATTATGGTTCAAGTATAAAAGAAGTTTATTTCTCACTTAAGGAAAAGTTCAAGTTGAATTTTCCTAATAAGGGATGGCTTGAGAATTGATTTTAGTATGTATCTAACACTATGTGATCCAAGACTAGTTGCCTAACTTCTCTAAGCTTCTGGAATTTTCCTCCTGTTTAATATTGGAATAATAATAGTGTTTCTATAGGTTAAGTGGGCCAATGCATATAAAATACTTTAAAAAGCAGTAAGGACTCAATAAGAACCAGTTATTACTATTACTATTATTATTAGTTCACATTGGCTATTTTTGAAGTTCTTCATAATCCTGATGGTTCCACCCTCTTATATCAGTTAAAGATGCAGAAATGTCTAGTATATCAATTTTATTTTCCTAGGACAGTCATTCTTCAGCATCAGTGTGTTTCAGAATCACCTGGAGAGTTTATTAAATCCCATATTGTTGGGCCCCTCCCAGAGGAATTCTGACTCAGTGAATATGAGAGGGAGTCTGACAATTTGCAGCTCTAACAAGTTCCCAGGTGATGCTGCTGCTGCCTGGGGGGATCACACCTTGAGAACCACCACCCAGGGACAAAAGGTTGAAAAGTCTTCATCTTAAAAAGGCTAAATGGTTGCCAGAGGGAGGAGGTATGGGAGCAGGGGGTGCTGGGTGAAAAAAGTGATGGAATTAAAAAGGACAGAATGTTTTGTTTTTATTTTTGAGGAATCTCCATACTGTTTTCCACAGAGGCTGTACCAGTCTGCATTCCCACCAGCAGTACAGGACGGTTCCCTTTTCTCCACATCCTCACCAGCACTTATTCTGTGCTGTTTTGTTGATGAGCACCATTCTGACTGTTGTGAGGTGATATCTCATTGTGATTTTAATTTGCATTTCTCTAATGATTAGTGATGTTGAGCATTTTTTTCATTTGCCTATTGGCCATCTGTATGTCCTCTTTGGAGAAGTGTCTATTCATTTCTATTGCCCATTTTTTGATTGGATTGTTTGTCTTCCTGGTGTTGAGATTTACAAGTTCTTTATAAATTTTGGTAATTAACCCCTTATCAGACGTATTGTCAAATATGTTCTCCCATTGTGTAGTTTGTCTTTTTATTCTGTTCTTATTGTCTTTAGCTGTGCAAAAGCTTTTTTTTTTTTTTTTTTTTTTTTTTTTCCCTGAAGCTGGAAACGGGGAGAGACAGTCAGACAGACTCCCGCATGAGCCCAACTGGAATCCACCCGGCATGTCCACCAGGGGCGATGCTCTGCCCACCAGGGGGCGATGCTCTGCCCCTCCGGGGCATCGCTCTGTCATGACCAGAGCCACTCTAGCACCTGGGGCAGAGGCCAAGGAGCCATCCCCAGCGCCCGGGCCATCTTTGCTCCAATGGAGCCTTGGCTGTGGGAGGGGAAGAGAGAGACAGAGTGGAAGGAGGGGGGGGGTGGAGAAGCAAATGGGTGCTTCTCCTGTGTGCCCTGGCCGGGAATCGAACCTGGGTCCCCCGCACGCCAGGCCGACGCTCTACCGCTGAGCCAACCAGCCAGGACCAAGCTTTTTAGTTTGATATAGTCCCATTTGTTTATCTTGTCTTTTATTTCACTTGCCTGTGGAGATAAATCAGCAAATATATTGCTGCGAGAGATGTTGGAGGCTAAATCGAACTGCTTTTTGACCCAGCTATCCCACTTTTAGGAATATACCCTAAGAACACCATAGAACTGTTCCAAAAGGAGAAATGCACCCCCATGTTTATGGCAGCATTGTTCACAATAGCGAAGATCTGGAAACAGCCCAAGTGTCCGTCAGTGGACGAGTGGATTAAAAAGCTTTGGTACATATATACTATGGAATACTACTCAGCCATAAGAAATGATGACATCAGATCATTTACAATAACATGGATGGACCTTGATAACATTATACGGAGTGAAATAAGTAAATCAGAAAAAAACTAAGAACTATATGAATCCATACATAGATGGAACATCAAAATGAGACTCAGAGACATGGACAAGAATGTGATGGTAATGGGGGAAGGTGGGGGCATGAGGAGGGGGCGAGGAAGGAAAGAGGGGGGTGGGGGGAGGGGAGGGGCACAAAGAAAACCAGAGAGAAGGTGACAGAAGACAATTTGACTTTGGGTGAGGGGTATGTAACATAATCAAATGTCAAAATAATCTGGAGATGTTTTCTCTGAACATATGTACCCTGATTTATCAATGTCACTGCATTAAAATTAATAATACAAAAAATAGCTATGTAAAAATAAAAAAAATTTTAAAAAGACAGATTAACAGTCAGTCAGAGTAGTCATGGGGATGTAAATACAAGATAGGAAATATAGTCAATAATATTGTTATAACTATGTGTGGGGTCATATAGGTATTAGACTTATAGAGGGATCACTTTAAGTTATATAAATGTCTAACCACTATGCTGTACACCTGAAACTAATATGATATTGAATGTCAACTGTGATTGAAAAAACAATCCAAATGGATGCACTGCAAAATATAAAAATTAAAAAGTTTAATTAATACTTCAACTCTCTTTTAACCTCCGTTGACCGTATCTCATCAGGTTTGTCCCTGTAATACATTGTTTTCTTGCCCTGGCCCAACTTCCCTTTGCAAAGAAATCTATGGCATCAGTATGCATCTTTCCATCTCCCCCCTACTACCACACCACTTTAGAAAACTGGATATTTTACAAGAGAAAATAAATCTGCCTCTTGGAACCTTAGTTACATAGTGAACAACACTCATTTATTCCCTATTGAGCAATATTTATTTGTTTGTTTATTCCCCATGGTCTGCAAATGACAATACAGACATCTCAAAATTTTATGAGCACATTACCCATATTGCAAAGGGGTCATTTTAATATATCTCATATTGCATAGCATATGTTTGGCAACTTCACCCAAACCCTCACTTTGTATGTGCTCATGTAATATAAACTAAACCTTGATATTTGTTATGAAATCAGCTATAATAAGAATACTGCACTAGACTCCAAAGTAAGGATTTTGTACTCTCTACCCCCACTGCTTAAAATACAAAGTCTAAGTTATTTACTCCTCAGGTGGCAAAATAACAGCTAGTCTGAATTTAGTAAACAGATCTCATATTTGCCAGCATGTTATTTGAAAGGTTTAGAATTTGGAGATGTTCAGCAGAGCATGCCTGCTCCAGTTAGATTCTTTTCACCACTCCTTTTTCTACTATAATTATTGTGACAGACCATCATTTCTGGTCTGTCCCTTGAATATATTTAAATCTGTACCTCATTCTCTGTTAACTTTATAACCTATATTTATCATTCTCCACCACCCTCCTCATCTCCAACTTCTTATAAGACTTTCTTTGCCTCACTTTAATTTAATTATTTTTTAACTGGAAAATACAAAATGTGCTTCAATAATAGCAAGCTTTCACTTCTAACATAGGTTCAGTGGCCCCAATCTCCTCAATCTTCATCAATATAATGAGTATAATGAGGAAATCCTCCAGGTCTTTCAGACAAGATGGTGGTCCATGCAGATATAGACATTTCATTATCTTGCTACAAATGCTTAAAACTTTGGGATGAAATACTTTTTAGAAATCTGAAAGAGAAAGCTGACCAAAAAAGAAGAAAAGAGAATTTTCCTAGACAAAGTCATAAAAAGTGCCAAGCAAGAGGAATTTCTTCACCATCCACAGGGATACCAGAATCAGATACACACCCTAGGACCTAGAGTACTTTTGGACAGAGATTGAAGTTACAACCATAAGGTCTAATGTCTGAACAGGGCTTGCTACCTAAAGCTAGGAATGAAGAATATAATTCATAATTCTGCACTCACAGGACCCATGGTTGTACTGAGGATGAGCCAGTCAGTTTGGGCTCTGAGGAGAACTAAAGTCCTTCGCCTGTGCCAAAATTGGGCAAGGTGACCAAAGTTAGACTACCAAAATGATTAACAAATGCTGAATCAAGTACTACCTTAGAAAATGACCTATGATCAGTAAATTTCAGAGAACATTTTGAACTATTCCATAGTGGTGCCTATATGACTCAAAGCATATGTGGGATTTCAATGAAAGACTAACCCATTAAGGATGAATTTACTAACCAAATGCCCGAAGATGTAAGAAAATATAACAACGTAAATAAAAGGAAGAAAATGTTACAAATCAGAGACTCCATTCTGACAAATAAAGGAAATAGAGAAATTTTCAAGGACCTTATTATAGATTTTAAATGGTTAAAAAAAAGAGACTCCATAAAACAACACTAAGATATAATGGAAAAAAGAACGAACCAATTTGAAAAATAATAATATAGATATTCAAATATAAACAATATCTAATCTTTAAAATTTGTAAAAATCTTTTTCTTTTTTTTAGGAAGAGAGAGAGGGAGGGATAGACAGGAAGGGAGAGGAGCAAGAAGCATCAACACGTAGTTGCAGCATCTTAGTTGTTCATTGATTGCTTTCTCATATGTGCCTTGGTCAGGGGGCTCCACCTGAATCAGTGACCCCTTTCTCAAGCCAGAAACCTTGAGCTTCAAGCCAGAGTCCTTTGAGTTTAAGCCAGCAAGAATGGGTTCTGTCTATAATCCCATATTCAAGCTGGTGACCCCGCACTCAAACCAGATGAGACCATGTACAAGTGGTGACCTCAGGTTTTTTACCTGGGTCCTTGGTGTTCTAGGTTGAAGTTCTATCCACTGTGCCACTGCCTGGTCATGCTATAAAAAATATTTTAATAAAGTCTTTAAAAAATTTTAGTAGAGTCTGAAATGAAAACTAGAAACTGCTGAAAAGAAAATTTATATGTGTTGAAACCACCCAGAATGTACCCCAAATTAACAAAAAGATAAAAAATATACCAAGGAAGTTAAATAGCAAGAATGATTAAAAAATAAAGAAGCAAAGTGATAATTCTGGTTAAATCTGTAGCATTAAGACAACCTCATGCATATATGCTATATTTGCTAACCACATAATCATTAAATGTTTGATGAACATTGCCCTGTGTAGGGTAAAGAAAAAGAAAAACCAATAAGAACCTCTGACTTCAAAAGCATTAAAATAGCTAGCAGAACAATAGTAATAGTAGCAATGATTATATTACAATTATAACTTACAGAAATTTGGTTATGCAAGGTGAATAAGTCCTAGAGGTCTATTGCACAGCATGTTGCCTATAGTTAACAGCACTGTATGGTATGCAGTTTCTCTAAAAAACTATGACTGATGCATGGGAGCAGAGGTCCCATGAGCTATCATTTGCAAGCGGGAGGACCAGGAAAGCCTGTGATGCAATTCAGCCTGTGTCCGAAGGGCTGAGGGCCAGCGGAACCAACAGCACAAGTCCCAGTTCAAGACTGAAGGCCTGAGAAACAGGAGTGCCAATGTCCATCGGTGGGAGACAGTGAATGTTCCACTCAAGCAAAGACAGCAAATTCACTTTTCATTCAACTTTTTATTCTACTCAGGCCCTAAATGGGTTGTAATATGCCTCCTGCACTGGCCATCTTCTTTATTTACTCTGCAGGTTCAAATGCTATCTCTTCCAGAAAGATCCTCACAGACACACCCAGCACTCGGGGCATTAGCTTAGTCAGGTAACACATAAAATTAATCATGATATTTTATTTACAAATTTGCTAAGAGAAAGCATAGATTTTATGTTGTATTCTTATCACAAAATAACAACAACAACAATAACAATAATAATAAAGGAACCTTTTAGAGAGGATAGATATATTTATAGCATAGATTATGGTGATGCCTTCATGGATGTATAGTTATCTCCAAATTCATCAAGCCATGTTCATTAACTATGCGCAGAACTTGGTATGTCAATCATTTCTCCCTAAAGTGATTTTTTTTAAATGCCTTATTGTTACCTTTTTAAAAATCTAGCAGCTGACAATACTTGAGAAAGTATTGTCTCCATTCTGTGAGGTCAAACTTTACAAAACTGGTGACTGTGTTTTTAATAACAAAATTGAAATATTGTAAGAATTAATAATACTTGGATATAAAAATTATAACTTTTGGGATAAAGCTAAGAAAAGTCCTAAAAAACAATAGAAGGTAGTAAGAATTTTGGATTTTAAAAAAAGTATTCCAAATTTTATATCATGATATCTGTGTTTAATTTGTTTCCACCTACCCCATTGCATTTGCCTTCTGCTCTCTAGTCTAACAAGTTTTTGTGCTTCACCTCTGCATTTATCTTCTGCTACTTCTTTGTTACTTAGAATGCCTCTTTCAGCCAAACAATAAGTATTATTTTTCTAAGCCAATATTTCTTGGCTGAGTCCTTTAGCATCAGCACTATCATAGATAACTATAAAAATGTCTCCCCAGATATCTGAATAAGAGCCTGAGGTGAGCTCTAGAAATTTACATTATCAACCTACTTGAGTAGTCTGTAGACACATTATATTTAATAAACCTCTCTACCCAAAGGTTCTCAATATATTTTTCCTTTTTTTTCCTTTTTCTTTTGTGACAGAGACAGAGAGAGGGACAGATAGGGACAGACAGACAGGAAAGGAGAGAGATGAGAAGCATCAATTCTTCATTGCAGCACCTGAGTTGTTCATTGATTGCTTTCTCATATGTGCTTTGCCCAGAGGGCTACAGCAAACCAAGTCAACCCTTGCTTAAGCCAGTGACCTTGGGCTCAAGCTGGTGACCCATGCTCAAACCAGATGAGCCCATGCTCAAGCTGAAGACCTCAGGGTTTTGAACCTGGGTCCTCCATGTCCCAGTCTGAAGATCTATCCACTGCGCCAGAGCCTGGTCAGGCTATATTTCCTGAAGAAATATAAAAGAAATATAAAAGAAGTTTTCCTATATCTACTCATTCTAATTTATTTTTGTGCACACAAGAGAGAGAAAGAGGGAGAGACAGAAAGGGAGAGAGATGAGAAGCACCAACATGTAGTTGCAGCACCTTAGTTGTTCATTGATTGCTTTCTCATATGTGCCTTGACCGGGTGGGGGGGCTCCAGGTGAGCCAGGGACCCCTAGTTCAAGCCAGTGACCTTAGGTTCAAGCCAGCAATCTTGGGCTTCAAGCCAGCAACCTTTGGGCTCAAGTCAGCGACCATGGGGTCATGTCTATGAACCTGCACTCAAGCTGGTGAGCCCACACTCAAGCTAGTAACCTCAAGGTTTCAAACCTGGGTTCTCAGCATCCCAGGCAGACAGTCTATCCACTACATCACTATCTGGTCAGGCTATACTCATTCTAAATTATCCTAGCCACCTAAAAATTGTAATTTCAGGGTCAGCTGGAACAACCTCATTCTCTCCACATTGTCCAAGGATACTACTTATTACCAAGACAAATAAACACTGACACTGAAGAACAGAATCATACCAATTTACTCAGCTTTCCCAGAATGTGGAACATCCACCCAATCCTTAAAGAATCTGCAGTAGCTCACTTTAGACTTTCCTTCCCAGATCTCATTGATTGCATTAAAATGAGGCTTTCTTTCGTGAGAGCCAAGAGAAGTACCCAAGGAGGATCCCGTGTGTGTATCCGGCAAGGACAGTGCCATTACTCTCACTAATCTCTCTCTCTAAGTGCGTAAGCTTGGGATATTATTTATAATGGGAAAACATGCAATTGGTAACCTGGGTGATAATGGATGTTTTTTAATATCAAATCTGTTAGAGCCAATTTGTACTTCAAGGCCTTTAAAACCACTTGATTAGGTTTCCTCCATTTGCTTGTCCACACTGGGACACATTTTATCATGCTCATAAGCCAGAAAAAATCTATCTGTGGTCTTTCCTGATCAGGCAGATGAGAGTACAGAACTGCTGCAGGAGCAAAAGCCCTGCTGTGTATAATGAAACTGTGAGATTGCAATTCTCCTCTCTAGACACTCCACCTGCCACTGCATCACCCAGCGCTTTGCATCCCCTCCTCCCCGAGCCCCTTGTGCTTGCCGGTGAGTACTCTGCTCCTTTCCATTTCGACCTCCTGCTTGTCTCTATGGAGTTCAGAAGACAAGGATATCTATAAAGCTGTAATGACAGCAATTACAGGTACACTCTGGAGAAAAAGCTAACCACAGCATTTTCATTGGACTCAGCCCACACAGTCTCCTTTTATTCCCCACATGGTCCACAACATGATGTTCTATAGAGAATAAACCAAGATTCAACAGAGCAAAGTTGTGCCTAAGACACTGAGACTATATGAAACCCAGGGCAGTAGGCAAATGGGCAGGTTGTGAGAGAAATTTGAACTCAGCATAGGGTAATTCAATCATTTTAATTCTCAGTTTCTTCATCTGTAAAATAGGGACATTTGCAATGTGATACAAATGTGGGGTTATGTACTAACCATAAAGCATTACTGTGTATTATGCATAAGTAGATCACCACCTACAAGGAACTTGTCACAGAATAGTTTCCATAGTGGTGAGGTTGCATGAGACTATAGAATATATCTTAGTCTTCTTGCGATGTCATAACAAAATATCATAGACTGGTTGGCTTAAACCACAGAAATTTATTTTCTCAGTTCTGGAGACTGGAGATTCAAGATCAGGGTGCCAATATTGTCTCTTTCTGTTGAAAGTTCTCTTCTTACCTTGCAGATATCTTCCAACTGTGTTCTCACAAGGTGGAGACAGAGAGAGAGAGAGAGCATGAGCAAGCTCTCTGGTTTCTCTTCTTATAAAGGCACGAATGCCATCTGTCATGAGAGCTCCACTGGCATGACCTCATCTGCACCTAGTTATCTCCCAAAGATTCTATCTTCAAAAACCATCACATTGGGAGTGAGGGCTTCAACATATGAAATTCAGAGGGACACATTCATCCTTGAACAGAACACCACCATGGCCCATCTCCCATTTGACCCTAATGTTGAAACTGGTACTAGATACTTTTAAACTGAAACTTTAAAACTTCCTGGAACTGCTTATTGGAGAAATCTAAAATTGTTCTTAAATCATATTCTTTTTAGATGACTGTATAACAATCCTAAACTCAGGAGTATGCACCATTAATGTCTCTAATAGAAGGGGGTGGGTGAGATAGTTGTTCTTTCACTACGGATTCAAGGTAAACAATAAGGGGAGGTCATGTATCCTACTGTTGTAGAATGATTTCAGTTTACCCTGGAGAAAAATCCTAGGAAAATAAAAGCAGTTCTCCTATCTTCAATTCATATAATCCAGCTGTCGTGTTGGAGCAACCAGAGCAGAAATCAGAGTGCTTTCACATCTCACCAGAAGTCTCATGTAAGGAGGTACACGGTGAATTGGATTATGCCCCCACCCCTACTGAGGGGGGGAAAAAAAAAAAAATAAATATATATATATATATATATATATATATATATATATATATATATATATATATTGCAAACCTATCTCCTAGTATCAAAGAATGTAGCCTGTCTTAGAAACAGGTTCTTTGTAGATATAATTAGTTAAGATGAGGTCATACTGGAGTAAATTGGGCCTCTGCTTTAGTCTGACTGGTGTCCTTATAGAAAATGGCCATGTGAACTAGGGGCACACAGTGAAAACATCTTGTGAAACATAGATGGGAGGGACATATTTATAAGCCAAGAAACATCAAAACTTGCCAGCAAATGATCGGAAGCTAGGAAGAGGCAAGGAAAGACTTCCTTGAGGTTTCAAATGGAGCATGGCCCTGCTGTTATCTTGATTTGGGACTTCTAGCCTCCAGAACTATGAGCCAATAAATTTCTGTTGTTTTAAGCCAGTTAGTACAACAATACTAGAAAACAAATATATAAGGAAGCAGGTTTGTGGCTAAAAATAAGCAAAAGATTCTCTGCCTTACAGTGGGCAATCAATCTACTTTAAAGGAGTCAAAATTAACACCTTTCCTTCCTTTAGAATGTACTGGGTAAAAAGCAATACTAAAGTTAGCAAGATAAGGCTCAGGATTCTTCCAGTGGGCTCTGGGGTTTTGTCTTATAGTAAGGACAATCCCCAAGGGATGAGAAGGACAATTCTCATTCCAGAAAGGTTACACACTGGCACAAGTCTTTTCAAACTTGGAGAGTCTCTGGTTCTCAGAAATGGGCAGTTCTATGGGACATTGCTCATATTTGCCTCTGGGGTGGCACAATGTTTCAGGCAGTGCTGCTGGTGACTGGGAATTGGTGGAAAGTGGAGGGGATGTGAGCTTACCTTTGATTTAGCTACACAGAGCATCAGGCCTTGCCTCCCAGCAAGCTACTATGCTCTGAATACTCCCCTCTCAGCCTGGAGACATCTAGTGTTCCTTATTCTACCACTAGGTATCGCCTCCTCCCAAGAAAATGACCTAGAGACCCAATTAAAAGTACTCCTCTCCTTGGTCTGGTTCATATTCCTGTTACCCTGCTTACTGGTTTCCTAAATTTTCCACTCCCCTTAAAATTCCAGACCCCTCTCTGAAACCTCAGCCTGGCTTTGGGCTTTCCTCTTCCCCTCCCTTGCCTGGCAGATCTATTCTGGTTTTCCAATCCCTGCTTTCTCTCTGCCATGGGTACTAGACACCCCTGCTTGGAGCTGCGTGTTCAGCTCCCCTCTCCCACCACTGACTCTGACCACCCCATTTTTATTAGTCTAATCTCCCACCTGCTGCTCAGATGGTTCTCAGGACTTGCTTTCTGACTCATTATGTTTTGTCCCCCAGGTCCTTTTACTCATTTGCTTACATCAACACTGAAAAAGCATTGACATTCTTTAAAAAAATATATCCTCATAAGTTGATAGTGTTTACTTCTTCAGAAGAATCGCTGACTTCTGGCTGGGATGTTCAGGGGTAAATATATAGACCAGTGGTGGGATTCAGCCAGTTTGCTTCAGTTCAGCAGAACAAATGCCTAATTTTTTGTTCAGTTTGGCCAACTGGATGTTAAAGTGATACTTCTAATCAGGGTTCTCTTTCAGGTGGGCTCCTGGGTAGCCGCCCAATGTGGAATTCACAGATTTACATTACTTACTCTTTTTTTTTTTTTTGTAATTTTCTGATGTTAGAAACGGGGAGGCAGTCAGACTCCCGCATGCGCCCATTCGGGACCCACCCAGCATGCCCACTAGGGGGCGATGCTCTGCCTGTCTGGGGCATTGCTCCGCTGCAACCAGAGCCATTCTAGCACCTGAGGCAGAGGCCTTAGAGCCATCCTCAGCACCCAGGCCAACTTTGCTCCAATGGAGCCCTGGCTGCAGGAGGGGAAGAGAGAGACAGAGAGGAAGGAGAGGGGGAGGGGTGGAGAAGCAGATGGGTGCTTCTCCTGTGTGCCCTGGCCGGGAATCAAACCTAGGACTCCTACATGCCAAGCCAACGCTCTACCACTGAGCCAACCGGCCAGGGCCCATTACTTACTCTTTTTTAACATTCATCTGTGCAACAGCATAGTCTAAGCACCAGTAGTAATGTTCATTCCATCCAGAGGTGAAAAAAATTGCAGGTGAGGACGTCAATCAAGAGGCAATATGGAAATATCTTAACAGTTTTATTGTTTTTTGTCAGGTATTACTTAATATTCTTTCATTAATTATTTTAAAACTCTTAAAACATAATGTACCTCTTTTATTGTTCTTATTTAAGTATTAAATGCATGAAATAATAAACTACCATTTGGTATATCATTTTTTTATACCTAAAATGATCATTAGGGCAGAGAACCAGTTCCTAAATTATTTGAACCCCACCACTGGTATAGACTATTGCAAGTAGTCAACTTGTCACCCCTATAACTATCTTCAAATTTAGTTGGGCATAAGGACAAACAAAGAATAACTCTTCTTTTGCTTATGGAATGGAGAAGACATGGCGTGCTCTTATTGACTGAACTCTGAACTGTACATATCCTGGACCAGCTCCAGACAGAGGTGACTATCTCCTTAACAGTAAAAACAAATAAATAAACGAACAAACAAGAAAAACATTTAGAAGGGGGCTAAAGAGCCGGACATTGTGAAAAAAACACTTGCTAATTTCTGTGCCCCTATCTGTTCTGCCATGACAGCTCACTGGGGAGACTTTAATAGGCTGCCTGAGAAAGACAACAAAATGACTAATTCAGGCACTGAATGTGGTAGACTAAAAGTTAGTGTCCCATGTCATAATCTCAAATTTGATAATATTTGGAAGTGGGGCCTTCAGAAATTAATTAGATTTAGATGTAATCCTGAGTGTGGAGCCTCCATGCTGGCATCAGTGTCCTTAGAAGAAAATGAAGACACTAGAATGTGTTCTCTCTCTGTCTCTCTCCCACCTGCCTCTTTCTTTATCCCTCCAGCTCCCAACATATGAGAATATTGCAAGAAAGCAGTCACCTGCAAGCCGAGAATGGAACTCTCACCTAAACCAGACTATGCCAGCACCCCAATCCAACAGTATTTTTTACTACATCCCAAGCTGTCTAACACACAGATAGACTACCTTTACAGATTATCAAATCACTAAAACAAATTTTTATATAAAAAGCAGAGTAAAGAGAGCTTGGCACAGATAACCAACAAGTTTATATGAGTAGTGGGGTTGACAATTCCTATAATAAAGCAATGGGTTGATGAACCGATGGTATGATCAAGAAGCATCACTCTGTACTCTGATCACGGGGGCACAGGAAATACATGGAAGGCCAAGAAATAACAGATGCCACAAGGACAATAAGAAGACAAAAAAATTTTGAATACATCACAATTTTGCCTAGGGAAGTTTTTTCAATACTGTTTTTGCACAACTTTGCTCCTCTGAGCCAGAATAAATTGAATCAACCCAGGTGTTTTATAGTCTAGCTAGCTGGGTGAGGCAGCCAAGCTTAGACAACCAAGGACTTCTGAGCATGTGATATGTGGCTGTAAATTCAACCCACTCTTTAGATTAAGAGTGAGCATCCAAACTGATGCAACTTCAAAAAAGAAGGTGTGGATTTAAAATTTTTTTCAGCACACTCTATTCTGGCTTAATAGTTTATTTTTTATCTGAAAGTAGCTTTATTTCCAAAAGTTTGAAGAATCAAAATTACTGTTGTGAAAGAAATGTCCATCAGTTCGGTTCAAGCTAGTATTTGGTTATATAGCTGGATATCTCTTTTGTGAGCATCTATCACTTTAATAGGAAATAACTGAAGAGGAAAAAAGGATCACATGTTAGTATTTATTTTATTTATTTTAAAAGGTTCTAGCCCCTCAGTCCCAGAAATTGTTTCTTTACCTCATCCTTCTAAGTCATATTTAATATACTTCAGAAGCAACACCTATTTGGTGTCACATAATCTATTTAGCAGAATAGAGTTGTTTTATTACCCAAGACTGTTTTCCTCTGTGATTTATACTCACTCGTAAAATTTGAAGGACTCCTTTTGTTGTATCATGTTTCTTTTTAAATCATTTTTTCATTCATGATACATCTCTTAAAAATCAAATGCATCTTAGAAGTTTCACTTATAAAAGAATTACTATTTACATATAAATGATGAAACTATAAATATGATCATCATAGGCTTCATGACTTTTATTTATAAAAACATTTCATAAGTTTTTCAACATTATGATCTAAGTTTTCATTGCATATCTTGTAATCGGTATTACAGAGTTGAAGAAACTGAGGAAGTAGTTAGTACATGATCGAAAATTGTTTCCCTGTCTCCTCTCTAACTTTTAGATTCTTGGACTCTTGGGTCTAAGGCTCTGGTGATCTTCTCCAGTAGATTACAAACACTAGTCCATTAAGAAGTATGTACCGATTGATGATGTAATTAGCTGGATCTGAGAAGTTGTTATTTTACAGACAGACAAGGTCATTGGAAGATACTTAGAATCTAATTTCAGGTCTTTTTAATTTCCACAAAAGAGCTGTGGCCAGTTACAGAAAAAGAATATCAAAATAATCAAGCATTCAATTAATCAAAGAAATATTTGTTAAAGGACGTTATCGGCAACTTCTCTGAGATGTTGCACACTCAAATCAGGGGAGAAATAGACACCAACTGAATCTGAAGAGTTTTGAGCAAGAATAGTTGCTATAAAAACAATTGGTAGCAAAATTCCATATTTTTAAAGTGATTCAAGTTGAATCAGTCTATCCAGCATTTAGTCAAAAAAGATTTGGAGTCAATGAGCTGTATCAGTTCCTGTGGGATAGGAAAGCTAACTTACTGTCACAGTAAGCTATTTTCTTAGTGACAAAGTGTTTTTCAACCCTGGCAAGGCTTAGAATTAAGTATATGGATGATTTACATTGCACTTTACTTTTTTTGTTAATTTTATTGAATTTTTTTGGGTGACACTGGTTAATAAAATTACACAGGTTTCAGGTGTGCAGCTCTATAATACATCATCTGTATAGTGCATTATGTGTTCACCTCCCCAAGTCAAATCTCCCTCCATCACCATCTGTCGCCCTTTACACCCCTCCACCTCCTGTCCTTTCCCTCCTGCAAGCCCCACACTATTGTCTGTGTCTATATGGTTTTTTTTGCTTAATTCCTTCACCTTTTTCACCCACTCCTGCAAACGCCATCCCCTCTGATAGCTGTCAGTCTTCTCTGTATCTGTGAGTCTCTTTCTATTTTCTTTGTTAGTTTATTTTGTTTATTAGATTCCACATACAAGTGAAATTATATGGTACTTGTCTTTCTGTGACCAGCTAATTTTACTCACAAGATGAAAGAATTTAAATATGTTTTTAAAGGAATATAATAGACTAAGTTTAAAATGAGCCAAATTATTTAAAGAACTTTATTCATTTCCATTTGAATTGATTGAAAATTATCACCCTCCCCAAGGATCGTTAAAGTTTGCTAGATTTATAAATAGTATAATCCCATTTGTACATTAAATTTAAAGTCTTAAGAAAAACCATGTTTTAAACTATTACTTTAAAACTGAAAATTCAAAACTATTATTTTTAAACTAAATTACTTTTTTATTAATTTTAATAGGGTAATATTAATAAATCAGGGTACATATATTTAAAGAAAACATCTCCAGGTTACTTTGTCATTCAATTATGTTGCATACCCGTCACCCAAAGTCAAATTGTCCTCTGTCACCTTCTATCTGTTTTTCTTTATGCCCCTCCCCTCCCCCCCTTCCTCCCCTCTCTCCACCCCCCCCCCACTCCCAGTAACCACCACACTCTTGTCCGTGTCTCTAAGTCTAGTTTTTATGTCCTATCTATGTATGGAATCATGCAGTTCTTAGTTTTTTCTGATTTACTTATTTCACTCTATATAATGTTATCAAGATCCATCCATTTTGTTGTAAATGATCCAATGTCATCATTTCTTATGGCTGAGTAGTATACCATAGTGTATATGTACCACATCTTCTTTATTCATTCATCTATTGAAGGGCTTTTTGGTTGTTTCCATGTCTTGGCCACTGTGAACAATGCTGCAATGAACATGGGGCTGCATGTGTCTTTACGTACCAATGTTTTTGAGTTTTGGGACTATATACCCAGTAGAGGGATTGCTGGGTCATATGGTGGGGTTTTTTTTAGTTTTTTGAGGAACAACCATACTTTCTTCCATAATGGTTGTATTACTTTACATTCCCACCAACAGTGGATGAGGGTTCCTTTTTCTCCACAGCCTCTCCAACACTTGCTATTACCTGTCTTGTTGATAATAGCTAATCTAACAGGTATAAGATTTCTCTAATAACTAATGAAGATGAGCATCTTTTCATATATCTGTTGGCCATTTGTATTTCTTCCTGGGAGAAGTGTCTGTTCATGTCCTCTTCCTATTTTTTTTATTGGATTGTTTGTTTGTTTGTTGTTGAGTTTTATGAGTTCTTTGTATATTTTGGATATTAGGCCCTTATCTGAGCTGTTGTTTGAAAACATCATCTCCCATTTAGTTGGCTGTATTTGTTCTGTGGTCAGTTTCTCTTGCTGTGCAGAAGCTTCTTAGTCTGATGTAGTCCCATTCATTTATCTTTGCTTTCACTTCCCTTGCCTTTGGAGTCAAATTCATAAAATACTCTTTAAAACCAAGGTCCATGAGTTTAGTTCCTATGTTTTCTTCTATGTACTTTATTGTTTCAGGTCTTATATTTAAGTCTTTGATCCATTTTGAATTAATTTTAGTACAGGGGGACAAACTGTAGTCAAGTTTCATTCTTTTGCATGTGACCTTCCAGTTTTCCCAGCACCATTTGTTGAAGAGGCTTCTTTTAAAATTACTTTAAAACTATTACTTTATACATGAAAGCCATTATCACTCTTCTTCCACATCAACTCTGGAAAAAAAACCAATCACAGGAAATAAAATCACAAGGACACAATATCACTGTCAGGAATCCTTCTGCCTCTGTGTTGAGCAAATAACCAGTTCCCCCAAGTCAATTGTCCACTGTCTGAAGTAGCCAACCTGGCTGGTCCAGTCCTCCTGTCCTTTTTGTTCTTTCAGAAAGAAGAAAGAGGACAAAGCAACGGGGCCTTGACTTCTCTGAATCCCAAGATAATGCTGTTGGTCATAACAAAAGTAGGTGAGGGGGAGATCAATGAGGTTGGATATTTTCACTGTGAAAGACAAAATGCACCAGGCAATTAAGGAGATGAGTTCATTCAAGTTCTTGCATTAGAGAGGAAACATTCATTAATGAGAAATATTTCAAAGAAGAGAAAGAAAACAAAGGAATCCTTGAGGCTAGAGAAAGGTGGAGGTGGGTCTTGTCTTAGAATATACCAGGGCAAGGTGGTCTTTGTGGTTAGCCTAGCAATCAATTTCTCAGAACAGAGAATGGGTGGTGGGGTCAACCATGCTCGCTTTACAAAAGAACAGGATTCAAACAAAATTCAATATTTTGATTGTAAATACACTTTCATAAAACTAGATTTTCAACTATGGTTGTGACTTTAAAAATCACTGTTCTAGAAAAATCTAAACATATGGTTTTGTTTTTATCTTCTTTCCTTCTTTTCTTCCTTCCTTCCTTCCTTCCTTCCTTCCTTCCTTCCTTCCTTCCTTCCTTCCTTCCTTCCTTCCTTCCTACTTTCCTTCCTTATTTACTTCTTTTTTTCTTTTCATTTTCTTTACTAGAAATTTCGCCTATTTGAAATACTCTTAATAAAAAGCACATACAAAACAAAATGTTATGCAAAATTATTGCATTCAAAATTAATAATGTATGTCCTGTCTTGAAAATTACTCTTTTATTCTGAGCTGATGCACTCTATACTGCTTTCTTATTAAAACGTCCTGTCATTTAAAAAGTGATGGTGATATAGATACATTTTTATAAATGTCATTGTTTTTAAAATAAAAATGTTAATTACCATATATTGGTACTCTTAATTTTTGTTAATTAATTTAGTCATTAAAATCCAAAACCACAGGAGATATTTTTCTATAAAGTCATGCAGTTGGAAGGGCAACAAAGGCTTATAATTTACTGTCCAAGATTTTTTCTGAAGTGTTCTTTAATCATGTAAATATTCTAGAAGAATTAACATGTTTTATTAATACCTAAGTTTTCTTATCAGCTTCCAACTGGATGACCTGGGACATTTAAGGATTAGAATATCTTGGAGAGTAAAGGGAGAAAAAGAAAAAGGTTACCTTATGAGGAAGTGGAAGAATATTCATAATACACCTGACTTGCATTACAATTTTACCAAAGGCCATATTTAGGTGATACTTAGCAGTTCAACATTTTTAATCTTTTGTTTCTACATGCACAAAAAACAAACAATACACTTACTCAAACTTATTCTCCTGTATTCTAACTACAGAGAATTAGAGTTACAGAGGTGAAAGGTGAAGGGTTCCATCCAGGAAAATCAATTAAAACCAAAGTCAGAGCAGGGGTTTAGCCGTTAACAACATGGACCAGATTAAAGGTAGCCGGCAAGTGTAGTGGAAAGACCTACTTGGGGGACGGGCAGGCAAGCAAGATAAATCCTACCAACAGCCATGTAAATCCTACAGCCATGGCTAGAGACAAATAGTCAATATCAAGCTCATTCATGGTGAGCAAAATATGTAAGTACAAATCAGAAGTCAGTGTTGAGTAAATGAAACACAAAGAAAATGTACTGGCATACATAGTCAGGATGCCATCTCCTTGGTGTATCGCATAGAAGAAGATAGACTTTATGAGGATCAAGAGGAGAAAACTGAGACATGCACTCATGTAAAATAAAATGAAATAGAAACGCGGTTAACTACAGCACATGGCCTGATCACCAGACAAAATAAGACCAATAATGTGGCTGGCTTGATACAAAACCTATAGGTCTAGAATACCTACAAATTTCCCATTGGGAGCCAAAGGAGTTTTCTAACCCAGAGCGACCTAGGTCTTTTAGGAAAGGTGACTCAAGTTACAGAGAATAGAGGAGGTTGTAGCAGAAATGAATAATGGTTTTAAAATCAAAACCGCGTTGCAGTTCATTCGGGCACCTGAAGCAAAGATTAAAGACAATGACCAGGAAAGCTTTGAGGACCATTATTCAAAGATAAAAGATTATTATGTTTTACCAAGTCATACGCTTTTTTATATATTTCCTATCCACAAAAAGAATTGACTTCAAAATGTAGGAAACTCCAAGACCAGGATGGAGAAGAGAAAGTATCTTAATGGCATGGGGAGATACTACATATTACAAGAATTCCACAGTATTTTCCAAGTCCTGAGCTATGCTAGGAGGAAAAACAAAACTGTAACAGAAAAAAAATGCAATTTTGTTGGAGCTTTCATAATGTCTTGATCATATTGACTAGGTGGTCAAGCTAAATCAAAATGTATATTTTTTCACTGGGAGCTAAGATGTTTCTAGAAACACTTTTCCATAAAAATATTTAAGAGAAAAATAATAGAGTTAGCTATGGATAAGCGTACAGCCTTCTCCCAGAAAGCATCTCTTAAAGAAGTCCCTTCTGGTATTAAAGTTTTCCTCTTAGCTTAAACCCTGAAAGATAATTTACTCTTGAGCCAATCAAACTAAGTAGGCCTCAGAAGCTCTACCTATTCCCCTAAAATGAATATCTTAATTGAAGTCATAGCTTAAGCATACAAGATTTGTATTTTAGTGTATTGCATGATATGTTACATGCAGCAAGACATAGGAAAAACTGCATTAAAAATTACCTTCTCCTCCCCTCTAAAAGTTCAAATTATTTGACTTACTTGATATTGCAGGAGAAAAACTGGAAGAAGCAAGAATGGAAGAAAAATAACATTTATTGGCTATCTGCTCTATAATTGGCAGGCTGTTAAGTCACTTATACTTATCTCAATTTATTCCTCATGTCTCATTTATTCATCATCTATTCCTAGATTAACTATCTCATTCATTCCTCATTAGCTTTTCTACATGTATTATCTCATGTATTTCTCATAACAGCCTAGGGGTCAGATGTTTTCATTCAAGTTTTATAGCAATAAAAATCTGAGGCTCAGATGTATTAGATAACAAGTCAAAAATCACAGTTGATAAGTACCAGAGAGAAAACGTTAACCTAGACTTAATAGAATGCAAAATTTCTTCTCTTCTAACTAACATTTGGCTGTGTTTTAGAAATCAACTCTCTATAGAAGGCATTTGTATAATATGTCCAACATGAACATGAAGTAATTTTCTGTATCACCCTAGTAGACCATCAAAAAATGCTATCATAGAAATAAATTTATTTTTGGTACTTTTCTAATCCCATTTCTTTTTTACTTCTCCCAATTCAAATAACTCCCCTTCTACAAAGCATTTCCTGAATTTTGCTTTCTGGGTCTACCGTTGCCTCTCCTCTACATTAGGTGCACATCTGTTTGAAGACCAGCATATTAGTTAGGATGAGGTATGGCTGCATATAACAAAAAGTCCAAATGGTATGCTTAAATAAGAGAGAAGCTTCTTTAAAACTCATGTGAAAGAACAGAGATAGGCATTCAGGACTGGTATAGCAGCTTCATAAGCCTACCAAACTTTTTCTATAGTTCTTTTCTACCATCCTTAGTATGTACATCTATCTCATTCTCAAATACGCCACATGGTTCAGGTTCAACATGCCAGCTGGAGCTCAGATTATCATGTCCACATTTTTTTTTAATTACAACCTTTAAAAAAGAGTATTTCGACGTCAGAGTAATGGCGGGGTAGGAAGCGATACCGATAAATCTACCCCAAAACTCAACAAGATCTTCAACCAGAAACAGAAAAACCTATACTTGGAGCCTCCAGATGATTCGCAATACACCCAAAGGTATGGTCGAGTGAAAAATTGGCTAAATATATAACCAAACCCCGAAGGAAATAAGGAGTAAGAAATGCTCCGCCTTCCTCACTAACCTAAACAGGGCGGCTTTCTCTGGTAACTGTGAATATAGAAACGGAGGCAGGCAAAGGGGGTGAATAGATCCAGGCCACGGCACAAACGGCTGAACCAGGCTGTGGCACGGAGATCCAAGCCAAGGAAAAACTGATCCTGTGGCAACCCGGGCAATACAAGCTAACACTCGCGCCAAACCCAAACAAAGAAAGACAAGTGGGGCAGCCATTTTACCCGTTCTCCTGGTCTGTGCGCAGTTAGTGGGCGAGAGATTTCTTCCTAAGCCCCGGAAGTGGGTGCCCGTGTTACCCCACAGAGAGGCAGAGTCAGAGGCCTTCCTGTGGGCCGAAAGCAGAATCTCTGGGCAGCCCCAGTGCCCTGGGAAAGCCGCGCACGGGAGGGAGCGAGAACTCATTCCAACGGTGGAAATTTTCCGTGCTGGAGGGGGTTTCACTCAGAGGAAAATGCGGCCGGCCTCATATCCTGGTCTGCACGCGCACATAGGGAGTGAGAGATTCCTCCGAGTGCCTCAGCAGTGTGCGCCTGTGTTATCGCACAGAGGGGCAGAGTCAGGGGCCTTTGTGTGGGCCAAAGCGGAATCTCGGGCCGCCCCAGCGCCTTGTAAAAGCAGCGCACGGGACGAAGCGAGAGCCAATTCCAACGCTGCAACTTTTCCATGCGGTTGGGGGTTTCACTCAGAGCGTGAGACTGCTGGCCGGATATCCTGGTCTGCGTGCGCAGATAGCGAGAGTTTCCTCCAAGCGCCCCGGAAGTGGGCGCCCGCCTGTGTTACCGGACAGAGTGGCAGAGCCAGAGGTTTTTGAGTGGGCGAAAAGCCCACCTGATTATGCTAGCAGCTCTGACTGACTGAGCCTTACCCAGAGCCCTGTGCTGAGTGGAAATAGAGTGGGGAGTGGCCAGCTCTTTGAGCCTCTTACGATCCAGGCAGAGGCAGCAGCAACCCCATAGCTGGATTATCAGGCTACTAATTGAGGAAGGAAAGACTAGGAGAAAGGCTCCAGGAACACGGACTCTCTCACTGTCGGAGCCTATAAATGCTAATGAGCCTCGACTGCCAACGAGACTAAAGCACAATACATGACATTGCCATAGAGACTTATCAACTGCAAACCTCTCCCTGAGCGTGCCAAAGGGGCAGAACCCGGGGTACAGAGTCACCGACCAGGAAGAGGGAGAGAAAAGAAAAATCAAGAAGATAACCTCTCAAAATCAAGAATAATCTGCAGACTTTATAACCTATCCCATTTTATTATATTTGTTCGTTTGTTTCTCTTATCTTCATTCTTGATACTTTTTTTCCTCCTCCAATTTGGCTGATTAACTCTCTGCCGGTCTTAATCTCTCCTCTCCTTGAACTACACTACCCATTAGTGTTACATCTCCCATTATCTTTTCTCTCCTCTTCCTTTCTCTCTATGAGGGTTGCACTCCAAAACCCTTAACTCTCTCTCTCTCTCTCTCTCTCTCTCTCTCTCTCCTTTATTTTTTCTTCTTTTAGTGGTTCCCTCTTTTTTTCTCTCTCTTTCTTTTCTCCCTCTATATTAGTTTCTTCCTTTCTCCTTTACATCTCCTCTCATTCAAACCTCAATAACAAACAAATTATCTTATCTGGGACTCAAACTTATGTTTATGGCATATTGGGGGTTTTTTATTTCACCTTTTTAACTCACTAGCAGTGCTCCCATCCCTGGCTCTCCATTTAATCTAGTTCTAATTCCACTAAATACAATAGTAATTTTTTAATTTGTCCCCCTATTTTTCTGTTTTCCTCTTATTCCTCTCATCATAACTCTTAGACAACCAACACCTAAAAGCAAATCATTTTATACTTGACCCAAATTTTTTCCTTATTTGCTTTTTGTGGGTCCATACCCCCCTTTTTTTTTTTTTTTTTTTTTTTTGCCCCTTTATTACTTTTCCCCAATTCAGGCCCTCCATCACAGGCATTGTTTGTTATATATAATTCACAGTTCACCACAAGATTTTCTCAAGAAAGAGGGGAGAGGAGAGGAGAGGAAAAAAGGAGGGGGGGAATAATTTCCTTTTTTTTTAATTTTTATTTTATTTTATTTTTCTTTATTTCATTATTAATTTTTAAAAAAAAAAAACAACTCTTTTCGATTTATTTTTTTATTTTTTTAACTTTTTATTCTTTATTAAATCTCATTAATACTATCAAGAAAACCACCCTCAGATGCCATTAAGGAAGAGAAAATCAAATATCATGGATACAAAAGAAAGAGAGGTAACACAGCTAGATGAGGAAAAATCTATGGAGAAAAAATTTAATATATTGGAAACCTTGGAGCTAAATGACAGAGAATTCAAGATAGAAATCCTAAAAATCCTCGGAGATATACAAGAAAACACAGAAAGGCAATTTAGGGAGCTCAGAAAACAACTCAATGAACACAAAGAATATATGTCCAAGGAAATTGAAATTATAAAAACAAATCAAACAGAGATGAAAAACTCAATTCACGAGCTGAAAAACGAAGTAACAAGCTTAGCTAATAGAACAGGTCAGATAGAAGAGAGGATTAGTGAAATAGAAGACAAGCAACTTGAGGCACAACAGAGAGAAGAAGAAAGAGACTCAAAAATTTAAAAAAATGAGATAGCCCTACAAGAATTATCTGACTCCATCAAAAAGAATAACATAAGAATAATAGGTATATCAGAGGGAGAAGAGAGAGAAAATGGAATGGAGAACATACTCAAACAAATAATAGATGAGAACTTCCCAAGCCTGTGGAAAGAACTAAAGCCTCAAGTTCAAGAAGCAAACAGAACTCCGAGTTTTCTTAACTCCAACAAACCTACTCCAAGGCATATCATAATGAAATTGACACAAACCAACAGCAAAAAAAAAATTCTCAAGGCAGCCAGGGAAAAGAAGAATACAACATATAAAGGAAGGCCCATTAGATTATCATCAGATTTCTCAACAGAAACTCTACAAGCTAGAAGAGAGTGGACCCCAATATTTAAAGTCCGGAAAGAGAGGAACTTTCAGCCATGAATACTATACCCATCAAAGCTATCCTTCAAATATGAAGGAGAAATAAAAACATTCACAGATACAGAAAAGATGAGGGAATTTATCATCAGAAAACCCCCACTCCAGGAATTACCAAAGGGGGTTCTCCAATCAGATAAAAAGAACAAAAAAAAAAACAGAGCCACAAGTAAAAGCTCCAAGAAGAACACAATAAAACCAAATTTAAACTGTGACAACAAAAAGAAAGAGGGGGAGAAGATGGAGATTAACAGTAGCAAAGTACAATGGAGTGCAAAAGTACTCACAAAATAGTTCGCTACAATGAACAGGGTAGGGACCCTTTTCATTACTCAAAGGTAACCACCATTGAAAAAACCACCACAGAAGCACATGAGATAAAAAAGATAGCAACAGAGGAAAGATGTATGGAATACAACCAAATAAAAACAAAAGATAGAAAAATGAAAGAGAAGGATCAAACAAGACACAAAACTAACAGAAAGCAAGATATAAAATGGCAATAGGGAACTCACAAGTATCAATAATTACACTAAATGTAAATGGATTAAACTCACTAATAAAAAGGCACAGAGTAGCAGAATGGATTAAAAAAGAAAATCCAACTGTATGCTGCCTACAGGAAACTCATCTAAGTAACAAGGATAAAAACAAATTCAAAGTGAAAGGCTGGAAAACAATACTCCAAGCAAATAACATCCAAAAAAAAGCAGGTGTAGCAATACTCATATCGGATAATGCTGACTACAAGACAGGAAAAGTACTCAGAGACAAAAATGGCCATTTCATAATGGCTAAGGGGACACTGAATCAAGAAGACATAACAATTCTTAATATATATGCACCAAACCAAGGAGCACCAAAATATATAAGAAAGCTACTTATTGATCTTAAAACAAAAACTGACAAACATACAATCATACTTGGAGACCTCAATACACCGCTGACGGCTCTAGATCAGTCATCCAAACAGAGAGTCAACAAAGATATAGTGGCCTTAAACAAAACACTAGAGCACCTGGATATGATAGACATCTATAGGACATTTCATCCCAAAGTGACTGAGTATACATTTTTCTCCAGTGTACATGGATCATTCTCAAGAATTGACCATATGTTGGGCCACAAAAACAACATCAGCAAATTCAGAAAAATTGAAGTTGTACCAAGCATATTTTCTGATCATAAAGCCTTGAAACTAGAATTCAACTGCAAAAAAGAGGAAAAAAATCTCACAAAAATGTGGAAACTAAACAACATACTTTTAAAAAATGAATGGGTCAAAGAAGAAATAAGTGCAGAGATCAAAAGATATATACAGACTAATGAAAATGACAATACGACATGTCAGAATCTATGGGATGCAGCAAAAGCAGTGATAAGAGGGAAGTTCATATCACTTCAGGCCTATATGAACAAACAAGAGAGAGCCCAAGTGAACCACTTAACTTCCCACCTTAAGGAACTAGAAAAAGAAGAACAAAGACAACCCAAAACCAGCCGAAGAAAGGAGATAATAAAAATCAGAGCAGAAATAAATGAATTAGAGAACAGAAAAACTATAGAAAAAATTAATAGAACAAGGAGCTGGTTCTTTGAAAAGATCAACAAAATTGACAAGCCCTTGGCAAGACTTACCAAGGAAAAAAGAGAAAGAACTCATATAAACAAAATCCAAAATGAAAGAGGAGAAATCACCACGGACACCGTAGATATACAAAGAATTATTGTAGAATACTATGAAAAACTTTATGCCACTAAATTCAACAACCTAGAAGAAATGGATAAATTCCTAGAACAATACAACCTTCCTAGACTGAGTCAAGAAGAAGCAGAAAGCCTAAACAGACCTATCAGTAGAGAAGAAATAGAAAAAACCATTAAAAACCTCCCCAAAAATAAAAGTCCAGGCCCTGACGGCTATACCAGCGAATTTTATCAAACATTCAAAGAAGACTTGGTTCCTATTCTACTCAACGTCTTCCAAAAAATTGAAGAAGAAGCAATACTTCCAAACACATTTTATTAGGCCAACATAACCCTCATACCAAAACCAGGCAAGGATGGCACAAAAAAAGAAAACTACAGACCAATATCTCTAATGAATACAGATGCTAAAATACTAAACAAAATACTAGCAAATCGAATACAACAACATATTAAAAAAATAATACATCATGATCAAGTGGGATTCATCCCAGAATCTCAAGGATGGTTCAACATACGTAAAACGGTTAACGTAATACACCATATCAACAAAACAAAGAACAAAAACCACATGATCTTATCAATAGACGCAGAAAAGGCTTTCGATAAAATACAACACAATTTTATGTTTAAGACTCTCAACCAAATGGGTATAGAAGGAAAATATCTCAACATGATAAAGGCCATATATGATAAACCATCAGCTAACATCATATTAAATGGCACTAAACTGAAGGCTTTCCCCCTTAAATCAGGAACAAGACAGGGTTGTCCACTCTCTCCACTCTTATTTAATGTGGTACTAGAGGTTCTAGCCAGAGCAATCAGACAAGACAAAGAAATAAAAGGCATCCATATCGGAAAAGAAGTAAAGGTATCACTTTTTGCAGATGATATGATCCTATACATCGAAAACCCCAAAGAATCCACAAAAAGACTACTAGAAACAATAAGCCAATACAGTAAGGTCGCAGGATACAAAATTAACATACAGAAGTCAATAGCCTTTCTATATGCCAACAATGAAACAACTGAGAAGGAACTCAAAAGAATAATCCCCTTCACGATTGCAACAAAAAAAATAAAATACTTAGGAATAAACATAACAAAGAATGTAAAGGACTTATATAATGAAAACTATAAACCATTTTTAAGGGAAATCGAAAAAGATATAATGAGATGGAAGAATATACCTTGTTCTTGGCTAGGAAGAATAAATATAATCAAAATGACCATATTACCCAAAAAAATATACAAATTTAATGCAATTCCCATCAAACTTCCAATGACGTTTTTTAAAGAAATAGAGCAAAAAATCATCAGATTTATATGGAACTATAAAAAACCCCGAATAGCCAAAGCAATCCTAAAGAAAAAGAATGAAGCTGGGGGCATTACAATACCTGACTTCAAACTATATTATAGGGCCACGACAATCAAAACAGCATGGTATTGGCAGAAAAATAGACACTCAGACCAATGGAACAGAATAGAAAGTCCAGAAATAAAACCACATATATATAGTCAAATAATTTTTGATAAAGGGGCCAACAACACACAATGGAGAAAAGAAAGCCTCTTCAATAAATGGTGCTGGGAAAACTGGAAAGCCACATGCAAAAGAATGAAACTGGACTACAGTCTCTCCCCCTGTACAAAAATTAACTCAAAATGGATCAAAGATCTAAACATAAGACCTGAAACAATTAAGTACATAGAAGAAGACATAGGTACTCAACTCATGGACCTGGGTTTTAAAGAGCATTTTATGAATTTGACTCCACAGGCAAGAGAAGTGAAGGCAAAAATTAATGAATGGGACTACATCAGACTAAGAAGTTTTTGCTCAGCAAGAGAAACTGATAACAAAATAAACAGAAAGCCAACTAAATGGGAAATGATATTTTCAAACAACAGCTCAGATAAGGGCCTAATATCCAAAATATACAAAGAACTCATAAAACTCAACAACAAACAAACAAACAATCCAATAAAAAAATGGGAAGAGGATATGAACAGACACTTCTCCCAGGAAGAAATACAAATGGCCAACAGATATATGAAAAGATGCTCATCTTCTTTAGCTATTAGAGAAATGCAAATCAAAACTGCAATGAGATACCACCTCACACCTGTTCGATTAGCTATTATTAGCAAGACAGGTAATAACAAATGTTGGAGAGGCTGTGGATAAAAAGGAACCCTCATACACTGTTGGTGGGAATGTAAAGTAGTACAACCATTATGGAAGAAAGTATGGTGGTTCCTCAAAAAACTGAAAATAGAACTACCTTATGACCCAGCAATCCCTCTACTGGGTATATACCCCAAAAACTCAGAAACATTGATACGTAAAGACACATGCAGCCCCATGTTTATTGCAGCATTGTTCACAGTGGCCAGGACATGGAAACAACCAAAAATCCCGTCAATAGATGACTGGATAAAGAAGATGTGGCACATATACACTATGGAATACTACTCAGCCATAAGAAATGATGACATCGGAACATTTACAGTAAAATGGTGGGATCTTGATAACATTATATGAAGCGAAATAAGTAAATCAGAAAAAACCAGGAACTGCATTATTCCATACGTAGGTGGGACATAAAAGTGAAACTAAGAGACATTGATAAGAGTGTGATGGTTACGGGGGGGGGAGGGGGGAATGGGAGAGGGAAAGGGGGAGGGGGAGGGGCACAAAGAAAACTAGATAGAAGGTGACAGAGGACAATCTGACTTTGGGTGATGGGTATGCAACATAATTGAACGACAAGATAACCTGGACTTGTTATCTTTGAATATATGTATCCTGATTTATTGATGTCACCCCATTAAAAAAATAAAATTATTATAAAAAAGAAAAAAAAAAAAAAGAGTATTTCCATAAACCCCAACTAAAAACTTTTGCTTATACCTAGGGCTGTTGTAATAGAGTACCACAAATTGGGTGTCTCAAAACAACAGATACTTATTTTCTCACAGTTTTAGAGATTATAAATCTGAAACCAAGGTATTGGCAGAACGATGCTCACTCTGAGATGGTGGTAGAATCCTTTCTTGACTCTCTCTAGCTTCTGGCGGTGGCCATCACTTGGTGTTCCTTCACTTGTAAATCCATCACTGCAGTCTCTGCCTTTGTTGTCACATGGCATTCTCCTTTTGTTCATCTATTATATCTATCTACACGTGGCATTTTCTTCCATGTATCTGTGCTTCATCTCCTCGTCTAGTAAAGATACCTGTTACTGAACTGAGGCCCTGTCTTCTCCAATACGCACCCAATCTTAATCTAGTATATCTGCAAAGACCCTAGTTCCAAATAAAGTTACGCTCTGAGGTACTAGGGTTTAGGAATTTAACATCTCTATTTGGAGACACTAGTTCAACCTATAACAATCTCATTAGACAGGGCTTAGCCACATGGACACAATGATATCCAAGCAAGAAGGGAAATGTCATCTTTAGTTAGCTACATTGATATCCCAAAATAAAATGATATTATAACTAAGAAAGGCAAGAATAGGTATTGTTTTTCTGTTTTAAAAAATGGCATTTGTTATTATTGACTATCATTACAACAGTGTATGACACATTATAGACCTTGACTAAATACTTTTTGAATAGAAAGTATTTTTTGAATGGGTGTTTTAGAATTATCTTGATGAGGAGAAAGTTCATGGTAATAGGACAAATGTATAAAGTACAGTAAATTTAAAGCCTCACTAGAACTGGAAACTCCAGCTTTATTCAGAGAAGATATTCTTTACAAGTCTTGGATGTATCTTAACACTCTAGAATAAAAAGCCTGTTAAAAAATTATGAACCGATTTGCTTACAATCTAGAAACACTATGAGCCATGGGTAAGAAGACAGGGGCTTTCTGCCCACGCTCGATCAGCAGGTCTTAGAGGCTAGCAGTGGTTGGGCCTATGCAGGCCGAGCACACAAGACCTAAAAACAGAGCATGCAGCAGGGAGGCCTAGGAACCAAATGCAACTTGCAGAGATCCTTGGTGAGCACCGATGTTCTTGCCACCTTTGAAACATAGGATGATCCCAAATGGAAATATGTATTTATATTCAACTTTTTAGAAAACCTAAAAACCTGGCTATATTGATCACATGAACTAGATAGCATTTATTGACTGAATCAGGGTAGAGACTATCCCCTTCAGATGAAGCAAGTTCTCCTTATATTCCCAATGGCCCCTCTTCATAAATTTATGCTTTTTTCCTAATCTTTCAAGGATTTTTCACTCCTTGTCTAAAGCCACCTAGAAAACCTAATGTAGGTGATTATATATAAATTAAAGTATTAGTAACTAGAAAATAATAAAAAGCACTATAGTCATGAATATACAAAATGGAAAACTAAATTATGTAATATATATATATACTTCTTTCAGACTTCTTTCTCACTTCTAGTTGACAGTAGAAAGCCATTTCATGTTTTGGTGTTATGAACTGGTAAGCTGATTTAAAGGAAATAAATAATGGAAAAAACTAATGTGTGGTCCAAATAAAAAACAAGATGTGGATATATCTATTGACTAAATCTCTGAAAAATAATACTTATCAAACATATTGCCATACATTAATCATTGTGTTGGATTTTAGAAAAATAAATAAATAAAGACTGAAATCTCTGCCTACATAGATCTTCCTGTCTAGTGTGTGTGTTTGGAAAAAAATGGATGAGAAAAGAATAAACAAATAATTTAAAACAAAATAGTTCAGCTTTGACTGGCTGGCTCAGTGGTAGAGTGTTTGCCTGGCATTTGTATATCCTGGGTTTGATTCCCAGTCAGGACACACAGGAGAAGCAACCATCTGCTTCTCCATCCCTCCCCTCACCATTCCCTCTCTCTTTCTCTCTCTCTTTCTCTTCCCCTCCCACAGCCATGGCTCAATTGGTTTGGGCATATTAGCCCCAGGCACTGAAGATGGCTCCATGGAGCCTCCTCCACCTCAGATGTTAAAAATACCTAGGTTGCAAGCATGGCCCCAGATGGGCAGAGCATTGGTCCCACATGGGGGTTGCCAGGTCACGGAGCATGCAGAAGTCTGCCTCTCTATCTCTCCTACTTTGACTTAGAAGAGAATAAATAAATAAATAAATAATAAAAGTTTGATGTGATGGATAGCTTTAAGACTATAAAGCAAGAAAATTAAAACCTGAATCACTACAATTTTTAAAAAGGTAGTTAAGGAAAGTGTCACTTAGAACATAATACTTTCTAAAAATAAGAAAAAAAACCATGCAATGTCTTAGAGAAGAACCTTTAAAGCAGAGGGCAAACGAAGGTTAGAAAACAAAGTTGAGTGATGGGAGCATGATTGATATGTTCAAGGATGGAAAGGACAGCAGTGTCTGGATGGATGAGCAAAAGAGAGAGTAATAGGAGTGAGGCCAGGGAAGTTATGGGAGGGTGAGTCATGTAGGCCTTACATATCATTTCAAGTATCTTGGCTCTATTCTGAGAGATCTAGAAAGTCAAGGAGTGATTTGAGCAGAGGTACGATATTCTGATATTATATTTTAAAGACATCGTTTTTGTTGCTGTGTTGAGTTAGACTGTAGAAGGGGGAGGGAAGAGATAGGAATATTACTTAAAGAGACTATCCAGGCAATAGAGAATTTCAGCTTGGACCAAGGTAAAAGCAATGAGAATGATGAAGAGTCCTCATATTTGAAATATATTTTAAGGTAGGATTTGCTAATAGATTGTAGGTGACATGTAAGAGAAAGATGGAGTCAAAGATGGCTCCAAGTATTTTGGCCTAAGAAACTGGAGGATAAAGTCACCATTTAATAAGATGGAGAGAATTGAAAGACATCATGAGGGAGAGTAGAACCAGAGGGCTAGATTGAGAATTTACTTTAAGACACTTCAAGTTCCAGATGCTTACTAGATACTCAAATGGGTAAAGATAAATTTGGGGCTTCTACTGTATAAATATTTTCAAACCATGAGACTGGATGGCATTAAAAAGATAATTGTGAAAACAAAGAGAAGTAGAGTTCTGAAGACTGACCCACGCTACTCTGATATTTATAGTTTGAGAAGATAAGTAAGAATAAGCAAAGTGTGGATTAGAAGTAAAATTAGAAAAGTGGTGTTCTAGAAAGTGCTTTGTGAAGAAAAGTTGGCAACTGGGTCAAATGTAGCTGAAAAGTCAAGAAAGATCAAGACTTAGAAGTCATTATGGGGAATAACAAAGGAAGGAGAATTTGGTGCCTTGACAAGAGCAGTTTGGGTAGAGTAATGTTAGAGTAAAGCAAAACCCTAATGAGAAGTGTTCAAGAGAGAAGCTGGACAGAACCTGAAGCAGCAGGTATAGACACTGTTTTCAACTATTATTCTCTGAAAGGTGACAAAGAAATGATAAGAGACTAGAGGAGAATGAGGAATATAGGGAGGGTTTTGAGTTTTGATTTTGTTAGCTTGAACACAGGAGAAGTAGCATGTATTAATAAACTGACTAGTATGATCTAGTAGAAAGAAAAAAATATTTGAATCACAAAGAAAATGTCTAGAATCATATTTTGAGCCTGTGAAAAAAAAGGTAGATTAGGTACACAAAGGATGATTCACTTTTACTAGGCACATGGAAAGCATAATACATGAGTACAGATGTAGACAGAGAGACAGATGTGGTGGTGAGAACATTTAGACATTTATAAGGCCAATGGCCGAAGTCGTGGCCATGTAGGTTCTCATCGGATTTGGGCAGATGGTAAAGAAACTGTGGAGCCGCAGGATGGTGAGCCATTCCATTTATTAGAGTCTTGCAATGCCAGAAGAGCAAACAGACAGGAAAGACCGCTTCCCTTTCTTTCAGGGATCACAAGCTCAGACTCCCTCTGGGCTCATTCTCCAGACTCCCAAGCCCCCACAAGCAAAACAGACTAGGCAGAAATACCCCTTCTCCAGCAAACAATAGTAAACAATCGCCCCTCCCCATGGAGGCAGGCAGTCCGCAACTTGCAATCTGCTACCTTGAAGGTAAGCACCCGCAGCCTTCCACAGACCACACACACCTGGCACAGCCCTGCGCCAATGCAAAATACAAGTAAGCAAACCTAACTCACTTGTTTCACACTTGAAACATATTAGTTTGCCCAACAACATTGTTTTCTAATTTGCATTATTTTCTCAGTGTATTATAGCAAAGTAATGTGTTAAGAATGAGGATGGGAAATTAGAAATTTGTAAAATAGGGAAAGGTAAAAATATTATCTTAGCAGAACGAGAGTGAATGAACTAGGGCAATAAAGGAGGATGGCTCCACAGAACTGAGAATTTATTTGAGATTAGACATCAGGAATATAAAGTGAGACCAGACAGCCTGTTTTTTTTGTTGTTGTTTTTTTCTGTTGTAGCATCTGCGTTTGCTATCCAGGTGTAGGAACAACATAGGTGGAGAGAAGTGTTTAACCAAGTTTGAAATTTTCTCAGGCATGTACAATAAAGTGAGATGGGTAAGGAAGGTGGGAATATATTTAACAGAAAGATTTAATACCCAATGATACACTCTAATGTAAATAAAAAAGCAGTCAGCCTGACAAGGCGGTATGCAGTGGATAGAGCATCAGACTGGGATGTGGAGGACCCAGGTTCAAAACCCCAAGGTCACCAGCTTGAGCACGAGCTCTTCTAGTTTGAGCAAGGCTCACCAGCTTGAGCCCAAAGTCACTGGCTTGAGCAAGGGGTGACTAGGTCTCCTGTAGCCCTCCGGTCAAGGCACATATGAGAAAGCAATCAATGAATAACTAAGGTGCCACAAACAAAGAATTGATGTATCTCATCTCTCTCCCTTCCTGTCTGTGTGTCCCTCTCTGTCCCTCTCTCTGTCTCTCTCTGTCTCTGTCACAAAAAAGAAGCATTCAGAGATATAAGAGGGCCATGAAGGAGGGTGAAAAAGAATCCATAGATTATGCCAATAAGCTCAAAGAACTGTTGAATTGGGGGTACTAGAAAAAGAGATGGAAAGATAGGATCAGGTGCTTGGAAAGCAGGATGCTTGAAATTAAGGCTACAAAGATGTTACTTTTTGGTAATGATGTCATCTAGGATACAGCTATAGGAATGAATGGCTGTGGAAGGGTGAAGGACAAGATTGTTGGAGGGAAGGTGGGCAAAGAAGTTTGCGGCCAGATTAATAGAAAGGTCATCTAAATGTATCTTGAAATCAACAAGGACCATAACTGAACAGTGTTGCAGAACTTGACAGCTAACAACGAGCTAAACTCTTTCAGGAATAAGGGAGACAATATTGGGGTCAGAGAATGCCAAACAAAATGGGTAGTTTGCAGTAAGTTTTGATTACATGATATTCAATGGGGAAAGAGTTATAAAGAAAAAAATATCTACTCCATCCCAAGACCAATGTTCATTAGAAACGTGGAAAAGAAAACATCTACCATTTGAGAAGCAAACAGGAGAATCAGGCAAAAGATAAAGAAAGCATTTGGAGAAGATTC
Source organism: Saccopteryx leptura (assembly GCF_036850995.1). Taxonomy (NCBI): domain Eukaryota; kingdom Metazoa; phylum Chordata; class Mammalia; order Chiroptera; family Emballonuridae; genus Saccopteryx; species Saccopteryx leptura. The sequence goes on along the minus strand of NC_089505.1, from coordinate 280,947,794 downwards.
TGAAAATATGAGAGATACAAGTTCTTGATACAACTCTTGTAAGCTCTTAAAAACTATGAATTCCTGAAGGTAGAGTGAGAGGTAAGGAGAAATGAGATGGAGTGAAACAAGGGAGAATCATATGAGGTTGACAGCCCACAGGATGAGACTGGGTATTCTTGTGATAACTGATATTAACAGAGGTAACAGGAAAATAAATTTGTCTAGGTAGAGCAGGAACTAGGGTCAGGGGAGAGTAAAGTACTTTCTTCAGGGAAGAAAATTTGAGGATGCACCAAATTTAAAAAAACTATATTAAACAAGTAGTCAGATTTTAAATAAAAACAAGATTGCCTCAGACTCCAATATGTCTAGGCATGGCATTGTATTAATCCATAGATTTTTATATTAATTTTGACTTTTAAAATATTGCATGCAAATAGTATTTATCTTGATTACCAAGATTTTCTAGCATCTTCTTATTTTTTACCCCTGAAGTCAGTTCTTCACTGGTTTCATTCTAATCCTGCACTGAGGTTAGAAAAAGAGTAGTGGAGAAGGGACTTGTGAGTGCTTTATGAATAGGGAAAAGCAGAGAATATTGAGTCCTGGAGTTCTGTGTGTATACCAATGGCGGTATTTGGTGCTTTTAGCTGGAATCCACAGATCTTCCTCCTGATACCTAACAATGACAGGGTTGAGGCTAGAGGAGGATCTATCCCATCACCACTGCAAATTCATTTGTCTTCTTTAGGAATCAAGGGTCTGAGACATGGATTCAGGAGACAAGATGTATTTGATTGATGTGCCCTGACAAGTTAAATGCTACTTGAGCGTTCATCAGAGGACAAGGGAAAAAAAATCACTGAGTGGTGGCCTAAAACTATGCCACCATTTCCTAGATATGAGTCATTGCTTATAAGGGTCAAAGAAGTTCTTAGGAAAATGTTAGGTTTAAGTTGGTTCCTTCAAAACTCAAATTCCTAACCCAACTTACACTAAGGCAACTTCTGTAGTAAACATTTCCCTCCTCCAACCTCACCCTCCCCTTAAGCAACTCCCCCCACCCTGGGAAGGTTCTGAGAAATATACTTGAGATAAAGTCATCCTGAGGGGCCTGAGGGTTGGGAAAAGGGAGACAGTCTGTAACCAAGGCAACAAACTTCAATATGCTAATCTGAGTATGTCCAGGTGTGTCCAACCTCGTGCCAGCAAATGCCTGAACCCCTATATCTAAAATGCTCCCTCCCGCAGATCGGGGCTGACACCCTTTGCTGGTCTCAGCCCACTTGCATCTAAGGGCTTTTACAATAAATTTTCCTTTTGGAACACACTAGCCTGTGTTTTCAGTTCATCCCATGGTTTCTGCCTTTCAGAAAACATAATTGCAAATGTATTTATCTCAAACTTAACTTGTCCAAAATTGGTCTTCTAATTTTCCAACCCCATCCCAAACTCCTGCCCCTGCAACCTTCCTCATTTCAGTAAATGGCAATTCCATCATTCACATTCCTTAGGACACATTCCATACATGCTATTCCTCCAGTGCTTACAAAGGTGACTAAGACATAACAAGTAAACAAATAAATACAATACATATTATGAAGAAGAGAATGTGTTAATCTGAAACAAAAATAATGTGATTAAGATATGAATGTTGTCATGGGAAAGATGAGAATCTAGTAGAGTTGTTAAGAAAAGGCACCAAACCATTTATATCTCCACCCTACTAAAAAAAAGTATATCAACCACATTATACAGATATATAGAATAAAACCATCTCCCAGGCCCTGGTTGATTGGCTCAGTGGTAGAGCATCGGCCTGGTGTGCAGGAGTCCCGGGTTCAATTCCCAGCCAGGGCACACAGGAGAAGCGCTCATCTGCTTCTTTACCCCTCCCCCTCTCCTTCCTCTCTGTCTCTCTCTTTGTCTCCCGCAGCCAAGGCTCCATTGGAGCAAAGTTGGCCCGGGCGCTGAGGATGGCTCCTTGGCCTTTGCCTCAGGTGCTAGAATGGCTCTGGTTGCAACAGAGCAACACCCCAGATGGGCAGAGCATCACCCCCTGGTGGGCATGCCAGGTGGATCCCGGTCGGGCGCATGTGGGAGTCTGTCTAACTGCCTCCCCATTTCCAACTTTAGAAAAATACAAAAAACAAATAAACAAACAAAAAAAAAACCCAGCTCCCAATATAACAGTATATTGGGAGATGATAAAATAAAATTATAAAAAAAACAAACGACACAAGAAGTTTATACAAAGATACGCCAAACATCTAGAAAGTATTTTAGAGTGAAGTGGGAAATTTGACACTGAGCTTACTAGTACGTCATGTAAAGTAAGAGCATACCTAAGTCCTCATTTATGAGTTCTTGAAGAATTTTTAAATCAGAATTAAATAATAAAATAATAATAAATAATAATAAATCTTTCTTTAAGGAAAAAAATACTACACATGAATGTGAGTCCTGAGGGAATATCTTCCCATTGAACCTCACAGAAGGAAAATGGCAACTATAATAAATCAGGTTTTCAACAATTTTCTTGAAGTACAATTAGCAATGACTTGCAGAGTTCTGTTCCCCTAAAGCCCCTCAATGAAGGACTGTGGCTACCACCAAACTACAACTCAATGAAAGCCAATGTTGGGCAGATAAAATATATTATGCTCACTTTGTTAAAGATGGTGCTGCCCACGTGGAAGCTCGTCATCCAGATGATGGTATTGGTTGCCCTTCTTGCTTAGGGTGGGCGTGATTATATTAATGTGTGTTGGGGGCGGGCTGTGGGCAGGCAGGATCCTTGTAGCCTGGGGCTTGGTTTTGGGACTAAGCCTTTCCCACCCTTTTTGATGTGGGGTGGTACACTCTCATGAGGAATCCCATTATGCCTCAGATAAGTGACTTTGTATCAGAGACTTTCTTGTTTGTATATTGGATTAAAAGTTTGGATTTCTACACTATAAAGTGGGGCAGACCGGGAGCTTGCTCTCTCTCAGTTCCCAAGACTAGCTTTAGGGAGGAGAGCAGAGAAAGACCACGTGGAGGAGGCCAGGAGAAGCAGCCAAGATGGCAGAATGCTAAAGGAGAAGCCAATTTGTGCAGAGTTTGTGCAGGGAGAAGGAGATGGGGAACAGAAGTGAATGAGTCTGGTGAGGTTAGACACTTTTGATTCTAGGAAATTCGGTTAAGTCAGTAGTTTTGTGAGCACTGAATGAGAGGGTTTTGGAGTCCAGTGTGTGTTTTTACTTGCCCACTGGGTGAAAGCTAGGATTAAAGTTAATGGCCCACCAGTTCTTGGCTTCATTGTTTCATTATCGACTGTCCGAATCAAATGCGAACCTGCATGGTCCAGGCGGCTGTGATGGTGGCCACAGCCACTGGCTTCACATTTGGCATAGTCTGTGGCAGGATTTGATACAGATCAGCAAGGAGACACCACCACCTTTGAGCGGTGGAGTAGAGGACTGGCTGCTGTTATGGTTCCCCATGGCTGTCCTTTTGGGGACCGTAGGCTGGCTGACTTTTATAGCCATGCGAGAGGAAACCGAGAGCTCTGTGGATGAGGCTGCCCAGGACCTGCAAACCGAGCAGTGGAAGGAGCTGGAGCAAACGTGAGAGAAAGAGATGCCGACCCTGGAGCTGAAGCAAGCACTGGAGGAGGCCAACCAGATTCGTGAGATTCGTTTGAAAATGGAGCAGATGCTGCAGAAGGAATCACAGGTTCATGAGTTGCAGTTTGCCCTGGATGTTGTGGAGAGCCAGCCGCGGTAGGAGGCCGGGGCTGAGGCTGAGGCTCAGGCTGAGGCCAGGTCCGGAGCTGCAAGGTCTGCAGAGCAGAAGGCTGTGGCAGCCTGGGGCTCGAGCCTGGCAGCAGGAGCTGGTGTTTTCAGTTTCTCTTTGGAGGATGAGGAGAAACGGGCTGGAGTTGCAATCCACAGTTTCCAGAAGGTGAGAGCCCAGCAGGAAGAAGTTCTTACTATGCCCCTGGTAGGTCTGCAATTTTGGGACATAGGAGTGGACGCCATCATGCTCTCTGGAGCAGAGATAGAAATGCTGACTGCCATTGCCATGTGCTCCTCTTTGGGACAGTGTAAGACCTGCCAGGATGACAGGAATGAGGGGGGTGGCTGAGGCCCCATGTGTGTGAACCGATTTCCTGGACTACGACCAGAGTGGGCACTGGCTCCTTTGTTGGATGGACTTACAAATTTTGGACAATATGAAATACCCTGATGGGGGTGGGGGTGGCTTTGCTGGAAGCACTCCCCTGTCCAGGAAGCTTTTCCCATGGTTAGAAAGAAGTCCGAGGACATTTTGCGCTTTTGGCAAAGTGCTCAGAGACTGGTGAAATGTACCTTTGTAATTGTTGAAACTGTAAGATTTGTCCTGTATTTGTAATTTGTGTAACATGCCTAATTTCCTTGCACAGGGATGCCGGTGGTGTAGATTGTAGGTAGTAAAGTGATCATAGGCATGTGTTGTTGGGCAGATAAAATATATTATACTCACTTTGTTAAAGATGGTGCTGCCCATGTGGAAGCTTGTCACCCAGGTGATGGTATTGGTTGCCCTTCATGCTTGGGATGGGTGTGATTATATTAATGTGTAATGGGGGCGGGCTGTGGGCAGGCAGGATCCTTGTAGCCTGGGGCTTGGTTTTGGGACTAAGCCTTTCCCACCCTTTTTGATGTGGGGTGGTACACTCTCATGAGGAATCCCATTGTGCCTCAGATAAGTGACTTTGTATCAGAGACTTTCTTGTTTGTATATTGGATTAAAAGTTTGGATTTCTACACTATAAAATGGGGCAGACCGGGAGCTTACTCTCTCTCGGTTCCTGAGATTAGCTTTAGGGAGGAGAGCAGAGAAAGACCACGTGGAGAAGGCCAGGAGAAGCAGCCAGGATGGCAGAATGCTAAAAGAGAAGCCAGTTTGTGCAGAGAGAAGGAGATGGGGAACAGAAGTGAATGAGTCTGGTGAGGTTAGACACTTTTGATTCTAGGAAACTCGGATAAGTCAGTAGCTTTGTGAGCACTGAATGAGTGGGTTTTTGGAGCCCATTGTGTGTTTTTACTTGCCCACTGGGTGCAAGCTAGGATTAAAGCTAATGACCCACTAGTTCTTGGCTTTGTTGTTTTATTACTGACTGTCTGAATCAAATGTGAACCTGCATGGGCCAAGCGGCTGTGATGGTGGCCGTGGCTACTGGCTTTACAGCCAACCACTGTGCTCCAAAACCACAATGCTTGAATATCCTGAATTAAATCAAGACTGAAAATTAAAAGAGCTAGATCAGCAACTATTTTGTCCACAAATTTTTTTGAATACCTTAATTATTAAGGTACACTACGATTCAGAAAACCTACCATATTTCCCCATGTCCTAGATGCACTTTTTTTTGAAAAATTTGAGGTCTAAAACCTGGGTGAGCCTGACCTGTGGTGGTGCAGTGGATAAAGTGTCAACCTGGAAACACTGAGGTTGCCAGTTCAAAACCCTGGGCTTGCCTGGTCAAGGCACATATGGGAGTTGATGCTTCCTGCTCCTCCCCCCTTCTCTCTCTCTCTCTCTCCCCTCTCTATAATGAATAAATAAAATCTTTAAAAAAAAAAAAAACCTGGGTGCATCTTATACAATGGTTGTAGGTTTTTTACTTGCATTTCCTGCATTTTCACACTTGTTTTTGTGCTCATCATTGAAGACAATGATTCATCATCAGATACAGATGAGGACAAGCTAATGGATGAGAGTTTTGACTGTGATAGGGAGTTGTATGAAATTTATGATGAATAAAACTTTAGTTTAATAACTTCATGTAATACATTATTTTTCAAATTTTGGGCCCCAAATTTAAAGTGTGTCTTATACATGGGAGTATCATATATATATATATATATATATATGGAAATACAGCAGTTTGGAAAACACTATTTTAAAGCTATATGAATATATTTTTGACAGTCATATTTTAGGCAGTCTTTAGGACAATTGTTTTACAATCAATCATCTGATAAATATCTGATAGCAAACAACCTGAAGTTGTTCTCTACATGTGTATTACCATACTCTGTATGACTAATTTAGTATAAATACTTTCATTTGACAGATGCTAAAATGGGGTATTGGTCATAGTTGCTTCTGACCAGTTGAAAATGTAACTTGGCCTTGAATCTACATAAATGATCACCCCACTTCCCAGTAAGAATTACTATAATATAATATGATGAAACAGGAGTGCCATCTTCCAGGCTAAAAGACACTCCAGAAAAAGCTTGTTTTTAAAAAAGAGTCATAGAATTCATTTTCAAGAAAATGTTAAGGTCTCTGACTAAAGGGAGAAAGCTTTATAAATGTATAAATATATTTCAGACATTGGTCATTTTTATTGTTTAAGATGTAAAATTAACAGGACCTGAATGCACTTACTTGGTAACAAGGCAATCTCCAGCAGCTGAACAAACAGCTAGTGAAAGAGCTCAAAGAACCCACAGCTTCCCAGAGCTTCAACTCACATTTTGACAGGAAGGCAGCAAGTGACAAGCACTATTCATCACAACAACAACAAGAAAAAGAACACTTTCTTCATTCATTTTCATGTCCCTGTGACAGGTGAAGTGACGGTGACATAGATATTATAAATGAGGTGGGAATAGTTCATGGTCTATTCACTGAGAAATCAATGAGGTGAGAGTAGATAGGTTAGTACTTCTCACAGTGCACCTGCTCTTCCTAGACACAGAACGGAATGTTGAGCAGCATGATCCTATCCCTCTTGCTGCAACCCTCACTATTCCTTGAGTTCTCACCACTTCCTCAGATACTGGTTCAACACTGAGCAAACAAACAGCAGCTTTTCCCTCCATCCCACTTAGACTCTCCCACATATTTCCAAGCCATGTCACATTGTCAGAACTGACTTTAAGCAAATAGTACCACTAAAATTTTCTGGAAAAAAAAGGCATGTTAAGAATGTAAAAAAGATGTGGAATGATTCATAATGATTATGTTTGATTTTAGTAATTGATGGCCTGAGATGATACATTCTGGACCCTGAAGAAAGTGGAGAATTTATTGAAATGATATTCAACCTGCTTCTAAAAAGACATTTGGTTTCTACTCCACACACTAAAGCGATCATTTAAGAGTACTAGTTAGAATTAAAATAGTTGACATATAGACCAAGTCTCATCAAATAATTCTTGGGAATTTACAAAAATTAGCAAAGTATCTTTATGCACGTGTATTATATGAGCATTGTTGGTTAGTTAAGGAGATATTTTTAAGGAATTTTGCCAACAGAGTTTATTATCAGCAGGTCTTCATTTCCTCCTCTAGTTCCTAACTTCCGCATACTATTTTAAGACATCAGCTGTTCCTGTACTTTGAGATCTCTTCCATCATTAACCTATTGTGACCTGACTCTCTTGATTCCAATACCCATTCATAAGTTATGTCCTTCTCTTTAGAAGGTCCTACTCACAGAGGTGTCCAGTACTTTTCAGTAGTGTTCCTAACCCTTCAATTGGTTGGCCCTTTAAGTTTAAAAATAATCATAATATTAGTTAAAGGTTGAACTGCTCCTTCTTAGAATTTGATGTTGCTGCTTCCTACTGCTTCTTATTTAGAAATATTAGTTATGAGAAGAGTAGTAGAAATGTAAATTGTTGTGGTAGTGGGGTGGCCAAAGAACATTCTTTCTTATAAAGTCTTAATTATGGGTAGGCAGTGGTGCAGTGGATAGAGCATCAGCCTGGGATACTGAGGACCCATATTCAAAATCCTAAAGTTGCTGGCTAGAGTGCAGGTTCATATGGCTTGAACATGGATGCACCAGCTTGAACACAGGATCATAGACATGACCCCATGGTTGCTGGCTTGAGCCTAAGGTCACTGGCTTAAGCAAAGGGTCACATACTTGGCAGGAGCCCCTTGGGCAAGGTACATATGAGAAAGAAATCAATGAAGAACTAAGGTGGTGCACCAATAAATTGATGTTTCTCATCTCTCTCCCTTCTTGTCTGTCTCTCTCTTGCTAAAATAAATAAATAAATAAATAAATAAATAAATAAATAAATAAATAAATAAAGTCTGAATTATGCTAGGCACTCACTAATTTAAGTTGTAACCATTATTTATGTAATTAAAATATTTATGTGGACCCTGGCCAGTTGGCTCAGCAGTAGAACGTCAGCCCAGTGTGTGGAAGTCCAGGGTTCAATTCCTGGTCAGGGCACACAGGAGAACTGACCATCTGCTTTTCCACCCCTCCCCCTCTCTCTTCCCTTCTCTCTCTCTTTCCCTACTGCAGCCACAGCTCAGCTGGAGCAAGTTGGCCCCAGGCACTGAGGATGGTTCCATGACCTTCACCTCAGGTGCTAAAATGTAGCTCATTAGCTGAGATAGGGAGCAATGGCCCCAGATGGGAAGAGCATCACCCCTTAGTGAGCTTGTGGGGTGGATCTTGGTCTGGGTTCATGCAGGAGTCTGTCTCGCTGCATCTCCCCCTCTCACTTAAATAAAAAAAATAAAATGTTCATGTGGCGTAGACAGAGGAATCAGTCATATGCTCTTTCTTGCTTATCAGAAGGAAACAATAATAATTAAAGAAAGGCCTTTAGCATTTCACATGTCAGGTATTTCCAACATTATGAATATAAAATAATAATCTCCCTTTTGGGTAAGATTATGCTTTGCCAGTGTGGTAATAACAAAAGCCGTGATGAATATCAGAATGAGAAAAGGCTTTCTTAATGGTCCAAGAATTGTTTTTCAACAATTTCTGCCTTGTTAGGAGGAGCATAGCATGTGAAAAATATATTCACATAGAACTTACTCATCTATCAGAACTAAGATAAAATACTGAAAATGAGTAGAGAAAAGAAGATGATCCACTGTGAGAACTGATTCTACATGAAAGCACAGAGGGGAGATGCAAAATAGTGTTCCTGAAGCAGAAGCTTCAGAGAAGTGAGTTGTACCTGTCCGCTGAGCTTCTCTCATGCCAAGATGTCCCTCATCCAAGTTCTCTAAGCAATATTGAAATTTAGCCTGAGTGTTGGGAGGGGCCACGTTCCTGTACAAAAGCCATACATTCTACATGCAGTGTTAACTTAAAGGGGACGATGAAAGATAAAGGTGGAGAACAGCTGTGTCAGGTTCCAAGGGGAGAGCAAGATATCTGCTGACAGGCACAGGTCCATTGAGACCTGTCTTTCTCATCTCCAGGATTGGCTTGATTAAGAACCAGGCACAATGACAGGAAAAGCCCAGACATGAGAGTTCCCCTTTTCCTCCTGTAGCCTTGACTTTGCAGTGATATGCAGGATGGCCTGTTGGAACAGTGGAGTCATACAGCCTAAGGCTGTAATAAATATTTTGTCCTTCACAGACGTCTGAAAGTTCATCTTCCTCCTCCTCCAAATTCTCTCTGCACAATTTGAGGCCAAGAGAGGTTCATGCTATTCATTTCTTTTCTTTATCAATGAAGCTACATCCTGAGTACAGAGTACAGAAGAATTCTTTGGTCCCTTTATCCCTTCTTTTACTGTTGAAGCCTGAAACCTTGTTTATAAGCTTATATTTATAAGCTTGGCTCCAAAAGCTAGTTTCTTTCAGGTACTTGACAGACTGCTTTCCTTTAATCTTTCACTTCCTTTCCGAGTTATTTCAAAAGCAGCAGAATGAAAAGCCAAAAACAGTAGGAAAGAGGCTGCTATTCCACTAGCTGGAGATATCTTCATGTTTCCTGGGTGGCAAAGGTTTGGATGGTTCCATGTGAAGACTACAACAAAAGAGTGAGCAAGCACTTGCTTCTCTAATTTTCACTCCCACAACAAACTCTTCACAAATGCTAGTAAATATAGTCATCCAATCTCAAAATTGACAGAGTCTTCCCTTTCCATTAGTAATAAAAGTCTGAAATGGCTTCTTCCTGGGTCAGCCTACCCTGCCCAGTAGAGCCCAGGCCCAGTCTCACATAGAAGCCACAGACAATCTGTAAGAAATGAGGCTGCAATTAGCAATTCACTTGACCCTTTAAGGTTCCATTTAAAGGGTACATAGAAGACTATCACAGTGCAGTCATCCATACAGTGTCCTATAGTGGGTCAGATTTTGATGCTTAGGGAAACGGTCATGTTGTAGAAGATACAGAAGAATTGAAGACAACTGATCACCCAAGTTCTTGCATATTTACAAAAATAACTTAGAAAAAATAGCAATAACTGTGAAATGTACTATTAAAAAAAACTATTTCTAATGAAATTGCTTATTGCTTGCCTTAGGAGAAATGTCCTAGGTAAGATACTTTTTCCAAGTGGCTAATGTAATAGTGGTGGTGACATTATTTGCAAATCATTGCAATATGGCTCCATAGGTATATTACTATACTCCAAAGCAATTTCCTGAATGTACCCAGAAATAGATTACAATATGACAAGACACAAACCTGCAATCACAGAGTAAAAAAGCTAAATAGAACTTAATATAGATCAGTACAAAGTAGCTATAGATGTATAGATAAATATATCTTAGTTTAATTTGAATATGCTATCTTTAGTTTTTATAAATATATATATTAAGTACATCACTTAGTTGTATTACTGAAAAAAAATACTGTACATATGTAATGAATTTTTTCATTATATTTGATGTAACATGTCAGTTCCATATCTAGAGCTACTATAATGATTAACTTTATTGTAACTTCAAAAAGATTTCTCATCTGAAAAAAATAAAGGCTATTTACACCAGGACCTGACTCTTAGTTGAAAAAGTTTCTATACAATTTTCTGTATTATAGAAAAGTATTCCCATAGCAACACCTTCAAACACAAACATTGTAATAAAATTCATGTGCAAGTCCTTATCACTAGATTATTTAGCTATATTATGCTCACTGAGAAGTAATAGATTCTATATATGATAAAAACTGGACCTACGAGATTATTAAATTTCTTTTATTTACCACGAGGGATGGCAAGTGAGGAGTTAGTATTCTGGCAATATATGACATATAATGCTGACGGTCATATTGCTGGCATGTGGCAGACATTGTTCAAACCCTCTAATTTTTTTGTTCTTTGTCCTTGTACCAGAACTCAATTTTGTTCACCCCACTCCAAATGATCATAATTGTCAGAAAACTGCTTCCAACAATAAGTGGAAGGCGTGAATTATTGTGGTGGCTCTCATGCCTCTTCCTGGAAGATGGGCTCAGGAATGCACATGGTATACAATTTTGTAATTTTTCTTCTTTCACAGCCTTCAGATGCTGATTTCTGGGATGCCTGGGAGGTTGGTAGCCACCTTGGGATGAGGAAGACAAGCTCAATAACACTTGCGTTATCATCAGGCAAGACTTTGAAGGGAAGGTTGCATTAAATCAGAGATGTGATGAATTTCCTATGACATTTCCAGAAAAACTTTTGGAAGAATCAAGTTTATAACAGAAAAGAGAGAGAGAGAGCCAACAGATGTTGCCTCCAGCAGGTCTCTTGCTTTGGTCGCAATTTACTTACCTGGGTCTCTGGTCATTTCCCCAATTTAACTAGAGCTAAAGAGTCAAGTAAACTTTAATACCCATATTCATCTCAATTAAGAAAGGGATGGCAGTCTCGTTATATGTAGAATGCCAAGTCTGATGAACTAATCATATCTCCTCAACTGCTCTGTTGGGAAGATGCAAAGGCTCAGGCCCAGCCCAGGAGAAAGGAGACCTAGTGTAGGGATGCTTGCTTAGAGCCCAGCAGAGAAGAATGGCAGCTAACTTGCAAGTATTTGTCACCTTTGGTTTCATTGATTTAACTAACTGTGTAAAATATGTAAACTGTACTTCAGTTGAATTCAATAATATCTGGTAACAAGTATAAATATTGCTAGGTTGAATATCTGCTCATCATTTATCAGCACATTTAGTAAATATGTTGGGAGGGGACAGAAACAACCAACTATTTATAATGCAAGGCAAGAAGTGATAGCTGGTAAGTGCTATAACAGGGAATGAAAATAAGGCACATTATTTGCAAACTAAAATTTAAAAATTTACAGCTTTCTTCCTAAGATTTAATGGTTGACCCCCTGAAGGTATCTTTAGCATTTTAGATTCATTTGACTTTTAAAAGCAAATAAAGTTACCATTATGCCAGAGCCTAAGGCACAGTCAAGAGAAAAGTAAAAAGGGACAAAGAGGAACTAGAAGAAGGAATATAGGAGAAAACTAAATGAAAGAGAAAGAGGTGAAGGAACATGAATATTGTCACCAACAGCTCTTCATGTGCCATTCAGCAGCCGTCAGAATGTCTCAGAATGGTCTTGAGATACAGACCAGATATACATCAGGATGGTATATATTTCATTTTTTTTCTGGAGACCTCCTGGGTTCTTGATATTTTTGGAATACAATGGTCAAGACTGCACAAAGACATGATTCCTACCCCAAATGTTGCTTAACCTAACCTAACCCATGTTACCAATATTATTGTTACCGAAGACAATTTTGAAATTCCTAATATAAAACAATGTCTAGTGCAGTGGGGAAACCACAATGATTTCAAGCCACTTATACTAAAGATTAATTCTGCAAATGGTGATAAAGTCTCCTTTGATTTAAATTTTCACCATTAGATGATATCATCTATCAATTTTAAATCTAGAATGCTTTTTACTTTTTTTGCCATAACATCTTAAACATGATAAATGCATAAATAAAAATTTTAAATGATTTTATTAATAATTCTCTTTTCCTAAATCATAAAGTCAATTTTAATAGACTAGAACAGAATAAAATACCAGAATTCACCAAGTTTTTGCTTTGTAGCTCTTTTCTTCTGTTACATGTTTGTATTTTTATATTGAATCATCTTGATTTTAAAGTATTCTTGTTTTGCATTGCTGTCAAAAAATTTTAAAGCCACCACTTAAACTTCCTTAATGCTATCTGCCTATTCTCTTTTTAATGGAATCATCACTAATAATGTATATGAAGGGAGGTGTTGGGAATCGAAATATAAACCTGGTATCTTTACAATCTGGATAACTTGGGGACAGAGGTGCTGGGCCTAACCCCCACCTCACCTGCCTAGTTAACAAAGAGCTATACCTGATTCTCGCTTGTCCCACCCATGTACTCCAGAAGAGGCTGGAAGCTAGTTTCTTATTGGTGTAAAGTTAGATTTGAATGGTATGGTGAGAGTTGTCTTTGAGTTGTCTTGGAAACAATTGAATTGCTAATGTACCACATTTTTTTCCATGAATAAAGACGGATGTGCTTCTGGGGGCCACCATTGCATTGGCTCCGGAACAGTAGAGACTGTTCGTCATGCTGTCCTCTTGAACCCATCTGTATGTATATATCTTTAAGTCTCTATCATTTATTCAATTTCATACCTTTTCTCGTTCAAGACCCCGTAATAGACTTGTTGCTGCTGGACCACGACAGGGAGGCCCAGGTGTGACTGGCAATAATGCCTGTACACTCAGTCTAATCAATTGGTTTGAAAAATGTTTGCATTTGAACTCATTTACTTTTTTCATACAAAATCTCATTTGGAACCCTCAAATAAAAAGTAGAAAAAAATGAAACCAAACAAAACAGAAAACTTCTGGTTGGAACAAGAGTCTGCCCTGTCACTTCCTTTAGTCTCCTCCTAGAGAAACACTGTTCACAATATCTGTGTCAAGTCTCAGCTCTCCAACAGGGCTGTCTGTCATCTTGAACAAGTGACTCAACTTTTTTGGACCCAATTGTTCCATCTGTAAAATGGGGAATTTATAACCCCAGTGTGCTAACAGACCAACTAGAGTAAAAACTAAACAACAGAGCTCATCTCCCCAGTTCCTATGTTGTTTCTTAACCATTATTTTGTGCCAACTCAATTTCCCCTCTTCCTTGTAAAGTGTCTTTAAATGTATTGAGGACAAGTGAAATTGTCAACTCAAACACATTTAGGTACCTGCAGCCCTTCCCCAAGATATTTGACAATCATTAATATTATCAATATAATCTAATTTGGAGACCTAGGGAAAAACATATTGTGTCTCAGCTCTTGAAAGGGCAGCATCTTACATGAAATTCTATTATAGTATTTTAGCATCATTCCTTTGGATCAACATCTGTATTATATTAAAATGCAAAAAAAAAATTTTTTTTAATTGTATATGAGAATAAACCATAGTCACATGGAAGCGTAACCTAGACTTAGGAAATGCTTTGTGTTTTGTGTTGTTGTTTTTTTTTTTTTTTTTTTTTTTTTTTTTTTTTTAAAGTATAGCTTGTTTTTATTTTTTTTTTAATTTTTTATTTATTTATTCATTTTAGAGAGGAGAGGGAGAGAGAGAGAGAGAGAGAGGAGAGACAGAGAGAGAGAAGGGGGGAGGAGCTGGAAGCATCAACTCCCATATGTGCCTTGACCAGGCAAGCCCAGGGTTTCGAACCGGCGACCTCAGCATTTCCAGGTCGACGCTTTATCCACTGCGCCACCACAGGTCAGGCGTGTTGTTGTTTTTTTATATAGCAGTAAGTCTAAGGATATCAGATGTCTAAAGATAGGGAAAAAAGAAAAGAAAATTGTGCCAAGCGAGGTCATTTAAACTAGAAGGGGGAAATTAAGTATCAAAGAAACCTTTGTCTACTACTATTGATAATAATTCCAGTTGTTGTATTTAACAATTTGCATTTGCATGTTTGCAAATACTCTTCATTTGACATTTGGTAGTACAACTCTATGTCATACTAGATTCCCTTTATGTCCATGTGGAATATTTAGATAAGCCATTATAAATATTTTGAATAGTTAAGTGATACTAACAGTAGGCTGACTAAATAACCTAATTTTAAAAGTTAGTAAGTAGTAAGAAAATAACCTGAGAAAAGAACCTTGACTTTCTCAACTTTCTGTGACCTTTTAGGTGTATCTGTCCCCTGTCCCCCAATTTGCAGTGTTACAAAAACCAGTCTTGAGTGTTATAAACAAACACATTAGGTATTCCAAGCCTAGTCAGTAGAAACAGGAGCTCAATAAACTCTTTGAAAGAAAAACAAGTATATATAATACTTAACATTACATTTGCCATTAAGTTTACAGTTCATTAAATTGTTCCCCGGTGGCCTTTGGAAGTGAAGACAGCATGCTTATTCCATAGTGTCAAGGTAAGATGCTTTCAAAGAAGAATTGTGTTCTTCAGTAGAAAGCACCTCTAAACACAAAGTATGGTATTATTGCATGTCCTTTAGGCATAAGTCATTTCAACTTTGCTATTAATGACAAGGGAAGCATTGCACCAACACTTGACAGACCACTGGTTTTATCAACAGTGAAAATCACTAAATAAACAAGCAGTTTATGGCCTTATAACATGAGGTGAAAATTTATCTCTGACTTCAGCACAGTATTTTTATTTCCCTGGTGGAAAAGCAGCTACAAGAAAAAGATAATGGGCATATTTGATCATTAGTTGACACTACTGAATGACAGAGGAAACATGAAATTAAATAAACGTCGTGCATCTTTAAATAACATTTGTGAAGATGTGACCTCCTGAATCAAATACATTTTACTCAAGGGCATTGTTAAAAATGTTTACTAAGTTGTTTCTGTTTTCAGTTCAGGAGGAAGTTTACCTACAGGGTATATTCACTGATATTCAGCTTGCTTTATTAATTTCACTTGATTCGTGTCCTAATCTTTGCTATTCTGCTTTAGCATTGTGAGCTTTCCAATGTACTGTTAAGACTACAGAGAGTGTTGTCTCAATAGCTCTCATAGTTCATTACTGTGTGGGTGGAAAAATAATGTGCTGAACTGAGCTTTTGAAATTAAAATATCCTCCTTAAAATCATATGATATTTTTTTAGAATTCTTGAAGATTATAAAGATTACCTAAACTCAACCCATACAGCTGGTAGACAACTGTCTATGTAATTTGATTTCAGGGGTCTAACTAAACAAGTTCTGCATCTCCCAGAATATTCTATTGTTTTGTTCACTAGTACATGAATTTAATATTTAGAGCTTCTTTCTGCAAGAGACTTTATTATTGTCCATGTAACTGAACATTTCCTAAAAAGTAGATATTCTACTGGAGACGAGTATAAACCACAACACTGTTAAACTCATGGTTTTATAAATTTTCTGTAGAGAAATATCATTAGTTATGAAAGGAGAGGAGAATTGTTTTTGCTTAATTGGAAAGATTGAAAAAAGTTACTCAAAATTTACATTTTTTTAGGAAATGTAGTCATATATCATGTGACCCAAACCGTATCAACTTTATACATAGAAAACTGTCTTTGGCTACTTCCCTCAAAAGGAGCTATGAATATGACCCACACTCAAAATGTCCCATTGCTACTCATGCACATTAAGGAATTCATATGCACAGACAGACCAAGGAGCTGTAGTGACTTGGAAATGACTTATTGGTTTTGGTCATTGTTGTTTTGTTTAAAATATTTCTTTAATTTTAGGCTCACAAAAAGGTTGGAAAAAAATGTACAAAGTTCCCATATATCCTCTACCCAATTTCCCCTTGTGTTAACGTTTTTTCATAACCATAGAGTATTAATCAAAACTAAAAGATTATCTTTAATTCCACATAACTAAACTACAGACCTCATTCCTATTTCACCAGTTATCTCATCCACGTCAGTTTCCTGTTCCAGTATCTAATCCAGGCTCCCACATTGCAAGACTCCTCCAGTCTGGGACAGTTTCTCAGTTTTTCCTTGTTATTCATGACCTTAAAACTTTTGAAAATATCTGGTCATGTATTTTATAGAATCTCTTTCAATTTGAGATTCTCATAATAAAAGTGAGGTTATACATTATTAATAAGGATACCACAGGATGATGTGACCTTTCCAAGAGATACCTGATATTGTTATATATTACAGTTGATATTAACATTGACCACTTATTAAAGTATTGTCCACTAGGATTCTTCATTGGAAAGTTACTACCTTTTGCTCTGAAGCTTATAAATATTTTGAGAGATGCTTTAAGACTACCAAATAGCTTGTATCTGCTTCAATGTTTGCCCAGTAGTAATAGCCATTGGTGGAACTTATAGCAACAATTACTGTGATATTATAATGGTGAATTTCTATTTTTTTCATTTCTCTACATTTGCTCATTGTAATTCTCTATAAGGAAGAGTTGTTTCTCCCCCTTTCTTTATTAATCCAGTTATTTATTTGTAATAGAATAAATACTTGAATATTTATTCAATTCTTTGGGTTATAATCCACTACTACTGTTATCTATTTTATTGCTTACACTGAATAGGTTTTTAATTCTTATTAAGTCTAATTTCCTTTTTCTTTCCTTTTATGATTATTGATTTCAGTGTGCTCACTAAGAAATCTTTGCCCATTCTAAGGTTGTGAAGATATTTTTCTATATTTTCTTCCAGAAACATTGTTTTAACCTTAACATTTTAGTCTGTTATTCAAAGCAAATTGATTTTTGTGTATAATGTAAGATCAGAATTGAGATTCTCCACACCCTCTCCACCCCGCCCCATCCAACTGGTCCAGCAACATTATAGAAGTTTTATAAAGTCCTTTGGATATTTTATGTAGCATTGGGCTATCTAAAAAAGTGACAGCTTTATTTTACCTTTTAGAATTTTAATCCTTTTTTTTTCTAGCTGTGATCTCTAAAACAATAGTAGGGGGAAAATAAATGAGAGTAGTTCTTGCTTTGTTGCTGATCTAAGAGAAATTTTTCACCATTAAGTTTGATATTATTTATAAAGTCTTCACAGGTATTCTTATCAAATTGTAGAAGTTTCCTTCTATTACTAGTTTGTAAGATTTTTTAAAAATCGTAAATTGTCCTTAGATTTAGAAAATACTTTTTCTGTACTATTGAAATAATCATGTGATATTCGCTTACTGTTATGAATTACACTAGATGCATTTCATATATGAACCCATTTTTTAATTCCAGGGATAAAACCTACTTGTTCATGATGTATTATCCCTGTTTTATATTTCTGTGATCTATTTATTATGCTAAGAACTTATTTATTTATTTATTTATTTATTTTTTTCCCGAAGCTAGAAACGGGGAGGCAGTCAGACAGACTCCTGCATGTGCCCAACCGGGATCCACCCGGCATGCCCACCAGGGGGCGATGCTTTGCCCCTCTGGGGCATCGCTCTGTTGCGTCCAGAGCCATTTTAGCGCCTGAGGCAGAGGTCAAGGAGCCATCCCCAGCGCCCAGGCCATCTTTGCTCCAATGGAGCCTCGCTGCGGGAGGGGAAGAGAGAGACAGAGAGGAAGGAGAGGGGGAGGGGCGGAGAAGCAAATGGGCGCCTCTCCTGCGTGCCCTGGCTGGGAATCGAACTCGGGACTCCTGCACACAGGGCTGATGCTCTACCGCTGAGCCAACCGGCCAGGGCCAAGAACTTTTACATTTATATGCTTGAGAGATACTGGTCAGTGATTTCTTTCTCTTTGCAATATCTTCGTCATATTAGTGCTGGTCTCATAAAATGAATTGGGAAGCGATCTCTCTTAACTACCTTGTGAAGAGTTTGTGTACTACAACTATTTTTTTTCCTTATATATTTAACAAAAATTAGTAGTGGAGCTATTTTGGCCAGGAGTTTTCTTTCTGGGAAATTCTATTTCTTTAATAGATATAGGACAATTCAAAAAATCCATTTCTAATTGCAAGAGTTATAGTAAATTGTGTTTTGAAAGAAATATCAATTTGTATAAATTATACTATATGTTATAAAATTATTATTTATTTTAACATCTCTAGTAATGCTCCCCTTTTTATTCTGGACTTTAATAACATGTTTTATTTTTTCTGGTATTTTTTTTTTTTCTTGAGCAGTGTTGTTAGTTCATGTTGCACTAATTTCTACTCTTAAATTTCCTTTTACTTACATTGTGTTTTGCTTAATTCTTCTTTCTAGTGTCTTCTTAAAATAGGAATCTAGATAATTCATTTCATGCCCTTCTTATATCATAATCACTTAAATTTATACATTTCCTTTAATAAATTGCATTAATTGCACCCCACTAATTTTGATTTTGTGTGTGTATGCTTTACGGTTCAAATTGTTTTAAGTATACCTTTATTTTGTGATTTCTTCTTAGATCCATGAGTTACTTGGAAGTGTTGTGTTTAAGTATAAAATAGTTTGTGGAATTTATCAATTTTTATTGATACTGATTTCTAGCTTATTACATTTATGGCCAGAGAGTTTATTTTGTAAATTTTAATCCTTTGAAACTTACTGAGTTTTAATATATCACTCAGAAATATTCTAGTTTCACAGAAATTCCATACTCATTTAAAAAGAAAATATTTGATAAATTTTACTGTAATGCTTGAAAAACATTAATTAGTTTAATTTGTTTGATAGTGGTAATTAATCTTTATATATATTAACTGCCTATGTGAGCTCACTCTACCAGTTTCTAAAAGGGGACTTCTTAAATTCTACCAATATGGGCCCTGGCTGGTTGGCTCAGTGGTAGAGCGTTGGCCTGGTGTGCAGAAGTCCCGGGTTTGATTCCCAGTCGGGGCACACGGGAGAAGCACCCATCTGCTTCTCCACCCCTCCCCCTCTCCTTCCTCTCTGTCTCTCTCTTCCCCTCCCGCAGTGAGGCTCCATTGGAGCAAAGATGGCCCGGGCGCTGGGGATGGCTCCTTGGCCTCTGCCCCAGACGCTAGAGTGGCTCTGGTCGCAACAGAGCGACGCCCGGGAGGGGCAGAGCATCACCCCCTGGTGGGCAGAGCGTCGCCCCCTGGTGGGCGTGCCGGGTGGATCCTGGTCGGGCGCATGCGGGAGTCTGTCTGTCTCTTCCCGTTTCCAGCTTCAGAAAAAAATAAAATAAAATAAATTCCTCCAATATGATTGCATATTTATCATATTTTTCCCTTAGTTTTGACAATTTTTAATTGATTCATTTTGGAACTTTAATGTTAGATTTAAATTTATAGGAATATTGATTATTTGACAGTTTTATTGGACACTAACAAAATTATATCAGCTTTCTTATATTGATACTTAGTGTTTACAGGATATGTATATATTTCTATCCTTTAACTTATAGCCTATCTCTCTTCAAGTCTATATCTTTAAAATATTTCTTGTAAATAACATATAGATCATTCTTGCTTTTTGTTCTGTCTATGATTCTCTGCCTTTTAATTGGATTCTTTACCCTGTTTACATTTAAGGTGATCATTTAAGAAATGTCTATGTGTAAGTCTAAGACCTTAGTATTTTTCAGTAGTCCTGACTATTTATTTTGATTGCCAGTTTGTCTCCCATTACCTAGCAAAGTCCCTGGCACATAGCTGGCACTCAGTAAATATTTGGGGAAGAAAGGAAAAGTATGGAAGGAAGGAAAAATGGGAGACAGAAGAGGAGGAAGGAAGCAACCCTCCTCTACTTACTCCTAGTCAATGTATCTTCAATGTCCTACATTCTTTTTCTTTTTCTTTTTTTTTCTTTTAGCAAGAGAAAGAGAGAGGGACAGACAGAAAGGAAGGGAAAAAGATGAGAAGCATCAATGCATACTTGTGGCACCTTTGTTGTTCATTCATTGCCTTCTTATATATAAATGCCTTGGGGTGAGGAGACTCTAGCTGAGCCACTGATCCCTTGCTCAAGCCATCGACCTTGGGCTCAAGCCAGCAACCATAGGGTCATGTCTGTGATCCCACACTCAAGATGACAACCCCATGCTCAAGGTGGTGAGCCTGAGCTCAAGCCAGCAACCTTGGGGTTTTAAACCTGGGTCCACAGTGTCCCAGGCCAATATACTATCCAGTGCACCACAGCCTGGTCAGGTTATCCTGCATTCTTTTTAACCTCACAAAGTATTTAAATTTTTAAAGTAAAGTATATTAAAATAGAAACACATTTTCAATTCATTTAGATTTCATATAATTTAAACTTTGCATTTAAGCTGAGAAAGAGAGAAAAATCGTTCTTTCTGGCTGTCAAATAATGCCTGAGCACACTCTTGTTGGTTCAGTAAGGCTATATACACATGAAGTGAATTTTCAGAATATGAGATTCTGCTAGGTTTGTATGTTCCATATAGTCCTAAGTACAGTATGAGCTCTTATGAAGTATTAAATCAAATACCACTTTTTCCTGACTTAATATGACCCATCTTGTTGCTTAGTTACTTTGTTCTACAAAATTTCAAATTCACACTTGCCACCTGAAGCAGAAATTTTAACGAGTAAAAAGCTTTGAAGATAATGACTCAGTTCTGTTGCAGTCTATCAAATCTTCCAGAAAATCCTTCAAGATATCTATATGTGCAAATGCAGAATGACTTTCCCTGGTTATGACAGCCTACCTTTCACACATTTCTCATCAATCCTCTCCTCATTCTCCTAGCCTTTGTTTCACTGTCACTCTGTTCATCTTTCTTTAAATACATCATAATCAACAATGCCTTCACATCTGTCATGCTTGATTCCTGAATTTCCCATCTCACTTTCACTTCCGTATCCCAAGTTTCTATATGAGAAACAATAACTTCTTTCTCCGTGTTCCCAAAACTTATACTATATAACTCATATCTACCATGTGCTGTTTGGTATAAACATAATTATAGTTCTATCTAACAAAGAAGAGAGCCTTTCTACCTCTTATATCTTTCCAGTAGTATGCTTTGTTTGTTTTTTCATAAGTTAATACACCAACTCATTTCAGATACAAAGTGAAACCTTGAAGGGCCTGAGTATTAACAAAACCATTCCACAGTCTTTTCTACAAAAGAAAAAAGAATTTTTTGGTTTTTCCTCTGAGATAAGAAGAAGCGAAAGAAGAAGAAAAAAAAAGAGAAAATGATAATAGATGATGGAAAGTACCATCATTTAAATTTTATTTTATTTTTTTAATTTTTAGATTTTAATTATTGAGTTTTAGAGAAAGAGAGGGGAGAGAGAGAGAGAGAGAGAGAGAGAAGGGGGGGAGGAGCAGGAAGCATCAACTCCCATATGTGCCTTGACCAGGAAAGCCCAGGGTTTTGAACTGGTGACCTCAGCATTCCAGGTCAACGCTCTATCCATTGCACCACCACCAGTCAGGCCCATCATGTAAATGTTAAGTTGTGATCCCACCTAGCAGTGCTAAATATCTATGGTAAAGTTATAAATTCATGAAATGCTCACACAATAAGATCTTGTGAGCCACTGGGGAAAGCCAGAGTTTTGCGTTCATGGGACAGGGGAACAATTATAACTGAGAGGATAGATGCAGTCAGGTAGTGGCCAGAAGAAAGGTAGAAAAATCAAAGCAGAAAAAAACGTTGGGGATTTGAAGCAAGTTTATAGAAATCTCACATGCCTGTGGTCCCTCAGGTTTCATTTTAGACTCTCTGCCTTAGATCCTGTGATCTGCCTTGCCTGAGCCAGCTACATCTTTTATGTAGTCATCCACCCTCAAACACAATCAAGGTTGGAGATATTCTTGCCTTGACTCAAATCTGTTGAGGGAAAAAAAATGAATAAGGAGATAGCACTTGACCAGGCTCAAGTCTTGATTGCTCTTGGAATACACCTCAAAGTCAAATCAAAGTTTTGGGAACTACTACTGTTTGAATGACATCAAACAGACAGCCAGGCATATAGAAAATAGGGTGTGAACTTACTAGACTCAACACTTCTAAGAAACTTCCACCTGAAGCAGCTGACTGGAGGTTGTTCTTAACATAGCTTAACTGATATACCATGCTTTAAGAAACTAAAGAAATGTTTCCTAGAATGGGATAAAAAGTCTGTTGTACACATATTAAAACTAAGATTTTTCTCTTCTATTTTACTTATTGAGAGAAGAATCTCAGGCTGGACTGCTCCTATATTATTGCCTGTCTGGGAGGTATTAAAATCTCTAAGCAAGGCTATACGCTCCTGTTAACAAGGGACATTTTAAAGGATCATATGTTTAACAGTATAGCTTTAATGTCAAGGAAGATAGATGTAGCACAGTCAGAGGCTAGGATACAAAAGTCTTACTAAATGAATGAGCTCCTAAAATGTTACAGTACAGACACAGATTTACATATGGGGAAAGTAACAATAATTAATAGAAAGTTGAGAGGATTTAGCATAAGATCTGAAAGTCACCAACTATCTCGATAATAGAAAAGTTTAGTATGCTAGAATGCATAGTCAGGAAAATGGAGAAATTCCATGATTACAGTTCAAATTTCTGACAACCAGCAGGAAAGGAAGGGCAGAAATATTTTAAGACATGTTGAGCCATTTTAAGTAAATCATTCAGCAAAGTGCTTGAAAGTCATTTTGAAAAATCAGGCCCAGAAAGCAATTTATAGCAACGCTTTACTAGAAAACATTTCCATAGCATGTTCAGGTCTAGAGTACTCAAATTCTAACTATTAGTGAATCTAATTAGAGAGAGGGCTGTAACATGAGCTGGCCTCTGAGATCAAGAATACACAGGCTGCCAGACTGAAATTAGTGGAGACTTTCGATTGAGGTAAGTGCAGGGGTGCCTCCATTTTGTAGGCACATAATGATTGTGCCACCAAAGATTGTGCCACACATGTGGTTTGGACCCGCACACTGCATAGCAGAAAGCAATGGTAAACACTGCTGTGGGTCCTTTTTTTCTCCTTCATTTTACCTTTCATTTTTACCTTGAACATCCTATGATGAGACAGTCCAAAATGAAATATGAGATAGTACTGAGTGATGAGACTCTCGGGTCAGAAATACTCCATTACTGGGAAAAGCAGAAAACAAGTACAAATCACAGGATTGCTAACAACACAGCTAGACCAAAGCTGGAAGAATGTTTAGTGGCAGATGTACACAAAGGCAAAAGAATAGGAGGATGGGGCATTGCATGTACAATCTGAATGAGAGACATAAGAAATGTGAACCAAGGTAAACTGGAAATAGTAAAGCAAGAAATGAAACAGCAAAGCATTGTGGCGCTTGGTGTTAGCAAACTAAAATGGACTGAAATGGGACATTTTCAGTCAGGCAACTACAAAGTGCTCTGTTCTGGAAATGATAAACTCAGAAACAGTATAGCTTTTGGAGCCTGACCGGGTGGTGGCGCAGTGAATAGAGTGTCAGACTGGGATACAGAGGACCCAAGTTCGAGACCCTGAGGTCGCCAGCTTGAGCGTGGGCTCATCTGGTTTGAACAAAGCTCACCAGCTTGGACCCAAGGTTGCTGGCTTGAGCAAGGAGTTACTCGGTTTGCTGTAGCCCCATGGTCAAGGCACTTATGAGAAAGCAATCAATGAACAACTAAGGTGTCGCAATGAAAAACTGATGATTGATGCTTCTCATCTCTCTCCGTTCCTGTCTGTTTGTCCCTGTCTATCCCTCTCTCTGACTCTCTTTCCGTCTCTGTAAAAAAGAAAAAAAAATAGAAAAGAAACAGTATAACTTTAATGTCAAGGCAGATAGTTGTAGCACAGTCAAAGGCTAGGATGCAAAGTCTTACTAAATAATACCAATAAAACTTCTAGGAAAACCTATTAATGTAACCATCATTCAACTATCCTCCAGCTACAGAGGCTGAAGATGATAAAACTGAAAGCTTTTACATAACCATCCAAAGAGAAATTGATCACATACCAGAACAAGACATGCTGACAATTATAGATGATTGGAATGCAAAAGTAGAAATAAAGCAGACTCAAATGTCATTGGAAATTTGGACAAAGAGTCAGACATGAAGCAGGAGTCAGCTCTTGGATTTATGAGAAATCAACAACTGGTCTATCATAAATACATGCTTCAAACAACCGAAGAGATGACAGCATATGTGTACATCACCAGATGACCAATATAGAAATCAAATAGATGACGTCATTGGAAGCAGGAGATGGAGAAGCTGCATTCTCTTGACCAAAACAAGAGAGATAGTGATACTGACCACAAACTCAGTATCAAACATTAGAGGAAAGCCAAAGAGCACTAATGAAATCATAGTGCCAAATGTAACATAAATAGCATTCATGATGGAGTTAAAGTCCCCATAAAAAAACAGACTTGCACTGTTAAACTTAAGTGACCAAGAATCAGAGGAACTGTATATTGAAACTAAAAATATTATTATGGAAGAAAGAGAAATAACAGTGTCAGAAGTAAAAAGGAAAGAGCAACTGAGATAGATGACAGATGTTTCTAAAAATTGGTAGACAGGGAGAAGCAAAAGCAAAGGTGAGAAAAGCCAGGTTAGAATCCTGAATGCAGTTTTTCAAGTACTGTCACATAGAGACCAAGAGAACTAATACAACAGTCAATGTAAGCAGATAGAAGAGAACAACAGAAAAGGAAAAACAAGAGACCTCTACAAGAAGATATAAAGAATAAAAGGGAAATTCAAACTTAGATTAGGAATGCTAACAACCACGAAAGAAGCACATTGTCAGACCAAGACAAAATAAAGAGGTGAAAACAGTATACAATGAAATTGCCTCCATCAAATGACTCTTTCCTGAAAAATTTCTCTGTGGCATGTGGTGCTATTTGATAGCATTTTACTCACAGAAGTTTCAAACTCTGCTGCTACTTTATTAAGTGCATGTAATCATTTAAATCCTTTGTTGTCATTTCAACAATCTTTACAGCATCTTTTTTACCCAGTAGATTCCATCTCAAGATACCACTTTCTTTTCACATCCATAAGAAATAACTCCTCACGCATTAAAATTATATCACAGGACTGTAACAATTCACTCACATCTTCAGCTTCACTTCCTATTCTGCCTTTTTTTTTTTTCTCTTTCTACCACATCTGCAGTAACTTCCTTCACTGAAGTCTTTAATCCTGCAAAGTCATCCATGATGGTTGGAATCAAGGTATTCTGAACTTCATTTATCTTGATATTTTGATATCTTCCAATAAATTCTGAATGTTCTTAATAGCATCTAAATGATGAATCAACACTTGAATTCATGTTAACACAATAAATTAAAATTAATAAAAAAATATAAAAAAGAAAAGGAAAAAAACTAAAATAAAATGATGAATCATTTCCAGAAGGTTTTTAATTTACTTTGCCTAGATCAACCAGAGGAATCACTACCTATGGCAGCTATAAACCTAATAAAATATATTTCTTAAATAATAATACTGAAATGTCTAAATTAATTATTGATCCATTGGCTATAGAATGAATGTTATGTTAGCAGACCATGGACCACAGGATAAAGTAAAGCACTTTGGAAATTATAAATGGTAAGATGTGACTGCATTTATCACCTTCTACTAGAAAGTAGTTGTGTTATCCTAAGGCATGCATTCTTAATCTTGGGTCCATAAGTTCTTAATGGAGCAATGGATAGAATTCAGGCAGTCCATGAACTTAAATGGGAAAAAAAGATAACCTTAGCTACCAGACTCCAACTAAAACTGGCATTTTCTTCAATTATGGTTGTAGAAAAATAAACAATAAAGTAGAACAACTGTAACTTTGTCATCAATAGAAAAAAGAAATGTTCATATCTTATTAGAATTATCACAGAAATCTTCACATATTATATAAATTAGTCACAATTTGAAAATAAATAGTAGTTATTAGACTCACTAGATAGTATTATTTAATGCATTAATAAGGAAGTATATAATTACTATATCACAAATTTTTAATATTTCACTAATTGCATTTTAATATAATTGGTTTTCTTTGTAATTATATATATTTTATTTTATACATACACACACACACACACACACACACACACACACACACATATATATATATATATATATTAGCAAGAGAGAAGGACAGTTAAGGACAGACAGACAGGAAGGGAGAGAAATGAGAAACATCAATTCTTCGTTGTGGCTCCTTAGTTGCTCACTGATTATTTTCTCATATGTGCCTTTACTAGGGGGCTATAGCAGAGCCAGTGACCCCTTGCTCAAGCCAGCGACTTTGGGCTTGAGCCAGCGACCTTGGGCTTCAGGCCTGTGACCTTTGGGCTCAAGCAGCGACCATGGGGTCATGCCTATGATCCCATGTTCAAGTCAGTGACCCTGTGCTCAAGCTGGTGACTTCAGGGTTTCAAACCTGGGTCCTCTGCATCCCAGGCTGATGCTTTATCCACTGCAGCACTGCCTAGTCAAGTTTATTATATAAAACTTTAACACATTATTCTGAAAAGAATACATAGACTTTTCTAGAATTCCAAATGGGTTTGGGGAAAATAAAAAGGCTAAGAAGCTCTATTGAGGAAAGCAAACAAAGGGAAAAATTGAGTGATTTGATTATCAATGAATGAAATATTAAATCCATGGAAACCAGGAGAGACCAGGCAGAACCAGATGATCATGCTGCTGAGACTTACTGTATTTATCCTGCCAGCTTGGACTTTTTAAACTTATTGTGTTAAAAATTTAACTATATCTTTAAAGAACCTTAGTAAAAAATATAAAAGATGAAAATTTTTCTTTTTGCTATGGCTCAAGCCTTTATATGTTATGGCTGATGAAGCATTAATTTCATTATCTTGTTGAGTCAAATCACTCAAGGTGCCTACCAGTTAAAGAACATAAGTATGAATAGCTTGTATTGCATTTGAAAGGAATAAGGAATAATATAAACCTCGCCATTTCCACCAGAAATTTCTTTTCTCTTATAAAGAAATGTTCCAATCCTCTTTGTGACTTAACATTATATATTTGTATATATTCTTCTGAAGATTTTAAATAAGCATTCTGTCAGCCTCCAGTTAGCACTTAAACTAATTTGAAAAAAAGAGAATGTGTGGCTAGAATTTGTAAATGAGTGAGTTTACAGCTTATGGCACTGAGGAAGTAAAAGACCACTGACAGTAATTATTTCTTTTCCCCTTGAGGACCTCTAGAAAGGAAAATATAGCATTTTCCTACTGAAGAAATTTAGTGTTCAACAGACCATGCACAATTATAAAATTAGCTAATTGATTACTTATTAACATTAGAAGCATGCATGTTCATCAGTAGATATTTTAAATAAACTTTGACTCCAATTCCAATTGAGACCTACCAAGAAATTATGTTTTATTTTATTTCATATTCATCCACTTGTGCTTAAGTCTGCTATCCCTGATCCACTCTAGAATCCTTGAGAAGTTTAAGTATAAGTAGAAGAGGAAACCACTTACTGTATGTGAGGTCTCTGAAGTGTCCTACAATTGCAAATTAATCTATGGCATTATTCTAAAATAATTAAAAATCATCATTAACAACTACAATAGGAATTAGCACAGATAAAGAAAGTTCACCTCTGACTACTTTCTTAATAAAGGAAAACACACACCCTTGACTCTTGAGTATGTGAGGTTAGTACACAATGTGTAAAGGAACACTAGACAATGGGTGTATAATGTGTTCCTGATATTCCTAAGGACCCATTTTTTAAAAAGACAGTTTGAGCCACTCTGCTTGATCTGAAAAATAAGAATAGAGGAAAAAACATCTTGTGAAGACAATAGCTCTTTATTGTTATGTTCAAACAAAGGTTAAATAAAATATGAAAAATCTGATTTAATGCTCTTTCAATGGCATCATTAACAGAAGTGGTTGAAAGCTGTTTACAGCAGAGTAAACCCTGAATTCAAATTCCAACTCTACTGCTTTCTACCAGCGTGTCCTAGAATAAATATTAATGAGCCTCACATGACTCCTGTGCAAAAAGGGAGAACAGAAGAATATAACAATTCTCCCACAGGGATGTTGGCAAGATTTCATGAAACAACAAAAGCCCTACAAATGTGCCTTGCATATAGCAAGTGTTCAATAAATTTTAGCATGCTGCCCACTTTTGCCTGTTTTATAACCCTACTGACCGGAACAGCATATACAAGAGCAAATTACATATGCATGTTGATTTCAGGTGAGATGGAATCAGGGGAAGAAGAAAACATAAATTTACAGTGATTGAATTTGAAGAAGAACTAGACCTGGAGAGAGACAGGATGATAAAGCAGTTCATCTCAAGTGGGCAATAAAATAGCTCAAGCCTGGTTGTCTTTAATTCCTGTTAGCTTGAATCTTTAAGAGACTTTCTCAGTTTCTCTTGCCTTGGTAGTTTCTTCAACATTCCCCTTTCCTTTATAGAAAATTGTTGCCTTTTTGATTACTTATTTTGATGCCATGTATTTAAATTAGGCTTATTATATATTAAACAAATTAAAAGAAGTAGACTTATAGGAGTAGTACATAATAATAATTTTTATTGCCTAATGTGTTAAATTGAAATTTAGGTAATAAAACACTGGAGGATGGACTGTCCTATTCTAAACCCAATAGCTCAAATGGCTGGCTTGTTTGAGCAACAAGTGAGAAGGGAAGGAGAATGAAAATGAAAGAGAGGTAGAAGGAGAGAAAGAGAAGAAGGAAGGGAGGGAGAGAGAGGGAAAAACAGAGAGAATAAATACAACACTTTCTAAAATCTCATTTTAATTAAGTGGGTAGTGGAGGCTTCTTGAGAACACAAATCTATGGGCTTCTATAAGCCCAACAGTCCAACCAGAAATGGGTCGTCTGCAAAAATATAAAAAAGTATATCACCTTTCCCTTCTGCTTTTTCCTCCATAACCCTATATATTTCATTGTTACTACACTTCCAGAAAAGCAAAATGGACCTGGGAACATTTCAGAATGGGAACACTCAAGTAATCACAAGGATTCAGAGTGGGAATGATGCTAGCAAGAACAGCTAGAGTGCAAGAAGAAACCTAAAGGCAAAACCAGAGTCTTAAAAATATAAAAATGTAGTTATTCATGAGACTAAAACAAGCATAGACAAATTTCAAAATCTAGGGTGAGTCTCTTTTAAAGGAGATCCTTTTAAAAACTGAACAGAAGAATTTAGGACTAAAAAAAAAGTATGTCTTTATACAGAGAACAATAATATTATGAAACTCTTAACCTTCAGAAAGGTAGGTACCAACATCAAGTGTAAGTGGGTTTTAAAGGGGATTGGCTGGATTTATACACCACAGTGTCATCATTGGATATTACAAGGATCTGATACATGCTCTACCTCTAAGGTTGATGTCAGTTTGAAAAATTAGAACTACTCATGGTTCATTCCCTGGGAGCATTGTTTGCACAGATTTAGGGGCTGGATGAACCATTAATCTAGACCACTCATGGTTATTTCTGAGTTTCTAAGCTTTCGTCTTTTAATTTAAAACTTATAAAATCATGAAAGAGGCTGGAAGAAAACTTAGAGCCTACCTAGTTTAACTTCCTCATATTATTCTTAGAAAACATGAATCTCAGAGTCATAGTGACTTAACCTCAGATCACCCAGTTGGTTGACAGAAGAATTAGAAATAAAATCACTTCTTCTCATTCCTAGTCAGAGAATTCTTTAGTGTTTGAAGGAAACAGCATTTATTTCTCTCCTCATGGCAAACTATAAATAAAATTATAGGGCATAACAGAGCTGCATCAATATGTACACCCAGAGAAGAAATCACTGTGGTTCTTCTGCCAGGAAGTTAACTTCTTACTGACAGTTTAAGGCATTCTAGCTACCTTTTCTATAAACTTCTTCTATTGTTTACCATGAAATAATACAAAAATTTAGTTTCTTTACTAACATCTTCAGTTCCCAGTTTTGAAGCCCAAATTAAGGCAAAGCCTCTAGAGACAGTTCTTCTATGTTATCTATGTTATACATCTCTGTTGATACACCATCATGTCTTACTGGATTTTAAAACCCATCCGCATGATCAGCTCTACAGAAAGTAAATGCATAACTACCTTAGGTTTTCCATAATAAATGTCTTCCCAAACTTCTGAGCTTGCAGTAAAAATAATAAACATCCCTCCTGCTCTAACCTGAGAAAGTGGAACCACTCAGTCATAGCTGGTGAGTATGATCTTTCTTCACTCATGAGTGTGCACATATTTTTAGCCATTGTACAGAGAATTATGCTATTTGGTATTGCATTTACAGACTCCATTCAAGTAGACCAAGGGTAATCAACCTTTTTATACCTATTGCTTACTTTTGTATCTCTGTTAGTAGTAAAATTTTCTAACCGCCCACCAGTTCCACAGCAATGGTGATTTATAAAGTAGAGAAGTAACTTTACTTTATAAAATTTATAAAGCAGAGTTACAGCAAGTTAAAGCATATAATAATAATTACTTACCAAGTACTTTATGTTGGATTTTTGCTAAGTTTGGCAGAATAAATCTTTATAAAACAACTTACTATAGTTAAATCTATCTTTTTATTTATACTTTGGTTGCTCCGCTACTGCCCACTATGAAAGCTGGAATGCCCACTAGTAGGCGGTAGGGACCAGGTTGACTACCACTGAAGTAGATGGTCTCAAATATTTACTGAAAACAAATAAGAATTATTATTTACCATGAAAAATGTGAGATGGATGCAACATTACCTCACTGGAAGGATCTTGCAATTTTATTTGACTTGATATTGAGAGAAATCAAACCACATCTGAAATTAACCAGTCATAACCCAGTAAAGTTCTGGTTACCAAAAGGTCACTCCTGGAAATCTCTATTAATGCCAGTTATCAGAATTTAGTAACCAAAAAGATATGCAAAATATAGATTAATTGAAAACATAAACTACACATAATTATACCCAAATATAAAAGCTCATGAATTGAAAATAATATGACAAGAATATCCAAAGAGAGAAGAGGCCGTTTTCTGGATTAACGTGATTTATCTAGGGATGTGAGTTTTGCCTAAGACCTTGCTTATGCTCAGATATTTCTAAGTGAGCCATTATTTGGTTGTAGCACAGAAATGTGAAGTGATGTATCTATAGAACAACTTTTTCATTAGTAAAAAAAAAAAAAAAAAAGAGGTGGGACAACCAAAATGTCTCTTAAAAAGACAGTGGTATAAAAAAACCAACAACTGAGGCAAGAATATAAATGAATCTAAACATGTTGAGTGAAAAAAAGCAAAAACAAAAAAGTTAAAACTATATGATTCCCTTTCTATGAAATTCAAGAAAAGAGAAATATTATATATAATGACAAAGCATATCAGTAGTTACCTGGGACCCAAGTTAGAGGTGATAGAAATGTTCTGTATATTGATTTTAATGATGGTTAACAGATACAGGCATTTATCAAATTACATAAAACTTTACATTGTGAATCACAACATTTCTGCTCTCTGTGACTACCACAATGAAAGATTCTCTTGTAGAGTTTGGTTTTGATCTGTACATTTATAATGTAATGCAAATAAGGTCATCATAGATGTAGACATGCACAGATTCTACATATAGGCACTACCCGGGCTACGAACAAGATAGGTTCTGAGATTTGAAAATGTTTAAGTATTTATATGCACAGAAAGGTAAAAA
The DNA here is from genome assembly GCF_036850995.1 of Saccopteryx leptura. NCBI lineage: Eukaryota > Metazoa > Chordata > Mammalia > Chiroptera > Emballonuridae > Saccopteryx > Saccopteryx leptura. The sequence goes on along the minus strand of NC_089505.1, from coordinate 280,915,491 downwards.
TAAATATTTATACTAAGTTAAGACAAACATCTAAGTTGCATTTAATAGGTAAATATACCTGTTCCAATTTACATACAAATTCAACTTAAGAACAAACCTACAGAACTGTCTCATTTGTGACCTGGGAGGTGCCTGTAAATATTTGTTAACAGGCTGTGTTGCAGTGGAAAAGTACATGTATTTTCTCAATGCTGGCTGCAGGGTTCTGCACATGTCTATCAGATCAGGTTTGTTTATTAGATTGTCTTTTTGATCTAACAGTGTATAAAAATGTCCCTTCAAAATTCTGCTTTGGCAATATTTCTAGGTAATATTGTCAATATTTATCTCATGTCTGAGATTACATTGATAGGTATACTCAGGATTCAGAACTGTTGTACCTTTATGGTGAATTGTTCCTTTTATTATTAAGTGATAATCTTCATTATTTGTGGTGATACACTGGTCTTTGAAGTCTATACATTTTGATAATATCGCTACATCAACTTTCTTTTGATTAAAAATTTTTAATATATATTTTCATCTTCTTACCTTTCAACCTCTCTATATCTATACTTTATACCATAGGGACAGCTCTTAAAAATTAACTTATAGCGGATTTAGATTTTGCTTTTGTAGCAAGTCTCTCTCTCTCTTTCTGTCCCACACACCCCAGTTGGAACAACTCATCAAGAAAGTTTTTTATAGTTTCAATTACTGTGGATACTGATATGTTTTAACATATTTTAACTTCTAATTTTTCATGCCTCGTTTTTATTAGTATGAAGACTTTAATATCCAGTTTATAATACCATATTTCTAGTTGTATTTGTTACAGTACTCTACTTGATTCATTTGAAGCTCTTAAGAACTCTTTCCTAAATAAGTTTATCTAAAGACGAGAAAAGAGACACCAGTTGATGTCTGTTTCTTAACTGAAGCCATCAATCCTTCTCCCAAAAAGAAGATGACACATGTGTTAGAATTTTGGAGTTGGAAAAAGTGTCACAGAGGTTGCCTAATTCATTTTACACATGAAAATTGAAGCCAGGAGGGTTTAGATACATTGTTCAAGGTCACAAAGTAAGTTAATAATTATGATATGACTGAAACGAAGTTTCTAACTCTTTGTCTAGTGTTCTTTACATTCTGTCCTTCCAGGTGTGTGTTGTACACACTATTGAGTCTCACCATTTCTGTAATATGATACAATAGTAGCACATGTCTTCCTGAAGGAAGTAAGTTGAATCAATTCTGAGATATGTATATTAAGCCAAGAAGCATGCAAAGCAAATGTTAAAATAGAAATGGATTAAGAACTCCAAGGTTATACAGATTTAAATCTACTTTAAAAAGTGACAGTCTCTTTTAAGTCTCATGAGTCACTGAAAACAGTAGACTCAACTATAATGGGAAATATGAAATATTTTCTAACTTGTAATTACCCTTTGCAAAAAAAATGTTTTGTTTCAATATCTAACTTATTATTTCTTAATTATGTGTACCTGCAGCATTATTTCTTTACAACTCTTGCCTTCCCACTGAGCATTTGTAATTTTTTTTATCATTTACTTTCCCTAAAAGGCATTAACCTGCTTTTTTAAGTTGTATTTCATTTCTTGAGACCTAAATTTAAAAATATTATTTGCAATTAATCCCATATGGCACACAAAATGAAGAGCCAGTATAGAGAATAATTACTCTGTATTTCAAACTGCAGAATGACTGGGAAAATTAGATAATGGACAACGATGGCATCAGGTCTCGTAATATTGACAATGGAAAAGTGGTGACAAATTTAGAACAAGCTTATCCTTTCTCTACATGAGACAGAAAAGGGAGACACTAAAATCCAATTTCAAGTTTCAATTTCTAGGTTAGCATTCCCTTCTTAAAATATACATTGCCAAACCCCTGGTTCAGCAGCTCTTTCAAAACTATCTTTTGAAATTTCAGTCTAGTACTGCATTCTGGGCATACTTTTTAGCAGATAGACCAATTAGGCTTTTTTTCTGACAGCAGTGAACGTCATGGAGCCTATGTGGAATTTCTGTCACATCTCGTGTTTATGACAAGGAACTTGGGAGTCTCACAGGTAATGAAGCAGAAGCCCGAGGAGAGCACCAGAGAGCGGCAGAGCACGGAGCGCGTCGCTGGGAGGTTCTGTTGGGGGGATTTTGTTTCCAATGACTGTGAGGATTCGGTATGGGACGTAGAGCCAAAGAAATCAGAATAAAAACAACACTTCATGAATCCTAATACCTAGAAAAAATGTCCAGTTTTTTATTACACTCATATGCACCTCATATTAATTCTGTGAAAAGGTGGATAAAAAATTATGTGTATTTTTTTTATAGATGCCTATTTAAACCTGTGGAAAGGCAGGCATGTGCGTGCAGGATCCCTTGGGCACACGCTGCAGGAAGTCCGCCTCACGCCAGCTCTGAGCTCAGCCTTTCACTCCTTTGAAGGACTCTCTCAAAGGCAGGCTCTGCTCTCACACTCTGGCTAATCCCATTCCATGTATATTCTTCTGCTGCTATCATTTTTTTTTCCATCCTAGTCTCAGTCTTGCATTATCTGTTTATCTTCAGATCCCTGGAAGTTCACTTTGGAAGACTAAACCATCCCAGTTTGCTCTGTCTCCCAGTTTTATCTCTGAAAGACTCACATCCTAGGCAAGCCCTCCTTCTCCTTTCGAAGCTGTTCTGGAAGTTTACAACTTTCTCCAACTGGTTAACCCTGCTTCTTATTCATTCCCTCAATAAGTCCCTTTTTCTAATAAAACATCACACACACACACACACACACACACACACACACACACAAACATACACAGAGGAGAGAGAGACAATTTAGAAATACACTGAGAATAAGCCAAGGCTTTACTTCGTTGAAGTTTGGACTAAATGCCACCCTGCTCTTTGCCCTTTCAATATTAGCTCTAACGTCACATGAAATACCATATTCCCCCATGTATAAGATGCACCCTTTTTCGAAAAATTTGGGGTCTAAATTTTAACTGGGTGCATCTTATACAGTGGTTATGGAATTTCAAATGCCATAGATAGAACTGAGGACAAGGCAATATATGAAGAATGATTTGTCATCAGACACAGTGAGGACAAGCTAATGGATGGGAGTTTTGATAGTGATGAGGAGTTGTATGAATTTTATGATGAATAAAACTTGAGTTCAATAACTTTATGTTATACATCTATTTTCAAATTTTGGGCCCCAATATTAAGGTTTGTCTTATACATGGAAGCATATTATACATGGGGAAATATGGTACTTGCTTCAATCTGCATGTTGTCTCCGTCTTATGTCTCTGTGTTCACAGGTCAGCCTTGTGTTTAGCAGGTGTTACTCTTCCTTTATCTCATCTCATCCAGCTTTTCACACTCTCTGGTGACCCTCACTTGCTGACTCAGGCTTGCATTGGATACTGAATCAACCTAGGACAGAAAGTTCATATTTCAATAACACCTTCCCACCTTATTTCCATGAAATGGAATGTAGAATAAGTCACACTTCACAATGTGGGATTTTCTGGTCCAACTATAATTGCTCAGCTTTTGCATGTGACCTGCTTTCCCCCCCTATTTTGAAGAGTTTAAGATTTCTCTTTGTCCCTACTTTTCTGAAATTTCACAGCTGTATCCTTTGTGTGGGTATTTTTTCATGCATTGTACTAGACATGCAGTGTGCCCGTGTGAAAAAGCATGTCTGTGGATACCTTTTTATACCACTTTTCTATTAATCTATACATTCTATAATTGTTATTGGTGTACTCTTTTTATTATATATAACATCCTGTTCTTTTTATTGGATGTAATATTTTCTCATGTTAACATGATTATAAAGTGAAACATAATGTGTTTTTTAATGTTCATTTTCATTTTTCTAGAGATCAAATAATTTTATTAGAATATGCCTCAGAGCGACTTTCACTGTTTTAGTTATAAATAAAATTGTTTAAGTTAAAAAATAAAAGTTTCATTTTATGAATGTTGAGGCTATAGCAACATATAATTAAGTAAAGTTTATTGAAGTTGCTCAAAAGGCTGTGGAAAATCTTGTTTCTGGCCTCTGATTTCTCAGCTTTTGAAGTGCCGGTGAAAACTAAGAGCAAACATCATATATTCTAAATCTTGTATCTGTCAAAAGGCAGATCATCCTAAAAGAGTCACGCCGTTTTTCCAGTCCATGGAGGCTGGCTGAAGAACTGACATGCTTTAATTTTAATCAATGTTTTCAATGAAAATATAAAAACAACAACAACTTAATAACCCCTAGGAACAGCTATTTAAAATAATGAGAAAAAAAAAGTGATTTTAGTCAATTAGAAATAAGCCAAAGGCCAAATCATTTTCAGTAAAATAAGACCTTGGGGATAAAACCAAATTAACATATTCTTAATGGCACATAGACAGGAAAACAATATGTCAGCATTAAATTAATAAAAAAAAGTGTTCTTCTTTATTAACAAAATTATACTACACTACAACTGAATGACAGGGAAGTCACTTCTACGTTAATGTTAAAGATGAAAGGAATAATACAAAACAATTAATCCAATTCCTATTTCACAGAGAAGCAGCTGAGACCAAAAAAATAAAGAACTTTATTTAAGACCTCACAATTACTGAATAACCCATGAAACAAATATGCTGTTGCAAGATCAAGCTCTTTAGTCTCTTTATTCCTCCAACTTTAATATTCTTCTCACTATAGTAATGGGTCTTATAATGGAATATGTAATTCAACAACAATTAAACTCTAAGTGAGGAATAATTGGAAAATTCTAGTTATGGACCATATAATTTAATAATAAAAACAATACCATTTCAAAAACAGAAGATCCCAGATCTATATGTTATAAATAAAACATTTAAAGTAGAACATAGGATGGTGCAGAAATGGACAATAAGAGTAAAAATAAAGAAATAAAGAGAAAGTAGAAAACATTTGTAAGGACAAGTTTTAAATTTTTTATTGTAAAACCTAGTGAAGAAAATAGTAGAGTGACTTTCTACAGTTAGACAGATATAGGCGATTATTCCCCTGTTATCACTGAGATAAAATATAATTAGACCAAGGTGAGTACAGATTAAACCAAGAAACAGTTTTTCAGTGTAAAGTGATTTATAACTGTCTGACCCAAGCCCCAGTTAGTGAAATAAGGAGATATTGTTAGATGGGTCCCTGGACTAACAGTTATCATCCCAGTTAGTTAAATTTGTTGGTCTAGGAGCTAGAACAAGTGATCATTGTGACATGATAATACCACAAAATAAGCTGTCTCTCCTAATACAGGAAATAACATGTTCAATTCTTCCAAGTCAAAGGCATACTGTCAGTTGTGGGGTTCAGCCAGTTCAAACTGGTTCGGCAGAACCAATACCTAATTTTTTATTGAGTTTGGCCAACCGGATGTTAAACTGGCACTTGTAAACAGGGTTCTCTCTAAGGTGGGCGCCTGGGCAGACGCACAATGTGGAAGTCACAAATTTGCATTCCTTACTTATTTTTAACGTTCATCTGCGCAACGGTTATTCTAAGCACCCGTAGTAATGTTCATTCTGTCCATAGGTGAAAAAAATTCCAAGTGATGATGCCAATCAAGAACAATATGGAAATACCTTAAATAACAGTTTTATTGTTTTTTGTGAGGCATTATTTAATATTTTTTCATTAATATTTTAAAACTCTTTAATCTGCTTTTGTGTACCTCTTTTATTGTTCTTATTTAAATATTAAATACATGAAATAATAAACTACCTTCTGGTATATCTTTCTTTATACTTAAAATGGTCATGAGGGCAGAGAACCGGTTGTTAAATTACTTGAATCCCACCACTGCATACTGTAATAATTAAACACACAGGCAGGAGTCAGAATGCCTGGGTTCAAATTTCAGGCTTCATCACTAGTTATATAAACATAGGCAAATTATTTTAAAGTACCTTGGGGCTTCCCATATGTAAAGGAAGGGGATCTTGGTACCCATCTAAAAGGATTTTAGATCTGTGACAGTGCCTAGGAAAAAGTAAGCTATTTTTATTTCCCAAATGTCTAATCACGTGCATTATTTTTTAAACGAATTATTGAAAATATTAAAATAAAATGCATATTTTAAAATTATCTATTAAAGATATCACCAGCTTGATTGGAGGAGGGGTATACCTAAAGATATTTAACAGCTTGCTTCTGTTACATTAGAATGATACATCAAATGGGCAGTGGTGAATATTTTGCTAAATTCTAATTGAGTCTATTGAATTAGTGAATTTTTGAATTTTACAATAGGCAACTGTTTGCTCTGAGTAATGTTGGGCTTTATTTACATGAACATTGGAGAGGCAGTTTTCCAGTTATTTTTTATTAGAAACCTTGGGGCAAGATCATCTCTCTCTAATCATAACAGTTCTACAAATACTTATAATGTATACCTCAAAGTATAACTGGCTTCCAAATGGTTCAGTCTATTGGCTACCAAATGAACTCTCAATGGAAACAATGGAAAAAGCACAAAGAATTTAGAATTTAAACACAAATAAGAATATATCCAACAGGATGACTTGGTAGCTGAACTCAATAGTAGTAATGAAATGCCAAAGCCTTAAATTTATTTATGACAAGAATCTCAGTCAAGGCTTATGTTGAAATGGTTATTTAGCAAGAGAAGGAGACATTATTATCTTAACAAATAAGATACCTCAATACAGTGAATTCTGAGAAAATAAGACATGTTCCTAAAAATCATGTGTTCTGCAAAATTGTTCAATAAAAACTATATGGGTTATGTGAAAAGAAAATAAAAAGATACTAGGGCAGAGTATTAAAATTTTTTAAAATGAAAACTTAATAAGTATGACTAGAAAAGTTTTACACATATTAAATAGTTAAAATTTACACGAATTATATAATACACAGAATATTTTACCTTAAAAAAGACCGAAAGCTGGCTTGTCTGATTTGCAAACTGAGTTTACAGCTTGTGAGTTTTTATGAAGAGGTGGAAGGAGAATTAACCTCTGTGTGTGTGTGTGTGTGTGTGTGTGTGTGTGTGTGTGAGTGTGTGTCCCATGCACACATAGTTTGTGTATTCCTACTTGAATCAACTCAGCTGGGCAGCTTTTTGCATTTCTCTAGTATTTCTCATACAGAAAATTATGCATAAGCAAATGAAAAAAATTCACATTATGCTTACATTGTTCCCGAAATACCAATGTCAGGGGAACAGATCAGTTTTCAAAACAGAGCATATGCATATGACAATTTAATTATTGATATAAAAACTTTTGAGACTGGGAATAATATTGTCAGAAAAATAAAATAATTAACATTGAACTTTCTAGGATTTGAGGAGGTTGTTAAATACATTTATTAATTTATATTAGAAAGATTAGCCCTTTAAAAAATCTTTCTTGCCTGGATTTTTTTTCGCTATTTTCATCTTTTGAAAATGAATTCAACAATGTTTTAATGTATCTCTAATTTACCTCCCTTAATCTTTTTTTTTTTAGTGTGACTATTCCTCTTCCCTGTTCACAACCTTAAATTATTGTCTTTTTAAAAAGTGTTTTTGCCCTGGCTGGTTGGCTCAGCGGTAGAGCGTCAGCCTAGCGTGCGGAGGACCCAGGTTCGGTTCCCGGCCAGGGCACACAGGAGAAGCACCCATTTGCTTCTCCACCCCTCCACCGCGCTTTCCTCTCTGTCTCTCTCTTCCCCTCCCGCAGCCAAGGCTCCATTGGAGCAAAGATGGCCCGGGTGCTGGGGATGGCTTCTTGGCCTCTGCCCCAGGCGCTAGAGTGGCTCTGGTCGCGACATGGAGACGCCCAGGATGGGCAGAGCATCGCCCCCTGGTGGGCAGAGCGTCGCCCCTGGTGGGCGTGCCGGGTGGATCCCGGTGGGGCGCATGCGGGAGTCTGTCTGACTGTCTCTCCCTGTTTCCAGCTTCAGAAAAATGAAAAAAAAAATTGTTTTCAAGCTAACATTCTTGATTTCTTTCTTATAAACAGAATATTAATTTTATTTAAGTGGGAAAATTAAAAAAGTTTTAAATACCAATTTTCAGATAAATAGGGGAGTTTGGGAATTGGTAAAAAGGACTGGTGGGCTTTGAATTGTTTCTAGAGCTGCATTTTTGTTATTATGAAGACTCAATTTATAATACAATTGGTTTTAATTTCTCAAAAAATTGGGTTGCAACCCAACTCCATTATCCTCAGTTTGCTTCTTTATATCAAGGAGAAGGCTTTCAAATAAAATGAATATCAAGATTCCTATGTTCAAGATTTAGAGCTGAGATGTTTTAGTAAATGTTCTGACAAAGACTTACATTTTATAGACAGAAGGGAGCAAAAACAAAGAAGTTATGCTAGGTGAGACTGGGGTGGCTTCTGCAAGGTTACTTTCTAGCAGGGAACCACAGGGGTCTGTCAGGCAGATAATCCAATTAGGGATCAGGTGATTCCTGATTGTCTAGTTTAAGATGCCATTTCTGGTAGAGTCAATACTATAATTAAGTCTTGGTTTGGTGACATGAGCCTTAGCATAAGCAATCTGTTTTCTTTTGTTTTTAACAGGCATTTTAAACTTTGTTAGTTTTCTTGACATACCAGACAGACCAAAATTTTGCAAAAGTGATTTTTTCCCCAAATTTTTGCCAACATTTGATATAGTTAACTGGGGTAACATTAGTTAATAACATTATATATGTTTCAGGTGTATGATTTTATAATACATAATTTGTATATTGCTATGTTCATTGCAGCATTATTCACAGTAGCCAAGACATGGAAATCAACCTGTGTCCTTCAATGGATGATTGGATAAAGAAGGTGAGGTATATGTGTACAATGTAATACTATTCTATTCAGCTATTTTAAAAAATTATGAAATATTCTCATTTGTAGCAACATGGATAGATTTTGGGGGTATCATGTTAAATGAAATAAATCAAAAGAAAAGGACAAGAACCATATGATTTCTCTTGAATATGGGATCTAAAATGGAAAGCAATAAACAAACGCATAGATATTGATTTTTATCATTTGCACTCATCTGACAGATATGAATAAAAATGACGAGGTGACATCAGAGAAATGGTGCCATAAGGAGTGATACTGATAAATCTCCCCAAAAATTCAACAAGATCTTCAACCAGAGACAGAAAAATCTATCCTTGGAGCCTCCAGAAGTTCCACACTAAACGCGAAGGTATGATTGAGTGAAAAATTGACTAAATATATAATCAACCCCAAAGGAAATAAGCAGGAAGAAACACTCCGTCTTCCTCACTAACCTAAATAAGGGTTGCTTTCACTGGGAACTGAGAGTATAGGAACTAAGGTGGGCATAAGGTGTGAATAGAACCAAACTGCAACACAAACGTCCGAACCAGGCTGTGGTACGGACCCCCAAGCCGAGGAAAAACTGTGCTTGTGGCAACCTAGTCAACACAAGCTAATGCTCTCACCAAACCCAGACAAAGAAAAGCACTTGGGACAGCCATCCGCCCCGATCTCCTGGTCAGCACGCACAGATAGTGGGCGAGAAAGATTCCTCCTAGAGCCCTGGGAGTGGGCGCCCATGTTACCGAACAGAGGGGCAGGGTCAGAAGCCTTTCTGTGGGCCGAAACCGGAGTCTCAGGTCGCCCCTGCACCCTGAAAAGCAGTGTGTGGGGAGTGAGTGGGAGCGAAATTCCCTACGCTCAAACTTTTCCATGCAGGCGGGGAGCCTCATCGGGAGTGAGAGGCAGCCAGCCTGATATCCTGGTTGGCGAGTACGGATAGTGCGTGAGAGATTCCTCCAAGCACCCCGGGAGTGGGCGCCCGTGTTCTCTGACAGAGAGGCAGAGTCAGAGGCCTTTGTGTGGGCCAAAAGTAGAATCTTGGGGTCGCCCCTGCGCCCTGAAAAAGCGGCACACAGGGAGTGAGTGGGAGCGAAATTCTCTACACTCGAACTTTTCTGTGCAGGCGGGTGCCTCAACCAGAGTGAGAGGTGGCTGGCCAGATATCCTGGTGGGCGAGGGCATATACTGGGCGAAAGATTCCCCCGGGGAGTAGGCGCCCATGTTCCTAGAAAGAGGGGCAGACTCAGAGGTCTTTGTTTGGGCTGAAGCCCTGCCTGATTACACTAGTGGCTCTGACTGATTGAGCCTTACCCAGAGCCCTGCGCTGAGTGGGAATAGAGTGGGGATTTGCCACCTTTTGAGCCTCTTACTCTCCAGGCAGAGGCAGGAGCAACCCCATAGCTGGATCATCAGGCTACTAATTCAGGAAGGAAAGACTAGGAGAGAGACTCCAGGAATACGGACTCTCTCACCGGCGGAGCCTTCAGATGCTAATGAGCCTCGACTGCCAACGAGACTGAAGCCCAATATATGACATCGCCATAGAGACTTATCAACTGCAAACCTCTACCTAAGTGTGCCACAGGGGCAGAACCCACGGTACAGAGTCACCGACCAGAAAGAGGGAGAGAAAAGAAAAAGCAAGAAGATAAACTCTCAAAATCAAGAATAATTCACAGACTTTATAACCTACCTCATTTTATTATATTTGTTCATTTGTTTCTCTTATCTTCTTGTCTTGATTATTTTCTTCCTCTTCCAATTTGGCCATTTAATTCTATGCTGGTCTTACTCTTTCCTCTCCTTAAACTACACTACCCATAAGTATTACATCTCCCATTATATTTTCTTTCTTCTTCCTTTCTCTGTATGAGGGTTGCACTCCAAAACCTTTAACTCTCTCTCTCTCTCCTTTTATTCTTTTTTCTTCTTTTTGTATTTTCCTCTTTTTTTTTTCTTCCTCTATGTTAGTTTTTTCTTTTCTCCTTTACTTTTCCTCTCATTCCATCCTCAATCATGAACAAATTACTTTATCTGGGACTCCAATTTTTCTTTGTGGCGTTTTGGGGGTTTTTTACTTTGCTTTTTTAACTCACTAGCAGTGCTCCCAACTCTGGTACTCCATTTTATCTAGTTCTTGCTCCACTAAATACAATAGTATTTTTAAAAATTTTCCCCCTTTTTCCTGTTTCCTCTTATTTCTCTCATCATATCTCTTAGTCAACCATCACTGAAAAGCAAATCATTTTATTCTTGACCCAAATTTTTTCCTTTTTTGCATTTTGTGGATCCATACCCAATTTTTTGCTCCTTTGTCACTTATCCCGAACTCAGGCCCTACATTAATATGTAGTTTTTGTTCTATTTAGCACAATATAATTCACAGTTCACCACAAGATTTTCTCAAGAAGGAGGGGAGAGGAGAGGAGAGGAATAAAAAAGGGGGTGGAATAATAATTTTATTATTATTATTTTATTTTTTTTAACTTTTTATTCTTTATTAATTCTCATTAATACTATCAACAAAACCACCCGCAGATGCCACTAAGAAAAAAGAAATCGAATATCATGGATACAAAAGACAGAGAGGTAGTACAGATAGATGAGGAAAAATCTATGGAGAAAAATTTAATATATTGGAAACCTTGAAGCTAAATGACAGAGAATTTAAAATAGAAACCCTAAAAATACTCAGACATATACAAGAAAACACAGAAAGGCAATTTAGGGAGCTCAGAAAACAACTCAATGAACACAAAGAATATATTACCAAGGAAATTGAAACTATAAAAACAAATCAAACAAAAATGAAAAACTCAATTCATGAACTGAAAAATGAGGTAACAAGCTTAACTAATAGAACATGACAGATAGACGGTAGGATTAGTGAAAGAGAAGACAAGCAACTTGAGGCACAACAGAGAGAAGAAGAGACTCAAAAATTTTTAAAAAATGAGAAAGCCCTACAGGAATTGTCTGACTCCATCAAAAAGAATAACATAAGAATAATAGGTATATCAGAGGGAGAAGAGAGAGAAAATGGAATGGAGAATATATTCAAACAAATAATAGATGAGAACTTCCCAAGCCTGTGGAAAGAACTAAAGCCTCAAATTCAAGAAGCAAACAGAACTCCGAGTTTTCTTAACCCCAACAAACCTACTCCAAGGCACATCATAATGAAATTGACACAAACCAACGACAAAGAAAAAATTCTCAAGGCAGCCAGGGAAAAGAAGAATACAATACAACATATAAAGGAAGACCCATTAGATTATCATCATATTTCTCAACAGAAACTATACAAGCTAGAAGAGAGTGGACCCCAATATTTAAAGTCCTGAAAGAGAGGAACTTTCAGCCATGAATACTATACCCATCAAAGCTATCCTTCAAATACTAAGGAGAAATAAAAACATTCACAGATACAGAAAAGATGAGGGAATTTATCATCAGAAAACTGTCACTCCAGGAATTACTAAAGGAGGTTATCCAACCAGATAAAAAGAACTAAAGAAAACAAAATCACAAGTAAAAGCTCTACCAAGAACACAATAAAACCAAATTTAAACTGTGACAACAACAAAAAAAAGGGGAGGGGAGAGGATGGAGATTAACAGTAGCAAAGGACGATGGAGTGCAAAAGTACTCACAAGATAGTGCACTACAAAGAACAGGGTAGGAACCCTTTTCATTACTTAATGCTAGCCACCATTGAAAAAAACCACCACAGAAGCACATGATTTAAAAAAGATAGCAACAGCCCTGGCCGGTTGGCTCAGCGGTAGAGCGTCGGCCTAGCGTGCGGAGGACCCGAGTTCGATTCCCAGCCAGGGCACATAGGAGAAGCGCCCATTTGCTTCTCCACCCCTCCGCCGCGCTTTCCTCTCTGTCTCTCTCTTCCCCTCCCGCAGCCAAGGCTCCATTGGAGCAAAGATGGATCGGGCGCTGGGCATGGCTCTGTGGCCTCTGCCTCAGGCGCTAGAGTGGCTCTGGTTGCAATATGGCGACGCCCAGGATGGGCAGAGCATCGCCCCCTGGGGGGCAGAGCACCGCCCCTGGTGGGTGTGCCGGGTGGATCCCGGTCGGGCGCATGCGGGAGCCTGTCTGACTGTCTCTCCCTGTTTCCAGCTTCAGAAAAATGAAAAAGGAAAAAAAAAAAAAAAAAAAAGATAGCAACAGAGGAAAGATGTATGGAATACAACCAAACAAAAACAAAAGATAGAAAAACGAAAGAGAAGAATCAAACAAGACATAAAAGTAACAGAAAGCAATGTATAAAATGGCAATAGGGAACTCACAAGTGTCAATAATTACACTAAGTGTAAATGGATTAAATTTACCAATAAAAAGGCACAGCATAGCAGAATGGATTAAAAAAGAAAATCCAACTGTATGCTGCCTACAAGAAACTCATCTAAGCAATAAGGATAAAAACAAATTCAAAGTGAAAGGCTGGAAAACGATACTCCAAGCAAATAACATCCAAAAAAAAGCAGGCGTAGCAATACTCATATCTGATAATGCTGACTACAAGACAGCAAAGTACTCAGATACAAAAATGGTCATTTCATAATGATTAAGAAGACACTGAATCAAGAAGACATAACAATTCTTAATATATATGCACCAAACCAAGGAGCACCAAAATATATAAGACATCTACTTATTGATCTTAAAACAAAAACTAACAAAAATACAATACTTGGAGACCTCAATACACCGCAGATGGCTCTATATCGGTCATCCAAACAGAGAATCAATAAAGATATATTGACCTTAAACAAAACACTAGAGCACCTGGATATGATAGACATCTACAGGACATTTCATCCCAAAGTGACAGAGTATACATTTTTCTCCAGTATACATGGATCATTCTCAAGAATTGACCATATGTTGGGCCACAAAAACAACATCAGCAAATTCAGAAAAATCAAAGTTGTACCAAGCATATTTTCTGATCATAAAGCCTTGAAACTAGAATTCAACTGCAAAAAAGAGGAAAAAAATCCCACAAAAATGTGGAAACTAAACAACATACTTTTAAAAAATGAATGGGTCAAAGAAGAAATAAGTGCAGAGATCAAAAGATATATACAGACAAATGAAAATGACAATATGACATATCAGAATCTATGGGATGCAGAAAAAGCAGTGATAAGAGGAAAGTTCATATCACTTCAGGCCTATATGAACAAACAAGAGAGACCCCAAGTGAACCACTTAACTTCACACCTTAAGGAACTGGAAAAAGAAGAACAAAGACAACCCAAAACCAGCCGAAGAAAGGAGATAATAAAAATCAGAGCAGAAATAAATGAAATAGAGAACAGAAAAACTATAGAAAAAATTAATAGAACAAGGAGCTGGTTCTTTGAAAAGATAAAAAAAATTGACAAACCCTTGGCAAGACTTACCAAGGAAAAAATAGAAAGAACTCATATAAACAAAATCCAAAATGAAAGAGGAGAAATCACCACGGACATCATAGATCAGGGGTCTCAAACTCGTGGCCCGCGGGCAGCGAGTTTGAGACCCCTGAGATATACCAAGAATTATTGTAGAATATTATGAAAAACTTTATGCCACTAAATTCAATCATCTAGAAGAAATGGATAAATTCCTAGAACAATACAACCTTCTTAGACTGAGTCAAGAAGAAGCAGAAAGCCTACCTAAACGGACCAATTAGTAGGGAAGAAATAGAAAAAACTATTAAAAACCTCCCCCAAAATAAAAGTCCAGGCCCAGAGGGTTATAACAGTGAATTCTATCAAACATTCAAAGAAGACTTGGTTCCTATTCTACTCAAAGTCTTTCAAAAATTTGAAGAAGAAGCAATACTTCCAAACACATTTTATGAGGTCAACATAAACTTCATAAGGAAACTGGGCAAGGACAGCACAAAAAAAAGAAAACTACAGACCAATATCTCTAAATGAATACAGATGCTAAAATACTAAACAAAATACTAGCAAATCGAATACAACAACATATTAAAAAAATAATACATCACGATCAACTGGGATTCATCCCAGAATCTCAAGGATGGTTCAACATACGTAAAACGGTTAACATAATACACCATATCAACAAAACAAAGAACAAAAACCACATGATCTTATCAATAGATGCAGAAAAGGCATTCGATAAAATACAACACAATTTTATGCTTAAGACTCTCAACAAAGTGGGTATAGAAGGAAAATATCTCAACATGATAAAGGCCATATATGATTAACCATCAGCTAACATCATATTAAATGGCACAAACTGAAGGCTTTCCCCCTTAAATCAGGAAAAAGACAAGGTTGTCCACTCTCTCCACTCTTATTTAATGTGGTGCTAGAGTTTCTAGCCGGAGCAATCAGACAAGGCAAAGAAATAAAAGGCATCCATATCGAAAAGAAGAAGTAAAGGTTTCACTTTTTGCAGATGATATGATCCTATACATCGAAAACCCCAAAGAATCCACAAAAAGACTACTAGAAACAATAAGCCAATACAGTAAGGTCGCAGGATACAAAATTAACATACAGAAGTCCATAGCCTTTCTATATGCCAACAATGAAACATTTGAGAATGAACTCAAAAAAATAATCCCCTTCAAGATTGCGACCAAAATAAAATAAAATACCTAGGAATAAACATAACAGAGAATGTAAAGGACTTATATAATGAAAACTACAAACCATTGTTAAGGGAAATCGAAAAAGATACAATGAGATTGAAGAATATTCCTTGTTCTTGGATAGGAAGAATGAATATAATCAAGATGGCCATATTACCCAAAGCAATATACAAATTTAATGCAATTCCCATCAAAATTCCAATGACATTTTTTAAAGAAATGGAACAAAAAATCATCAGATTTATATGGAACTATAAAAAACCCCAAATAGCCAAAGCAATCCTAAAGAAAAAGAATGAAGCTGGGGGCATTACAATACCTGACTTCAAACTATATTATAGAGCCACGACAATCAAAACAGCATGATATTGGCAGAAAAATAGACATTCAGATCAATGGAACAGAATAGAAAGTCCAGAGATAAAACCACATATATAAGATCAAATAATTTTTGATAAAGGGGCCAACAACACACAATGGAGAAAAGAAAGCCTCTTCAACAAATGGTGCTGGGAAAACTGGAAGGCCACATGCAAAAGAATGAAACTCGACTACAGCTTGTACCCTTGTACGAAAATTAATTCAAAATGGATCAAAGACCTAAATATAAGACCTGAAACCATCAAGTACATAGAAGAAGACCAAGGTACTAAATTCACGAACCTTGGTTTTAAAGAGTATTTTATGAATTTGACTCCAAAGGCAAGGGAAGTGAAGGCAAAAATAAATGAATGGGACTACATCTGACTAAGACGTTTTTGCTCAGCAAGAAAAACTGACAACAAAATAAACAGCCAACTAAATGGGAAATGATATTTTCAAACAACAGTTCAGATAAGGGCCTAATATCCAAAATATACAAAGAACTCATAAATCTCAACAACAAACAATGCAATAGAAAAATGGGAAGAGAACATGAACAGACACTTCTTTCAGGAAGAAATACAAATGGCCAACAGATATATGAAAAGATATTCATCTTCATTAGTTATTAGAAAAATGCAAATCAAAACTGCAATGAGATACCACCTCACACCTGTTAGATTAGCTATTATTAACAAGACAGGTAATAGCAAATGTTGGACAGGGTGTGGAGAAAAAGGAACCATCATTCACTGTTGGTGAGAATGTAAAGTAGTACAACCATTATGGAAGAAAATATGGTGGTTCCTCAAAAAAAACTGAAAATAGAACTACCTTATGACCCAGCAATCTACTGGGTATATACCCCCAAAACTCAGAAACATTGATACGTAAAGACATATGCAGCCCCATGTTCATTGCAGCATTGTTCACAGTGGCCAAGACATGGAAACAACCCAAAAGCCCTCCAATAGAAGACTGGATAAAGAAGATGTGGCACATATATACTATGGAATACTACTCAGCCATAAGAAATGATGACATCAGATCATTTACAACAAAATGGTGGGATCTTGATAATATTATACAAAGTGAAATAAGTAAATCAGAAAAAACCAAGAACTGCATGATTCCATACATTGGTGGGACATAAAAACGAGACTAAGAGACATTGATAAGAGTGTGGTGGTTACGGGGGGGGGGGGAGAAAAAGGGAGAGGGGGGCACAAAGAAAACTAGATAGAAGGTGACGGAGGACAATCTGACTTTGGGTGATGGGTATGCAACATAATTGATTGACAAGATAACCTGGACATGTTTTCTTTGAACATATGTATCCTGATTTATTGATGTCATCCTAGTAAAATTAATTTAAAAAAAAGATTATAGTTGTGGAAATAATAAAACTTTTGGTGGATATAGAATGCTTGAATATAAAAAAAAGAAAGAAAATGACACTGCATTATTTAAAGTGCTTATATGAATAATAAAATTTTGCATTTTTTCATGTTTATTAACCATTCATATTTCTCTTTTGAAGTCTGTTCCCATTTTTTTATTGAATTGAGCTTTTGACCGATGAATTTATAAAAGACATTTTTCTTTATTAATATATAAACCTCTATCTATCAGAGATCTTATATATCATTTTTCTGGGTTTTCACTTGGCTTTTATGCTTTTTAATGGAGCTTTTCCTATTGGAGAATTTTTTAATTTTTATGTAGCAAATTCTGTTCATATTTAGCTTCAGGCCAACTGGTTTGAAAAATTTTTACATTTCAATATACTTTTTAATCTCCACTATTCTGATAGTTTATAGTTATTTTATTAATGTATTTATCTATTTGAATTTCTTCTATATATAGAAATGAGGGCAGACTTAACCTTTTCTCTTAAAGTATAAGGTATTGTTCTTACACTATCTGAAATGCCCCTTTTTGTACCACTAAATTTCTATGTACTTAAATATGTGTTGCTGAATTACAAATACTGTTTTATAAATGAATGGTGAAAAAAAAGAATTTAATATTTATAATATTAGCAAATCAAATTTGACATTTTGTTAAAAGCAAAATGTATAATGATCAGACTGGGTTTATTCTAAGAATACAAGAATGTACAGTGTTTTTCTTAAATTTTTATTTATTGATTTGAGAAAGAAAGAGAGAAACATCAATTTGTTGTTCCACTTATTGATGCATTCATTGGTTGATATTGTACGTACCCTGACAGGGGATTGAATCCACAACAATGGCATATTGAAACAATGCTCTAATCAACTGACCTACCTGGCCAGGGAGGAATATACAGTGTTTTTTTATGTCTGCTTATTTCTATATTTTTCCTTTTCTATTTCTTATGTTTGCTGTATTGATTATTTTTTTCATCTTTTGTTGTTTTAGAGGGTCTCATTTGTGTTACTACTATTGTTACATTTAAGATTAAAAATATTTGTACATATATTCTTATGAAGTTTAAGAATTACCAAACATCTACACCTATCCCTTGAATAAGGCAAACATATATCATATTTAATCTCTTCTCTCTTCCCCAACCAGCTGAAATGTATTCTCAACTGTGCTTGCAGATAGGCATGGCATGCAAACCCATTCTGGGGTTCTGGCCAGTGGGTGGGGAGTGAAAGCATCCTGTGGTACCTTTCTGGCACATCCCTAAAAACCAGATGTTAGTCATTCCTTGGCATTTCTTTTCTTTATTACTGCCAATGTCCTATTACCTGGAATGTGGGTTTCATGGCCAACATTCTGAACCGGATGAGAGCCTGGGAACCTGAGGAGATTTTATATGACCAATGAAGAGCTTACTTGTTTAAAGTAACAATTATTTCTATTCTTTTACTTGCAATTAAGTTTAATTATAAGCAAAACAGACTTCCTGGATAGATATTATCTCTATTTTCACTCACATTCAATATATTTTTATCCTTTTTGCCTCATTTTCTAAGAATCACATGGAGGTGGGGAAATGGGGTGATGTAGGCCAAAAGGTACAAATTTTCAGTTGTAAGAAGATAAAGTTTAAGTATCTAATGTACCATGTGATGACTATAGTTAACATTCCAGTACTGTATACTTGAAAGTTGCTAAAAGTAAATGTTAAACAGTCTCACCACACACACACACAATATTAACTATGAGGTGATAGATGTGTTAATTATCTTGATCTTGGTAATCATTCTAGAATGAATATGTACTTCAAACTACCACAATGAACACTTTTAACATACACAGAGATATTGGTCAATTATTACTTAACAAAGTTTGTAAAAAAAAAAATCACTTGGATTAATCTTCCAATTCATGAATTTAATTTCAGTTGTACCTTTTCTCCTGTCTAACCCTTCTATGTTTACTTTTTAATTTAGTTGTCATGTTTTTTAATTCCTAAAATTTCAAATTTGATTTTTTTAAGTCTTTTTTTCTTTCCCAGAGGATACTAAGTATTTTAAAATGTTCTTTTTTTTCCTATATAAAATGGGGTTTTATTGAGTGTGTGTGTGTGTGTGTGTAATTATTTCTTAATTTTGTTGAACTTCCTATCTTTCTCTTTATTTTCTTTACATGCCTGATAACTCTTGTTAAATGTCTCTATATATTAGATTAGCATCTAGGAAACATTAAAAAACCCAGGAAGAGAAAAATGACCTGATCAGGATTCCTCTGTCCAGAGGCTGTGCAGTGGAGCACAGAGCAGAACCTGCAGCTGGGGTAGCATTCTGTCAGTGTGTGATAATATTGTGTCTGCCGGGAAGGGGGTCTCCCATTCTTCATGGTAAGCATAAATTAATCTGAAACCTTTCTCCACGCCAGCTCCATAACTCTTGTAATCTCTTGTGAGAATGTCTAAATCTGAATGCCTTATTCATGCCTCACACTGAACTAACTCTGAGACCAAAATTAGGAAAGAGAGGAAAAATCAACAAGTGGACATTTTGCCGAGGCACAGAATGCCTCCCTCTATGAAAAGTAAACCCATGTTTCTAGGCATCTCACCTAGGCACTGCCCGTCAAATACAACTGTGCCTTATTCGATGATCCAAAAGGGAAGACCTGTGCCCATGCCTGCAAAATGAGTGTCTTGGAACAGACGTGGTCCCATGGTAAATCATTGTGATGCTACCTGAATGAGGTACAGACATCTCAGAATAAGGTCTCTTCTGTGGCTTGGACTTAGTTGATGCCTCTGGCCAACCAGCCACCAGCGTGATTCTTTAGACTGCCCACAATTCTGTGAGCCATCTCAAGCCATTATCTGTTCACTCAATGTAGGCATTTTGGGCTTACTCTTAAGAATTTGATTAATACAATGGTACAACTAAGTCATAGCCTTTTAATAAATTACCAAACAAGCAGAGCTCACATGCTCTCCTTCTCTAAAACACAGTACCTCTAGAAAAACATGGTTTGTGGAGCACGTTTCTTTCCCAGTATGCACTTTCCAACAATCTTGTACTTCATCATCAACCGAATAGCACATATCCTTTTTTATTTTTCTTTTTTTTTCTTTTTTTTTTTAATGGTTTTTTGATGGCTCTTGTCCAGTTCTTCAAATTCTTATGGATTTCATTTTCTGTTCAGCATGTTTTTGTGAGATTAGGGGTGGTAGGAGAAATTAGTCACATATTAAGGAAGCCATATTTTATTTTCTACATTTTCTTCCAGCTTCATTTTTAATTTTTATTTATGGATTTCAGAGAGAAAGTAGAGACAGAGAAAGAGACAGGAACATCGAGCTGGTCCTCTATGTGCCCTACCCAGGAATTGAACCACAACCTCTGCTCTTCGAGACAATGCTCTAACTAACCAAGTTACCCGGCCAAGGCCAGCTTTATTTTTAAAATCATCATTTCTATATAAGTATATTCTAAATTTATACATGCAGGTATGTGTATCTGTGTGCATGTATGTGTGTGTGGTCTATAGATCATTTGAAGAGTTCCTAACTAACTACTAACTTGTGGACGTTAGGAAACAAGCAGGGGCCTTGATAGCACATATTACCGCTCTCACATGCACTGTGTATCATCGTGATTGATGTAGTCAGGCTGCTTTCAAGTTTTATTCAATGTCAAACAGCAAAGCAAACCTTCCACACCAATTTATACCACAGAGCTCCTCATCTGTTTTCAAGGGAAATAATGTACAGTGTATTTATTCTCTATTTTTGTTTGTATGTTTGCCTAAATACCTATTTGAGATGGAATCACGAAGATCATGATGGTGTCTAGCTATCATAGTAATCTGGATATTTCCTGATTACCAGGCCCACCAGTTTAATCATTATCTAGCTTTCTTTACTAGTGTGGTCCAATTAATTTTTGAAATGATGTGCTATCAAAGGGCTTGAATAAAATAAATGTTTTATAAACTGAACCTTCCTTTGAATATAGTTAAGTCCATTTTAAGTGGATATACTTAAAGCTGTTAAAAAGAATCTATGCTTGTTAATGCAGAGTTGCCAACACATAATAAGCACCCCATCATAATTCTTGTGTGATTGATGTTCTCTTTCTCCTGCCCATCCCCCAAAGAAACCCTCTAATTTATCTGTTGTTGTTTTTAATTTTCAATCCTTTTTCTGGGTTCTCCTAAAATAGGGCATGCCTGCAGGTACCTTTAACAACTGAATTTTCCAGTTGCATCAACACCATATTTTTCAGTATTGCCCTGAAGGCATTTTGTGTTTGTTTCCTTTACCTTTGCTGTTTTGCTTCTGGTGAACTGGTAACGTTTTTCAAGCATTCTTTTTTCAATTCCCTTTAAACTTCTGACTCTACTCTGAATTTTCCTGCTTCTCTTTAAACTTGAATCAGGCTGTCAATGCCACTTACTAAATGCCTGCTGTGAAAAGATACAAAAAAAAAAAATCAAGGCAACATTTTCTTTCCTTGGAGAATGTAAAATCTACTTGGTGAGACAAAGCATACAGTCTCATTAAAAGCATCTAAAACACCCTAAATAGCCTGAAATAAGCATGCATAAATGTAGCATAATCCTTCCATGAATTCTGAAAGATTGCAACAGTTTAGTACTAAGGAAGACTGAATAAGAAATTCCTTCCAGATGGGTCTCAAGCCTGTCGATAAGACATCATGCATCCTTTTACAACAAATATTTTATAACTCTTTACTACCCTGAAATTAAATTACCATATTTTTCACTCCATAAGACATACTTTTTCCCCTCAAAAGTGGAGGGGGAAATGCCTGTGTATTTTACGGAGCAAAAATATGGTATTTTAGTAAATATTTTAATACACCATTCGGTTCAGAATATTTTTTTCTTATTTTTCTCCTTAAAACCCTAGGTGTGTCTTATTGGTCAGGTGCATCTTATGGAGCAAAAAAATACAGTAATAGATTATAGAGCTTACTATACACACAACTTCAAAAACATAATATAATGTCTTAGCTGTAACATAAAGAAGACTAACAAAAATAATTTATAATCAAATAATGTACATGTCAAAATATAACTGATCAGGCAGACACATGTACAGTAGAAGACTAAATGAGGTAGGGTCAGATGTTGGTCCTGTATGTGACAACTACAAATTTGTTGATGACTTGAAAATTAGGAGAGGCATGGCTAGCAGAAGTGTGCCAAAGAAGTGATTGACTCTTGGTCAAGGTCAAAAGAAAAACAAATATTTCTTTGTTTTATATGTGGGTTACACTCATGAAAAAAATCAAGGTATATTAGAACTTTACAAAAGCATTTTGTTTCCTGTTTATAAAAGGTTAAATTCTGATCTCAAATAATCAGAAACTGGCTTTTTATTTACATAAAGAACCAGTGGTTGGACCTGGCTGGTTGGCTTAGTGGTAGAGCATCGGCCTGGTGTGCAAGAGCCCTGGGTTCGATTCCCGGTCAAAGAACACAGGAGAAGCACCCATCTGCTTCTCCACCCCTCCCCCTCTCCTTCCTCTCTGTCTCTCTCTTCCTCTCCCACAGCCAAGGCTCTATTGGAGCAAAGTTGGCCCGGGTGCTGGGGATGGCTCCATGGCCTCTGCCTCAGGTGCTAGAATGGCTCTGATTGCGGCAGAGCGACACCCCAAGATGGGCAGAGCATTGCCCCCGATGGGCATGCTGGGTGGATCCCGGTTGGGCGCATGTGGGAGTCTGTCTGACTGCCTCCCTGTTTCCAACTTCAGAAAAATACAAAAAAAAAAAAAAAAAAAGAACCAGTGGTTATTCAAACATGGTGAAGATTTGGAACAATTGTTTGTAGTGTAAAATTGTCCTTACACTGAAAGAAGTATAATATCTTCCTGTTGACCACCCTGTCTAAATTATATAACAACTAATTGTGTCTACATATTTGCCCCTGGAGATAGCACTACCCTTATTGAGAATAACTGAAAGTAGAGAAGACAGATCTTCAATGAGAATCGGGTCAAACTGTGGATAAGTCCTGCCGGGGGTGAGGATGATGGAGACGCAAAGACCTGACTCCGGGGACCAGGTTCAGTGACACAGATCCACTTTATTCAGGAAGTAAGCTAGCTTATATATACATGGGTTCAGCCAATAGGATGTTACAGCATGTTCCTCATAGCCAATGGCTGAAAAGATCAGGGAGCTGCGTGGTTGGTGCTAAGTCACTTCCTTATAGCGGGCGAGCTTCATTCCTGGGTATCCCCAGGAGGCTTCTGGGAGCTGGAGTATTCTCACAGCATTGCATCAGCCACAGCTGTTAGGAATGTGCTCTGCACTTTACCCACAGCTCCCCCTACTCTTTTAATTAAGGCCAATTGGACTTGATGAATGACAGCTTGCTGTTGTTGTAGCTTCTGAATGCTATGCATTATGCAACGGAACCCTAGTAGATCTAAAACAACTATAATACCTCTTATACTATATGCTAATAGATTAGCTGGATTAAACAATAAAGCAAGCTTCTGTAATGTTTGACTAGTTAGGAAATAAAATGGGGGTCTTAAACAGGGGATTCCTCCTAGGGATCAGGATGTCATTTCCCTCCCATTGTGTTACAGAGACCTTTTAGGTGCCACTAAACACAGTTCCATTTTGATTGTAAAAAATGAATGTAGGTCAATACACACCCCCTTCCCACAAAGGTCCCAGCATCCAAACACAGAACAAATGGCTTGCCATGGGCTGCGTACTGTATATGGTTGCAAGGCACATTACACAAATTATAACAACATGACAAATCATACAATTTCAACAATTACAGAGGTACATTTCACCATTCTCTGAGCACTTTGTCAAAAGCACAAAATGTCCTCAGCCTTCTTTCTAGCCATGGGAAAAGCTTCCCAGGGCAGGGGAAGAGACTCCAGCAAAACCACCCCCAACCCCCATCAGGGTATTTCACATTGTCCAAAATCCGTAAATCCATCCAACAAAGGAGCCAGTGCTCACTCAGGACCTAGTCCAGGAAATCAGTCCACACACATGGGGTGTCAGCCACCCCCCTCATTCCTGCTGTCCTGGCAGGTCTTACACTGTCCCAAGGAGGAGCACATGGCAATGGCAGTCAGCATTTCCATCTCTGCTCTGGAGAGCATGATGGCATTCATCCCTATGTCCCCAAAATGTCAGCGAACCCACCAGCGGCTTAGCAGGCACTCCCTCCCATTCCAGCGGCCACTTAGTGATGCAAGCCTGGCTTCCGTTCATCTTCCCTCCACAGCTGCCTCCATTTACTTTCTGGGGTCTACGAATCACAACTCCAGCCCAATTCTCCTCATCCTCCAAAGAGGAACTGAAAACACCAGCTTGTGCTGCTGGGCTTGAGCCCTGGGCTGCTGCTGCCTGCGTCTGGGAGTCAGCAGTTACTATAGCACACATAAGCGAGAACAGAGCACCAGGGCCTGGGGGCCCATCAGGGGCAATTCTCTGGGCCCGCCCCACCAAAGCTTCCACATGCTCCCAGGTGATGGGGCATGCACGCAGGCCACAAGGTCTTCTTCTGGAGCTCTGAGGACCTCTTCCCCTCAGGCGTAGTTGGTGTGGAGAAGGCCAGGGCTGTGGCTTTGGACAGGTGAAGACTGAACCACTTAATGCAGTGGTTCTCAACCTGTGGGTCGCGACCCCGGCAGGGGTCAAATGACCAAAACACAAGGGTCATCGAAAGCCATCAGAAAACACCCCTGTGTTTTGGTCATTCGACCCCCGCCGGGGTCGCAACCCACAGGTTGAGAACCGCTGACTTAGTGGATGCCCAAGAAATCCTGTCAAGCAGGTTTGGGGGTTCTTGGGATCCAAAT
Organism: Saccopteryx leptura; assembly: GCF_036850995.1. NCBI lineage: Eukaryota > Metazoa > Chordata > Mammalia > Chiroptera > Emballonuridae > Saccopteryx > Saccopteryx leptura. Next base: position 280,890,394 of record NC_089505.1, on the reverse strand, counting down.
TGGCTGAAAAACACAAGCATAACCTTTCCCTCGTGTTAGAAGAGGGTGTGATCCCTGCCACTGTGCCGTGGCTGGGTCCTTCCAGTGTCATTTCAGAGAGAGGGGCAGGGGAAAAAGAAAGCGAGATACAGAAAAATAGACAAGACAGACAGACAGAAAGAAAAAAGACACATGGGGGCATATAGGCTGGCCCATGAGTCTGCAGCAGGAACACATATTGGAGAAAATGGCATCTGAGAGGCTGGGGTGGGGCATTAAGCCCCCCCGGAAGGGAATGCGGAAGTAGCGACTTCTGCTTTTTTCGGCTACAGAGTTGATGGTGCAGTTAGCAATTCAGTTGGTTTCCTTTCTGCATGTTCAGCCGCGATTTTGTCAAACTCGGAGGCTAAACTACTTTCCTCCTCAGTGGAGGGGGGTGAATAGGAAGACAGAGATTCCTCTGAAAGAGGAGTAGCCTGTAGGACCTTAGGGACTGGCGGAGGGTCCCCAGGAGGAGCACCGGTCAAGCAGGCATGTATTGCCAATAAGGCAGGAGTGAGCCAAGAGGGAAGGTTTGCTCCCTATGCACCTCGGCCGAACAAATGCGTCAGAGAGCTCGAGCCCAAGTATCCGGGTCCCAGAGCAGCATGTCCTCAATCCAGGGATTGAGACCAGAGAGAATCTCCCAGTAAGTACACAGATCCTCTTCACAATCTTCAACTCGCCTACTCTGCAATAGGGCGTGCAGGGCTCGAGCCTGCGGGGCTCGATAGTTGGGGAATAGTTTTCCCATTGCAGAGGGTCACTCACCCATCCCTTGGATGCCGGTTAGGTCCCTGCCCGACGTTGGGCACCAGTTGTGGACAAGCCCTGCCAGGGGTGAGGATGACGGAGATGCAAAGACCCGACTCTAGGGACCAGGTTCAGTGATGCAGATCCACTTTATTTAGGAAGTAAGCTAGTTTATATACATGAATTCAGCCTATAGGGTGTTACAGCATGTCCTTCATAGCCAATGGCTGAAAAGATCAGGGAGCTGCATGGTTGGCACTGAGTCACTTCCTTCTATCAGGCGAGAAGATAGAAGGTGTGCCCAGGAGGGTTCTGGAAGCTGGAGTATTCTCACAGCATTGCATCAGCCGCAGCTGCTAGGAATGTGCTCTGCACTCCACCACATCAAACATTTCAGCATCCTTTTCTTTCCATCCCCTTGGTTCCCAAACCTTGCTTGTGTCAAAACCATATGAAGAAACTTCTGATTTATCTCATTAACACATACTTACATAGTGCTTATTATGCCTGAAACTATTATAAACACTGTACAAACATTACCTCACTTAATTCACTCAACAATTCTTTAAGGTAGACACTATTATTAGAGATTATAGTTTAGAAACTGTGATATTGAGAGGTTAAGTGATTACCCAGGTCACATGGCTAATAAAGATAGAAGCCAAGTTTCAAATTTAGGAGTTATGGTTTCAGGATAAATGGTAAGCACTGTGCTCTGCAGTAGACATATAGATTCCATCCTTGATAATTTTGATTCAGAAAATCTGGGATAAGGACAGAGAAATCTGTCTGTATTTTAAAAAGACTTTCATATACAGTGAAAAGGGCACTGAGTGGTGTTTGGGAACCACAGCTTTGTACGACAGCTCAATTGGGAGTGACAGGAAGGAGACAAATGTTGAGAGTTGAATCTCTGTGTTAAAGTATAATGAGAAAGCCAGGAAGAACAGTGGGTGGGAAGCTACTCATGCAGAACCTTGAAAACCAGGCTAATCCACCTGACTTTTATAAAATGGTCAATAGGGAATCATGTATTGTTCGATAGAATAAAATTTATAGAAAGCACAGCATCTGAGGGTGAGTATAAATATCAATAGCATTAATAAACATAAAAATGTTGTAAGTGTAATACATTCAGCAAACACATGAAGAAAATAAATTTGAAGTTGGAAGAAGCACATTAGGTTATACAGGGTAGGCAAAAGTAGCTTTGCAGTTGTGAGTATATGAACCAGAGTTTGTTCTTATATTATTACTCATTTATATTATTTATTTTCTTCTTTTTATTATTATTTTTTATCCTTGCTTATGATTTATATTTTAGGTAACAATGGCTAGTAATTTAACCTAATTTTGTCTGCTCTTTTACTTCTGATGTAAAAAAAACAAAAAACAAATTGTATCATCTAACTCACTGTTGTATAGCTTTCAATTATGAGCCTTATAGCCATCAGATAATTGTGGGATCATGGATGGATGGGCACTGGGAGATAGAAAGTACCTTTGAGAGCATTAATCTGGAGACCACAAACCCAATAGCTAGGGATCAGGCAGATAATGAAGCAGAATACTGTCTCAATAGGCAGCAGACAGGAGGGTGACAAACTAGAATATGCATAGAGAGCAGTTTTCACTCTGTTCCAGGCACTTACTCATGTAATTATGCTCGCCCACTATTAGCAGATATTCTGGCTTTTAAAGAAAGGCCAGCCATTCAGATTTTTAATAAAAAAAATTTACATTTTACCATGTTATAATCAAGTCTATTTTGGAAGTTATGTTGTTGTTTTTTTCTCACCTTTCTCAGTTTTTTTTTTAATGTATCAAACATGATTTGCCTGGCCTGTGGTGGTGCAGTGGATAGAGTATTGACCTGGAATGCTGAGATCACCAGTTTGAAACCCTGGGCTTGCCCGGTCAAGACTCATATGACAAGAAAGCACTCAATGAACAATGGGTGAAGCAGCTATGAGTTGATACTTCTCTCTCTCCATCCCTCTCTTGCTCTCTCTGTAAAAATCAATCAATAAATCTTAAAATAAAAACTTCAAAAAAAATCTGTGATAGTGACTATAAAAAAATAAAGGACTTTCAAATGTTATTGGATGCTCTTTTATTAATTCCTCACCTATGACAGGTTACAATTTAATAAAAAATGGCTGTTCCACCTGCAGTGATTCTTGCATTGAGAATGACAAATTACATGTCCTAAGAGTCATGAAAGGTTAGGTCCAGACCCATGGCTTTCATTTATGAGACATACTACCTTCACAAATTCACTTAACCTTCTGTGCCTACTATGTAATTGCAGGTTGTAATTCCTAATCCATATTTCTCACTAGGTTGCTATAAAAATCAAATAACATAATATATATCAAACATATGACCCCTGCACAAATGCAGTACAGTGGGAATATCACTGGATTGGATTTAGAGATCTAGTCAATTCATAGCTGGTTTCCTAACCTTCAAATGAGAAGTTTGATCTAGAGTAGTAATTGCTAACAGAAATATAATGTGAGCCATAGTATATTACATTATCTAGAGTCCAAATTGAGAAAAGAAAAAGGGACAGATAAAATTAATTTTAATAATTTATTTTAACCAATGTACCCAAAATATTACTATTATTACTGAGATATTTTACATAGATTTTTATGCTAAATAAACAATGTGTGTTTTACCCTTATAGCATGTTTTAATTTGGATTAGTCATATGTCAAGTGCTTGATAGTCACAAATAGCAGTGGCTATTATTCTGCACAGCACAGATCTAGATAATGACTAAGGTCCCTTCAACCATTAACTTTGATACCTGTCTCATTATATATTTCATCATGCCTTAATCGTTTTAAATAGGTAAAGCATAAGCTACATCATGATGAATTAAATAAGATCTTTAACATTACTTAAATTAGGAGTTGAGAAAGTCTTGAAAATTTATCCTTTTCTAGTTCCAAAGTACAAGAAGATACCAAGAATTACAGTATAGAAACAATGTCCTCTGGAAGACTTAAAACTGACAGTCAAAACTAAAATTTTGTTTCACAGAAAACTAGCTTAGCCCTTTCATTGTTTCGAAGAGGCGTACATAATTTCACTCATATTAGCTGCTTGCTGCATTTGTTGTCAAGTCAACTGAATGCTAGACATATAGTTGAATTTTTAAATCATCAGTGTTCTCTAAGAGATATCCACCACCACACAGACACAAAGAATTTGCTTAATGCAGATAAATCAATATGGTAGTGAAGAAAAAAGATATATGGAAAAACTTACCAAAAATTTTTTTTCAGGTACATTGAAGCATTGTCTTGCTTTCTGAACATCTTTAGAAAATATCTTAAAGGACACCATGAGGTCTCATCAGATTTCCTAGCTGATAGTACCCTACCTAACCCAAAGTGCATGCAGTAGTTAGTCATTAATTCAGTTTTCAGCTGGGAAAGTAAGATGGAACTTTCAGATGTTTGGAAGGGATGATTCCAAAGATTTCCCCTTGGCCATCTTTAGGGAAATTTCTTGAATCTGTTGGCATTATATCTGTGTTATTAACAATACTTTCAATTCAACTTTCATGCATAGGATGCTGCAAGACCACAGTTGTACCCATCCAGAAGGCAACATTTACATTTTATTCTATGAAGCCCACTGCCGAGAAAGATATAGCTGGGTATTTGCAACTTGGCAGACTTAATGAGCTGTGTTTCTCCCAAGAGCATTTAAACAGGTCTCAACTTATGATTAATCAATGCAAGTTATTGAGTTTAGCCATGACTTACACATATTTTCTTCCTGTAAATCTCTAAGTACACATATAAAACCACTTGTTTTGCATTTCATATTCTTCCATCTGATAGTCCTAACTCTTTTATTATTTAGCAAAGAAGATCCCACTCATCATCCTCTACAGTTGATTAAAATGCCAATGAAGCATCTTCTTTCTTTTCCCTGCAGATGCTGTTTGAGATAAAAATATATTTTTTAAAAACCTCATATTAAATTATCCATAACATGACACTTGCTAGCTAATCACATATTTGCAAATTTTTTATATTGTCTCTATTACAAGTAAATGAAGCAATCTTAATGAAATTTATTATGTGTTCTACCAAAGAAAATATACTTACTTTAATTGTTACCATTATTAGCATTATTAAAATCAAAATATTATTTAATAATATGTTACACATGTTTTCTTTGTATATCTACTTTAAAACATGATTCATGGTGAAATGTGTGTATGTGTTTGAAACATAATTTCCTATTAGTTTAAAAAGACCATAATTAATTTGAAGTTGAAAATCTTACCCAAAATTATACAAAAAAAACAATATCAAAGTCAAAGATCTAGATTAGCTCTAATACTCCCATTAAGAAAGCTTCACATCTGCCTGACTAGGTGGTGGCGCAGTGGATAGAGCATCAGACTGGGATGCGAAGGACCCAGGTTCAAGACCCCAAGGTCTCCAACTTGAGCGCCGGCTCATCTGGTTTGAGCAAAGCTCACTAGCTTGGACCCAAGGTCGCTGGCTCAAGCAAGGGGTTACTCGGTCTGCTGTAGCCCCACAGTCAAGGCACATATGAGAGAGCAATCAATGAACAACTAAGGTGTCGCAACGAAAAGCTAATGATTGATGTTTCTCATGTCTCTCGTTCCTGTCTGTCTGTCCCTATCTATCCCTCTCTCTGACTCTCTGTCTCTAAAAAAAAAAAAGCTTCACTTCTTAGAATATGAAAATTATTCAATAAAGGCTATGCATGTACACAAGAGTGTAAGGGAGAAGATACAATTTTAAAAATGAGATTGATAATATTCAAGCAAGAAATTTCAGGGTGCTGTTCATATTAAGCATTTTCTGTCTACCAAACTTTACTCTTAAATATTATTGCTCCTGAAGAGGAAAACTAGGTAGCATATGCAAATCCAGGATTTTGACTTCTTTGCATAGTGTTGGTATTGCATTAATGAGGTAAAAAGAAATATGTCCACTGCATAAGAAAAATTAGAAGACAATAATAAAAAGTAAAAATATCTGACACTAGTTTAAAATTAAATGACGCTCCTAGCAGATTAGAATTCTGGAGGGGAACTTAACTTGGTGAGGAACATCTTCAAACACCTACAGTTAATATCATACTTAATGATGAGAAACTTGAAGCTTTCCTGCTAAGGGGGAAAATACAAGGGTGTAACCTCTCCTGACTGTTATTCAATGTCATAATGGCCTAGCTAATGAGATAAGATAAAAAAAACCCGAAACATTAATTCGAAAGAATATATGCACCCTTATGTTCATTGCAGTGTTATTTATAATAGACAAGATTTGGAAGCAGCCCAAGTGCCCATCAGAAGATGCGTGGATAAAAAGCTGTGGTATGTTTACACTATCGAATACTTCTTGGCTGTAGAAAAAAGAAGGAAATCTTACCTTTTGTGACAATATGGATGGACCCAGAGAATATTTTTATGCTGAATGAAATAAGCCAGTCAGAGAATGACAAGTACCATATGATTTCACTCATACATGGAATCTAATGGACAAAACAAACTAACAAACAAAATAGAAACAGATTCATAGATACAGAGAACAGATTGACAGCTCTCAGAAGGGATGGGGTTGGAGGGGCTGGGTGAAAAAATTGAAGGGATAAAGCAAAAAATATATATATATCTCATAGGCCCTGACAATAGTATTGTGATTACCAGGGGGAAAGAGTTGTGGAGGTAGGCAGAAGAGAGCAAGGCGGGGGTAAATGGTGATGGAAAGTGACTTGACTTGATGTGGTGAACACATAAAACAATACACAAATGGTGTATTATAGAATTGTACACCTGAAACCTATATAATTTTATTAACCAATGTCACCCCAATGAATTTGATAATTTTTTAGAAATAAGAATTACATTTGCTTTTAAATTGGAATACATTAATTTGCAGATCATCAGTAAATGGTGTTTGCAAGAACAGAAGTTGATGCTATGCAAAATTGCATGCCAACACACCACTTTATGCAACACTACATAACATTTTATTGCTTATAACCTATTACTAAGAAAAAAACAAAAATAGAAAGGTAAATGTAAACCTATAACTCATAAAGCTGAAATAATAGCTTTGAATCCAATAATCACTTTTCTTTACTACCAGAAGAACTGATTATTTCTATTACACCTATAACGCAAGTTATAAAATTTTAAAAATCACATGAAGATTTAATGAAAGCCCAGGCAACAAAAAATTTGCCTAATTTAAATTCTAGTAGGGAGCTTAACTCCGAGTTTTCCTTCACCACTGTGAATTTATGAAAGTCATTCTGGCCAGAATTTATCTCTTGGTCTAGAAAAGTTTTAAAAAGAGCTCTCAAGTGTAAAGTACAAATTTTGATTAAGTTTTTCTCTCACACTCTGTTAATGGAAAAGAACTTTCCAGAATAGTGGTGCAGGTAAGCTCTAAGTTTAGTTCTCAGTGGTAAAGATAGACCCTGCAGTTCCATAGGAATGGATACATAATAAAAATTAATGCCACTGGTTAAACAATAATTTGATTGTTAAACAGTAACTTGATACATATTTATTGAACATTGTCTGGAGTTTATACAATGGTTACTGATAAAGTGTTTAGTGTACAGGTGAGGGTTACTCCAGACACAGGAAATTTTCCCTGTGGTCATGCAGCAAAAATAAAGTCAGATAGAGAGGCAGAATATAAATTTTAAAAACTGATTCAGGCCCTGGCTAGTGGATAAAGCATTGTCCCATGGTACCAAGGTCATGGGTTTGATCTCCAGTCAGGGCATGTATAAGAAGCAATTAATGAGTACACAACTAAATGGAACAACTAAGTGAACAATGATTTGATGCTTCTCTCTTTGTGACTCTCTTCTTTTCTCTCTTTCTTCCTCTCTCTCTCTTTCTAATCAATAAAAAAATAAAAATAATGGATTCAAATGTCAACAGCTAATAAAATTAGTCAGTATGAATATTAAAATAGAGAAAAAATGAGGACTAACACTGGGAAGCCCTGAATCATCAGAGAATAAGCATAGCACCATAAATCCTAACTGAGGTAGATTATACAACAGCCCTGCTTCCCAGTAAGAGCATTTTACATCTCCACAGAGAGCTGTGAACTTTCAGTATCTCTCTGTCAACAGCATCTATTTCCTCATCTTGCTATCAAGACCCCCTGACTTACCTTGGCCAATGAAGTATGCACAGTAGAGATAGTCACCAATTCTTTTTTTTTCTTTTTTCTTAAGTGGGGGAGGGAGGGAGAGGGAGGGACAGACAGACAAGAAAGAAGAGAGATGAGAAGCATCGATTCATAGTTGCAGTAGTTCATTGATTGTTTTCTCATATGTGCCTTGACTGGAGGCTCCAGTGGAGCCAGTGACCCCTTGCTCAAGCCAGTGACCTTGGGTTCAAGACAGTGATCATGGGGTTATGTCTGTGATCCCACACTCAAGCCAGTGATCCCACTCTCAAGCTGGTGAGCCTGTGCTCAAGCCAGTGACCTCGGGGTTTCAAACCTGGGTCCTCAACAATTCAGGCCAACGCTCTACTCACTGAGCCACCACCTTCTCAGGTGACAGTCTCAACTCCAAGCAAAGGATTACAAATTATTGCATGCTTCAGCTGGCCCTCTGGTTCTTTCATCTCTTCCCTGAGATGCATAGGTCAACATTGGGGACTGCATCTTCAAGCTTGGATTTTGGAAGGATGCCAAAAAGGTCACATCAATTCATGACACTGCAGCCACTGTAGTCTACAAATACCATTAAAGAGAAATATAGCCTGACCAGGTGGTGGCTCAGTGGATAGAGCATCAGACTGGGATGCGGAGGACACAGGTTCGAGATCCCGAGGTCACCAGCTTGATAGCAGGCTCATCTGGCTTGAGCAAAAAAGCTCACCAGCTTGGACCCAAGGTCGCTGGCTCAAGCAAGGGGTTACTCAGTCTACTGAAGGCCCGCAGTCAAGGCACATATGAGAAAGCAATCAATGAACAACTAAGGTGACGCAACAAAAAAACTGATCATTGATGCTTCTCATCTCTCTCTGTTCCTGTCTGTCTGTCCCTATCTATCCCTCTCTCTGACTCTCTCTCTGTCCCTGTAAAAAAAATAAATAAATAAATATACCTCTGCTGTGGGACAACATCCTTTGGAGATTATTACTGCAGTCTTACCTGGTGAGAGAAAACTGATGCCTTAAGTATTCACCATGATTACTTTTTGTGTATAATCTAGAGGACTTCACCAAGTCAGGACTGGAATAATAAAAAAGGCAGATCAGAATAAAAGGGCATTTGTTATAATCAAGGGTTTGTGTGGAAGGCCAAATTTTGCTTTTGACGACTTTACATTCCATCTGGGAGGACTTTTATGACTTCTGTAGCCTGTAAGTAAAGACTGTTAAGTAAAAGGTGGAAGATGTCAGAGGACTTTAAGACTCACTCTCTCCAGAGATAAACTACCAGAAGATATTTCATAGGAAAATTACAATTTAATTTTAATTTTGAAGGAGGGCAGGATCACCTCTTATGGATGAACAGGAGAAACATTCACATTCTTATAAGTGTAAACACATTAGCAAATGTACAATGTTTCTAAGGGAAGCATACAGGAGTGAAATCTTCAAATAACAGATGGTATTAAAACTGGAAATGAAAGTCAAGCCAAATTGTACACAGACTTGAATGACAACTTGTAGAACACCAACATTGAGTTTTATCAAATCATGCTCATAAACACCTGGAAATGGCATCTAAATGTGATTATTGTAGCCCCTAAAATACTTCTGGACAGATGTCTAAATGCAGTAGTCTGATTTCACTTTTCTGTCTCAAGCTACAACCCAGAATGGAGAGACTTAGCTCAGAAAACTCACAGAGGGTGTATTGAATGAAATCTATTATGGTTTTCTCCAGGCAATCAACTAAAGCCCCTTCAGAATCACAGACCTGCTCCCGATATAGCTCACTTTGAAAACCTGCTGTTTTAAATGCCCAAGTAGAAGATGTAGCAATATGAAGCCATTATATACAACACCTAGGCTAAATGTGATTATATATGTTTTTAATGGAGAATTTTAACTAATACTAGGTAAAAATATGCACTTTTTGTGGGTAACTTTAAATTGTCCATAATTCTGTGAAACAATTATTTTATTTAGCAAGCCTTCCTTTTCCTTCTGCTGTCGCAATTCTCTTACCTTCTCTCTGGAAAGTAAATTAGAAGGGCAAAAAAACCCCCAGATTTTAATATTGCAACTTTACAGATGAGGTTTCAAACACAAAACCTATTCTTATTAAATATTATGGCTACAATTTCTAATGCTCAATGTGTTTTTCCTATATGGAATATTCAATGAATGTTAAGACAATATTGCAAAGCTAATTTAAGTTTAGTGCTTCTCGCGTCTATTTTCATTTCAGGTTACAGCTTTAATATTTCATTAACAGTCTAGTCATATTTAATGTATTTGTACATTACAAACATAACTGTAAGGGTTTGAATTACTATGCATTTTTGTGCATCTCTGATTTAGGAAATCATATGACTGATGCTAAAATGTTAGCTCGGAAATAACTGATTTGAAGTCATTTCCTAGATGAGAGTACTTGGCGGACTGACTAAAAACCATTTTAAAGCCAATCAAATCTGTATCTACATATGCAGTATTAAATGAAGAATAAAAGCAATTTTCTAGATAATTCAAGAAAAATTTTATTTAAGGTATGTGTTTTGTTTGTTTCTTTTGTTTTCCTGGCTGGTTGATCACCTGTTTATTTTTTGTGCTCATATAACATTTAGTCTAAATTCCACCAAAGGTATAAATCTATAGTTATTGCTTTGTGTTAGATATGTTGATACAATAGATATGCTAATCACATATGTGTGTAGAGTAGATAATCTTACAAATATAATCCAAGTAATTTTAAGAAATCTCCTATTAATGTGCCTATATTACAATGTCAAAGAAAAAAAGATTTTATTCAAATTAATACAACATTTACTGAGGGCCTATTTCTTAGTAAATCCAATTTATAAATAGTTATTGAAGCTAGAACATGGGAAAGGCACTAAATTAAGGGCTGTAACCAGAAAAAAAAAATGTGAAAGCATTTAATATCCAGTTAAAGGGCAAAGCCTTAGCACCTCAAGCCGAGTTAAAAATTAAGGTTTACAAGTTAAATCCAAGTCTGATCAAGTCACTCATATATTTAAATCCCTTCAAATGAGATTCTACTGTTCCTGACAGGGCCAGCATCTGGAAGCCTGGAATGCTCCTTCGGGGTCATAATCTCATGCTACTCTCTAATTGCTCATCTTGAAAGAATAAGGTTTAATTTATTGCCTGGTTTTGCAGTTTTATATAAATGGAATCAAACCATAGATATTGTTTTACATCTGATTTCCTTCACTCAGCATTATGAAGGTTTATCCAATTTTTTCATGTATGTGTATATATTGAGGTTGAATTATTTTAGATAAATATACAGTAACTTGCTTACCCGTTCTAATGTTGATGATCAGGATTCTAGTCCTATCTCCACTCCATAGTGTAGCTTTTTAGCATCCTACTTCAAATTGGTAGGGGCCATCTTGTACAAGGTTCCAACCTTTGGAGAGGACTATAATTTGATGTTTGGTTTTTTTTTCTTCAATTCTAGGAATTTATCTCAAAGTTCTATTTGCCTCTTAACAACTTTCCTACAGCTGGCAGAATAAGAGAGGGGAAACAGGTGATTCTTTGAGGGGTTTGCTCTTAATGGACAGAGGACTATAACTTCTGTTCCTTAGTTATTCTCATGAAGCCCAAGCTCTCTCCCTGGCTTTGGCGGCAGTGGAGGAATGTCCCTGCATAGAAGCAGCTGTGGTTTAATTTATTGGCTGTTATCCTCCCCTTTTTCTTGATCTATAGATTTTGACCAGTTTTATTTAGTTACCATTACTGGAAAGATTAGTCCAAATCATCTACTTAGCCATTTCTGGAAGTAGAAGCTTTTTGGACCATTTTTCTTTCACTGCCTTTAAAGTAGCCATCTTTTCCTAGGTTCTTTGAAAATATATCATTAGCATATAACTTTTCTACCCATATTTGAGTAACTTTAAACCTCAAATTGGGGCCTCAGATATATTCACAGATTCCTTGAATTTTCTGTTGAATATTAAACAAAATATTTTTATAATAAAAACTAATTATATAATTGTTTAAGGTATTTCATGCTTATGAGTATAATACCAATAACCATAATAATAATGCATTGATGTTTTTAACATTTATTTATTGTTCAAAAAGATTCAGTCACTTGCCCTAGGTCATGAAGCTAGTAAATGATGTAATTTGTTTACAAATATTAACAACCTGGTTCCAGACTTCTGTCTATAAACCATTATACCAAAAATTCCTTGGAAGCACTGATGGTTATGTCTCGTTTACTACCTGTCTCCTTGTTCTAACACAATGACTTACATACAGCTAGTGCCCAATAAATATTTTTTAGATGACAGCATTAATGAATTCAATTTTTCATGTGTTGTAAATACAATAATTTCCACCAAAATTAAAAGGGAAAGATGATGTCAGGTTAGATTGTCAGAGAAGACAATACAAAGCAGTTAGATTCTGAATTCAGTTTAGAAGCCTCGATTTGGAATGCTACTTACAATCTGAATAGGAAAATAGAAATAATAAAAGCAAAAGCAAAAAAGCAAAAGAATATAAATATATAAAAGACCTGCTTCAAAGAGGTTTCAAAAGAGTAAAATGTTTTGGGGGTCATATATATCTCAATAGTACTAGTAGTTAACATTTTGAACAAGGTTTCTGGACTAAGGAGTTTATATAATTTTTTAATTAATAGTATAAAGTATATATAATTTATTCCCATTTTACAGATTAAAAACATTGAAGTTCCAAGAGAAAAATTACCTCTAGATGACAAAGCTAGCAAATAGTGAAGCTTGTTTGTACAGGAAGCAGTAGAAGAAGAGGGGGCAGGGAAAGTAGGGGCCCTATCTCGGATTTTCTGTGCCTTCGGAAGGCATCTGTTTGTATCACCACACAAAGAAGACTAAATAAATTCTGGTTTTGAGGAAAAAGGTAACCAAAGTTCATGTGTATGGAAGAGAAGTCTCACGATAGCAGGCATGATAGAATTTTTTATCTCTACCTAAGTTGAAATGAGTTTTCGTTTCTTATACATTTTCTGATTAGGCTAACATTTACTATTTCTGTCTGTGGTCTCAACTGTTTGTTGTTCCATTTCTGGTGTTGCAATGAACACATATCTAAATGTACTCTGTGTCATTTAATGGGTTGGTTCCTAGGAACACAAAAGAAGAAATGGAAACAAAACATGCAAAGAACTCAAACAATAGGGTGCCTGCTATTCATTTAAGAAGTAAATATCAAATGTCTGGGTATGAAGGTCATACCTCAGCCTATTTGGTGGGTATGAAGAGGTTAGCCTGGAAAATATGAACAGGTAGGTCCATTCCCAGGTAAAGAGATACCACTGAGGGGAGAGAGAGAGAGAGAGAGAGAGAGAGAGAGAGAGAGAAATGGGAATATGAAACAGTCTGGGAACTAGTTCTCAAAGGTGGTGACAAAAGATATCCAGAGCTAACCATGGAGAAGGCTCTTACATACCATGACAAGAAGCTTTACCTCTATAATACAAGATGTCTGAAGCTGTTAAAATATTGTACCCAGTAACCCTGCATGGATCGTTTTTATTGTTTTGTTACGTGACTTGAAATTTGTCCCCAGTGAGCTCTTACTAAACTCTTTTTACCTGCTCTGTCTGTGCACACCCTCCACTTCCATTAACCACATAGGGTTTCAGATATTATAAAATTTACAATTGCTTCTCCTTCCACAGATTCTTCTCAGAGATGACTTAATTTACCATATTCCAAAATGAAGAATCCAAAGTAGGGAAAGCCGCATGGATTTTAAAGTTCATAAATCCCAGTTATTAATTCCCCTTACAGAATGAATTCAAAAGCAACCAAAATCTTTTGCGAAAATAAAGACAAATTTTAAAATATTTTCCTTATTCAGACATAGAACTTCAAGGCCTATTCAATATGTATTGTTTAAAAAAAAAAAAAAAAAGCTCTATTCCATATGCTACTGCTCTAAGCGAGCTGAGGGCTGCTCATACTAAAGACATGATCCTGGTTTATAGTCTTAACCAGACTCTGTAGCTTCTGTCTTTTTGGAGTTCTTTGTCTTTGCTTCATGCATTGTGTGAGGCTTGTGTCAAAAATAAAAAGGCCCATTTCTCTTTATTGCCATGGACCACAGCTGTCTGCATTAATATTGCTTGGCTAAAATTGTCCTTAATGCCTATTACTTGAGTTTTTCTGCTTCTTCTCCCTGTGCTGAACCAACTCCCATTAACCAGCATGATATTATTTGATGCCTTGCCACCAGACTTGATTTCAACATAACCAGTCCCAAAGAGTGGAATTGGCCCAGAATTAAGGATATATGTAGCAATATATTGAAAGTACAAGTCATTATAAAATAAAACAGGGAGATGATAAAATCAAAATAGAAATACTTAAAGCATTTGACACCATCAAATTATAATATATTCCTCCTGGTCAGTTTAAGAAAACAATGAAAGAAAACCTTAAAAGGTTTCCTTTAAAACCTTTTTTTTAAACCTTTCTTCCTTAAAAGGAAGCCCTACTACCTGTAAGTGGTTTGGCTGATTCACAGAGGTAAAAAAAAAAAAAATGTTTTTTTTTTAAGGTGCAACTTCAAAAGATAAAATAGGTTATAACTGCAAAATCTCACACGAAACAGACTGGATTTAGTCCCCAGAGAGATTGAAGTTGAAGAGAGTCACAGTGTAAACCGCAAATGAAGAATGTAGAAAATTGTCACCATCAATTTCAAGGGCTTTGGAAGGCATTTGGCAGTCTGCGTGGGAAGACCAAGTGAAACCGAATGATGGATTTAGCCCTGTTGTCACTGCGGAGCTGATGGATACAAATCACTTGCCTTTTAAACTCCAAGTTGAGGAAATAGGATGCACTGAGCTATAAGGGGATGGATCAAATAGATGAAAGTGAGATGCTAACAGATTGGAAGGTGTACACCCCAATATAGTCTAAATCAATTTTCTTAAATTGGTTACAGTAAAAAGAATTAATGTTCTCACTAAAGTCCAAGGACTAGATTCTCTCATTCAATAGCTTCACAATAATTGGTAGAAGAGAAGATGATGTGACTGACACTTTAAGTAAGGGACATTCCTAGCATCACTTCTAATCACACCGGAAGGGTGGACCTGTTCTCCCTCTGCATATACCTCTAAGTGGAGGACAGAGTGTGCGACATGGAAACAGACCATTTGCCAGTCACATGACCCCTGAGACAACCACTTTATCTATCAGAAGCTTGTTTCCTAAATGAAGAATGTGAAGATTAAAGAAGGTCTTCTATTTCACAAGGTTGTCTGAGGATGGAAAGAATTAACTCTGTGGAAATTCACTGAAGTACATGTTTAAAGATATCTATTTAAGGACAACCAACTAATAATTCTCTTAAGATATCTTTGAAAGGTCCAAAATTATATGTAAAACTTTTTCAGTGCTAGAAAACAGAGAAGATATTTTTCATTAAAACAAAAAGTTTAAAGAATTTCTTTAAGATAAAAGTGAGATCAGGTTTTAAAAAGCAACAACCAGTCAGCAAACTGACACAACCAAAGGCTGTGAAGAAGAGACCCCTGTGGGTAATAATACATGAGCAGGACTTCCAATAGAGCCCTGGAAACAATGAGTCTAAAGCTGGCATGAGCCAAGACAGAAGGATGGAAGCTGGGACACGTGGAAGACTAGCAAATTGAACAAATTGAAGAATTTCAGAAGCCATGTCAATACCCAGATATGACATTCATTGTCATTCTTCCAAATGATGTGGCCAGTCCACAAGCTAAAAACCATGGGACTTGTTATGGCAGATTCTTAAATATAGCCAGGCCAGTTAGAGAATGTTTGAAATGAGCCCTACACCACCTTAAATGGCAGGAGAGTAGGGAAAAAGAGCCTCTCTCATAGCTCTTTCCATTCTTAGCCTTGAACAGGCATCTCAATTTTCCATCTGGGGGTAATGGGTGAGAATAAGCCGTAGGTCAGCCGACAGAAAGAAAATTACTTGAACAACTTTAGGAACTGCAATCAGAAATATGGACACATATTACAAACTTTCCAACAAAGTATATAAAATTTCCTGCCCAAAAGGTACCTTTCTTTAGCCAAACTCCTAATTCCCACATTCTAGCACTCAGGATAATCCCGGGAAAAAAATAGACACAAATTCTCACTCTCATATGCTCATATTCTAAAATAAATTTTCTTTTCTACTTGAAATCTGCTCCCCATTTTATATTACCAGGGAAAGAAGGACTACATCCAGAAAAATAAAATTGAATCTGTAAAAAGATAAAGCAAAGTCCAGGAAAGAAATTCTTTCAGATGAAAAAATAGACAACTAAATTAAAAATCTGAACTGAAGCAATAAAGAACCAAGTGTATACTGCAGCAAAATGAGCATTTGATTTAGAAATGGGAATCATCAGATGCTGTCTATAAAGAGTAAGATAGTAAATATGTCAGGCTGTGGATTCGATATGCAGTTTCTACTGTTTCTTATCATCATCGTCATCGTCGTAGTCATCATCATCATCTCTTAGCAACCCTTTAAAAACATAAAAACCATTTTTTGCTCAGAGGCCACACAAAAACGGGTCCTAGGCCATCTTTTGCCAACCTCTGATTTAGAAAATTAGTTTATTTCTTTAACAACACCTTAGAAAACATACTGAGATTAAGACAATGTTAGTGGAGAATAGACACAGGAAATCTACCAAAAGTGAGAGAGCAAACAGAAGGGAAGCAGAACCATAATTATATAAACAAGGAGCATTTCACCAAACTGAAGGCTTAAATTTCAAAAGAGAGAGAGAGAATATAAAGAGAGTTATCCAGAATTGTATGTTAGTGAAGATACTAAATTAAAAAGAAAAAAAAAATCAATCCTTCAAGAATTCAGGCAGAGAAAAAAATATTTACATATCAAATAAAAATTATGTTCACATGAGACCAGAAAATGTCCAACATCCAGTGACCAATAGTACACTAGCTATTATTCTGCCTAAAAAAAAGTATCTGAAAATGGACTTGGTGATTTCAAAATAAATCACAAAAAGTAGGTCAAGAGTGAAAAAAACTTCTGAGCCTGACCTGTGGTGGCGCAGTGGATAAAGCGTCGACCTGGAAATGCTGAGGTCGCCGGTTCGAAACCCTGGGTTTGCCTGGTCAAGGCACATATGGGAGTTGAGGCTTCCAGCTCCTCCCCCCTTCTCTCTCTCTGTCTCTCCTCTTTCTCTCTCTCTGTCTTTCCCTCTCCTCTCTAAAATTAATAAATAAAAAATTTTTAAAAAATGAATAAAAAAGAATTTAAAAAAAAAAGAAAAAAACTTCTGAGAAGACACTGAGAAGTGTAAGCTTAGGGGAAAAGTGATATTCTTTGAAATAGAAAAGCCATCAGAAAGAAATCAAAAATAGAAAGAAATAAAAAAAGAAGTTTAAAAACTAGAGATACAAAGGTAAACACCTTGGAGACTTCAGATTCACAGTCCACACTCTGGAGGGTATGGTTCAAATGCAAATCAATTTCTGTACATTTAAAGAGGATGTTGGACTTCCAGCTTCTGGGTGTAGTGGAAGATTTGACTCAAGTCATTACCTCTGTACCACTAGACACAGCAGTCTGACACTTCTGTAATTACACTTTCCACTGTAGTGGCCATGTTTCAGAGGGAAATCTCCCAAAATATTCCCCAGCTTGTAGGGACCTGCTTCAGGAGGATACAAACCACCCAATTACGTTCATTCACTCACTTAAGAGATAGTGTGCCAGGCACTTCCTAATGTTAGGGATAAGCAGAGAAAAGCATTAAAGCAAATTCCTGCCCTTATGGTGCTTATACAGTAATGTCTCGGTTTTCATTGACTTTGGTTATCATCGGTTTCGGTTTTCGTCTATTTTTTCTGGGAAAAATTTTCATTGGTTGCCTTGGATTTTGTCAATATGCCCACGTGACCTCACTGTTAATTTTGCAAAAACAAAGGGCAACCAACACGTTCTCCTGCTCAGTTTGGCGTTGTTTCTTGTGTTAGCATCACTCCATGCATCTAGCCAAATAATTTCATTGCTTTCCAGTGTTTCTGTGCTTTTTTTTATTGATTGCAAATGCTAATACTATTACATGTAAGTGATTTCTGCATATACATTATCATTGTAATGTGTTTACTTTGTGTTTTTCAGTTTCAAAATGTGCATAACGCACGTAAGATAAAATCACATGTGCTCAAATCTCACTGTCCCTGTTTAGTGTTCCCTTGCTAATAATGCCATGTTACATGTTCATTTAT
Source organism: Saccopteryx leptura (assembly GCF_036850995.1). NCBI lineage: Eukaryota > Metazoa > Chordata > Mammalia > Chiroptera > Emballonuridae > Saccopteryx > Saccopteryx leptura. The sequence continues at coordinate 280,872,157 of NC_089505.1, read as the reverse complement.
TCTTTACATTAGTCTTTTATATTCATTTTGTATTAATTTCTTATTGTTTTTAGTATTAAACGCTACATTTATTCTCTATAAAATGTGTTTTGGGTATGTATTTTGGAGTGTCTAGAATGAAATAATTGGATTTAGATAGATTCATATAAAAATAACTGCCTTGGTTTTCGTTGGTTTCTGATTTTCCCAATTGTTTCCAGATTATCAACGACAACCAAAGTATCACTGTATTCTAAAATAAACTCATTTTTCCTTCCTATTTTTTAAAAATTTTTTAAAGATTTTTTAAATTTTTATTTATTCATTTTAGAGAGGAGAGAGTATGAGAGAGAGAGAAAGGGGAGAGGAGCAGGAATTATCAACTCCCATACATGCCCTGACCAGACAAGTGCAGGGTTTCCAACCGGCGACCTCAGTGTTCCCAGGTCAACAATTCATCCACTGCCCCACCACAGGTCAGGTGTTTCCTTCCTATTGAAACCTCTTCCCCATTTTATATTGTCCAGGAAAAAAAGGCTGCCTGGAAAGTCATCATACATGCAAGCTGTAACATGTTTTGTCTTATTTTCTTTCTTTTCTCTTATTTTGTTATTCCTAACTTTGTTTCTTGAAGTGTAGAATGAGGTCTGTAAGCAACCAACCTTACTCTGCAGCTGAGACTCAGACGTGACTGAAAGGAGGGAGTCTGTCAACTATGAATGAGAGGTGCGGAGTCAGGGCTTCCAGCTTGCACCTCTGGCTTCATCACTAGAGGTTCTAGTTTTCGGACCTCAGACAAATTCTTCAACTTCTTTGGACTTTGGTTTTCTTATCTATATAATAAAGGTAACAATAGGATTTGTCTTAGAAAGTTGTAGTGAGGCTAAAATAATGTAAGTTATTAAAGGGTAGAAAATACTGTCAGGAGTGTAAAAGGTGCCCAATAATCCCACGCTCACATTTAATCATTTCAGCTGATCCCAAATAAATGATGTGCCCTTTAAAGCAGTGGTCCCCAACCCCCGGGCCAGGGACCAGTACCGGTCTGTGGGCCATTTGGTACCAGTCCGCAGAGAAAGAATAAATAACTTACACTATTTTTGTTTTATTTATATTTAAGTCTGAACGATGTTTTATTTTTAAAAAATGACCAGATTCCCTCTGTTACATTTGTCTAAGACTCACTCTTGATGCTTGTCTCATAAGTTCGACAATTATATTTAAAAATACCACAGTTTTTACACAGGTCGCATAATTTTATTTTGTGCATTTATCCGTCCCACCCTAAAGGCCGGTCCGTGAAAATATTTTCTGACATTAAACTGGTCCGTGGCCCAAAAAAGGTTGGGGGCCACTGCTTTAAAGCACAGCCATAATAATTCTAGTAATAGAGATGATGACTGTTCACTGAACCTTTATTTCCTCATCTTTGAAATGAACATCACAATAAAAGTACATTCGCACACAGTTGTGAAAGATATACAGATAAAAAGAAAAATCACTTATGTAGAAAGTATCACAAACTGATCCATAATTTGAAGATCTTAGCCCAATATTCTTGCTCTGCCTGTGCAACTTCTTTAGAAAAAGCATCTGACTCTCCATTCGTGCAAATAACCCAATCCAGCTTAATCCCCTTAGGACAATGCAAAACCTTTGAGCACATGGAGCTGAGCGTCACTTACCCTAGAACTTTTCTTATGACAAAAGGCTTCTATAAAAAGATAATTTCAGTTCACAAAATGGCATTGTAATACTATTGAACATAATAACAAGGCAGAACCCACTACCCTCATAAAAGACCGTAATATGTTACTCTAAGAGAAAAGCAATACTTATTTTGAAAACGGCATGAGCAATCATCTGAGAGAAACCTCACATTTGCTAGGATATTCAGTAATCAACTCAAGGGGTGAGACAGAGCAAGAGTCATATATATGGGGTTGTGAAGGTGAGGGATGCCATCTGAAGGGTAACTGGCCTGAAATTACTCTTTGCTCCTGTTTTAACACTAATTATAGCAATAGTTAACCACTTGCAAAATGCTTACTCTGGGTTGTGCCGGTTGCTCTACATGCTTTATCATATTCAGTTCTTACATAAATAAGGTTGGTTCTGTTATTACCCATCTGATTCTCTAGATGAGGATCGTGAAACTCAGAGAGACTAGGAAAATTGCCCGAAATGATAAAACTATTAAGTAGAATTGCTAAGACCTGGACAATAAATTCTTGAGAAACAAGTTATTAAATTGAATTAAACAAAATTAATTATTTTCTTATTCAATTAACATGATCATTCTTCAATAAAAAAACTATATTCTGGCACTTATTTTAATACAAATAATTTATCAATTTAATTATCCCCTTATAATCATACAGAGATGCATTTAGCCAATGTCATCAAGGAGCCTAAGTACAAGGCCCTGTGCTTGACATTGTAGAAGACTGGTTTTGTAATCCCCCCAAAAGTGGAAATTTACAATACAAGATGCTCCTAACCATCCCAGAAACTGCATTATCCAGTCCAGACATGAGCATCGGCCATCATGATAGAATATAGAAGCTCTTGAAATAACCTGAAAGCTCGATTCATGCCCATTCTGAATCCTACCTTATTGTCCAGCCTAACACTGCCTCACCCCACCCTCTCACAAGAGAAAACAGGCTCACGTTCTCTCTCAGATCTTACTAAGTGATGTTAAGACATCAGTTTTTTTACTTCATGCCATGACGTTTGAGAACATGCTGAGAAGTTTAAGAAAATGTTGTGACCTACTAACTAAAGGGTGATTTCACAAGATGTAAAGATTAAGGGAGGGAAAGAAAGCTGAAATGGGACTGGACAGAGGAAAAATGGACCTGCAATGCAATCCCAACAAAATCTCAGCCAACCCCATGGAAGTTCTAGTGCTGGGATGGCCCATCAGACTTATCTCGAGCTGGAGCAAGGGAGTAAAAGCCATCAGATCGCTATGGATGCAGCCTGCCCCTGGAAGGATCTTGGGTGAAACAGTTTTCTTCCTCACCCAATCTTCCAAAGGAGGGATGACAGCAAATGCCCAGTAGTTCTCAGGAGATGGTAGAATAAATGCTTAATTCCTAAAGAGGGGGCTAAGGTAATACACCCTGCATAGCACAACAGTTCATACCTTGTGCTCCTGGGACACATTTCTTTGTTTATGCTCTGTGAGAAGTTCCTTTAGGACCTGGGGGCCCTCTCTTCCTGGGGAAATGTATAAAGGGAAAGAGGCAGGATGACTGCTACTTCTGTCACTGTAGTTGGACTTGGGGCTGCAGCTAACATTGTCTCCCTTGGTCTGACTTATTTTATTGTCAGTGTCAACCATTTTTCATTGTCACTGTTTTCCTAAAAATAAAATGGTCTTTATTGTTGTGAAAATATGTCATAAGAATAAACACTCCAGCAGGTTAAATTCTGCCCTACTTTTTTCTTCCAAGTTTCATGATCAGCAAGAAAGAACAATTCAAGTTTACCTGTTAAAAATCAAGGTATACAGCTAGAAGCAGCCGTCATTGGGACTTGGACATGAGCTGCAAAGTATAGAATTGTGACAGCAATTCCAGTGCCATGCGGACTTTTCCTGGAGGTGGACTTTTTCAGGACTCCTGTTCCTTGTGATAGCTCCTAATGAACTGAACTGGGGTTGGGTTGCATTTGCAGGGATTTGGAATGGTGTTGGTGCCAACTTGGACTTGGTGAACATGTTAAGGACACTACTCTTTTATGGATTCTTGTTGTATTGGCCAAGAGTTTGCTTAAAGGCTTTAATCACAGTTAAAAAAAAAAAAAAAAAAAAAAAAAAAAAAAAAAATATATATATATATATATATATATATATATATATGACTGGATAAAGAAGATGTGGCACATATACACTATGGTATACTACTCAGCCATAAGAAATGATGACATCGGATCATTTACAACAAAATGGTGGGATCTTGATAACATTATACGAAGTGAAATAAGTAAATCAGAAAAAAACAAGAACTGCATGATTCCATACATTGGTGGGACATAAAAACGAGACTAAGAGACATGGACAAGAGTGTGGTGGTAATGGGGGGGGGGGATGGGGAGGAGAGAGAGGGGAAGGGGAAGGGGGAGGGGCACAAAGAAAACTAGATAGAAGGTGACGGAGGACAATCTGACTTTGGGTGATGGGTATGCAACATAATTGAATGACAAGATAACCTGGACATGTTTTCCTTGAATATATGTACCCTGATTTATTGATGTTACCCCATTAAAATTAATAAAAATTTATTTATAAAAAAAAATTAAGGTATAAGCTTATCTCCTTTGTAAGCAAATACTAGTGTCCCGTATGGCTTTACCTTTTCATTTTCACTAATTGTGTTTTATTCAAAGAATAAAAACCCACTGTTTCTTTTTATATTTGCTTATGTACAATCATCAAAATAGTTTGTTTATTATCCAATTATTCTAATGTGGTAAATAAGAAGAAAACAGGTTTCAATGGACGTTCTTTAAAGACTTGCTTTAAAAATGGATATATATAGCCTGGCCAGGCAGTGGCACAGGGGACAGAGCATTGGCCTGGGATGCTGAGGACCCAGATTCAAAAACTCTAGGTCACTGGCTTGACCGTGAGCTCACCAGCTTAAGCGGGGGTTGCTGGCTTGAGCATAAAAGCATAGACATGACCTCATGGTTGCTGGCTTGGGCAAGGGGTCACTGGCCCCCTGGTCAAGGCACATATGAGAAAGCAGTCAATGAATAACTAAGGTACCTCAATGAAGAATCGATGCTTCTCATCTCTCTCTCTTGCTGTTTGTCCCTGTCTGTCTGTCTCTCTCTCTCCCCCTCTCTTTCGCAAAAAACAAACAAACAATGACAAAAATGGATATATATAATTTTAATCTAAAAAAATCTTTCAGAGATTAATGTATGACTACAATGTATTTTCTGGCATGGCGAAGGGTCAACATTAATATATACATTCTATGGATTTGTGGATTTCTACTAACCACTGTTTGTGATATGAGAAGGTATTCTTATTCCATTTTGAACAATGACATCAAATTCTTATTAAAATCCCTGACCCTATAAGCCATAGGTATCCTTAGTTTTGAAATTGAAGTAAATTGTATATACATATACAATTTACTTTCATATATGAGCTTCATTTTTTTTGTTTGTTTGTTTTTACTCTCAAGGCTTTTAAATATCCGACCGAGGAAGTAAGTGGCTAGCTATTATTTGCTTCCAGCATCTGTCCAGTTCCCTTGGGCAAAGCAGTTAGATTAAGAGTGAATAGGTAGCCCTGGCCAGTTTGGTTTGCTCAATGGTAGAGCCTTGACCCAGCATGTGGAGATCCCAGGTTCAATTCCCAGTCAGGGCACACAGGAGAAGCACTCATCTGCTTCCCCACCTCTTCCACTCTTGCTTCTCTCTCTCTCTCTCTCTCTCTCTCTCTCTCTCTCTCTCCTTTCCCTTCCTGTAGCCATAGCTCCATTGGAGCGAGTTGGCCCTAGGCACTGAGGAAGGCTCTGTGGCCTCTTTCTCAGGCTCCAAGAGTTCAAGAGCTCTGTTCCTGAGCAACACCCCAGATTAGCAGAGCATTGCCCCCTAGTGGGCTTGACAGGTGGATCCTGGTCGGGGTGCATGCAGAAGGCTGTCTCTCTGTCTCCCCTCGTCTCACTGAATAAAAAATAAATTAATTAATTTTAAAAAAGAATGAATAGGTAAACCAATCAGAGCCAATGAGATGCACAAGCATGTTTTCTGGGGCTGCCAGGAATCTCTCTCTCTCTTTTCCTCTGCAGCTGGAACTTGTTGAGGTAAGAGTTGGCCCAATTGCATTCATCTTGCAATATTTATTTTTTTTTAAATGAATTTTTATTAATGGTAATGGGATGACATTAATAAATCAGGGTACATATATTCAAAGAAAACATGTCTAGGTTATTTTGTCATTAGATTATGTTGCATACCCCTCGCCCAAAGTCAGATTGTCCTTCGCCATCCTCTATCTAGTTCTCTGTGCCCCTCCCCCTCCCCCTAACTCTCCCCCTGTCCTCCCTCCCCCCACCCCTGGTAACCACCACACTCTTGTCCATGTCTCTTAGTCTCATTTTTATGTTCCACCAATGTATGGAATCATGTAGTTCTTGTTTTTTTCTGATTTACTTATTTCACTCCTTATAATGTTATCAAGATCCCACCATTTTGCTGTAAATGATCTGATGTCATCATTTCTTATGGCTGAGTAGTATTCCATAGTGTATATGTGCCACATCTTCTTTATCCAGTCTTCTATTGAAGGGCTTTTTGGTTGTTTCCATGTCTTGGCCACTGTGAACAGTGCTGCAATGAACATGGGGCTACATGTGTCTTCACGTATCAATGTTTCTGAGGTTTTGGGGTATATACCCAGTAGAGGGATTGCTGGGTCATAAGGTAGTTCTATTTGCAGTTTTTTGAGGAACCACCATACTTTCCTCCATAATGGTTGTACTACTTTACAGTCCCACCAACAGTGAATGAGGGTTCCTTTTTCTCCACAGCCTCTCCAACATTTGCTATTACCCGTCTTGTTGATAATAGCTAATCTAACAGGGGTGAGGTGGTATCTCATTGTAGTTTTGATTTGCATTTCCCTAATAACTAATGAAGCTGAGCATCTTTTCATATATCTGTTGGCCATTTGTATCTCTTCCTGGGAGAAGTGTCTATTCATGTCCTCTTCCCATTTTTTTATTGGATGGTTTGTTTGTTTGTTGTTGAGTTTTATGAGTTCTTTGTAAATTTTGGATATTAGGCCCTTATCTGAGCTGTTGTTTGAAAATATCAGTTCCCATTTAGTTGGCTGTCTATTTTTATATCAGTTTCTCTTGCTGAGCAAAAACTTTTTATTCTGATGTAGTCCCATTCATTTATCTTTGCCTTCACTTCTCTTGCCATTGGAGTCAAGTTCATAAAATGTTCTTTAAAACCCAGGTCCATGAGTTTAGTACCTATGTCTTCTTCTATGTACTTTATTGTTTCAGGTCTTATATTTAGGTCTTTGATCCATTTTGAATTAATTTTAGTACACGGGGACAGGCTGTAGTCGAGTTTCATTCTTTTGCATGTGGCTTTCCAGTTTTCCCAACACCATTTGTTGAAGAGGCTTTCTTTTCTCCATTGTGTGTTGTTGGCCCCTTTATCAAAGAGTATTTGACCATATATATGTGGTTTTATTTCTGGGCTTTCTATTCTGTTCCATTGGTCTGAGTGTCTATTTTTCTGCCAATACCATGCTGTTTTGATTATCGTGGCCCTATAATATAGTTTAAAGTCAGGTATTGTAATGCCCCCTGCTTCATTCTTTTTCCTTAGGATTGTTTTGGCTATTCGGGGTTTTTTATAGTTCCATATAAATCTGATGATTTTTTGTTCCATTTTTTTAAAAAATCTCATAGGGATTTTGATGGGAATTGCATTAAATTTGTATATTGCTTTGGGTAATATGGCCATTTTGATTATATTTATTCTTCCTATCCAAGAACAAGGAATATTTTTCCATCTCATTGTATCTTTTTCGATTTCCCTTAACAATGCTTTGTAATTTTCATTATATAGGTCCTTTACATTCTTTGTTATGTTTATTCCTAGGTATTTTATTTTTTTTGTTGCAATCGTGAAGGGGATTATTTTTTTGAGTTCGTTTTCTAATATTTCATTGTTGGCATAGAGAAAGGCTATGGACTTCTGTATGTTAATTTTGTATCCTGCGACCTTACTGTATTGGTTTATTGTTTCTAATAATCTTTTTGTGGAGTCCTTCGGGTTTTCGATGTATAGGATCATATCATCAGCAAAAAGTGATACCTTTACTTCTTTTTTTCCGATATGGATGCCTTTTATTTCTTTGTCTTGTCTGATTGCTCTGGCCAGAACTTCTAGCACCACGTTAAATAAGAGTGGAGAGAGTGGACAACCCTGTCTTGTTCCTGATTTAAGGTAGAAAGTCCTCAGTTTTATGCCGTTTAAAATGATGTTGGCTGATGGTTTATCATATATGGCCTTTATCATGTTGAGATATTTTCCTTCTATACCCATTTTGTTGAGAGTCTTAAACATAAAATTGTGTTGTATTTTATCAAAAGCCTTTTCTGCATCTATTGATAAGATCATGTGGTTTTTGTTCTTTGTTTTGTTGATATGGTGTATTACGTTAACCGTTTTGCGTATGTTGAACCATCCTTGAGATTCTGGGATGAATCCCACTTGATCATGATGTATTATTTTTTTAATATGTTGTTGTATTCGGTTTGCCAGTATTTTGTTTAGAATTTTAGCATCTTTATTCATTAGAGATATTGGTCTGTAGTTTTCTTTCTTTGTGCCATCCTTGCCAGGTTTTGGTATGAGGGTTATGTTGGCCTCATAAAATGTGTTTGGAAGTATTGCTTCTTCTTCAATTTTTTGGAAGACTTTGAGTAGAATAGGAACCAAGTCTTCTTTGAATGTTTGATAGAATTCACTAGTATAACCGTCTGGGCCTGGACTTTTATTTTTGGGGAGGTTTTTAATAGTTTTTTCTATTTCCTCCCTGCTGATTGGTCTGTTTAGGCTTTCTGCTTCTTCATGACTCAGTCTAGGAAGGTTGTATTGTTCTAGGAATTTATCCATTTCTTCTAGATTGTTGTATTTGGTGGCATATAATTTTTCATAGTATTCTACAATAATTCTTTGTATACCTATGATGTCTGTGGTGATCTCTCCTCTTTCATTTTGGATTTTATTTATTTGAGTCCTGTGCCTTTTTTCCTTGGTGAGTCTTGCCAAGGGTTTGTCAATTTTGTTGATCTTTTCAAAGAACCAGCTCCTTGTTTTATTGATTTCTTCTATAGTTTTTCTGTTCTCTATTTCATTTATTTCTGCTCTGATTTTTATTATCTCCTTTCTTCGGCTGGTTTTGGGTTGTCTTTGTTCTTCTTTTTCTAGTTCCTTAAGGTGTGAAGTTAAGTGGTTTACTTCGGCTCTCTCTTGTTTGTTCATATAGGCCTGAAGTGATATGAACTTTCCTCTTATTACTGCTTTTGCTGCATCCCAGAGATTCTGATATGTCGTATTTTCATTTTCATTTGTCTGTATGTATGTTTTGATCTCTGCACTTATTTCTTATTTAACCCATTCATTTTTTAGAAGTATGTTGTTTAGTTTCCACATTTTTGTGGGTTTTTCCCCCTCTTTTTTGCAGTTGAATTCTAGTTTCAAGGCTTTATGATCAGAAAATATGCTTGGTACAATTTCAATTTTTCTAAATTTGCTGATATTGTCTTTGTGGCCCAACATATGGTCAATTCTTGAGAATGTTCCATGTACACTAGAGAAAAATGTATACTCTGTCGCTTTGGGATGAAGTGTCCTGTAGATGTCTATCATATCCAGGTGTTCTAGTATTTCGTTTAAGGCCACTATATCTTTATTGATTCTCTGTTTGGATGACCGATCTAGAGCCGTCAGCGGAGTATTGAGGTCTCCAAGTATGATTGTATTTTTGTTAGTTTTTGTTTTAAGGTCAATAAGTAGCTGTCTTATATATTTTGGTGCTCCTTGGTTTGGTGCATATATATTAAGGATTGTTATGTCTTCTTGATTCAGTGTCCCCTTAATCATTATGAAGTGACCATTTTTGTCTCTGAGTACTTTTTCTGTCTTGTAGTCAGCATTATCAGATATGAGTATTGCTACACCTGCTTTTTTTTGGGTGTTGTTTGCTTGGAGTATTGTTTTCCAGCCTTTCACTTTGAATTTGTTTTTATCCTTGTTGCTTAGATGTGTTTCTTGTAGGCAGCATATAGTTGGATTTTCTTTTTTAATCCATTCTGCTACTCTGTGTCTTTTTATTGGTAAGTTTAATCCATTTACATTTAGTGTAATTATTGACACTTGTGGGTTCCCTACTGCCATTTTATAAATTGCTTTCTGTTAGTTTTGTATCTAGTTTGATTCTTCTCTTTTGTTTTTCTATCATTTGTTTCTGTTTGTTTGTGTTCCATACTTCTTTCCTCTGTTGCTACCTTTTTTAAGTCATGTGTTTTTGTGGTGGTTTTTTCTAGGGTGGTTACCATTAAGTAATGAAAAGGGTACCTACCATATTCATTGTAGTACCCTATCTTATAAGTATTTCTGCACTTCATCGTCCTTTGCTACTGTTAATCTCCATTCTCTCCCCCCTTTTTTTTCCCTTTGTTGTCACAGTTTAAGTTTGGTTTTATTGTGTTCTTGGTGGAGCTGTTACTTGTGGTGTTGTTTTCTTTTGTTCTTTGAATCTGGTTGGAAAACCCCCTTTAGTATTTCCTGGAGTGGGGGCTTTCTCGTGATAAATTCTCTCATCTTTTCTGTATTTGTGAATGTTTTTATGTCTCCTTCATACTTGAAGGATAGCTTTGATGGGTATAGTATTCTTGGCTGAAAGTTCCTCTCTTTCAGGGCTTTAAATATTGGGGTCCACTCTCTTCTAGCTTGTAGAGTTTCTGCTGAGAAATCTGATGATAATCTAATAGGCCTTCCTTTATATGTTGTACTCTTCTTTTCCCTGGCTGCCTTGAGAATTTTTTCTTTGTCATTGGTTTGTGTCATCTTTATTATGATGTGCCTTGGAGTGGGTTTGTTGGGGTTAAGAAAACTCGGTGTTCTGTTTGCTTCTTGAATTTGAGGCTTTAGTTCTTTCCAAAGGCTTGGGAAGTTCTCGTCTATTATTTGTTTGAGTATATTCTCCATTCCATTTTCTTTCTCTTCTCCCTCTGATATACCTATTATTCTTATGTTATTCTTTCTGATGGAGTCAGACAATTCCTGTAGGGCTTTCTCGTTTTTTATTATTTTTGAGTCTCTTTCTTCTTCTCTCTGTTGTGCCTCAAGTTGTTTGTCTTCTATTTCACTAATCCTATCTTCAATCTGGGCTGTTCTGCTAGCTAAGCTTGTTACCTCGTTTTTCAGCTCGTGAATTGAGTTTTTCATTTCTGTTTGATTTGTTTTTATAGTTTCAATTTCCTTGGTAATATATTCTTTGTGTTCATTGAGTTGTTTTCTGATCTCCCTATATTGCCTTTCTGTGTTTTCTTGTATATCTCTGAGTATTTTTAAGATTTCTATTTTAAATTCTCTGTCATTTAGCTCCAAGGCTTCCAATATGTTAAGTCTTTTCTCCATAGATTTTTCCACATCTATTTGTGTTACCTCTCTTTCTTTTGTATCCATAATATTCGATTTCCTCTTTCTTATTGGTATCTGAGGGTGGTCTTGTTGATAGCACTAATTAGAATTAATAAAGAGTAAAAAGTAAAAAAAAAAAAAAAAAAAAGGTAAAACACCCCACAAAAAAAAAATAGTAATAATTTATTATTTCCCCCTTTTTTTCTTTCTTCTCTTTCCCTCCTCTCCCCTCCTCAGGGAAATATCGTGCCTATATTGGAGGACCTGATTTGGGGTGAAGAGTTCAAGGGGCAAAAAAAGGGGAGTAGGGACCTACTAAATGCAAAAAAAAAAAAAAGGAAGAAAATCTTAGACAAGCATAAGATGATTTGCTTGTGAGTGATGGTCAACTAAGAGATATAATGAGAGGGATAAGAGGGAACCAGAAAAAAGGACAAAAAAAGGAATAATAAAGAAGAAAAAAAATAAAAATGATAAGTAAAAATCTGTTGTATTAAGTGGAGCGAAGACTAAATACAATGGAGACCTTGGGTTGGGAGGACCCAAAATGCCACAAAAATAAACAAACAAGAAAAAAACAAAAACAAAAGCGAAAAAAAAAATAAAGCCAAAAGAAGCCTTGAGTCCCAAATTAACTAATTTGTTCGTGATTGAGGATTAAATGGGATGAAAGTAAAACGAGAAAAGAAAAAACGAATAGAAAGGAAAAAATAATAAAAAGAGAAAAACGAAGGAAGAAATAAAAAAGGAAGAGAAAAAAACAAGATAAAGCAAAACAAAATAAAACAAAAGAGGAGAGAGTGAGAGTTAAGTGTTTTGGAGTATAACCTTAAAGGAGGGTGAGGATGAAGAAGAGAAATAAAATGTAACACTTATGGGTAGTGTAGTTCAAGAAAAGGGAAGCATAAGATGGGCAGAGAATAGAAGGACCGAGGTGGAGGAAATAAAGGCAATAAGATAGAAGAAACAAACAACAACAACAAAAAAAAATTAGTGGAACAAGTTGTAAAGTCTGTGGATTTTTCTTGATTTTGAGATGTTAACTTCTTCCGTTTTCTTTTTTCTCCCTCTTCCTGGTCGGTGACTCTACCCCAGGCTCTGCCCCTGTGTCACACTTAGGTAGGGATTTGCAGTTGATGGAATTCTATGGCAATGTCATATAATTGGCTTTAGTCTTGCTGGTAGTCAAGGCTTGTTGGCGTTTGCAGGGTCCAACGATGAGAGAGTTTGCTTTCCTGGATTCTCTCTCCTAGTCCCCCCTTCCTGAATTAGCAGCCTGGTGATCCATCTATAAGGCTGCAACTGCTTCTGCCTGGGGAGTAAGAGGCTCAAAGAGCTGCGAAATCCCCACTCTATCCCCACTCAGTGCAAGGCTTTGGGAAAGGCTCTGGCAGTCAGAGCCTCCAGTGTAATCAGGCGGGGGTGGGAGTCAATTGTTGTCAAGGTGACTGTTCAGCGCCTAGCATTCAGTTGGACCTCTCAACGCAGGCTTTCCACACTTTGTAGCCTGTTTCGGCTGGGAAGAAGAGGCACTAGTCTCTGCTTGCGACTAGTGTAGTATAGATCTTATTATCTGCCAAGTCCTTCTTGTTAGCGTTTATCCCTGAATATGGAGGCTCTATCAATCAGAAGTTGCCCCCGCCCCTTTAGCGAGAGGCACTAAAAAATATCACGCCTCTTGTCTTGGGTCGCTGAACTGAGAGAGATCTTATCAATTAGAACCGAGGGTGCGCAGATTTCACGGGTTAAGCTAATTTCAGTGATTGGGTCGCAGCTGTGCTCCCGAAGGTATTTCAGGCTGCCTGCGCGCGCCCCTCCCCCAACGCTTTATTGTTAGCTTGAATGGCTGGGTGAGGTGCCCCGCCCACGGAGAGAATCTCCCAAGTAGGGAATACCGCCCTGGGGCCTCTCCCGCTCCCCCCGCTGCTGGCGGCTGGGGCGCACCGGGCGCAGGATGATGGGGCACCCTGGGTGTGCAGGCCAGCAGGGCGCTCTGGGCGCGTGGAATGCCCAGGGTACACACGCGAATGGGGTGCTCCGGGCACCGGTGGCTGGCGACTCTCACTCGCAGTGCGTGGGCCGCTGGGAACATTAGCGGTGCTCGCTCTGCAACCGGACCGGGCGTGCCAGCGGCTGCTCGCCGCTCCGGAGTGTGGGCGGTGCTCGCTCTGTAACCGAACCGGGCACGCACCTGCGGCTGCTCGCGGCTGCTGCTCGCGGCTCCCGAGTGTGGGCTGACTCACCACAGGCGCACTTCCTCACGGCTTGAATGAACGTCCCTGCGGTAGCTTCCTCCACACCCTCGTCTCTCAGATTCAAATGATAACAGTCCTTTCGCTTTCCGTTTGTGTGGAACTCCGGAATGCTCCGAGGATAAATTTTCCTGTTTCTAGTTGATAAATTTGTTGTGATTTTGGGGAGATCTGTCGGATGCGCTGCTCACGGCGCCATTTCCGTGACGTCACTCCCATCTTGCAATATTGAATGGAACCAACCTAAAAATGCCAATAACTCACTAAGAAAAGCAGAGAAAATAGACTCAGAAAATCTGACCCTAATATCTTTCTATATGAATCTGGATTAAACCATGACAGAAGCTTGTCTTAATTTTAGACTGTCAGTTATGTGACCCAATAAATTCCCTATTCTGTTTAGGCCAGCTCAGATTTTTCTGGCCAGCAGCCAAATGAATACTAAATAAAACCCAAGAGAAATCTGCCATTGATCCAATAAGCAGTTGTTGTAGAATTAGATCTTCATTATAAAATAGACAAACAGGAAATTCCAAACACCGTGTTATTCTTTTGATTCCTTCTGTAATGTTTATGTATCACCAGTATCTCTTCACAAGGCATAAAGCACATAAAACCAATAAAAATAGATACAAGTTAAGTGGGGAGTCATTAGGAAAAATACAATGTCTTTAAAAGAAATACTACCTTAGTAAATTCCCCAAAATCCAGATTGTAGTTCTCTGTCTTGAATATCTAGACATAAATAAAATGTAGCAATATATTCTATAACAATGAGTGTTCCAAAGAGCACCAATGTCTAACAAATTCACACAAGTCTAAATCTAATACCAATTTTGTAATTACTAAATCTATTCATCTAATTTCCAAGGGGTCATATTATTGGGGGCATTTCTTTCTCAGTATTAATACAACTATAATGCCAAGAGAGTACTCACACTGTTGGTTTTTGTTTGTTTGTTTTGTTTCATTTTTTGTGGGTTTTTTTGTGAGTATGAAAATGAAGCCAAGAGAGGACATATTCTTCATTGGTTCTTAACCAAAGACAGTAACTCCTCCTGAAAGTATTTAAACTAAACAGTGACTGGTAGTGTTTTACTGGGATATTACTGTGGCTTAGTGACCAACACTAGGATGCTGTTTACTTAGAAACAGGCTTGACCGAAAAGCCAGTAAATATTGAGTCTGTACTGAGGTTTGCCAAAATGCACAAATCCCAATGTGCATTATGTTTTTTCCCTTATAACATCTGGCCCTAGCGGCAATAACAATCCATAGCATTGAGGACCCCTAGCATCCCTAGCATACATCTCATGGTCTCTGAGTACCATTTCATTTTAACAGAAACTAGGGGTCTTAAGAGAAATGGCTGATTACCTGCCTGGTGTAGGAAATGTACAAGATGCACTCTGGCCATTTGTGACAGAAAGCAAGAAAGTTATAAAGACCAATAAGCTCATGTCAAAGGGAAAGAGGAGTCAAACTAAAGAACCTCTCACTGGCTTAGAGAGGGTAAATGAATTATGAAAGAAAGACAGAGAGAATGGATTATAACACTTAAAAAAATCAAATATTAAAAACTTATGCATTCATAATAACTTTTAAAAAGTCATTGTTCATGCCTGACCAGGTGGTGGCACAGTGGATAAAGTGTTGACCTGGGACAGTGAGGACCCAGGCTCAAAACCATGAGGTGGCTGGCTTGAGCACAGGCTCACCGGTTTGAGTGCAGGGTCGCCAGCTTGACTGTGAGATCATAGACGTGACCTCATGGTTGTTGGCTTGAGCCCAAAGGTCGCTGGCTCCCCTGGAGCCCCCAGGTCAAGGCACATATAAGAAGCAATCAGTGAACAACTAAAGTGTTGCAACTAAGACTTTTGATGCTTCTCATCTCTCTCCTTTCCTGTCTGTCCCTGTCAGTCCCCTCTCTGTCTCTGTCTCTCTCTCTGTCTCTCCTTCATGCTAAAAAAAAAAATTAAAATTAAATAAAAAAATAAAAATAAAGTCATTGTTTACCACAATGGACCAACTTAATCTGAAAATTAACAAATAAAGAAAAAATATTAAATATTTATCCTTTTTATTCTAAATGTTTATTTCAAGGTAACAGAGTACTTAACAAAGAAGTTGTTTTCTATAGAATTTCTGATACAGGACAAGGGAAACAATGAAATTATAAAGTCACCAATTTGCAATTCCAATTGTATTAATAATGATTATTATTATGACTTTAATAAGATTATATTAATAATATTTCTATTAGTACATTATATTTATAATTATATATTATATATTATGTTGTGTTATTTTATATACTGTAATACAAATATTAATATATTTTACTAATATATCAAGATATTCATATTATATTGCTTTTATATTAATAGCAATATTCATCATAGATTCAAAAAGCTAATGATATATTAGGAAATAATCAGTACCACCTATATATATTCTGACCAAATATACATATACAAAATACTAAGTTGCATCTAATTAAATCTTAAGAAAAAAATTACCATTTAAAAAATAATAGGAAGATAGCTATTATAAAAACTTCTCCCGGAAAAAGTGATTACCCAAATTTTTAAGGTGGGGCATTCTACAGGACAAATGACCCAGTTTATACAAAATAATTATAATAATAATAATAATTAACTAAGTAATAATAAAAAATGGAGAGAAAAGAAAGGGACTATTATTGAATAACAGACTTCAAAGTCTTAACAACCGTTTGAGTAGTACAAACTTTCACATACGTCCTCATGCCTCCTGATCATCCAGAAAGTACGATCATACATGTACATCTTTAAACTTTGAGCTGGAGAGGAAATCACCCAGAATAGCCAACCAGCATCAATAGGAAACAGCCTTTGTCTTTCAGGGCATCACTTCCCAAAACCAGTCCCTGCAACAACCTCAAAGGATAAGCCATAATGAAAATGCTTCATATGTTAGCATACTACAAGAAGGGAGCGTAAACAGAGAGACACCAGGGTGATGTGCATTGAATGTAACAAACCACTTTGCCTACAACCGTGTTTTGAGGAATACTACGGTTTGAAAAATTTTTAAACGTAAGGAATAAATAAAAAATACTTATAAATTGTCCTAAAAATATCATCATATGCGAGTACATATTTGAGATTTTGCTAATAGCAATACTTTTTTTTTTTTTGTATTTTTCTGATGTTGGAAATAGGGAGGCAGTCAGACAGACTCCCACATGCACTCAACCAGGATCCACCCGGCATGCCCACCAGGGGGCGATGCTCTGCCCATCTAGAGCGTTGCTCTGTTGCGACCAGAGCCATTCTAGCACCTGAGGCAGAGGCCATGGAGCCATCCTCAGCGCCCAGGGCCAAGTTTGCTCTAATGGAGCCTCGGCTGCGGGAGGAGAAGAGAGAGACAGAGAGGAAGGAGAGGGGGAGGGGTGGAGAAGCAGATGGGCACTTCTTCTGTGTGCCCTGGCTGGGAATCAAACCCGGGACTCCTGCACACCACGCTGACGCTCTACCACTGAGCCAACCGGCCAGGGCCAGCAATACTTCTTTATTCACAGATGAAAGGTATGTGAGAATTCCATGAGATAATAAAAATTTTTATTTTAAAAATATGTAAGGCAAATGTATGTTCTTTTTGTTCCCATAAATTAGTTATCAAACAAACATGATATTAAATTAATAAAACTGTAACTGGAACTAATTTTATTTTTTGAAAATAAAACACTCCTGGGAGTCAGCGAACATGAAAAAAAAAACCTCACTACTCAAAGGGTTAAATGTGATGTGAGGCTCCTGTTTGAATCTTGATTTGAACAAACCAATTGTTAGTAGATAATTTTGAGAAAATAGGGCAATTTAAGAGAATTCAAATACGGTTTGAGTATTAGATGGTATTAAGAAACAGTTGCTGAATTTTTCAGATATAATAATGTCATGATGGGCACATAAAAAATTCATTGCCAAATTGCTAAAGCACTCTAAATGGTTTAAGAGGAAAATAACTGTGGGGTCTCGACCTGGGGAAGTCCTGGCTGAAATACTGAGCTGGCCTTGTCCGTGAAGGACCAGGAGAGACTGAGAAGGTGGCGACTGCTGGGTGGGTAGGTGTCAGGTTTCATGAGAAAAGGAACTTACCAGGCTGTGTCAAGCAGCCACAAGACTAGTAGATCTCCACACTGCCTGTCAGATTTTTAAATGTTTATACAGAGGCCTTAACTGAGTTCAGTCACATGTACCTCCAGTTGGTGTCAACAACACCCCACTCTCTCCAGGAAACGGTTTCCACTGTGGGAGCAGAAGGTACATTCCAAGTTCAGGGTGGGAGTGGGGAACCGCCAAATGCCCGGACACAGTTTAGGCAAGAGTCAGTAGGCATTCCATCCTCTCTCCTCCAACATTAACATGGTTAGCATGCTTTAAAATACTCCAGGAAAAAAAAATGTGTGGACAGGAAGTAGAAGATACAAAACTGGCGAAATGATGATCACTATCGAAGTTGGTTTTATTATATTCATTTCTAAGTCTTGTGTACGTCATTCTTCATAAAAAAAATGCTAGAGACACATAGCTAAAGTAGTTTCTCTGAGTTCCATTTTGAGAAGTCATTTCATTAGGTCGGTTATACCGATTGAGTTAAAGGCAGTCTTCATAGTGGCTTAATTTCTTCAGTTATCAGGGCAAGTGCCTGAAAACCATCCTGGTTTCCTTTTTCATTTTTTTTTTCGTTTCCTTTCTTTTCCCACATTGACTTTATCAGTAAATCTTGGCTCTACCTTTGAGGTATATCCTGAATCAGAGCCCTCCTCATGACTTGCAGAGACTATCTTTTTCCAAGTTACCACCATCGCTCGTCTGATTTATTGCAAATGCCTCCTAACCAGTATGCCTGCTGTAGTCCAAAGCTCTATGATTTATTCTTAACAGGGTGGCCTGTTATTCTTAACAAATGGGAAGTGTTCAAGTCTAGGTCATGCTGCTCATTGACCTGTCACCTGTGTTTCTGCCTCGGTGCCTATCTCACTCAGATGGAAAGGATATGTCCTTAATGCAGCCTGTGGGATTCTACGTGCGCTGGACCACTGCCCTCTCCTCTTACTCTCCTCCTCACTCACTCCATCCCAGCCAGACTGGCCTCCGTATCATCTCTTGAACATAACAGCACACTCCGGTCTTAGGGTCTTACATCTGTCCCCTCTGTCGGACATACTCTTCCCCCACGTTATCTGCAGGATTTGTTCCCTCAGTTCTTTTAGGTCTTTAGTCCAATGTCATTTTCCCAAAATTCCTTTTTTAAAATTAAATTCTCTAGCCTTCCTTATTGCTCTTCAATGCCTTATTTTATTTTTCATACCTCTCACAAACATTCAACCCCTATGTTAAACTTATTTATCTTGTTTATTTCTGTGTTCTCTATTTTTCCATTAGGGATTTATGGCTCTTCTGTTCAGTACTAGATCCATAGCACTCAGAAGAGTGCCTGGTATACCGTAAGAATTCAATAATTATTTACTGAATAAATAAATTAAGCTTCTATTCCAGTAGTGTTGCCCATGGCCCTAAGGGCTCATTATCCTCCCAAGTGCTTTACTTTTACTTGTTTTAATCAACCAGGAGCAAACCCACTTTTTGCATTATTCACTCATTCTTCCAAATGTATTTATTGAGCTTCTTCTAGGCATTAAGAGAAAATACAATGATTCATAAGGTAAATATCTTATGCAGTCTCCTTTAGGTAAGGAGGGTACTTCACTGTCATTCTATGATTAGTTTATATAGATATTCAATCACTTATTTTAGAACTTAGGGCAAACTTTCATAAAAAAGTTTTCAAATTGTGTGTGTTGTCAAAGCCTTACAGAGACATTACGACATATAAATCCACTGTGGACTTAGGCAGCCTTTGGGGGATGCACGGTTGGATGGAGTTCCAAAGCCAATTTCCTCTGGTTATCAGATTCCTCATTGGAGACTTCTCCAAAAGAAGCCCCAAAGGAGTGGGGAATCAGAATATTGCCCATAGTCTCCTCAAGTGGTAAGCACTCCTACCTTTAACCAGCTCTCACTTCTATGCTGGGACATTCATGTGTGGAGCTAAGGAGTAATTCTGCCACCTAGACAAAAGGTTTGTGTTACTGTTGGAGGCACTCAAGGAGAACCACACAGAACAGCAGCCCAACCTATATCCAACTGGAGGAGGGAAGTTAACTCCTTGTGGGTCCAGTTCCACACACTGGTTCATGATCGAAGTCTTTATATATAACCAAGACACTTCTGATATTTGTGTCTCTTTAGTGACGTCCAGGCTAACCTAGGGTGTCTGCTCTAACAACATAAGCATATTTTGCCAATCAGAGCTTCATCGTTATTATAAAATACCTAGGTTCAAGATCCTTTTTTCACTATCACAAGAAATCCCAACATTGTTTTTGTCAACAACAAAAAAAGGAATATTGGTTTTATATTTTCTAAATCAAATTTTAACTGTTTTTAATGTTTGAATTGCTATAATAATAGTTTTTAGTTTTTTATCACCTATTTGTGGAAGCAAAGTTTCTTGTTGATAGTGATATCAAAAATCTTAAAAACATCATTATTTTTAAAGTTTTAATCAGAAATTACTTCTGATAATTTCACACTTAAAAGGCTGATAAAAGTCATAGTTATGTGTACTGAAGCAAGCTCATTTTCTCATTTGAAATTTCAAGATTTTACTTGGATCTAGTCTTTCAATTAAAGATCAAGTATTTTTTTTCTAACACTTTCCTTCATAAAGAGATGTAATTGTTTTCATTTCCACACCATATATAGCTAGTCACAAATTTTTTGTGGACTTACCCCAGGAAATCTTATCATTTTCCACTTTGACATGTAAAAAGGTTGATAAGCAGTCTCCTGGGAAAACTTGTAAAGCACAGGTGAATGTCCTGGCCTCTTGTGTGCAGATATTTTTAGATAGCCAAGATCTTCCAATGGCATTCTCAACCCGTTTCTCTCGTGGTATGATTTCTCTGCAGATGGAGGCAAGACCCAGTGATATGAAGAGTTTCCCTGGGCCATAATTCAATTTTGTCAGAACCTTAGGATGAGATTAATACAGGTTTTCCCTTTGAAGGAAAAATTATACCACTATGTTGAAATATCCTTGAAGACAATAAGTGAGTTCTATATTGAGTAAGAGGGTGTATTGAAGGTGCAGATTTCTGGTCCAAGTTAGAGTGACTGCTTCAAAGAAGTGAGAAAAAATTATTCCAAGAAATACTCAAATGCCATTTGCCACATTTATTATAGTATATAACAGAAATAGAGTTATGGTTGAAATTATGATTGCTGTCTTTGCTATTTTGAATGTCTTTTAGGCTCATTTATCTGTTTGTTTTTGTTTGTTTGTTTGTTTTCTAAAGCTTTTAGAACTTTAGCAGCTAAGAGCTCCCCTTATTAATAGTGAGTTTTGACTTCCTGCTTATCTAAGCAGTATATAGTCAAAATTTCCTCAGCACAATGAGGCAGCTTTGAAATTTAGCGACTACATAGTAGCAGATGTTTTCTTTTGTGTGTTTCTTTTCTATTGAGAAATGGAAGGACCTTGTATAACCATTAGTGAGGCTTTATCTTCTGCATATCCATAATCACTGTGACTTTTTCAAAAGAGGAATCTGTGAATAGCACAAAAGGACATTTCTCCCACTATTAAGACTGAAGTTAACACTTGGAAAACAATAGTTATACCATATTTGGGAAAAGAAGAATCATACCAATGTTGATGGCAATGGTTGTGACAAGAAGGGGCCAGGACTCTGTTACCATTTCCCTTGAAGCTCTACTAATGCAAGGCAGCTGCTTTATCCCAAAGAAAAATTAAATAACTATTTAGTGGTTTGAATACATAAAATGAAAGATGTAAAAACATATTTAATATTCATAGCATTCATCACTGGTACATTAAGAAGAATATAAGTTTTTATCAATGTTTCATCTTTGGTCAGCCATGAGGAATAGTTGTAAAGAGTGGATTTGCTGTAATTCTGTGATACAGTAGAGCTTCAGCTAAAAGCCTGTTCTCCCCAAACCATATTTCACATAGAAAGTTATATGTGCTGTGGTTTCATTGATAAATAAGATATTATTTCTTGCTGTATAAATTCATTGAGAAATTGAGTTTAGAGAGAGAATGTATAGCTAACCATTGAGTGTTCAGTCAATATGGCAGAACACCATAGATGTCAATGAGTACATGTACAGGGGATCCTCAGGTTACAACACAGTTCCATTCCTATGACATGATGTAACCTGGATTTTGATATGAGTTGAAACACACCCTAGCCTAAGTCACTTCCCTATCCTATAGGTGTATGCTGCTGATGCTGGTCTTCCAGCCACAAAACTAGCAATCTTTTCATCTCAATCATTGTGCCACTTCGCTGTTTAGTAATCGCAGTCAATTTCACAGAGGCTGATCCCTTTACATCCTCTAGGATACAGTCTTTATCCTGGATAATTGTTGTTATAGTAGAGCAGCTAAAGCCTAGCATGTGGCCAATGTTTGTCACTGATTCTCCTTTTTCTGATTTCTATACAACATCTAATTTCACTTCCATCATGATGGCTTTCCTCTTCTTCAAAGCACTACCATCTGAAGACTCTGACTTTTGTTTAGGAGCCATGATAAAGGTCAAAAAGTCACCAAACAAAGCAACACAAATGGAATACTTTCACTTTAAACAGTCAAAAATGGTGTAGATAGACATACTGGGGGAGCCAACTCCTTCAATCATATATTGTGTTACTGTGTATTCTTCCGCCGTGTGCAGCTGAACTAGTTCACCTACATAGTCTATGAATACAACATTAATGATGTAAGCTGAAACACTCACATCTCAATTTTTTTAAGTGTTTATGGGACTGAGCATCATACACTCAAAACATCATATGTTGAGACTATAGTAACCCAAGGATTCCCCTGTATAATGATGTTGATGCTAGTGTTGTAGCATCTGGATAGAATAAAGCACTCTATTAAATACCTTACATGCATTCTCATTTAATCCCCCTGATCTCACACAGGTGGGCCTATTTGCAATCCCATCTTCCTGATGAGAAAACTAAGGCTGAGCATCTAGACCCAAGTAGGACTCACTCAAAATTCCATGCTTCACCCCTTGGCTCATTGTCTGTTAACAAATGCATATTAAAGTCACTACATTTTACACATCAGACTTAGAAAAGCTCTCTACTCTATGACAGTTGTTTACATTCTTTCAACCTTTTGGGGGGAAAAAGTATAATAATATTCACTGCCTTATAGACTTGTATTAGTAATTTGTTAATTTGCAAAATCAATTTTTACTTTTTGGAAGCCCTTATGTTAATATTTAGTTGATCAAAAGTAAATGAGAACTTGGGTATTTTAATATATACTTGAAGAATGATTAGACACTGATCACTGTGATTATAACCACTATGACATATGAGGATACCACAGCCAGAAAGGTCAAGATGAGCTTGCAAGTCATTGGCTCTGCCCAGAACTATCTAGGCAAATCACATCATACACAGCCTCTCATTGCTGAGCTAGTATCTATATAGATCAGTGGTAGTCAACCAGGTCCCTACTGCCCACTAGTGGGCATTCCAGCTTTCATGGTGGGTGGTAGTGGAGCAATCAAAGTATAAATAAAAAGATAGATTTAACTATAATAAGTTGTTTTATAAAGATTTATTCTGCCAAACTTAGCAAAAATCAGACATAAAGTACTTGCTAAGTAATTATTATTATCAATTATTATTATATGCTTTAACTTGTTATAACTCTGCTTTATAAATTTTATAAAGTAAAGTTACTTCCCTACTTTATAAATCACTATTACTGTGGAACCGGTGGGCGATTAGAAAATTTTACTAACAGAGATACAAAAGTGGGTGGTAGGTATAAAAAGGTTGACTACCCTTGGTATAGATCAAATCTGTAGCCAGAATGACTAATTCATGCACTAAACACAAATGTTAAGATTTATTAAACACATATTCCTTTGGAAAAACTACCTTACTGAACCAACTGGAAAAAGTGATAGAACAAATTATTTGTCTAGATTTAGATTCAAGTGTTTTAATTTACTGCTATAAGGAGCAGCCAAACAATGAAAGCAGTGGCACAATAATAGCCTACCATGGGAAAGAATAATGTTCTAGTGCTAAAAGTCTTTGAGGCGAGGAATGTAAAGAAATTAGTGAAATTGATTTTATGTAAAGAAATTAGTGAGAGTGTTTATTGTATATGATACAGAGGTTCATGATGGATTGCCCTCCAGTCTTCCCTAACTACTTAGAATATGAATGCATTATTGAATGAAAAAATTAGCAGCTAATGATATAAAGGTTTTCAGTATATGAACCCAGCTGTTCATTTTTAATCTCTCTGCTCCTTCCCACCCTTCTTTCTTTTTCTCCTCACTTTAATAACAAATGTCTTGTGACTACAAAAGTGTAATAACGCCTACTACTACAACCACCACCACATACGCATATTCTTCCTTCTTAGGGTAGAATTCTTGGCTGAGGAGCCATATAGATCCAAAGGCATAAACCTGCCTCACTCTCCCTTTGTCTTTTCTCACTTCCAATTCTACTCAATCAACTGCCGGAGAGGACCCATTGGACTGCTCACAGCAACTCACAGTTACTATAGCAATAGTATCATTCTTCACACTTCCTATAGTCCCATAAAGATTAGCAGCGTTTGGAAATTGGTAGCAGGACATCAATGCTACCATCTATCCAGACTTTTACTCACATAAATAAAGAAGAAAAAAGTGACAAACATTAATTTAAAACAAACCTATGATAGACACAGTGCTACTTATATATACAACGATATATTACCTGCATTAACACAAGTCTCTCAAATAAAGTTGGTGCCATTGTCACTTTTGTTTTTACATTCTTTCTAGTCAATGGCTCCTATGCACCCTGCATTGACAAAGCCAACATAATTGTATTTGAAATTTTCACAGATACAGAAATGATTCTTGATTTTCCTGGGACCTAGAAGCTCAAAGAGAAAAACTTAGAATCCTAGACCCCTCAATTAAACTAAAGTTTTATACAGATATGTCTGAATGAACAATAGGCATGCAAGGTCATGGCAGCAAAGAGCATAAGGCCCCAAGATAAAATCATTACAAGTGGTAAATGAGTTTAGGAAGACAGAACTTCACAAAAGTACCTAGACATTGGAAGAACTAGTTGGTGTTAAATGTGAGGCTGCATGAAAACCTATTCTCCTTTTTTGTTATTACCTATATAAACTATGAGGTAATATTAAGGGGATTATGAAATTAGGAGATTTAGCTCCTTTGTTATGGGATCCCTTAATGAATACAGTGGTGAAAAGCTGACCTCTAAAAAGGAGATGATAAGGAAATTTCTAAAGAAGCTCTAGCACAGGGGTCCCCAAACTTTTTACACAGGGGACAAGTTCACTGTCCCTCAGATCATTGGAGGGCTACTATAAAAAAAACTATGAACAAATCCTTATGCACACTGCACATATCTTATTTTAAAGTAAAAAAACAAAACGGGAACAAATACAATATTTAAAATAAAGAACAAGTAAATTTAAATCAACAAACTGACCAGTATTTCAATGGGAACTATGCTCCCCTCACTGACCACCAATGAAAGAGGTGCCCCTTCCAGAAGTGTGGTGGGGGCTGGATAAATGGCCTCAGAGGGCCGCATGTGGCCCGTGGGTCATAGTTTGGGGACCCCTGCTCTAGCGTTAAGCAAGTTGGCATTATGTTACATCCGGCCATTCCAGACCCAAAGTATTGTGTTCATTTCTTACTGTACATTACTTACAAACCAAAACTTTACAAAGAGTGGCAAATATTCTTGGCCAACCATGTCTCCCTGGTTGACACATTTTTTATTTTTTTTGTAATTACCACTCCTATTGGTGTCCCTTAAGCTCTTATGAATGCAGCTATGTGTTTGAAATGTTTGTTATATTTAATTTTCTAACTGTTTCATAATGGAAGAAACTTCAGATCCCAATTTCAATATTTTTTGAAATGTAAATGTATTCATCTTTTTATAAAATTATTTCTAAAATAGATTCATATAAAGCTACTCTTTGAAACAATAAATTCACTGATGTTTCACTGGGGTTTCACTTGCTTTGATGTATTTTTGCCCGTAACTTTAATCTCAGAGAACATTAGAAGACCACTTCTCATCTTTAAAGTTCATAAGAGTTCTTCCCTTTATTAAGTACTAATACATGGCCACCATTAATTAATTAATTAATTAATAGCTTTTATAGGTGTCAAAGGAGTAAACAAACTAATTAATCTCTTACTTTATTAAGGAATACACTTATATCATTCTGTTCCACCAATGATGCTTTCAGTACAAATTTAAAAGAATAAAATGAAATGACTTGTGTGGTTATTTTTTAAACTGTTTTTCTTATGGATACAATATGGACAGCACGTGACCATCACATAGACAGCATGTGACCATCACATGAAAAGTGAAAAAGAAAGAAAGAAAGAAAAATAGAAAGTTATGAAGTTAACAAAAAAATAAGTAATGAGGCAGGATGGAGAAATGAAGCTCAGGTACACAACATACCTGTAAGAAAACCCTAGTCTTGAAAGCAGAATATTAATTCTTTCTCAGGTTTTAATATTAGAACAAATAAGTGAATAAGTTTGTCTAGCTTTCTAAACTGCAACTGAAGATAAGAAAGAAGGGTTGGAAATGTAGTGAGGTATTTGCTCCTAGTCAGACTGAAAATGGTTTTTCTGTATCCTAAGTACTCTCTGCCATCAGTACAGAGATTGTATTTGAGTTTTCAACTACCCACCTGCAGTTCAGCAGTTCTAAACTGGATACATTCACCAGGTGTGTCAGTCAACAGTGTGGGCCAATTCATCTCATCAAGTGTCTTCATTACATCTGCCTCTGGCTATATTCATTTGTTTATTCCCAGATTCACATTTTGAAATTTTTCACACTGACAAAAATGTCAAAAGACTATAACAATAACCACGTGAGTATCCTTTATCTATATTCACCATTTCCTTCTCTCTGACTTTTTTTCCTGAACAATTTGCAGCTTAGTTACAGAAATCATGACCCCTCACCTGTAATTATTTCATTCTCTACAGATAAAAGCATTCCTACATAAGTAAATCAATAATACTATCAACTATCCAAATTAAAATGTCCAAAACTATTCCAAAAACCTGTTTTAAAGCTTTATTAAAATACAAGATTTAATGAATGCTGAAGCATTGCATTTTATGTTAATGTCTTGTTAGATTTTGTAAATTTGGAAGTCAAATATCTTCACATTTGTTTTGTTTTTAAAAACAGACATTTTAGAAGTGATGTCACGGAAATGGCGCCGTGAACAGCGCGTCCGACAGATCTCCCCAAAATCACAACAAATTTATCAACTAGAAACAGGAAAATTTATCTTCGGAGCATTACGGAGTTCCACACAAACTGAAAGCAAAAGGACTGTTATCACTTGAATCTGAGAGACGAGGGTGTGGAGGAAGCTACCGCAGGGACGTTCATTCAAGCCGCGAGGAAGTGCGCCTGTGGTAAGTCATCCCGCACTCGGGAGCCGCGAGCAGCAGCCGCCATCAGCCGCGAGCCGCCGCGAGCAGCGCCCGGGTCGGTTGCAGAGCGAGCACCGCCCACACTCCGGAGCAGCGAGCAGACGCTGGCGCGCGCCCGGTCTGGTTGCAGACCGAACATTGCAGACCGAGCACCGCTAACGTTCCCAGCGGCCCGCGCACGGGGAGCGGGAGAGGCCCCAGGGCGGTATTCCCTACTTGGGAGATTCTCTCCACGGGCGGGGCACCTCACCCAGCCATTCAAGCTAACAATCAAGCGTTGGGGGAGGGGCACGCGCAGGCAGCCTGAAATACCTTCGGGAGCACAGCTGCGACCCAATTACTAAAATTAACTTAACCCGTGAAATCTGCGCACCCTCGATTCTAATTGATAAGATCTCTCTCAGTTCAGCGACCCAAGACAAGAGGCGTGATATTTTTTAGTGCCTCTCGCTAAAGGGGCAGGGGCAACTTCTGATTGATAGAGCCTCCATATTCAGGGATAAACGCTAACAAGAAGGACTTGGCAGATAATAAGATCTATACCACACTAGTCGCAAGCAGAGACTAGTGCCTCTTCTTACCAGCCAAAACAGGCTACAAAGTGTGGAAAGCCTGGGTTGAGAGGTCCAACTGAATGCTAGGCGCTGAACAGTCACCTTGACAACAATTGACTCCCACCCCCGCCTGATTACACTGGAGGCCCTGACTGTCAGAGCCCTTCCCAAAGCCTTGCACTGAGTGGGGATAGAGTGGGGATTCCCCAGCTCTTTGAGCCTCTTACTCCCCAGGCAGAAGCAGTGGCAGCCTTATAGCTGGATCACCAGGCTGCTAATTCAGGAAGGGGGAACTAGGAGAGAGAATCCACGAAAGCAAACTCTCACATCGTTGGACCCTGCAAACGCCAACAAGCCTTGACTACCAGCAAGACTAAAGCCAATTATATGACATTGCCATAGAATCCCATCAACTGCAAATCCCTACCTAAATGTGACACAGGGGCAGAGCCTGGGGTACAGAGTCACCGACCAGGAAGAGGGAGAGAAAAGAAAAAGGAAGAAGTTAACATCTCAAAATCAAGAAAAATCCACAGACTTTACAACTTGTTCCACTAATTTTTTTTTTGTTGTTGTTGTTGTTGTTGTTTGTTTCTTCTATCTTATTGCCTTTATTTCCTCCACCTCGGTCCTTCTATTCTCTGCCCATCTTATACTTCCCTTTTCTTGAACTACACTACCCATAAGTGTTACATTTTATTTCTCTTCTTCATCCTCACCCTCCTTTGGGGTTATACTCCAGGACACTTAACTCTCACTCTCTCCTCTTTTGTTTTTTTGTTTGTTTGTTTGTTTTTTGCTTTATTTTGTTTTTTTCTCTTCCTTTTTTATTTCTCCCTTCGTTTTTCTCTTTTTCTTATTTTTTCCTTTCTATTCGTTTTTTCTTTTCTCGTTTTACTTTCCTCCCATTTAATCCTCAATCACGAACAAATTAGTTAATTTGGGACTCAAGGTTTTTTTTGGCTTTATTTTTCTTTTTGGCTTTTGTTTTTGTTTTTTTCTTGTTAGTTTATTTTTGTGGCATTTTGGGTCCTCCCAACCCAAGGTCTCCATTGTATTTGGTCTTTGCTCCACTTAATACAACATATTTTTACTTATTATTTTTATTTTTTTCTTCTTTATTATTCCTTTTTTTGTCCTTTTTTCTGGTTCCCTCTTATCCCTCTCATTATATCTCTTAGTTGACCATCACCCGCAGGCAGATCAACTTATGCTTGTCTAAGATTTTCTTCCTTTTTTTTTTTTTTTGCATTTAGTAGGTCCCTACTCCCCCTTTTTTTTTTTTTTTTGCCCCCTTGAACTCTTCACTGCAAACCAGGCCCTCCATTATAGGCACGATATTTCCCTGAGGAGGGGAGAGGAGGGAAGGAGAAGAAAGAAAAAAAAAGGGGGGAAATAATAAATTATTACTGCTTTTTTTTGTGGGGTGTTTTACCCTTTGGTTTTTTTTTGGGGGGGGGTTTTTTGTTTGTTTTTTTTTACTTTTTACTCTTTATTAATTCTAATTAGTGCTATCAACAAGACCACCCTCAGATGCCAATAAGAAAGAGGAAATCGAATATTATGGATACAAAAGAAAGAGAGGTAACACAAATAGATGTGGAAAAATCTATGGAGAAAAGACTTAACATATTGGAAGCCTTGGAGCTAAATGACAGAGAATTTAAAATAGAAATCTTAAAAATACTCAGAGATATACAAGAAAACACAGAAAGGCAATATAGGGAGATCAGAAAACAACTCAATGAACACAAAGAATATATTACCAAGGAAATTGAAACTATAAAAACAAATCAAACAGAAATGAAAAACTCAATTCACGAGCTGAAAAACGAGGTAACAAGCTTAGCTAGCAGAACAGCCCAGATTGAAGATAGGATTAGTGAAATAGAAGACAAACAACTTGAGGCACAACAGAGAGAAGAAGAAAGAGACTCAAAAATAATAAAAAACGAGAAAGCCCTACAGGAA
The DNA here is from genome assembly GCF_036850995.1 of Saccopteryx leptura. Classification (NCBI taxonomy): domain Eukaryota; kingdom Metazoa; phylum Chordata; class Mammalia; order Chiroptera; family Emballonuridae; genus Saccopteryx; species Saccopteryx leptura. The sequence continues at coordinate 280,842,575 of NC_089505.1, read as the reverse complement.
TTGTCTGACTCCATCAGAAAGAATAACATAAGAATAATAGGTATATCAGAGGGAGAAGAGAAAGAAAATGGAATGGAGAATATACTCAAACAAATAATAGACGAGAACTTCCCAAGCCTTTGGAAAGAACTAAAGCCTCAAATTCAAGAAGCAAACAGAACACCGAGTTTTCTTAACCCCAACAAACCCACTCCAAGGCACATCATAATAAAGATGACACAAACCAATGACAAAGAAAAAATTCTCAAGGCAGCCAGGGAAAAGAAGAGTACAACATATAAAGGAAGGCCTATTAGATTATCATCAGATTTCTCAGCAGAAACTCTACAAGCTAGAAGAGAGTGGACCCCAATATTTAAAGCCCTGAAAGAGAGGAACTTTCAGCCAAGAATACTATACCCATCAAAGCTATCCTTCAAGTATGAAGGAGATATAAAAACATTCACAAATACAGAAAAGATGAGAGAATTTATCACGAGAAAGCCCCCACTCCAGGAAATACTAAAGGGGGTTTTCCAACCAGATTCAAAGAACAAAAGAAAACAACACCACAAGTAACAGCTCCACCAAGAACACAATAAAACCAAACTTAAACTGTGACAACAAAGGGAAAAAAAAGGGGGGAGAGAATGGAGATTAACAGTAGCAAAGGACGATGAAGTGCAGAAATACTTATAAGATAGGGTACTACAATGAATATGGTAGGTACCCTTTTCATTACTTAATGGTAACCACCCTAGAAAAAACCACCACAAAAACACATGACTTAAAAAAGGTAGCAACAGAGGAAAGAAGTATGGAACACAAACAAACAGAAACAAATGATAGAAAAACAAAAGAGAAGAATCAAACTAGATACAAAACTAACAGAAAGCAATTTATAAAATGGCAGTAGGGAACCCACAAGTGTCAATAATTACACTAAATGTAAATGGATTAAACTTACCAATAAAAAGACACAGAGTAGCAGAATGGATTAAAAAAGAAAATCCAACTATATGCTGCCTACAAGAAACACATCTAAGTAACAAGGATAAAAACAAATTCAAAGTGAAAGGCTGGAAAACAATACTCCAAGCAAACAACACCCAAAAAAAAGCAGGTGTAGCAATACTCATATCTGATAATGCTGACTACAAGACAGAAAAAGTACTCAGAGACAAAAATGGTCACTTCATAATGATTAAGGGGACACTGAATCAAGAAGACATAACAATCCTTAATATATATGCACCAAACCAAGGAGCACCAAAATATATAAGACAGCTACTTATTGACCTTAAAACAAAAACTAACAAAAATACAATCATACTTGGAGACCTCAATACTCCGCTGACGGCTCTAGATCGGTCATCCAAACAGAGAATCAATAAAGATATAGTGGCCTTAAACGAAATACTAGAACACCTGGATATGATAGACATCTACAGGACACTTCATCCCAAAGCGACAGAGTATACATTTTTCTCTAGTGTACATGGAACATTCTCAAGAATTGACCATATGTTGGGCCACAAAGACAATATCAGCAAATTTAGAAAAATTGAAATTGTACCAAGCATATTTTCTGATCATAAAGCCTTGAAACTAGAATTCAACTGCAAAAAAGAGGGGGAAAAACCCACAAAAATGTGGAAACTAAACAACATACTTCTAAAAAATGAATGGGTTAAAGAAGAAATAAGTGCAGAGATCAAAACATACATACAGACAAATGAAAATGAAAATACGACATATCAGAATCTCTGGGATGCAGCAAAAGCAGTAATAAGAGGAAAGTTCATATCACTTCAGGCCTATATGAACAAACAAGAGAGAGCCGAAGTAAACCACTTAACTTCACACCTTAAGGAACTAGAAAAAGAAGAACAAAGACAACCCAAAACCAGCCGAAGAAAGGAGATAATAAAAATCAGAGCAGAAATAAATGAAATAGAGAACAGAAAAACTATAGAAGAAATCAATAAAACAAGGAGCTGGTTCTTTGAAAAGATCAACAAAATTGACAAACCCTTGGCAAGACTCACCAAGGAAAAAAGGCACAGGACTCAAATAAATAAAATCCAAAATGAAAGAGGAGAGATCACCACAGACATCATAGGTATACAAAGAATTATTGTAGAATACTATGAAAAATTATATGCCACCAAATACAACAATCTAGAAGAAATGGATAAATTCCTAGAACAATACAACCTTCCTAGACTGAGTCATGAAGAAGCAGAAAGCCTAAACAGACCAATCAGCAGGGAGGAAATAGAAAAAACTATTAAAAACCTCCCCAAAAATAAAAGTCCAGGCCCAGACGGTTATACTAGTGAATTCTATCAAACATTCAAAGAAGACTTGGTTCCTATTCTACTCAAAGTCTTCCAAAAAATTGAAGAAGAAGCAATACTTCCAAACACATTTTATGAGGCCAACATAACCCTCATACCAAAACCTGGCAAGGATGGCACAAAGAAAGAAAACTACAGACCAATATCTCTAATGAATAAAGATGCTAAAATTCTAAACAAAATACTGGCAAACCGAATACAACAACATATTAAAAAAATAATACATCATGATCAAGTGGGATTCATCCCAGAATCTCAAGGATGGTTCAACATACGCAAAACGGTTAACGTAATACACCATATCAACAAAACAAAGAACAAAAACCACATGATCTTATCAATAGATGCAGAAAAGGCTTTTGATAAAATACAACACAATTTTATGTTTAAGACTCTCAACAAAATGGGTATAGAAGGAAAATATCTCAACATGATAAAGGCCATATATGATAAACCATCAGCCAACATCATTTTAAACGGCATAAAACTGAGGACTTTCTACCTTAAATCAGGAACAAGACAGGGTTGTCCACTCTCTCCACTCTTATTTAACGTGGTGCTAGAAGTTCTGGCCAGAGCAATCAGACAAGACAAAGAAATAAAAGGCATCCATATCGGAAAAAAAGAAGTAAAGGTATCACTTTTTGCTGATGATATGATCCTATACATCGAAAACCCGAAGGACTCCACAAAAAGATTATTAGAAACAATAAACCAATACAGTAAGGTCGCAGGATACAAAATTAACATACAGAAGTCCATAGCCTTTCTCTATGCCAACAATGAAATATTAGAAAACGAACTCAAAAAAATAATCCCCTTCACGATTGCAACAAAAAAAATAAAATACCTAGGAATAAACATAACAAAGAATGTAAAGGACCTATATAATGAAAATTACAAAGCATTGTTAAGGGAAATCGAAAAAGATACAATGAGATGGAAAAATATTCCTTGTTCTTGGATAGGAAGAATAAATATAATCAAAATGGCCATATTACCCAAAGCAATATACAAATTTAATGCAATTCCCATCAAAATCCCTATGAGATTTTTTAAAAAAATGGAACAAGAAATCATCAGATTTATATGGAACTATAAAAAACCCCGAATAGCCAAAACAATCCTAAGGAAAAAGAATGAAGCAGGGGGCATTACAATACCTGACTTTAAACTATATTATAGGGCCACGATAATCAAAACAGCATGGTATTGGCAGAAAAATAGACACTCAGACCAATGGAACAGAATAGAAAGCCCAGAAATAAAACCACATATATATGGTCAAATACTCTTTGATAAAGGGGCCAACAACACACAATGGAGAAAAGAAAGCCTCTTCAACAAATGGTGTTGGGAAAACTGGAAAGCCACATGCAAAAGAATGAAACTCGACTACAGCCTGTCCCCGTGTACTAAAATTAATTCAAAATGGATCAAAGACCTAAATATAAGACCTGAAACAATAAAGTACATAGAAGAAGACATAGGTACTAAACTCATGGACCTGGGTTTTAAAGAACATTTTATGAACTTGACTCCAATGGCAAGAGAAGTGAAGGCAAAGATAAATGAATGGGACTACATCAGAATAAAAAGTTTTTGCTCAGCAAGAGAAACTGATATAAAAATAAACAGACAGCCAACTAAATGGGAACTGATATTTTCAAACAACAGCTCAGATAAGGGCCTAATATCCAAAATTTACAAAGAACTCATAAAACTCAACAACAAACAAACAAACCATCCAATAAAAAAATGGGAAGAGGACATGAATAGACACTTCTCCCAGGAAGAGATACAAATGGCCAACAGATATATGAAAAGATGCTCAGCTTCATTAGTTATTAGGGAAATGCAAATCAAAACTACAATGAGATACCACCTCACCCCTGTTAGATTAGCTATTATCAACAAGACGGGTAATAGCAAATGTTGGAGAGGCTGTGGAGAAAAAGGAACCCTCATTCACTGTTGGTGGGACTGTAAAGTAGTACAACCATTATGGAGGAAAGTATGGTGGTTCCTCAAAAAACTGCAAATAGAACTACCTTATGACCCAGCAATCCCTCTACTGGGTATATACCCCAAAACCTCAGAAACATTGATACGTGAAGACACATGTAGCCCCATGTTCATTGCAGCACTGTTCACAGTGGCCAAGACATGGAAACAACCAAAAAGCCCTTCAATAGAAGACTGGATAAAGAAGATGTGGCACATATACACTATGGAATACTACTCAGCCATAAGAAATGATGACATCAGATCATTTACAGCAAAATGGTGGGATCTTGATAACATTATAAGGAGTGAAATAAGTAAATCAGAAAAAAACAAGAACTACATGATTCCATACATTGGTGGAACATAAAAATGAGACTAAGAGACATGGACAAGAGTGTGGTGGTTACCAGGGGTGGGGGGAGGGAGGACAGGGGGAGAGTTAGGGGGAGGGGGAGGGGCACAGAGAACTAGATAGAGGATGGCGAAGGACAATCTGACTTTGGGCGAGGGGTATGCAACATAATCTAATGACAAAATAACCTAGACATGTTTTCTTTGAATATATGTACCCTGATTTATTAATGCCATCCCATTACCATTAATAAAAATTTATTTTAAAAAAAAACAAAACAAACAAAAAAAAACAGACATTTTTGAGGCATATAAGCAGTTATTTTGAAGAACAGCTCATACTTAAAATTTTTTCGTTGTTTTTATCATGAATGGTCAGGTTAAATATGTTTGAAAAGAATAGCATAGGTATTGTTGGTGTGTTTTATCCTATTGCATTAGAAACACAAGATATCGGATTGTCATCTAATATGTAGTACTGCTGTTTGAGCACTTGTTTAAAGTGTTGAGTGTCAGATCCTTGTATTTATGAAAACACATTTTCCTCATAAAACTTAATTAATAAGTAATTTGCATAGCCGAATCACTGAGTTTGACTATCTTACTTTCTACGCATATTTCATTTTAAAGTTTTAGAAGCCCCAGAAGATCCTTGCCTGGTCCATTTACTACATTTGTTTTTCAGCTAAGGGTTGCCAGTGATTTTCCTAATTCTATCTTTCCATCTACATTCATTAACTGATATTTTCCTGCTTTCATTTATACCCCTCTCCACACACACACTATCTCAACCTTTACTACCAACTCATAGATATTTGCATCAGTATGTTATAATCCATTACTGTAAATCTTAGAAGCTTAAGTAGTCTAACTTGTGGCCTGTGGGAGGCCCTTCAAGCTGTCTTTTCATAGCATTTTTAAATGACTTTATTGTTCCTGAGCACTTCTGTGCTTTTTTCCAAAAGATATTCCAGTCTCACCTGGTGTATCACTTCTGGCCTCAGACCCGAAGTCAGCCATGTCTCAAATGCATTGCAGTTCTTTTCAGTGGGAGATAGAATTTAGAAACCAACTCTGGGAACTAGATGTGCTTTTTAGTCATGGAGTGTCTTTGCTTTGAGATTCTTTCACCATGCAGATTCTCTCTCTCTCTCTCTCTCTCGTAATTTTCTTATACATTGATATGCCTACACTGGGGTATTAGTTTTTTTAAGGTTTTTTTTAAGACTTCATTCATTTCAGAGAGAAGAGGGAGACAGAGAGAGAGAAGGGGGAGGAGCAGGAAGCATCAACTCCCATATGTGCCTTGACCGGGCAAGCCCAGGGTCTCAAACTGGTGACCTCAGCGTTCCAGGTCTATGCTTTATCCACTGAGCCACCACAGGTCAGGCTGGGATATTACTTTTATTATTATTTTTTAAAGACTATTTTTTAGAATAGATTTAGGTTTACAAAAATAATTGTTTTTCTCTTCATATTCTGGAGTTGGATGAGAGAAACAAAGAAATAACCAGTGGTGGGATTCAGCCAGTTGGCACCAGTTCAGGAGAACCAATACCTAATTTTTTGTTAAGTTTGGGAAACCGATTGTTAAAATGACACTTATAATCAGGGTTCTCTCTAAGGTGGGCGCCTGGGCAGCCACCCAATGTAGAAACCACAAGTTTATATCCCTTACTCACTTTTACTTTCCAGCAGCACAACAGCATATTCTAAGCACCCATAGTAAAGTTCATTCCATTCATAAGTGAAAAAATCTTTAGGTGAGGATGCCAATCAAAAAGCACTATGGAAATATCTTAAATAACAGTTTTATTGTTTTTGTCAGGTATTATTTAATATTTTTATTAATACTTTAAAACTCATAATCTAGTTTTGTGTACCTCTTTCATTGTTCTTATTTAAGTATTAAATGGATGAAATAATAAACTGCCTTTTGGTATATTGTTTTATTTTACTTAAAATGGTCACTAGGGCAGAGAACTGGTTGGTAAATTATTTGAATCCCACCACTGAAAATAACATATATCATGCCCTTTGAAAGATATAAACTGCTTTGAAAATTTAAGGTATTGCAAGTAGTACTGCTCATATATATATATTAATATATGATCTGACAGTTGGCTTTAGAAACATGTCCCAGAAGTTTTCTTAATTTTTTCTATTGCTAGATATAAAGTCATTGGCTCTCAGTTAAAAATATCCTTTATAAATTTAACAGTGTAAGATGTCAATCTTAAATTCTTCTTGTAAAGTTAGAAAGTCAAAGTCAGGAGGCCCCCGGTAGCCTAAGGAAAGGCAGACATTGGCGGACTTTGAGTTGAAAGGTTTTTCCTTTAATGCTGGCCCTTGCTCCAGTTAGCAACTAAATTTCTTATCACAATTCTTACTCCCAATACATCCCAGTGTGGCAGGGTACTCAAAAAGCCTTTAACCAGAGATCAAGTCATAAAACAGGTTATTAATAAGTGATTATTTCTCACGACAAAGAAGCTGTTATGATTAAAGTTATTGTTTATGCTTACAAAAAAAATGTTTTCCACTTAAAATGAAGTCAATTCCTATTTTTAATACCATTTGAGTAAATGTGGGTAGTCAGCATGTAAAACTCTGTGAAGTGACAGACCCAGCAGCCAGCAAGTGTCAGATAATGACCTACAATACTTTTAACTTTCTCAGCCTCAGATGCTGCTATAAACATACACTCACACACACACACACACACTGTGAAAGATCACACTCAAAGAGACCTGAGAGGAAAATACTAGAGTTATGGAAGTAGAAAAGGCCTTAGAGAAAAATAAGTAACTTGGTCCACAAAAGATAAAGTAAACACCAGGAGGCTATTTGGCCCAAGTTTACAGTAGAAGTCAATCGAAGAACAGAGATAGAGCCCAGCTTATCAGACCTCAGGTCCAAATGCTGTTTTACTATATGAATCAGTCTGTGGAGCCAGGTGTACATACTGGTTACCTATTCAGGGATTACATTAAATGATGCAAATGGGTGAATAGCATATAACCCGGGTGGATGTGGGGAAATGCAAAAATACAAGTGAACAACATGAACATGAGAGAACAGGGATTTCTTCTAGACTCTTATTCACCAGAAATTATGCCCCTAAAATATGATTCTTCAAGGTGTAGTAAGTTCGTGATTCCAGCTGATGTTGCAGACATGGAAAGAAATGTTCTCTACATACTTCCAAGTAAAAAATCTAATATTCACGGCTGTCACCAAGTCTATCAGTGTCCTTACCCTAATGTGCTTATGTGCTCAGACAAGGGCGAGGCCATGACCAGACCCTAGAATCATAAGACCAAGGGATGGGGTCCCTTGACAATGCTTTCTCAGCAAACACTGTTGTTCTTGAGATCACATGGACATATTAGACTCTAGGAACTGAGTCTCTCCTTTTCAGGGTAATTCAGTGATAAAAGAAAGAAAATTCTTGTAAAACAAGAACACATACACACAAAAAAAAACCTATAAAAATTAAAAATTATATTAAGTATATATATGTCCCAAACAAAAAATGTTTGCATAAGGAAACATATAAACAAAAACAAGACATATTAAATAAAGTCAAAATGTTGTTGTGGTCAGAAAAAGGAAAAGAATTAAGGATGAAGGAAATAAATAGATTTTTAAAAAGTGTTTGTTTGGGGGAGTAGCAATGACAGAGGTTTGACTACAAGGGATGTCGATTCATCATACACTTTCTCCCTTGATCTGACTTCACAAAGGACTCAGATGTCAGATGTCAAAGACTACATTCAACCAGGAGAGAGCTGGGAGTAAAAAAAAGAAAAAAGAAAAAACCAGCTGACACAAAACATTGGCCCCTTTGGTTTAGTTTAATTCATAAGACATCACAGGTAGTTACAAACGATCACTGTGATTTTTTTATAATCATCTACTGAGAATATTAGCATAATGATCATGTGTATGTACAGCAGTGGTCCCCAACCCCTGGGCTGCAGACCGGTACCGGTCCATGGGCCATTTGGTACCTGTCCGCAGAGAAAGAATAAATAACTTACATTATTAACATTTTATTTATATTTAAGTCTGAACAGTGTTTTATTTTTAAAAAATGACCAGATTCTCTGTTACATCTGTCTAAGACTCACTCTTGACGCTTGTCTTGGTCACATGATACATTTATCCATCCCACCCTAAAGGCCAGTCCGTGAAAATATTTTCTGACATTAAACCGGTCCGTGGCCCAAAAAAGGTTGGGGACCACTGATGTACAGGGTGAGTGGGGAATGTGGCAGAGGAGAGAAGGAAGAAACCCCAGGGAAATAAAGGAGGTACTTCAAATTAAGCCTAAAAAGTGAGTGAAAAGAACAAAGACTGAGCAAGAGAAGCCAGGAAGCTAACCAACAAAGACCAGAGACTTTCTGACAAAGGGGAGTTTTTTTCTTTGCACAATGAACTTATACAGTTAAGTAATTCAGCAGCAAGTTTAAATTTTTGGATGACTAGTGAAAAATAAAGCATGGGAAATAGAGCCCTCAAAATATATGGCCCTTGGAATTTAAAGGAGGTTTTTGTCATAACATTTAAAGCTTAGGTCAACCTTCAACAGAAGCTTTTATTTGACACCCTCTACTTTCCCCCATGCTCCATGAACAGCCCGTCTTCAGCAGTTTTTATTTCTGTTCATACGTAAGGTATTAGCTCACACCCCCTCCCCCTTGGCCTCTGCTCTTGAGAGGGGCTCTAAGTAATGACGCAAGAGGAGAGCAATACAGGAAAACTCTTCAGTCTTTCTGTTTTTCCCTCAGATGTCACACCAGCTCACCTAGCAACTCTTCATTTAAGAGCCCTGGTGCAGAAACTAGAGAGTCATGGGCAAAGGTGTGAGCCAGAAGGATTGGCTAAATTCAACTGTTCCTAAAACGTAATGACAGCCACCTTCTCAGAGTGACATTAGAAAAAATCAAGCTAGGTCCAGTAGGCTTCTTGACAGTCTGGAACAGAAGTCCAGAATAGTCCCTCTGCACCGTGGCTGCACATTAGAATCACCTTGGGGAGCTTTAAACAACATCCATGCTCAGGGTCACCCCAAACAATACAAATCATAATCTCTGAGGGTGAGGGTTGGGGCTTACCTGAATATTATTAAAGCTTCTCAGGTAATTGTGTTATGCAGCCAAGGTTAAGAATTGGTTATCTAGAACAGTGGTCCCCAATCCCCAGGCCATGAACCAGTACTGGTCCATAGGCCATTTGGTACCGGTCCACAGAGAAAGAATAAATAACTTACATTATTTCTGTTTTATTTATATTTAAGTCTGAACAATGTTTTATTTTTTTTTAAATGACCAGATTCCCTCTGTTACATCCATCTAAGACTCACTCTTGATGCTTGTCTCGATCACGTGATACATATATCCGTCCTACCCTAAAGGCCAGTCCGTGAAAATATTTTCTGACATTAAACCGGTCTGTGGCCCAAAAGAGGTTGGGGACCACTGATCTAGAAGATCCAATGAGCAGATGAATATAATTTAGTTGCTTATTAAGGGTGGTTTTCTAACAAAACATTTAATTTGTGGGTAATCTAGGCCACTGACATGGAGAATTAACCCCAAGTTTTGTGTTACTGCATTTTTTGAGATCCCAGCTGGGTACTAATTTATAAAGTTGACAGATTGCACAGGCTGAGAAAAATGGAACAGAGCAAGGTGTTTAGGAAGGTAGCCTGAAGCCAGCAAAAGGGAAGTACACTGACTTCTAAGAGAAGGGACTGTATCTTGTTTTATCTTTGAATTTCTATCACCAAACATAGCTAATGGCTGCACAGAGTCCATTCACCGTAACTACCACATACGACTAAATTGTCAGAATAAACTTCTTTGTCTGGATTTGTCCAATGGATCTAAATACTAGTTGGTTTTCCTCCTAAAAAATGAAAGAAAAAAAAACACAGCTTCCCTAATGAAGCACTTCCAGACAAGCCTAGCTTGACATGGGCACATGGTACTGGCTAATAATTTGATGCCTCTTAAAGTGGTATTCACTTTAAATGTTGGCTGGCTCTTCAGAGAGGCCAAAAGCTCTGCTGGGGAAGGACAGAAAGCTGCTAGTGCTGGTCATCCGGATTTCCCAGTGCCTGAGCAAGTCAGCTCTAGCCCCAAATTTGCATGTAGCATTTTGCAGAACAAAAGCCTTTCACTTTACTTGATGTAATTTTACAGATAATCTGTTGTCATTTAAACTGTTGCTGCAGGTGTCACCTGAACCATCCCAAGTATTGTATTACTGTTCCTGCTAGTTACATCTCTATCTTTCCTCAGAGAGACTGCAGGAGATAAAATGTAATGCCTATTTTACCTTTCCTTGCTCTCCAGGGATTTACAAACGTCCTGCATAGGTTGATACCCTGTTGCTGGTACATCTCTGAATCTGATTGATTTTGCTGGTTGTCAATGTCACCACATCACAGAGCAGCACCTCAGATACTACCTCCTTCCTATTGGAAATCACAATTCCAGTGCCAGGCCTGCTACTTACCTTCAAGCTTCCCACCCTGAGGAATGACTCAGGTTCCTCATGCTGACTACAGAACAGCCCCTCGCTGCTCTTCCCTGAAAGCCCTAATCTTCTATCAGACTGCAACCCAGAAATTCAGCTGATAATTCGACCCCTGAGAATATTTTATTGTGCTGGTCTTAATCATCCATCTCTGCTACAGAAATATAGTCTAAAACTTTTGCCTCAAACTGCCATTGTTGAATAAAACTTTGCAGGACCAATTCGGATTCTCTTGCTCCTGAGCAGTCTTTGGTCGCATCCACCCTGTTTTACTTCACGTACACGTGGGTCTGTACCTGTTGGAGTGAAATTCACTCAACCGACTGAAACAACAAAAATGTAACTGAGAAGTCAAGAAGTAGGACGGACTTCCAGCATGGTCGAAGAAGAACTTGACTGAGTTCCAAATATCTGTGACTCTTCAAATCTTTCACTGTTCTCCTTCATGAGATGGTTTAATCCTCAGAACCAGCTTCCTCCATGGTGGTAAGTCGATTGCTGGCAACAGCCATAACTTCCTCCTTTATAAATGCAGTAGATATAAGATTCAATATTCCATAGTAATTAGAAAGAGAAACCTGGAGTTTCTTGCTGACTGACACTATTTTCCAGGAATCGTTTTAACTAAGAAAACTTTGTCCATTGATTATTGATGCCTGAATCAATCACCGTCACACTGGAGTTTGGTTTAGACCAGAAGTAGACACTGCCATATAGACCTTGTGGTACGGGAGGACAGATCCGGCCCACAGCCTGTGTTTGTATATAAAGTTTAATAGAAACACAGAAGTTTCCATTTGTTTACTTTTCGCCTGTGTCTGCTACAAGGAAAGAGGTGAGTAGGAGTGGCAGAGACTAAAATATTTATACTCTGGCTCTGTTCAGAGAGAGGTTGCCAATCCCTGGTTTAGACCAATTGAGGCCCATCCTTGAAATGAAGCTCAGGATCTCTCCCAAAGTGTAGGCTACAACACGGTGAAGGAGGGGAGGGCCTCAAAACAAAATCTATGTCTTATTGAAAGAAAAGATTCCTTGAGGAAACTGACCAAACTTACTCATTTTCACACTTTGCACAATGCTTTGACTTGAATACAGCTCAAAAGTTATCTGTAGAATTGCTCAGTTAAGATCAATTGTTGCATTCCCTCCTGTTAACTTCCTCTTCTGTTTCCTCTAGGAATGTCAATACTGAATACTCTAGAAATTCTCTAGGGTGTAAAGCAAAGTTTCTCCAGCTTGCTTCTTCTTATTTGCTGAGGAAGTTATGAAATGTGACATTAGATTTATAACCAACAAGTCAACTCTGAACCCTAAAAATATTGCAGAAAGTCCAAGAAAGGAGATGGACATTATGTTATATTTTTTAGACAAAAATAGGAATAAAAATTCTGTAATTATATTCAGTAAGCTTTCCTTATTTTTTTTCACAGAAGCTTGACAGCTATGAGTCAAGTTTGAAAGTCTATTCTCCCCTTTTTGTAGCCCTGTGGTCAATACATATTTTTACGGACTAACCAAACAGGGTTATAAATTTCAGTTTGGGAGAGTCCTTGGGTTGCTGAATGATATAATTATTATTATTTAAAATAAGAATTGAGTAAAAATACTTTTGTAATAGTTTAATATTTATAATTTTGCCATGAAGAAATTATACATCTGACTAGAAAATTTTAAATATGAATTAGGCACATTATTCCCAAGTATTTTACTTATAAAAATGCCAGTTCTTTCACAAAGACAGTTTGTCCACTATCATTCTTGTTCAGTTATTAAGTAGTATATATTGGCCTACTGATTTATCTTTCTCATAAAATGCTGATTTTAAAAGGAAAAAGAAGGGCGTTAGAAGAGAGGACAACAAGCTACAAAAACATTACCTATCAATTGCAATAAAAATTAAACACTTAAAAAATTCTGATGTTGTCCTAAGATCTAAAATATTTAATATTGTTAATATCAAGTTGAAAAAGGCAAAAGCAAAATACTCCGATTTTCCAAACAAACTGCATGATTCCACGCTGATAGCAGATATTGAGTAGAGGAGAATTTCATGCCATTATTTACTCTCAGTTCAGAATCCTGCAATTTTTAAGAATTAAAATACTAGGGAATCCAAAGTTATACAATTATGTTTGCCATTTGGATTATCATTTACTGTTCAGTTCTCTGTTTCATTACTCTAAGGAAATAAATACTTCCCAACCACAAATTGAAGAAGACTGCTCCCCCATCTCAACTGCATATCATGAAGAAAAACGTCTTGCTTCATAACACCTAATTTTTTGTCTTCTTCTTTGGGTTGTGCATGGCTCACAGTGCATTCAAAACAACCTTAAAATGTTGTGACATCAGAATCTCATTACCTGACATTTACTACTAATTTCCTTCCATCCAAAATATAATTTTATGTCCTTAATTTTTTTTATTTTGCATAAATAAACTACTTCTGATACATCTACCTACACGCTGTGGAATTATTTATACCTCATATTCAATTGTTCTGATTCATTCACTATGACTCTGGAGGGCTGCCTCCAGAGAGGCAAATATTCTGTTTGTTCCCTGTAAATAGTAATCCACTGTTACCCAAATGCTAGGTCTAATTTGTCTGCTTTTATGAAGATATGTAGCTTGTAGCACTATAGTTTTCTTTGAAATAGAGAAACTTTTACTTTGGTTTACACATTCAATTTCCTCAAAAACCACCTTTAGCCTTTTAAAACCTTTCACCACCCTGTAATTTTCATGGTCTTTTTCCCCATTTGTCAATAGTTTCTGATTTTCCACAGATCTTCCACTCTCTTTCCCACTCTACCACAGAGAATAAGAGTTTCAGACAACAGAACTGGGCTGTTATACCTATTTTACAAACTGGCAAAGATTAGGATGAAAATTATTTCACTTTGCTCTCCCTGAGCTGCCTTTGGTAACCATTCTACCTTACCCGATCCGGTCCTCAAATAGTCATTCATGAACTATGTTGAAAGGTCTTTTTATGTTCAACCAGTATTTGTTCACCAAGACCTGCTACTCCCTCACTCTTCTCCTATGCTTACCTAGGTCCACACATTTACTTTGTCCTCAGAACGAATGATCAGAATACATGTACGTTAATACTACTTTACAGTGTGAGTGCTGTTACCTTGTAGCATTCTGTTCTAACGCAGATATAAAGTAATAGATGATATGTAGTTTTTAATAATCCTCCTATCAGATGGGTAACTGTGAAACAAATGCTGTGTATAAGTCCACTAAATTTTAAGATTTCATCCACAAAAACCAGTGAGAGGAGAGTACAGTGACATGAGACCTTCGTGTTTGAAATTATACTGAGAAGTAGATAATGGTTGTTATTTTCTATATGTCTGTTTGTCTGCTGTCACTGTGGACACATCTAAGTGGATCCAAATGACAAAGAAGGTAGAGTTAGAACAAATAAAATGAATCAATAAAGGATGTATCAATTAACTATGAGGAGAAGAGGATTTAGAGGATTTAGAGTAGCCCTGTAGAGTTGATCTTGAACATGGCCCACGCTCCTCCTCAACTATGGCACATGGTCACAGATCCTGACCTTGGACCAAAGTTTCACTAGGAACAATGGAACTGAGTCACCAGATATCAAGGAGGGGCAATACAGAACAAGTACATAACCTTCCCCCTACCACCTGCTTACCTGCTTAGTTTCAATTGAGTAATGCCCAGGGTTTAGTTATTTAAACTGCAACCCTGAGGAATGAGTGGCAGGCCTCTCCCCCTTCTCTGAGAAGAAAGAAAAGAAAAGAATGTCAGGGAAAGAAACCTGAAGGGGTAACTGAGTTAGCCTGTTATAGATTAACTACAGTTCTTGAAAAGGTTGCCTGGAGCTGGTTGTAAAAAAAAACAAGAAGAACAGGACTTGACATAGCTGACAGCAGTGGTCCAAAAACCCCTTCCCCCATTGAAACTTACCCTCCCCTCCTGAAGTCGTAAGAGTGATGTACACCTCTAGACAAAGGGATCACGAGCCCCTTGCATGAACACATGTATTCTGTAAAAGGCATATAAGATATAAGAAATCTAACTTTGGAAGGTCATGGTTTATTGCCTCTTTTGGGGTCAGACTGCTCTGCTGGCTATTAAAATCCTACTTCTTTCATCAACTTGTCTGGCAATCTCTGTCCGCCTTGATTCCTGCTACAATTTTGGTGCGTTGGCCGGGAAGTGGGGAGGAAAGAGATGGCCATAATTGGCGAATTTCAGGCACCCTGTTGGGGTGCCCCTAGCCACCCTGAAGATGCGCTTACTGAGTGTAAGCTGGGGATTTCTCATGTAGACTCCTCTGTAGGACGGAGGGGGGGATCCCCTTCACCAGTTCCATCAAGGACCAGATAATGAAAGAATGAGAAAAAGAGGGTGCGTTAGAGCCACGGTAAGGAAAACCAGGCAAGGACAGCTAGCTGAGGTCCTGCCCCACTGGGCAAAAGGGAGGCCTGATTATCCTCCGGGAGAGTCACCTTTCATATATTAGAAGCCGCGACTGTGCATTCTTAACATGTGTAGGGAGTGTGCCCCATGGGTTTGGAGAGGTGATGCGTCACCTACCATAGGTTGTGGGGAATGGGCCCCACGGATTAAAAACTGGTGACTTGTCACCCTCCATGGGAGTGTGGGAGGTTGTGTAAAAGAGTGAATGTGGAGTGAATGAGACAGACACGGAGGAGGAGTTCTGACTCCTTCCCACAGGGCCAAAGGGAGTGTTGGGTCCCAAACCGCGATTCTGCAAGGCACCTTGTATGGCTAAGAGGCAGAACTGTGTGGTGATGTTTTGTATCAGCCTGCTATAAGCCAAAAGGGCCTGAGATCTCCATGAGGGGAACAGCCAGTGATGGACTGAAGCGAGTGGCTTCCCCTCCAAGTTTCCTCTACCTCCCCCAGTTCCTCCTTGTGGCATGATTGGTGTTTGTTGTGGGAGGCATGGGAGGTTTACAGTGAAAACCTTCTCCCCTGGCCATGATAATCAAGAACTTTAAGAAAGGGTTCTCAGAGGATTACAAAGTTACTATGTCCCCAGGGAAATTGAGGACCTTGTAGGAACTGGACTAGCCTGCTCTTAGGGTAGGATAGCCAGCAGAAGGAAGCTTGAACAGGTCCGTAGGGAGGGAAGTATAGCAGGTAGTCACTAGAGATCCAGGCCACCCAACCAGTTTTCCTACCTAGACACCTGGCTCACACTAGGTTTGCACCCTCCCCCTTGGCTTAGAGGTACAGTACTGATAGCAAAGGCAGGAACTAGAAGGCAGGAACTTGTGCCACCAGACCCAGAGAGCCAAGGCAGCAGCTGAGGCCAGAAATTTTAACCTTCAGTGAACCAGAAGAAGCAGAAACTTTGGTTCCCCTACCGTATATACCAGCAAGGCTTTGCCCTTCCACACCTGACTCCCCATCCACCCCAGAGACTGCTACTGACTCAGGCTCATCATCGCCAGCTCTGTCAAGCACCAGCATAAGCTCCTTTAGCTGGGAGGCTGCATTCAAAGATAGTGCCCAGAGTAGAAATACCAGGAGAGGATCCTAAGTGGAACCTGAATGAAGAGGAGGGTTTGAGACAGCTCAGGAGATATAGAGAGGCTCTCCTCCAAGGCCTACAGAGGGAGGCCAGAAGGCCACTAATATCAACAAGGTGGCAGAGGCTTTGCAGAGGAAGGATGAAAGTCCAGGTGACTTTTATGAGAGATCATATGAAACCCACAGAATCTATACCCCCTTTGATCTAGAAAGTCCAGAGAACCAAAGAATGATTAATATGGCCTTTGTTGGCCAGAGTGCAGGAGGAAAAAAAATAATAATAACCTCCAGAAATTGGAAGGCTTTGTGGGAATGACCATATCCCAACTCCTAGAAGTAACCAATAATGTCTATGCAAATAGGGAGATTGCAAGCACAAAGGAAAATGAGCACTGAAGGCAGAAAATGTCTGAGTTCATAACTGCTGCCCTTCAACAGAAGGAAAAAGAAAATCTCCCCCATTCAAAAACAGGTGAGAAAACAAGCAAGGGCAAGAAAGGGCAGTCAGGCAGAGCTCTCCTGTGATGTGATCAGTGTGCCATCTATCTGCCGGGGAACCGGTCATTGGAAAAATGAATGTCCCAACCAGGACAAGGGGGAGGCATACTGGCCAGCTGCCTCCCAAGGGGAAGGCACCCTATTCAACATAGCTGGGGAGTCCCTCTTGGACTGAGGGTGACCTGACTGAGGGACACCCACTGAGTCTATGGTCCATATGGTAGTACGGGGTCAGCAGATGGACTTCCTGATTGATATGGGGCAAAGGTGCAGTATAGCTGGACTAGGCTCCTGCAAGGGTTCAAGAATCCCCCTACCATCTTTGGGGAGGCCCTTGCTCTGGACCTCCAGAGGTTTCCTGCACAGGACATAGGATATGTCCTCCTTCAGTACATGGATGACCTGTTGCTAGGTCATGAGACTCTCCAAGGATGTGCTCAAAGAACGGATGAGCCTCTTCATCATCTAGAGAAGAATGGATACAAGGTCTTGAAGAAGAAGGCCCAGACCTGCCAAAGGCAAGTAAAATACTTGAGATTCATTCTCCAATAGGAAGAAAGGAGGCTAGGAGTAGAGCTGAAACAAGTTATTCAGAACATCTCAGTCCCCGTCACTAAGAGACAAGCTAGAGAGTTCCTGGGTACAGTAGGTTTCTGCCGTTTATGAATCCCCAACTTTGCAGTACTGGCCAAACCCCTCAATGAAGTCACAAAGTGGGGGATGAAAAGAATCCATAAAGTGCGGGACCAGAACAGGACTGTGCTTTTCGGACTCTTATAAAAGAATTACAAGCTGCCCCAGCAGTAGGTCTTTCTAACCTAGAAAAACCTTTTGTGTTGTATGTCTCAAGAGGAGCAAGACAGTAGTGGGTCCAGCAATACTGCTTCCAGTGAAGGAGGAAAAAGGCAAGCAAGGTATGCAGTAATGTTCTGAACAGAGACTGTAGAGGCATGGCCCCTGCCACAAGGCACTTCTGCTCAGTTGGCAGAACTGATTGCTCTGACTTGGGCCCTAGAGCTCAGTGAAGGAAAAAAGTAAATAAATAAACCAATTCCCACTTTGCCTTTCTTGCTCTGCAAGTCCATGGGCCATGTATAAGGAAAGAAGGCTCCTGACAGTTGGGGGCAAGGACCTCAAGTATCCAGGAGAAACTCTTCAGGTGCTATACGCAGTCTGAAAGTCAGAAATAGCAGTAATCCACTATACAGCCATAATCCAAGGACACCAGAAGATAGGATAGATAGAAGCCTATCCCACCAGAACTGAAAAGGCCAGAAAAATAAGAAAGGCATTTCTCAGAGAAGTCATTTCAAGGTTCAGACTGCCACTTCAGGTAGGCTCAGACAACGGTCTGGCCTTTGTGGCTAAGGTACACAAGGTACAGCACAAGCCTTGGGCATCATCTGGAAACTTCACGCAGCATACAGACCTCAGAGCTCGGGAAAGGTGGAACACATGACTAGGATTCTGAAGCTAGGGCTTTGCAAGTTATGATATATCAGAAAGCAGGTCTTAAATAGGTGCAGGTTTTACCTTTACTTCTGTTTAAAATTCAGTGTACCACATCCAAAAACACTGGGTATTCACCTTATAAAGTATTATACAATAGGCCTCCTCCAATATTATGCAGTTTTCCAGGAACCACCACCCCCCACCCCAGGAACTAAAAGAAACAGAACTTCATAGGCAAAGACAGAAGCCCTAAGGTGGCACTGGAGTAGGTGGACATACCAACTTCCAACTCCCAGAACCAAAGTGGATTACAACTTGATTTTAAGAACAATCATCTGGAAAAAACAACTTTGGACTAAACTAAGAGGACTCTTTAACCAAAGATCACTGAAGAAGCCACACTGAGACTGGTAGGAAAAGCAGAAACGTGGAGAGGGCTGCCCAGCTCCCGAGAGCAAGCAACAGCCCAGAGGGACTCGCGTGGCAGAAAGTGAGTTTAGCAGAGAAGGGAGGGTCTTGGGTGCCAGAAACGAAGCCCCAGCCTGCAGCCCCAGAGTCTAGAGGATGTGTATGAACAATATTTAGCTGCAAATATCTCATCTCTCTTCATGCCCTGGGACTCCGGGGGATGGAGAGAGATGAGAGAGGACCAGAGTAGCAGGAAGAGAGTGTAATATAGGAGACACAGGGAGAAACACTTTGAGGGACAGCCAACCTAATCCCTGGGCTGAGTTACTCCCCAAATCTGAAGTGGATATTTTTCCTGTAACCAGCAATACCAGCAAAGGGAAGCAGGTCACCAGCCAAACAGAAGCTCTCCTGCTGCACTCAGAGCAGAGTCGCTTAGAAGCAGGAAGTCATCAGGGATACAGTATTGAGTGCTGAGGTCTGAGCTGCATTGCCCTCCCCCCCCACACACACACACACACTGCTGAGTGCTCGCCAGAAGGCGGGCTGCGATGGTGGGGCACAGAAGTGTGGTCCCATCGGCGGGGGCGAAAGCCAGGGGCTGGCTGCAGCTGTGACCCAGGCCAGCCACGACTGAGGCCCAGCACAAGTGCAGTCCCTCCCAGCAGGGGCAGAGGCTCAGGATGTTGTAAAGACAGAGTCCATGGCCACTATCACAGTAGCCTGGCCCATGCAGGTTTGCATTAGATTTGGACAGATGGTAATGAAACAATGGAGCCAAGAACTGGTGGGCCATTACCTTTAATTCTAGCTTGCACCTAGTGGGCAAGTAAAACACACACTGGGCTCCAAAACCCACTCATTCAGTGCTCACAAAGCTCTGACTTATCCGACTTTCCTAGAATCAAAGGTTTCTAGTTCACTAACCTTATTCACTTCTGTTCCCCATCTCCTTCTCTCTCCTCTAACTCTGCACAAATTGGCTTCTCCTTTATTATTCTGCCATCTTGGCTGCTTCTCCTGGCCTCCTCCACATGGCCTTTCTCTGTTCTCTGCTCTCTAATGCTAATCTCAGGAACCAAGAGAGAGCAAGCTCCTGGTCTGCCCCACTTTATAGTGTAGGTTCAAAACCTTTAATCCAATATACAAACAAGGAAGTCTCCGATACAAAGTCACTTTTCTGAGGCATAATGAGATTCCTCATGAGAGTGAACCACCCTACATCAAAAAGCATAGTCCTAAAGCCATGCCTTAGGTTACAAGGATCCTGCCTGCCCACAGCCCGCTCTCAACACACATTAATATAATCACACCCATCCCAAGCAAGAAGGGTAATTAATATTATCACCTGGGCTATGGGTTTTCACGTGGGCAGTGCCATCTTTAACAAAGTGAGCATAATATATTTTATCTGCCCAACAGGAGGCCACAGCAGTGGAAGGGGTGCACAAAAGCAGTCCGACCCACAGTTGTGGACTGGGTGAGCGAGAGAAGTTCTGCCTGTAGTCCCACCAACAGGGCAAGGTGAAAGACAGGGAACCACCTGAGACCTGTGGCTAAGCGCATGAGCACAGTCCCACCCGCGGGGGTGGGGCAAAAGACGAAGTTAGCCAGGGCTTGCAGCCTGGATGTAGAAGCACAGTCTCACCCATGGGGCAGGGTAAAGGCCAGGGCAGGCCAGGGCTTACACCCAGGCACATGAGTGCAGACCTGCCCTCAGGGGAGGTGCAGAGGGCAGCCTACCGAGGCATTCAGCCTGGGCACACAAGCGCAGTCCCACCAGTGGAGGTGAGGCAGAAATCTCTGTGACCACTGCAGCAGGCTGGCACTGGCAACACCTGTGCCGGAATGAGTGAGGCAGTGGAGAGGGGAAGGCGGGCCTGCAGACAGACCACACCTAGTGAAAACAGAGGCCACACCCATCAAATTCCTGTGGCCACACCCTTTTTATACACAGAATGGGAAGGCAGAAAAATGCAACCCAAATGAATCAAGAGAAATCCCCAGAAAAAGATTTGAATGAGTCAGAAATAACCAAATTACTGAATGCAGAGTTTAAAATAATGATTGTTAGGATGCTCAAAGGTCTTAGAGCAACAATGAATGGACATAATGACCATCTAAATGAAGAGATAGTGAGTATAAAAAAGTACATTGAAATAATAAAAAATAATCAGTCAGAAATGACAAACACAATATCAGAAATGAAGACCACACTGGAAGAAATTAAAAGCAGGATGGGTGAAGCTGAGGATCAAATCACCTAGTTAGAAGACAAGATAAATGAAAGCACAGAAGCAGAGCAGCAAAAAGAAAAGAGGCTCAAAAAGTCTGAGGAAACTCTGAGAGACTCTGTGACAACATGAAGAGGCATAACATCCTCATCAAAAGGGTTCCTGAAGGAGAAGAAAAAGAACAAGGATAGAGAATTAGATTGAAGAAATCATAGCTGAAAATGTCCCTAAATCAATGCAGTAAAAAGTCACACAAATTCAAGAAGCACAGAGAGTTCCATTAAGGATGAACCCAAAAAGGCCAACACCAAGACACATCATAATTAAAACACAAAAATTAAGAGATAAAGAAATAATACTAAAAGCTGTAAGAGAAAAGCAGGCTATTACCTACAGAGGAGCCCCCATAAGGATGACATCAATTTCTCAACAGTAACATTAGAGGCCAGAGTGAATGGCAAGATATATTCAAAGTAATGCAAAACAAGAGCCTACAACCAAGACTTCTCTATCCAGCAAGGCTATCATTTAAAATTGAAGGAGAAATAAAAAATTCCCAGACAAAAAAAATAACTCAAGGAATTCATTACAACCAAACCAATGCTACAAGAAATATTAAGGGGCCTGCTATAAACAGAACAAAGGGGGAAAAATCTAGTAAAAGAGGAATGTAGCTTTAAAGAATATAATGGCAAGAAACAACTACATATCAATAATAACCTTAAATGTAATTAGATTAAATGCTCCAATCAAAAGACATAGGGCAGCTGCGTGGATAAGAAAACAGAACTCATACATATGCTGTCTACAAGGGACACACCTTAAAACAATAGATACTCATAGACTGAAAGTAGAGGGATGGAAAAATTATTTCATGCAAATGGAAATGAAAAAAAAGCTGGGGGAACAATACTTATAGCAGACAAAATAGCCTTTAAAACAAAGGCTATAATAAGGGATAAAGAAAGTCACTACATAATGATAAAGGGAGCAATCCAACAGGAAGATATAACCATTATAAATATCTATGCACCTAATATGGAACACCTAAATACATAAAGCAGATTTTGGGCAAAAAGGGTGCGATCAACAGCAACACTATAATAGTAGAGGATTTTAATACTCCATTGACATCACTGGATAGATCCTCAAGAAAGAAAATTAACAAAGAAAAGCAGACTTAAAGGACACACTAGATCAACTGGATTTAATAGATATCTTCAGAACCTTTCTAAAGCAGCAGAATATGCATTCTTTTCAATTGCTCATGGTACATTCTCTAGGATAGAACACATGCTAGGACACAAAATGAGTCTCAACAAATTTAAGAAGATGGAAATCATATCAAGCATCTTCTCAGATCACAATGGCATGAAACTAGAAATCAACTACAATAGAAAAGCTGAAAAACATTCAAACACTTAGCGGCTAAATAGCATGTTATTAAATGACAAAAGGGTTAACAATGAGATCAAGGAAGAAATAAAAATTTTCTTGAAACAAATGAAAACAAACATACAACAACTCAAAATTTTTGGGACACTGCAAAAGAAGTCCTGAGAGGGAAGTTTATAGAACTAAAGGCATACCTTAAGAAGCTAGAAAAAGCTCAGATAAACAATTTAACCCTGCATCTAAAAGAACTAGAAAAAGAACAGCAAGTAAAACCAGAAGAAGTAGAAGGAAGGAAATAATAAAGATCAGAGAGGAAATAAATGACATAGAGGCTGAAAAGATAATACAGAGGATCAATAAAATCAAGCGCTGGTTCTTTGAAAAGGTAAACAACATTAATGAACCTATAAACAGACTCAACAAGAAAAAAAGAGAGAGGACTCAAATAAATAAAATTAGAAATGAGAGAAGTAACAACTGACAAGCAGAAATACAAAGGATTGTAAGAAAATATTATGAAGAAAAATATGCTATAAAATTAGACAACCTGGGTGAAATGGACAAATTCCTCAAAATATATAATCTTTTAAAAATCAATATAGAAGAATCAGAAAACTTAAACAGACTGATTTTATCAAATGAGATTGAAACAGTTATCAAAAAACTCCCAACAAACAAAAGTTGTGGGCCAGATGGCTTCCCTGGCGAATTTTACAAAATATTCAAAGAATAACTAACTTCTATGCTTCTCAAGTTATTTCAAAAATTTCAAGAGAAGGGAAGACTTCCAAACTCCTTTTATGAGGCAAATATAATACTGATTCTAAAACCAGGCAAATACACTACAAAGAAAGAAAACTATAGACCAGTATCCCTGATGAACTTAGATGCTAAAATTCTCAACAAAATATTAGCAAACCAGATCCAGTAATACATGAAAAAAAATCATACATCATGATCAGGTGGGATTTATTCTAGGGAGACAAGGCTGGTACAATATCCACAAATCAATCAATGTGATTCAACACATAAACAAAAGAAAGAATAAAAATCACAAGGTAATATCTATAGATGCAGAAAAAGCATTTGATAAAATCCAGCACCCATTCATGATCAAAACTCTCACCAAAGTGGGAATTCAGAGATCATACCTCAATATGATAAAGGCCATCTGTGACAAACCCAAAGCCAACATCATAATCAATGGGCAAAAATTAAAAGAAATCTCCTTAAGATCAGGAACAAGGCAGGGGTGCCCCCTTTCACTACTCTTACTCAACATAGTTTTGAAAGTCCTAGCCACATTAATCAGACAAGAAGAAGAGATAAAAGTCATCCAAATTGGAAAATAAGAAGTAAAACTATCATTATTTGCTGATGATATGGTACTGTACATAGAAAACCCTAAAGTCTCAGTCAAAAAACTACTGAACTTGATAAATTAATTCAGCAAGGTGGCAGGATATAAAATCAATATTCAGATATCAGTGGCATTTTTATACACCAACAATGAACTGTTTGAAAGAGAAATTAAGAAAACAATCTCCTTCACTATTGCAACAACAAAAAATAAAGTAAACATAGGAGTAAATTTAACCAAAGAAGTTAAAGACTTGTACTTGGAAAATTATAAAACATTGTTAAAGGAAATCAAGAAAGATACAAACAAATGGAAGCACATACCATGTTCATGGATAGAAAGAATAAACATCATTAAAATGTCTATATTACCCAAAGCAATCTATAAATTCAATGCAGTTCCTATTAATATACCAATGACATACTTCAAAGATATAGAATAAATATTTCAAAAATTTATATGGAACCAAAAAAAGAACACGAATAGCCTTAGCAATCCTGAAATAAGAAGAAAGTGGGGAGTATCACACTTCCCAATATCAAGTTATACTATGAGGCCATCATACTCAAAACAGCTTGGTACTGGCATAAAAACAGGCATACAGATCAATGGAACAGAACAGAGAACCCAGAAATAAACCCACACCTATATGGACAATTGCTATTTTACAAAGGAGGTAAGAGCATACAATGGAGTAAAGACAGTCTCTTTAACAAATGGTGTTGGGAAAATTGGACAGGTATTTGCAAAAAAAAAAAATGAAACTGGATCACCAACTTACACCATTCACAAAAGTAAACTCAAAATGGATAAAAGACTTAAATGTAAGTTGTGAAACCATAAACATCTTGAAAGAAAACATAGGCAGTAAACTCTCCAATATCTCTCACAGCAATATTTTTGCTGATTTATCTCCACGGGCAAGTGAAATAAAGGACAGGATGAACAATGGGACTATATGAAACTAAAAAGCTTTTGCACAGCAAAAGACACCATTAACAAAATAAGAAGACAACCCACACAATGGGAGAATATATTTGCCAATATATCTGATAAGGGGTTAATAACCAAAATTTATTAAAAAAAATACTTGTAAAACAACACCAGGAAGATAAACAGTCCAATCAAAAAATGGGCAAAAGAAATAAATAGACACTTCTCCAAAAAGGACATACAGATGGCCAATAGGCAGATGAAAAAATGTTCAACATCACTAATCATTAGAGAAATACAAATTAAAATCATAATGAGATATCACCTCACACCAGTCAGAATGGCACTCATTAACAAAACAACACACAATAAGTGCTGGAGAGGATGTGGAGAAAAGGGAACCCTCTTGCACTGCTGGTGGGAATGCAGACTGGTGCACCCACTGTGAAAAACAGTATGGAGATTCCTCAAAAAATTAAAAATGGAACAGCCCTTTGACCCAGCTATCCCACTTTTAGGAATATATCCTATGAATACCAAATCACTGATTCAAAAGAAGAAATGTACCCCTATGTTTGTGGCAGCATTGTTTACAATAGCTAAGCTCTGGAAACAGTCCAAGTGTCCATCAGTGGATGAGTGAATTAAAAAACAGTGGTACATATACACAATGGAATACTACATGGCCATGAGGAGAAGGAAATCTTACCTTTTGCGACAACGTGGATGGACCTGAAAACTATTATGCTTTGTGAAATAAGCCAGGCAGAGAAAGAAAAATGCCATATGACCTCATTCATTTGAGGAATCCAATGAACAATATAAACTGAGCAACAGAACTGAGGCAGAGGCAAGAGCAAAAGGATGAGAGGGAAAGCGGACAGAGGGAAAGGGGATGAAAGGATGGGATCAGAGCAGGGAAAGAGGTTAATGAAATGATATATACATAACATAGCATTATAGGAATAGGACAGCAAATCCCGGAGGGAAGGGGTGAAGACATTGGGGGGGAGGGGTATGGGGGGCGTCTTAGGAGGAATAAGGGGGTGGGGGAGATATATTAGGTGGGACACTTGAATCTATGTAAACACAAATTTAAATCATAAATAAAATATAAAAAAGAAAAGAACTACATAGATAACTAGAGGCTTTAGGTTAAGTAGCCTGTACCATATTCATGTGGGTGCTAGATAGTGCTCCAATCTGTCTGTTTGCTCCTGTTCATTCTTTTTCCCCAAGTAACCAGGTGTAGGTCAAAGATTGGATTCCAGCACCTCTCCATTTCAAGTGGATAGGACCCTACACTATGATCCAGACCACTTCAACAGCTGCCTAAGTAGAGGAAATGCCTGCCTGGGTTAATCACAGTTAACTGAAGCTGGCAGCTCCTGAAGAGACCCCTTCGTGGATGGCGAATATGGATCTTACTAACCCTTGTAGGTTGACCCTGAGAAAGACAACATGACCTGCTCCAGCCACAAACCAGAAGCTGGCTGGTTCATGTACGGCCAAAGCCTGAGGAACCTCACCATGGGGCTCCTTAAAATTAGACTCTGAGAAGGGAAGGGAACTAGGGTGGAGAGCTATGAACTAAGTATCCATATCATTGAATGTTAATGTTTTTAGAAATTAAGAATTCTGATTAATTGAAAAGAAATTGTATGGTTCTAATGATATAAGATACAGAGGTACTTTTAAAAGTAAAAGGAAAAAGTTGTTCTGAAAGTGGGTTATTTCTGAATAGTGAAGACGGTTTGTGTGAGTTGCAGGGGTTTATTCAGGTTGTAGAAGGATTGTTCAAAGGGAAAAAAAAACAGGTAAAGAGAAAACTCCAGATAGAAGAATAAAAAGTTAATAAATAGCCTCCAAAAAGGCCCCTAATGAAGAATGTGAGACTCCAGCATAAAAGAAATTCTGAAGTCTCAAAGGGCGGAATGAGGAAGGAGGGGTAGGGCCTGAGAAGGAACAAAGGAAAAGAATGTCAGGAAAAGGAACCTGTAGGGGTAACTGAGTCAGCCAGTTATAGTTTAACTACAGTTCTCTGAAAGGTTGCCAGGAGCTGGTTGTAAAACAAAGCAATAAGAACAGGACTTGTACATAGCTGACAGCAGTGGTCTGAATACCTTTTCCCCCATCAAAACTTACCTTCCCCTCCTGAAGTCATAACAGTGACGTACACCTCTAGACAAAGGGATCACGAACCCCTTGCATGAACACATGTATTCTGTAAAAGGTATATAAGATACAAGGAATCTAACTTCGAGGAGCTCATGGTTTATTGCCTCTTTTGGGGTCATACTGCCCCACCAGCTATTAAAATCCTACTTCCTTCATCAACTTGTCTGGGCATCTCTGCCCCCTTGATTCCTGCTACAACCCCACCCAGCAGGCACTAGAACTTCCACCAACCAGCTGCCATTGGTGCTTCCCCTGTATATAAATAATAAAGTTTATGTTTACTCTATCTGGTGTTCTTTGTGGTTTCCTTGGGATCCACAACAACGCCAGATCCATTTTCCAGGTCTGGACCACCTGCATTACAAACCACACAGATATGTTAAATAAATGTTAAATGAGGAAATCAACCAAGTAAGATAAAGTGGACTTTCTAGCTTATTGCAGTGAGTGACCTCTAACTCTTCTCAGTAAGTCTTGAAGGGAATAGAGCAGGGTCTAATTTAATGGGGTTTTGAAGTCAGGTCCTTCAATGGAAGGGCTTAAATAAGATTGAGTAAAAAGCCTGGTATAATAGTTCAGGATTAGTAGAAACAACAGGTGAGACTTTTTAGGTAATGGGTTAAGAGTGTTAGGGAGTGAATAGTCCACTGATACTTTTGAAGAATTAGTAAGTTTTTCAGGAAACAACAATAAATAATCATGTTGTTTGCAACTTTTATATTCCTGCACAATAATTTATTTGAAATGGTGCAGTCATATTGATGTACACAGTAATGATTCTAGACCAGGGATCAGGAACCTATGGCTTGCGAGCCAGATGTGGCTCTTTTGATGGCTGCATCTGGCTCGCAGACAAATCTTTAATAAAAATAAATAAATAACGTTAAAAATATAAAACATTCTCATGCATTACAATCCATTCATTTCCTATTGCTCATGTTCATGGTTGCGGGTGGCTGGAGCCAATCACAGCTGTCCTCCAGGACAACACCAAATTTTTATTGAATAATGCTTAACATACATGGGTCATTGTATGGCTCTCATGGAATTACATTTTGAAATATGAAATATGTGGCGTTTATGGCTCTCTCAGCCAAAAAGTTTCCCGACCCCTGTTCTAGACCCTACATTTACGAATCTGTAGTCTGTAAATTATTTACCCTCTCTATGTCTCATTTTCCTCATCTGTAAAATAGGAATACTATTACCTGGTAGTATGTGTGTAAAAACTAAATAAGATATATTTGTTAAATTCCACCACAGCATCTGACATAAAACAAATATTTAACAAATACTAATTTTTATTCCTGCTTTTCTAATTTCTAAACTTTGGCTCCAAGCACTCAACCAGCTTTTTACTTTTCTTATAAAACTAGAAATATGTACCCTTTGATTAGTTTTATCCATTTTCTCCACCCTCACCCTGGCAACCACCATTCTACTTTCTTTTTTTTTAGTTAAGTTTTTATAGGTTTGACATATGAGATCACACAGTATTTGTCTCTCTGTGTTTGACTAATTTTATTTAGCATAATGTTCTCAAGATTTATCCCTATTTTTGCAGATGACAGAATTTCCTTTTTTTTATGGCTGAATAGTGTGTGTATATATTTGTTTTCTTTAACCTTTCATCTGTTAATGGACACTAAACTTTTTTCCATGCCATAGCTATTGTGAATAATGCTGCATTGAAGATAAGAATGTAAGTATGTCTTCAAGGTAGAGATTTCATTTCCTTTTAACATACACCCAGAAGTAGAATTGCTTGATCATATAATAATTTTGTTTTTTAATTTTTTTGAGGACACTTCATACTGTTTTTCCTAGGTCTGCACTAATTTATGTTCCCACCAACAGTGTACAAAGGTTCTCTTTTGTACCCTTTCATTTTAGCCACCTGTTAACTCTAACCCAAGTTCCCTCTACCTACTTCCCTGTCTCCTAAGGCTGCTGTAAATAATGATATAACTCTTTTAGTTGCTCTTTTATCAAATGTTGCGGTAAATAAGGACATAAAGTCATTTTATTTTAAAATTTTAGTTCTAAATACTTTGGAGAAAATATATGTAAGTTGTACAAGTTTCAGGTAATTCTGGAAATTTGTGTCACAATTATTCCCAGATTTATTGAAACACTGAAACTAAGCCTTTCTCTTAATTTAGCTTGGCCAACTCAGTTCTTAAACACATCCTAGAGGGTTTATTCACATTTTTAAAAAATGACTAATAGCTTATTATTAGTATCTATAGCAGGGAATTGTGCCTACCAATTGAGAGACTGAGTTTACAAATGAACAATTACCAGCCCATATGTGACAATAGAAATATGACCCATAATCTTGGCAGCAACCAGTCTATGAAGCCAAACCACAACCTCTGCGATAATTGCTGACCTGAAAACATCAGGATTTGGTCAATAACTGCCAGCTAACCTAATTTTCCCCTTCACCCCACCCACCTCCAAAGAAACCCCTGATCCAATAAAAAAAAACCCAAACACTACATCTAAACCAATCATATATGTATATATATACACAATAAACACACTCACACACACACACACACATATATATGTGTGTGTGTGTGTGTGTATACACTGTGTTCTAATTAGCACTCTCCTATGCCAACTATCTCCAATCAGAGCAAACCTAAAGTCTTCCCTTTCTTTTCTATAAAAATAAATAGACATTCTCTGAAACTAGACTGCCAACTTACACCATTCACAAAAATAAACTCAAAATAGATAAAAGACTTAAATGTAAGTTGTGAAACCATAAGCATCTTAGAAGAAAACATAGGCAGTAAGCTCTCCAACATCTCTCACAGCAATATATTTGTTGATTTATCTCCACAGGCAAGTGAAATAAAGGACAGGATGAACAATTGGGACTATATCAAACTAAAAAGCTTTTGCACAGCTGAAGACAATATGAACAAAATAAAAAGATAAATCACACAATGGGAGAACATATTCGACAATATGACTGATAAGGGGTTAATATCCAAAATTTATAAAGAATTTATAGAAACTCAACACCAGAAAGATGATCCAATCAAAAAATGGGCAAAAGAAATGAATAGACATTTCTCCAAAGAGGACATACAGATGGCCAATAGGCAGATGAAAAAATGTTCAACATCACTAATCATTAGAGAAATGCAAATTAAAACCACAATGAGATATCACCTCACACCAGTCAGAATGGTGCTCATTAACAAAACAACACACAATAAGTGCTGGAGAGGGTGTGGAGAAAAGGGAACCCTTCTGCACTGCTGTTGGGAATGCAGACTGGTGCACCCACTGTGAAAAAACAGTATGGAGATTCCTCAAAAAATTAAAAATGAAACTGCCTTTTGACCTAGCCATCCCACTTTTAGGAATATATCCCAAGAATACCATATCACTGATTCAAAAGAAGAAATGCACCCCCATGTTTATGGCAAAACTGTTTACAATAGCCAAGTTCTGGAAACAGTTCAAGTGTCCATCAGTGGACAACTGGATTAAAAAGTTGTGGTACCTATACACATGGAATACTATGGGACCATGAAAAAGAAGAAAATCTTACCTTTTGCGACAACATGGATGAACCTGGAAACTATTATGTTAAGTGAAATAAGCCAGGCAGAGAAAGAAAAATATCATATGACCTCACTCATTTGAGGAATCCAATGAACAATGTGAACTGAGGAACAGAATAGAGGCAGAGGTGGGATCAAAGGGACCAGAGGGAAAGCAGACAGAAGGAAAAGGATGAGAGCATGGGATCAGAGAAGGGAAAGTGATTGGTGAAATTATATACACATAACAGCATTATAAAGAGCAGAAAAGCAAATCCTGAAGGGAAGGAGGGATGGCGTTGTAGGGAGGGGAGCAAGGGGGATGTTGAGGGGAACACAAGGCTGGGGAGATGTATTCAGTAGGACACCTGAATCTATGTAAACACAATAAATTTAAATCAATAAAAACAAAAATTTTAAAAATAAATAAATAAATAAATGGACATTCTCTAGCCTGTCTTTGAGTTTCTGCCAAACACAAGTAAGTGACTCTCTTACAATAGTAAGCTCTGAATAACCTCTGCTTGTCTTCATTTGGGGTCTTCTATAGAAATTTTTTTAAAATAGTCATTCTCCCATGAAATTTTACCAAAAGTATACAGTATATCTATTTATCTAATATATGTTTATCTGTGTTTTACGCATTAAAAAATTAAGGCTTTTCTACCCTCTAAGAACCAATATTGCTATCATGAAAAATACATGTACTACATAGTTAGTATTTATCCCAGCTACAAATACTTGATTTGATTTCCTAAATTTTACAAAGTATAAAATCAGGTCAAAGATAAAACTTTTTCTGCCCATATAGAAGCAGGTTCCTTCCATTCTAAACCCTGACATTGACTTTGGCCATGGATCAGAGTACAGGTGAGACTCTTCTGAGGGTATTGCTTTCTGTTTTGTAGCATCCGTCTCCCAGAGGCCCATGTGCTCACAGGTCTCACTCAGATATGGCGTACATTAAAGAAAATCTTCTAGTTGTGAATCAGATACTTAAAGTGAGCAAGCCAACATCTTTAAAAGTGAACTCTTCAGCAGGGACTCTAATATCTCATCGTTAATCTGAACATTCTGATTTTTTTATAAGTATATAAACATACCTGGAGTAGTCTTTTGGCTTAAAATCAAGGAACAAGCATGTTTCTACAATAGACTTAATTAATAATTTGTGCCTGAATTTATATTGCGTTACAGTTGCACATGGATTACAATAATACTCTGCCGCCTTCAACACAAGTGCTTCTCTGAAGCCATAATTCTCTGCAATTCTCTCTCCTTCTCTCCCTTCGTCTCTGGGAATTTACCAGTATGATTGATGGACAAATGAAGTCTACTACAAATCTAAGCCTTATCATACTTGGTCTAATGTTTCATCTAATGTTCCATCATTAGATGGAACATTAGAGTGGTACTGACTTCAAAACTATTGCCATGGTAACTAGCAAAATTTGGATTTGAATGCAATGAGAAAAAATTTTTTCTTAAAAACAAAAGAAAAAATAGCAGTCAAGTATAAAGAGTGATTTTGCCTTAGTAACCTGATTAACAAAGCCCTCAGTAAGGAGTACCGTCCAGTGGTAACATTGCCATTCATTTCCTTGGCATTGAAACAAATAAACAGTAGAATAAAGAAAACAAACCAGGACTGAGTAAGAAGCTAATAAATACTCTGGTTATAAAACATAGTGTTTGGATCTGTGTTGCCTGTGAATGTTTCTTGAATAAATTTCAATAAGGGTTTAATATTAAAGAGCATACTAAAAACACAAATGTCAAAACCCAGAGTTAGACAACCTCTGTTAAATCTAGTTTGCAAACATAATTTCAAAGCTTATGATCCTCACACCAGACTTCTCCAGATATGCCCAAAGTAATTCCCAGACCGTTTCTTCAGATAATCACCTCATCTCTCACTCAATCAGATGGCTTTTCACACATTTTGTCTCATTTTTAAAGTGTTCCAATTTTCAGATCTGGTAGTACAAATCATTAGAATACACTTCCCATTAAAAGATATATGTGCTGTTTCATATTTGATGATATTGTTTTGAAGTTGTAACCATCCTGTTTGAAAACAGCAGTTTCCATAGGAACAGGTTTTCCAACTAGATCTTACAAGGAGAAGTATGTCATAAATAATTGGCGGTGCCCCGAGGGAGCTGTTAAACACCTAAAGAAAGGCAAATAAAGAAAAAGAGAGATGCCAGGGGACAGCCACGCGGTGACATTCCTTAGGAGAAAGGCAAATGCTGTCTAAATACCTCAGATTCCAATGAAGGCAATAAATTAAACTTTCAGATTCCAAATCAATAACTGCAATGCAGTGCTGAGTTAATTCTAGTACAGAGTTCAAAGACAAGTGGTCATAAATAAAAGACCAGAATCGCATTCAGCATTAATAACTCCCCTACCCAAAAGTGAATTAATGGCACTCCATTCCCTATTACATAAATGTAATAACATAACTAAAAAAAAAAGCATACATTATTGTTCAAAGAGTCATTCTTAAATGCAAGGATTTCAGCCATAAGGAACTTGGCAGCAGGGATGCTGGAATCAGCCCAGTGATGTTATAAAGAAGTGGAGGGGACTGAGACATAGGCCCATGCTCTGGGCTCTCTTCTCTTTTGTAGAGGGTGTTGATTTTTAATCTTATCTCTTCCTCTCATTTTCTCTCCAAGACCTCTCCTCCCACTTTAATCACTAGCTCAAGTTACATCCCTGCTGATTTTGCATAGCAACATTGTCACTTGGGATTTAAATCAAGCAGAAGAAGAACAGCAAATAAGAGGTCTAGTCTAGTCTGTGAGTCCTGTGAAGCCATAAATGTATATTGCAGACCCAGAGCTCCTGTGATAGGGGGAAAGCTATATTTATTTATTTATTTATAATATTTATTTTTGTGTTTTTTCTGAAGTGAGAAGCAGGGAGGCAGACAAACAGACTCCCGCATCTGCCTGGGATCCACCCAGCATGCCCACCACAGGGCAATGCTCTGCCCATCTGGAGTGTTGCTCCTTAAGGCCTGAGCCATTTTAGCACCTGAGTCAGAGGCCATGGAGCCGTCCTCAGTGCCCAGGCCAACTTTGCTCCAATGGAGCCTTGGCTATGGGAGGGGAAGAGAGAGACAGAGAGGAAGAAGAGGGGGAGGAGTGGAGAAGCACATGGGTGCTTCTCCTGGGTGTCCTGGGCAGGAATTGAACCCGGGACTTCCACATGCCCAACTGACACTCTTACCACTGAGCCAACCGGCCAGGGCCTTTAAGTGTATTTATCTAATAGATGGCCCTATAAGGACTCTTGACATGGACCAGACCTTACTTTTAGTTGAAAACTGAAAAATAAATTAGACACTGACTCTGCATCTCCAGATCCTCCTCCTATAGGCTGTCTTTGGTTCCAGAAGTCTCTGCAGAGGCAAGCTGCTTGCTGGATTAAACACTAGAGCCAGCACACACACACAAAGCCCTTTTCCCAGTTCCCCTTACCCAAGCTGCTGCAACAAGTTGGCTTCTTGTCAGCCATAACTCTACTAGATATTAGGGGAATTCAATAAGAAAAACAGTCAAGAACATGCTGACCACATATACTGCACAAGCTTCCAAAGTCCCTAATGGCAAAGGACCTTCCAGTCCCAAAGGTGTCAAAAGGTACTTGTTCTTACTTCCTTTTTCTACTGTCTTCATGTGGCAGGTGTGATTTCCACAAAATGTCAAGATGCAAAGCTGTAAATTTTAATCCAACGGGTACTCTTACTGTCTGGCACAGAAAGGATCGTATAAGCCCAATAAGTTTGGCAGAAAGTAGGGCAAATTTTTTCCAGTTTAGACCCATATGAAGGAAAGCAAGAATAATCCTTTGAAAATAAATTGCATTGCTTAAATTACAAAGAGAAAGAATAAAAATAAAGAGGAAAAGGAGAGTAGAAAGAGAATTTTCTTAAATTTTCTGCAGTAAAACCCAGAGTCTGCAGTGGATAAGGATTCCCTATGAAAGCCCAGGAGCTCTGCAGCTGTAGACCACGTGGCTGAGGACTCCCTGAATGTACCAGTGAGAATGTGTTTGAGTAAACAGACAGAGCAAAGCTGATCTGAGAAAGAAGAAACCAGAGCAAATTATGGTGAAGGTACACTTTCAACCCCATATGATTAAGAATTTTATGAGTTTTCAGAAAGAAAAGATTTGAAAATAATATACATAATCTAAAAATTTATTTCAGCCTGACCAGGCAGTGGTGCAGAGGATAGAGTATCGAATTGGGACACCAAGGACCCAGGTTCAAAACCCTGAGGTTGCCAGCTTGAGCGCAGGTTCATCAGCTTGAGTGCTCATTGGCATGAGTGAGGGGTCACTGGCTTGAGCATGGGATCATAGACATGGCCCTATGGTCGCTAGCATGAGCCCAAAAGTCACTGGCTTGAACTCAAAGGTCACTGGCTTGAGCAAAGAGTCACTCACTCTGCTGTAACCCCCCAGTCAAGGCACATATGAGAAGCAATCAATGAATAACTAAAATGCCGCACAAAGAGTTAATACTTCTCATCTCTCTCTCTTCCTGTATGTCTGTCCCTACCCGTCTCTCTCTCTATCTCTCTCTGTCTGTCAAAAAAATAAAATAAAATAAAAATTAATTTTAATAATGTTTAATTGTAGATAATCTCTATTACATTTCATCTCAGTGTCAACGTTAGCAATTTCCAAACCTGTAAGAATTTTTATGAGTTTATTTGTGCCAATGTTACAGTAATATAATGTTATAGTAATTAAATATATAGAAATACATATTTAATAAATATAAAAATATAGAAGATATATAGAAATAAATTAGGATATAATATTAAAAGGCATTAAGGCAAGTGAATAAAGATATGTTCTCTGGATGGAAACTAATCTAGTGTGTACAGATATGATAGGCAGACTATGCCTTTTGTGCAGGGTCCAGTTACATGTGTGTGAAGTTATATATAGAGAGAGATAAAACATAGCTTGATGTGACAATTCTGTAGATTAACATAAAAACGTGTTCCCTGCTAGAAACTCCCAAAAAACTGGTTTGATGTGAGAATCCCATAGAATAACACCTGTTAGAAAGGTACCAATAAAAGGTACTAAAGCTGAAGGACCCCCCCTGCTGTGGTAGTTGCCCAGACTCCAACATTGAACATGGACTGTTTCCACGCTGCTTTGACCAAAGACAGCTGAGAGGAGCACACCAATTGGGCCCCATTAAGCTGTAAGCAGGCACGCCATAAGGATTTGTGAGTAATAAACAGCCTGTGTGATTCTTGCAACTAATTTGTGTGTTGGTCATGTCTTTTCTCTGGTGGCAATTGGTCTTGGTGCCAATAAGTAGAATCCTCATAGCCACCTCCAGAGTAGTCTTGAAGAGGCTGCCAGCCCTGCTGTGAAGCAGGAGTGTCCCACTGCATGGGGAAGTCGAATCAGGGAGCTCAGGCTCTACTAGGAAACTGGCATAGTCTGTCTATCACATCTGTACACACTAGATTAGTTCCCACCCAGAGGGTTTATTCTTATTCACTTGCTTTAATGGCTTGTAATATTATATCCTAACTTATTTCTATATATCTTCTATATTATTCTATATTTCTATATACATATTTAATTACTATAACATATTACTGTAACAGCCAAACTGTCGACAATTGCCAGGAAGCAAAGTCTCCATGGATTGAGAAAATGCTCTGGAAAATTCAAAGGGGAAATCTTAAGGCGTCACCTGAAATTGATTGGTGATATGTTAGGGAGGTGGGAGAAAGCAAAGTGGGGAAATCTCTGGGATTGGATTAAAAATAAAAATGTGTAGAGCTAAGCTTCTTCTACATAGGTAGAGGAGGTTTGTTGGTGTCTGCTCTGATGGGATACCTGTCCTGAAGGGGGCAGGAAAAAAGATTACTCTTACATTTCAAAGGCATGTTATCAGGTATCTTATTGTATCTACAACAGACAGGCTCTATTAAGGTAAGCATTGACCTTTATTAGAGAAAAATACATCCCTAGGACCTGAACTACCCAACATGAACTGCTTTTAGTTAGAAAGCTCATTTCAGACCATCCTGTGTGGTTACTTTAGATCTCAGCTTGCAAGGCCACCACACAAGCCTCCTGTGAGCTTGTCAGATTCAGCATGTGACCCCTTTTATGTTCACATCAGTTTCCTTTACTGAGCCCAGCCAGGAGTTTGGGTTCCTGGAGGTTCCTGGGTCCTGGGGTCCACCCAGGGCCGCCAGAGCCGGCATGAGCCAGGGTGAGCAGTGAGCCTGGGTTCACAGGAGGCCGCTGGCAGCCTGGTGACTCACAGCCCACCTAGGGCTGTAGGAGCTGCTTGCAACCACTGGTGCTGAGAGGTGCTGGGGTGAACGAGGGGCCTGGGGTAGTGGGAGGCCACAGGGAACCATCCTGGGAGAGGGACATCAACCTCGTGCTGGAGAGCACTGGCTCTGGGGTCTGCAGAGAGTTGGGGCTCACTTTGCTCTCTGTCTTCCACTGGAAGGGTGAGGCTCTCTCCACCAGGCTGCTTGACCTCAGAGGATAGATCATGGGGATATGGGATTCTGTTATTCCTGCCCTCTCGAAGCAACTTTTATTATCTCTGTGCTTCACCTGGGCACTGTGACACCTCTCCTGGAACCCTTGGCTCAGGTGAGCATTATTTCCTTGTGTGGACAGTTGTGTGAGCAGATGTTTCTGGTGGGGTCCAGTGCCAGGAATTCCCAGGCCATCGTTTTGGTAACATTACTCCTCCCAGTTTCAAGACTTTTCAACACAAATTAAAAATGTGTTAAAATCGGAACACAAAATTATATCTTTAAAACTTTATAATTTAAAAAAAAAGTCATATGTAGGTTCAGATAGATACATTTGTGTTTCTTTTAATGCTATTATAATGCTCTTCCACAATAAATAACATTTTAAAGGAAGTTCTAACATTGAGTAACTATTAAGTCCCTAAGCTTGAAATTCAAGCACATACAGGTAACATCTAATTTTCTCTGCTTAAAACTCTGTGGCTACTCTACAAAACATGAGACAATGATGACTTACATGTTGTGGCAGTAAAAAAAAAAAAAAAGTTTAGAATAAGAAGTAATGAGAAGTAATGTAATTTAGTGTTTAAAAGATACTGGAATCTGAGTTGGCTTCAAGGTTTTAAACCTAGGCAATTAGTAAAAATGATAAATTTATTAATGGAGAAAGAAAAATGGAGAGGGAAATTGTTTTTCCAGTAGAATAACTAAGTCAACCTTAAGTATGTTTTATCTAAAGTGACAACAGGCTTAAACAGAAGTGTGCCTTTGGGAGGATAACAGTACAAAAAGAGGATTAAGTAAGAGACATAATTTTTGAAGGTATTAATACAGTTAAAGGTAGATAAATATAACATATATTTTAAGGCAGCATCTTGAAAGCAGAGACTGAACAATGGAATAAATAAAGCTGTCTGAATATTTAGTTTTTTTTAATTATTATTCATTTTTTAGAGAGGAGAGAGAGAGAGGGAGGGAGAGAGACAGAAAGGAGAGAAAGACAGAGAGAGAGAAGGGGGAGGAGCAGGAAGCATCAACTCCCATATGTGCCTTGACCAGGCAAGCCCAAGGTTTCAAACCGGTGACCTCAGTGTTCCAGGTCGACGCTTTATCCCACTGCGCCACCACAGGTCAGGCCTGAATATTTAGTTTTAAACAAAAGGTTCTCTCTTGAAAACAGTTTAGAGTTTAGGTTTTACCCAGTCTGACAATCCGGTGCCCTTACATTTGTTTTGTCCAATTTGTTGTTTTGTTTCCTCATTGCTCTTTTCCTGCCTACTTTAGGGTTAATCAAATATGTTTTATTCTGTTTCAATCACCCTATTGGCTTTTTTCCCCTGACGTTTTATTGAATTTATTGGGGTGACATTGGTTAATAAAATTATAGGTTTTGTTAGGTTTGGGTCAAGTGTCCCTTATCAAAACCTCAATTAGCCAGGAGAAACTTTAAGTGATGGGCTCCAGGACAGTTCCCATAGCTCTCCTCCCATAATTTATCTAAACACACTGTTACTTATTGGTTAGCCACAACCCAGCCCAGGATTCCCCATCAAAGCTAACCTGCGGGATCCCAGGCAAGGCTAGCCATCTGGCTGACATTGCTCCTTAACCTAAAAAGCTTGAATCCTCAGACACTGGGCACTGACGCCATTAGGGTCTCAGCCCATCTGTACATAGATGCCCAATAAATTGTTTTATTCCCATGTTTCTCCCGTTCCTTCTCAGTGTGACCTAATAGGTTTCAAGTGTATAGTTCTATAATACATCATCTGCATATTGTATTGTGTGTTCAGCACCCCAAGTCAGTTCTCCTTCTATCATCATGTACCTCCCCAAAACCTCTTCTACCTCTCCCCACCCCCATTCCCTCTGGTAATCACCATACCTTTTTCTTTTCTTTCTTCCTTCCTCCCTCCCTCCCTCCCTCCCTCCCTCCTTCTTCCTTCCTTTCTTCCTTCCTTCCTCCCTCCCTCCCTCCCTCCCTCCCTTCCTTCCTTCCTTCCTCCCTCCCTTCCTCCCTTCTTTCTTCCTTCTCTCTTATTCTCTATGGTTATTCTAGAAATTACAATATATACTATTTATCTACCATAACCTATTTTGAATTAACATTGTCCTACTTCATATAAAATGTGGTATGTTTCCAACAATGTAGTTTTATTTGCTCCCTATCTTTATGCTTTTGTCATACATATTACATATATATTACGTCTATAGTTCTATATGTCCCCCAATATGGTATAACTTTTGCTTAAAAAAAAAGTCATGTCTTTTATAAAATTAAGAAAATAAAACATAAAGTATTGAATATTTGTTCACATGTGTACCAGGAAGAAAGTACGATTTATTACTTCTTGTAGATTGGAGTTTCCATTTGATGTCATTTTCCTAAGTATAAAGAACTTATCTTAGATCCCTAGGTTACTGGCTTGAGCCTGAAGTTGCCAGTTCAAGCTCTGGTCTA
This sequence comes from Saccopteryx leptura, assembly GCF_036850995.1. Taxonomy (NCBI): domain Eukaryota; kingdom Metazoa; phylum Chordata; class Mammalia; order Chiroptera; family Emballonuridae; genus Saccopteryx; species Saccopteryx leptura. The sequence goes on along the minus strand of NC_089505.1, from coordinate 280,802,755 downwards.
GATATGTACGAGAAGCAATCAATGTACAACAAAGTGGAGCAACAAGTTAACGCTTCTCTCTCTCTCAAAAAAAAAAAAAAAAAAAAGAGTACCAGTCAGCTGGAAATAAAATCTTTGTTTTACTTACCAGAAAAGTTATTTGTTGTATTCATTCTTGAAGAATATTTTTGTTAGATACAGTATTTTAATTAACTGCTTCAATTTTTTTATTTCAGCACTTTTAAAGATATTATTGCACTGATTCTGACCTTTACTATTTTTCATGAGAAGCTAGCCATCATTTTATAAGTAATGAGTCATTTTCTCCCTGAATGCTTTCACGGTTTTCTCTTCATCTTTGGTTTTCAGTAGTTTAAATATATTTCTAAATGTGCTTTTCTGTGTCTTTACTTTAGCTTTGCTGAACTTCTTGAATATCTAAATTTATGTCTTTCACACTTTTGGTCATTGTTTCTTTAAATTATTTCTGCTCCTTCTGGTCCAGTTATACATATATTTGACTAATCAGTATAGCCTATGTGTCACTGAAGATCTGTTTATTATTTTGATTATCTTTATCTCTCTTCTTCAGATTGGATAATTTCTAGTAATCAGCCCTGAAGTTCACGGATATGTTTCTGTGCCATCTGATATTTTTTTCCAGATATTATACTTCTAGTTCTAAAGTTTTATATATATATATATATATATATATATATATATATATATATATATATATATATTGAGATTCCCTAGCTGTTGTTATTAGAACCATATTTTTCTCTAAGTCCTTGAATATATATACAGTAGCACTTTATAAGTTTTGTCCACAATTTCTTGGATTTAGTTTAGGTTGACTTTGTTTTTTATCTTTTATTTTTTGCCTATAGGTCATATATTTCTATTTCTTCTCAGTTCTAGTAATTTTAATTGTATGCATTAGATTGTGGGTATTAATTATAGGGTATCTAAATTATGACTTCACTGTTTGAAGGGTGATGACCTTTGCTCTGGCAAGCAGTCAAATTACGGAAGAATCATTTTGATTATCCCAGACTTGTTTCTATTGTTTCTTATGGCAGAGACTTTTTGGTTTTGAGTTTAAAACTGTGGTATAACCTTTAATGTAAGATATGATATTGTCTATAAAGTGTGGACATTCTAAGGTCTCTAGCACAGCTTGCTACAGCTGCTCAGCAAGTTCTCTTCACTTTGATGGTGTGGAACTCTGATGTCCTCCAAAAATACAGGTTTTCTAATATCAGCTTACCCATTCCATGTCTCAGCTTTTCAGCAAGCAATCTCTGTGAGGATTTGTGAACACTTCCCTGCATATGTGCAGCTCAATGCCTGGCCAATTATATATGAGAAATTCCCACATAGATGTGTAGGTCGCCTCTGTTCAACATACTTGTTAGTTATGCTGTCCCACTAATATGAACTGGCTCCACAGCATGATACTTTAATCCTCAACTTTATCAGCCCAGAAATTCAGCTTCCTCCTCTGCTTGGGCTCCATCTCCCTGCTCAACAGTAACAAAGTACCCTCGGTGGAAGTCCAGGTAGATGTTAATCACTGGGCTCACATTGTGTATTTACTTTATCTAAGGGGTGATGGCCCTAGATTGTCTTTTGATCAGTGATTGAAAATAATTGTTTTACATTGATACGTAAAAACACATGCAGCCCCATGTTCATTGCCGCATTGTTCACAGTGACCAAGACATGGAAACAACCAAAAAGCCCTTCAATAGATGACTGGATAAAGAAGATGTGGCACATATACACTATGGAATACTACTCAGCCATAAGAAATGATGACATCAGATCATTTACAACAAAATGGTGAGATCTTGATAACATTATACGGAGTGAAATAAGTAAATCAGAAAAAAAACAAGAACTGCATTATTCCATACGTAGGTGGGACATAAAAACCAGACTAAGAGACATTGACAAGAGTGTGGTGATTGGGGGGGGGGGAGGGAATGAGAGGGGAAGGGGGAGGGGGAGGGGCACAAAGAAAACTAGATAGAAGGTGACGGAGGACAATCTGACTTTGGGTGATGGGTATGCAACATAATTGATTGACAAGATAACCTGGACATGTTTTCTTTGAACATGTGTACCCTGATTTATTGATGTCACCCGATTAAAATTAATTTTAAAAAAATAAAACAGTTGTTTTATATATTTTGTTCAATTTCATAGTAGTTTCTTAAGAAGGCAAGTATGGTACCAGTTACCTGTTGTGGCCAAAAGCATAATTCAACCTGTTTACTTTTTCATGGTAGCTTCCAGCCCTTCACAAATCATCTGTTAGTTAATTTGCTTATTGTTAATCTTTTCCCATTCTGTTTTGATTGAAAGCTCCAAGAAAGCCAACATTTTGTGTGTTGTTTGATTCTGTAAACACTGCATTTGGAATAGTAACTAACATATATCAGGTTCTCAAAAACATTCAGTGTTTAATGGATGAGTGAACAAATTTTATCATTTCACTTCATATATCCTCGGTAAATTGGCTTCTGAAATCATATTAAAAGTTTTAAAACTGTTTCTATAATTGCTAAACCAAGATCTCTAAACTGGTATACATCAGCTGACAACTGTTGCCAATGTTTAGTGCCCTGAGTAGGAACAGTGTCCTTGTAGTGTCTATTTATATCATCCATTGTTTGGCACATTCCAAGTTCACCCACTTATTATGAAATATACCATAGTTATGAAAATGGATATATGCATACTAGTATACCTAGTGTTTTGTATAGTTACAACAACAATAATAAAATAAAACCTTAGAACCTACCACCCAAATCATGAAACTATACTTTACCATTAACTTTGAGGAACCCATGTGTGCTCTTTCTGATTTCATTACTTTCCTTCTTCTCTAGGTAGATTTAACTACAACTCTAATTTTTGTGTTAATTACTCTTTTGATTTTCTTTCTACTTTTGTGTGTTACATATAAACACATATATGTATTATTGTTTTTTTTCTGATTTTAAACTGACATTTACTCTATATAGGCTATGCTTTTCTCTTTCTACCAAATAGAGTTTTTGAGATTCATGCACACTGATGCATATAGCTGTGATTTTATTTTTTATAATGCAGCAATATATGAACAAACTGTAATCACTCATCTTACTGCTGATGGAATGTTTGGGTTTCTCACATATTTTTGCACTTGCAAAAATTCTGCTCAGGATGATCTTATACATGTTTCAGGGATACACATGCTCAAGTTTCTATAAGGCATATATACCTACAAGTAGAATTTTGAGATCTTTGGTATGAAAATGTTCAAAGTTAAAGATAATTTCAAATAAATTTTTAAAGAATCCATTTCAATATACATTCCAAAATGCAACCCGTAAGAGTTGCTTACCATGAGAGTTCCCATTGCTCAATATATTTATGTGGTAAGAGCTATTTGTATCTTGCTTAAAAATTCTTCTGTATCCCAAGAGTTCAAGTTTCTTCTCTCATGTTCTTTTGTAAAATTTTTATGCTTTTACCTTTCTCATTTAAGTCCTTGTTCCATCTGGGTTTAGTTTTTGTGTAGGATATAAGGTTGAGATTCATTTTTATTTTTCCATATGGAGAAACACTTTTCCCAGCATCATTTATAGCGTAGCAGTCTCTTTCCTCTCTGTCCTACAGCACCAACTTCTGTAAGTATCCGATTTTCATGAATGTGCATGAGTTAATTTTTAAGACCAATATATTGTTCCCATTGTTCTGTTTGCACTAAAGGACCTCTTTTGTAGGGTGCTATTATAAGCATAGTCCCATTCCTAAATATATTTTTTTCTCAACTGCCCCATGTTTATTTACAGAGGAAATGTGTTTAATATAGTCATGATGGATGCAGTGCATAATCCCTGACAGCAGAAGGCCGTTTGAGGAACCTAATGTTGATTACAACATATCATACAAGTATCTATAAATACACAAAAGAATTTTTTCATAGAAAACAGTACAAAATATGCCCAAGGATAAATACAACATATTAAAATGCCAAAGAAAACACAAAACAAATATCAAAACACATAACTATCCCAGAGAACTACAAATGGAAGGAATAGAAGGCATGGCTGCTGCCATGCAATAAAGCGGACCGCTCACGGGAATACTTCTTACTGAAGTGACTGAACTAAACGGGCTTGCTCAGGGCTTCATTGAATGGCCAATGGCCACACATATTCTGCCCCACTGAGAAGTTGGTGGTTGAAGTTGTGCATCCCAGTTCTAAGTACCAGAATGTTTCGCAGGAGCATCCAAAACAGGAAATGCCAACTCTAACGTGATCTTTTTTTTCTTTCTTGGTCTCTTTGGCTTTTTAGATTTTCCAACTTTAAACCCTAGTTTTATATGAGAGACAGAGAGAATTTCACAGGGCCGAGTTATTCAGATACCTACTCCCCATTGTATCATACGTGACAGACGTCAGCGTCATCACACAGCACCAATGTGGCCAGAATGGGTCTACTTCTATCTCCAGAGAAGGTGAAACTTGGAAATTATTAAATATCTGAATTTTAAACATTATTTAATAAAATGACAAATACTCATAATGTATTTTTGAACAGCAAAATATAAAACTATATGTAGATTGAGACAAATTATACTATGGATGATAGAATGATAGGTGACAGATTGATAAATTTAGAGAGATAGGAATAAGTATATTTTCTACTTTATACTCTGTATTTTTCACAGTTGTTTGCTATTATAAGTACCTACTGAAGTTTTGGAGAAGAAAAATGAAAGTGAAAGCAAATGAGAAAGCTAGAGGAAAAAAAAGAGATTCTGCATAAACACATATGAATGTAAATATGCAAATTGCTTCAAAGTTTAATGCCAAGTCTGTCTTGGACTACTATCAGTTGGAAACTACAGGTTTCCCCCACTATCTAACAGTAGAGAGTTCCTATGAAAGCTTTTGTGAGCCAAAAAGGAATAAAGCAAAGAGTATCTACGTTTTCCAAAAGTTGGCATTAGGGCCACTTTGCTGTTATGAAAGACCTACACTAGTGCCTGTTAGTACGTCCTTCATAAAAAGCAAAGTGGGGGTGCCTGTATTTGGGAAGTGCTTCTCCCACCTCACCCTCACTTTTCCAGCCAGCACCTATATACTTGTTTTTTTTTTTACAAAGCAATACTTAAACTGTAACTTTTGATCTAGGCAATCTGATGATTTAAAATGCCATGACCATGAATGTGTGTGTGTTATGTGTGTGTCTGTGTGTGTGCATGTGTTGAGTCTAGAGAGCTACTTTTTCTTCACTTTCTACACTGTAGACTCTAATACAGAGTTAGTTTTTTTCTAAGACAGTACAAATCCTAATCCAAAATTAAAGTTTGTGCAGATTTACCATTATTCTTATCAAAGATAGTTACTAAACTAATTTTAAAATCTTTAGAACAGATTATGAAGACATCTTTTTTTTTTAAGATTTTACAGCATTTATTAGTTCTAGAAAGAGAAGAGAAACAGAGAAGGGAGAGAGGAATGGGAAGCCTCAACTCGTAGTATTTGCTTCCTATATGGGCACTGACCAGGCAAGCCCAGGGTTCCAAACTGTCAACCTCAGTGCTCCAGGTTGATGCTTTATCCACTGCTCTACCACAGGTCAGCCTACGAGAACATCTTTGATTTGTCCCTTATGTGGCTGAATTCTTTTATCTTCAGTTAGTCTCCCAAGCATCTCATCATATTTCTATCAATTCGCCCAAAGGTACCAGTGTTGCATGCTTCTGTTTTTTATACGTATGTGTTTTTCTGTATTTACGTCACTGGCCTTCACACCTTTTCCACTTGGTAAACTCCTCCATATTCTTTTATGATCCATTCAGGTCACTTTCTCCGCAAAGCCTCCCCTGACATCTTTCTCCATCTGTCTTTTTTGTGGTACCTTTTTAGTCCAAATCCAAACACCCTCAGGATTTCTTTAAGTGACCTCACTACATTTTCTTTAAATAGAGGCCAATTTCTCAGAAAATTATACTTAGCAAAACCTTATTGCATCAGAATTCTCATAGTATGTATGCAATATAAAAACTACGAGGATCTTACATTTTCCACAGCAAAGAGAGGTTTCATAAAGACATTTTACATTACAACATCTAAAAACAATATTGAAATTATTCCTAATATCAAGCAGAGAAGACTTACAGTGCTATCAGTATTTGAAATAAATTGTAGAACTCACTTCCTTAATGGAAATAGTTCTCTATACCAATTTAATCAACTACTTAGACTTTTTCCCAAGTCTCACAAATGTTATCAGATTTCAGGAAGTAGCGAGCATGTTATCCCCAAATGAAATTAAGAAACATTATGAGCAACACATTGGAAATGAAGTTGAAGGAAAAGAAGCCCTATAGGGAAGAAAGGTTTGAAACACAATAAACAATGATTTCTCTGTTGTTCAAGGAAAAAAACAACTCTAATAGTGATGTTATAATGTTGCAAGAGGTAAAACTAATATTAATATCTCAAACTATCAGATTTCATTGAATGGAAAATGAAAATAAAATAAATTATTTAGTCTCCAAATTCAGCTTAATAAAATATTGAGAAACTAAAATGAGAGGTTATAACGTAAAAATACATTGTTAATAAAATTGTGTGAAAGGGAAATTGTCTTGAATAATTATAGGTGTTAGATATCAGGGTTACAGAGAAAATTGTGCAAACTGTAATAGTTCTGTAGGCAAACAATATGATCAAGTTTGTTAAAATTTATTCAAACATTTTAAAGCTCATTATGGAGTAGAAAAAGTAATTAAACATATGAAATGATCTTAAAATCCAGTGATCAAAACATTAAGCTTAAAGATATTTATATGCTCTTTAAAAAAAAATAAATTGAATGCAGAATTGGAGATTCAAGGAGTAAGAAGCAGAATAGAATAAATAAAGCATCAGAATAAGTCACTAATTTTTCTATTTATCTCTGATCTGAAGTTCTGTGCAGGCATAGAAGCAAATTGCTCCAGAGACTATGAGAAAGAAAATCAAACTAGTAATACAGAATTGAACCAAACAGAATATCATGTCAAAAGGATTTCTTTTTTTTTTTTCAGAAACAATAGGTGATGAAAGACGTATAAAAATTATTCAGAGACCTATTGATCAAAACCATATGCTTCCTAATCAAAGCAGCTTTGTAGTAAAACTAGTCAAATTTTGCATGGTCAGTGCTCAAAGCATGTCTTTTTCACCACAAAATTAATTGCCTTTTAGTTTCCAAAATATAGGATTTAATATGATTTTTTGAAAATTTTGAATTGGTATTACATTCACATTGTTCAATAAGAACAACATAATAAAAAGTCTTCCTACCATCTCTGTTCCTCATCTAGAGAAAACTTTGATGAGTATTTGGTGTATCTTCTCAGAGTTTCTTTATGCAGATAAATGTGAACATGAGTATAAAATAATGTTCTCTACCTTTTTACACAAAAAACAGTTGTTATAAGTTATTCCAGTTCTTTACCTTATTTTCATCAGTAAACACATATCTAGGTAATCTGCATATATCAACAGTATTTTATGTTATATATGAATAAATTCAGGGAAAAAAGTAATGTGGACAGCACATGACAGTGTGTGGACATCATGAGACAGTATGAAAGCATTATATGAATAGTGTGTGTTCATCATGCGGACAGCATGTGACCTCATGTGGATGCCCAGAGACACCACATATGAATCAAATCAGGAGAACAAAAGGGTTTAAACCAGTTTTGGAAATGAACACAAAGTCTTCGGCACATGATAAACACAGCTTTTACAAGCAGATTTAATAAAGAGAAAGGAAAATATCACACGTTATCTAGTAATGAAGGCAAACACTGTAATACAGGATGGGGAGCAGGGCTTTCCTGTACCTGAAGAACAATTTAGAGAGACCACTGGGGCTCGAAATAAAACTTTCAACTTTAGCATGGAATGAAATAGATGAGGACAAAAGGGGGAAATGTGAACATTATTAAATGAAGGTTTGAAAAAATCTTAGATATTAAGATCTAAATCTGAAAGATATTACACATAAAAGCTACTAACGTTATTGCCTTGACCATTTTTTTCAAAATTTCATAGGTACTGTATAAAGAACTTGGGATTAAGGCCAGAACTTCCAACATTCTTTTCACGGGGCCTGTGAAACCCTGAATAAATGGAAACGACGTAGGGAGCTCTGTGAACTTGGTATAACTTTGCCTTTGGGACAAAAATTAAGAAGATTAAAAAAATGTTTTTTATTGACTTGAAAGAGAGAAGAAGGGATAGAGAAAGAGACAGAGAGAGAGAGAGAGAGAGAGAGAGAGAGCCTTTCAGGAGCACAGAGTAGACTGAAGGTCCCAGGGTTGACCCAAGAACAATTGTGTGGACCCTGGAAGGTGACATAAGCTCTCTCTGTGACTTTTCTTACTGGTTAAGAGTGGGCAGAGGGATGCTTAGTAAAACTATAGTGAGAGGCTAGGACACCACATGGACAGCAGTGATTGGCATGTGATCACCACGTGGACAGCACATGACCCTCACATGGGTAGCACATGAGTGGCATGTGGATGCCGTGTGACCATCACATGAACAGCATGTCTTCTAATATCCATTGTTTCTCAAATGAATATTATTTTGACTCTTGTGTTCATATTTTCTCTTGTGTTTTCCTTTTTATATTCTTGGTAAAGTTATATTGTGATTTATATGTTTTATAATTTTTTGAACTGATGTTAATAAGCACATATATATGTATATACATATCCATATGTATATATAGATATACATTTATATATGTGTATGTATATATATTACACATATATATGATTGTTATGGGAATTAAACTATAAAGTAATTTGAAAAACTGAATTTTAAATAATTTTAATCTTCCCATCTAAGAACAAAAACCTGATCTTAAATTTGCCAAACTTTTTCTTTTAACTTATTAAAGTTTTTTTCTGTTTGTTTCTCACTCTATGTATTAAAAATTTTCAGATCTTTGAAGTTCTTGAGTAGACTTCTGAAAGCTAAGTGAATATGCATTCTTTTTTATATACCGAGATTGACAAAAGCAGGTTTACAGTTGTGAGTATGCAAAACACAGAGTTTATTCTGGTATTATTAGTTATTAATTCTTATTATTTTCATATGAACAACTGTAAACTTGCTTTTGCTCACCCCTGTATTCAGAATGATTGAAAATACCTTTTTATTTTTTTTCTTTCTTTGTTTTTGCAAATCTTAGTTTTTAAGTGAGAGTGTTTGGAGTCTGCTACATTTTCTTTAAAAAGCTATAATTCACCATTTCCTGGCTGTGTCCCTCAGGTTATGTTATTTGATCTCTGCAGGCTTCATTTTCCTCATCTGTAATATGAGAATGATTATGATAATTGTACCTATATCATGGGCTTGTTGCAATAATTAACTGTGCAGTAGATATAATGGGCTAGTAATGTTGCCTGGCGTAATAAGCACATGAAAATGATGATAATGATGATGATAATGAAGAGGTAGAACAGTAGTAAGTTGATTTGATAACCCTGGCAAAGAATGTGCAAGGGAGGTGTGTGTGTGTTTCAATAAACAACTGCTTGCGCAAATTTAATTTACTTCCCTTTAATTGTCATAAAATTAGCTTACAAGCAGTTATCCTGTGGCTCAGGCCAAAGATGAAGAGAACGTTGCTGGTTCATACTTCTCACATACCTCATAACTCACCAGCAAATCCTGTGCTTCTACCTTTAAAACAGAACCAAAGTCATACCTCTGTGCACCATCCCCAATGCTAACGCGGTATTCCAAACCAGCATCACTGGCATGGTCTGTTTCATTAGCTTCCCTAGTTGTCCTTCTTCATCTCTTGCCTTCATATAGTCTGTTCAGATAGCAGCTAAAGTGATCTCTTTAAACTGAAATTAAATCTCATCATTCCTCATCCAAAATTTTTAAATGGCTTTTCATCAGGTAAAGTACAAATTATTTACAGTGGCTTCATGGACCTATCTCAAAATGACTTCTGCCTCTATCTACAACACAGATAGCCATTCACTTTCTCTCTCAATTTAATGCAACTACGTAGGCTTTCCTGCTGTTTCTTGAGCAGTCTTGTTCATTTGTACCATAAGACTTTTCACTTTCTGTTTCTTTCATCTTGAAATTTATCTTTCTAGATCCAATATATAGCTTTTCTCACTATTTTCAGGTCTTGGCTCCAATATAAGGTTGTCAGATTAGAAAATAAAAATGTAAGCTATCCAGTTAAATTTGAATTTCAGATAAACAATGAATTTTATATTGTAATTATGCCCCAGATATTGCATGAGGTATACTTATACTAAAAAGTTATTTTTCATTTATCTGAAATTCAAGTGTAATTGGTCATGTTATATTTTATCTGGCAGCTTTACTGTTACCACCTCAAAGACGTCTTCCTTTTCATTTTATTTTTATTTTATTTTATTTTGAAAGTGAGAGAAAGAGAGATAGGGACAGACAGGCCTGAAGGGAGAGAGATGAGAAGCATCAACTTGTTGCGGCACCTTAGTTGTTCATTGATTACTTTCTCATATGTTTCTTGACTGAGGGGCTACAGCTGAGCCTGTGACCCCTTGCTCAAGGAAGCAACCTTGAGCTCAAGCCAGTGACCTTTGGGCTCAAGCCAGCAACTGTGGGGTCATGTCTGTAATTCCACACTCAAGTCAGTGACCCCACGCTCAAGCTGTTGAGACTACGCTCAAGTCAGCAACCTTGAGGTTTCAAACCTGGGTCTTCAGCGTCCAGGGCAATGCTCCATTCCTTGTGCCACCACTTGGTCAGACAATTTAAAAATCATTTTGAGGCTCTGCCATTTCTCAAGCTGCATCTCAGACAAACCACAAAAAAAGAAGCTATTTTTCCACTAGATGTTACCCTTATGTGACATCTAGACTCAGTCGAGATGCTTTATTACATGATTAAACAAAAATCAAGCCCTAGCCAGATAGCTTGGTTGGTTACAGCATCGTCTGGAAGCATGGAGGTTGCCAGTTTGATTCCTGCTCAGGACACATACAGGAACAGATTGAGGTTCTTGTATTTCTCTCTCTCTGTCCCTCTCTCACTTCCTCTCTTGCTGAATCAATAAATAAAAAATTTTTTAAGAACCCACAAATTAAAATCTAAAGCAGAACATTAACTTACAGATGTGGGAGAAAATTAAACAATCGAACTTTATGCATAGAGAAACTGAGTCTCAGAAACATCAAATGATTTTCCCAAAGCCAATATGTTGACATATGTTAACATACTTATTTATTTGTATATTTTTTACCTTGTTTCTCCCCAGTATTTAAGCTCCCTGAAAACAGAAAATTGGCCTAGTTGATTGATTGATTGCTTACTCTACCTCAAAGAGTGCTTGAAACATAGGAGGTACTCAATAAATATCTGTGGTTGAGTAATGAGTCAATGAACTAATATCTAGCTCCTGTGACTTTCAGCCTAGTGGTTTTTCCATAAGACATGGCATATTGTTTTCTTTAAACATGATGGCTCTTTACTGAATTGTATCAATTCTTTCACTTAAAAAGAAAAAAAACTAAATAAAAAATTCATTTACCATATTGTAAACATCAAGTTGGCAACATTTAATTGAATCACATTCCACATATAAAAAGTAAACTCTATCTATAGAAAGTGTTAATTGACTCAAATCTCACAAAATGATGCATGAGAAACTTTAAGCTTTAAATTTTCTTTAATTTGTACAAGAGTAGATTTATGAGATACAACACTAAATTATCTCTACTAGTGAGTGTCTATGGAGCATACCAAATTATAAGCTATCTTTGGTGGATTTCAATGGTCATAAACTCATCCCACTATCTTCTTAAAAGAACAGCTATATTACAAAAGGATTTGATGACAAGAGAATATTTAATGAAAGAAAAACAGAGCAAATATTGTATCTTCAAAGATAAGCCCTGTGTCCAGAAGTATAAGTCAAAAGATTTCTGAGCGGACTGGAGACATATAAGAGACAGAAGAACATAAAGAAAATGATCTACCTAAAAGCCTACAGGGCCTGACAAATTAAAGAATAAAATAGGACACCAGTAAAATATATGTCCTATCTAAAATGAACAAACTTTACTTATAGGAAAAAACATGGCTCAAGTATGGCTAGCTCAGGGGTAGTCAACCTTTTTATACCTACCGTCCACTTTTTTTTTTTTTTAAGCAATCTTTTTTTTTTAATCTTTTTTTTTTCTTTATTCATTTTTAGAGAGGAGAGAGAGAGGGACAGAGAGAGAGACAGAGAGAGAGAAGGGGGAGGAGCTGGAAGCATCAACTCCCATATGTGCCTTGACCAGGCAAGCCCAGGGTTTCGAACCGGCAACCTCAGCATTTCCAGGTCGACGCTTTATCCACTGCGCCACCACAGGTCAGGCCCCTACCGCCCACTTTTGTATCTCTGTTAGTAGTAAAATTTTCTAACCGCCCACCAGTTCCACAGTAATGGTGATTTATAAAGTAGGGAAGTAACTTTACTTTATAAAATTTATAAAGCAAAGTTACAGCAAGTTAAAGCATATAATAATAATTACCAAGGACTTTATGTTGGATTTTTGCTAAGTTTGGCAGAATAAATCTTTATAAAACAACTTACTATAGTTAAATCTATCTTTTTATTTATACTTTGGTTGCTCCACTACTGCCCATCATGAAAGCTGGAACGCCCACTAGTGGGCGGTAGGGACCAGGTTGACTACCACAGGGCTACCTCTTTCAATTTTTCTAAAGAAGTCAAATGTGGCCTGACCAGGCAGTGGCTCAGTGGATAGAGCGTCAGCCTGGGATGCTGAGAACCCAGGTTTGAAACCTCGAGGTCACCACTTGAGCATGGGATTATAAGCATGTCCCATGGTTGCTGGCTTGAGCCCAAAGGTCGCTGGCTTGAGTCCCAGGTAACTGGCTTGAGCTCAAAGTTGCTGGCTTGAGCAAGGGGCCACTGGCTCAGCTGGAGCCCCCTGGTCAAGGCACAGATGAGAAGGCAATCAATTAATAACTAAGGTGCCACAACTATGAGCTGATGCTTTTCATTTTTCTCCCTTCCTGACTGTTTGTCCCTGTTGGTTCCTCTCTATATATACTGCTCACAAAAATTACAGGGTATTTAAAAATGAATATGAAGTAATAAAATATCCCCTAATTTTTGTGAGCAATATATATATTAAAAAGTCAAATGTGTAATCTGTTGTTTTATAACTATATCAGCCAAACAATATTGAGAGCCAGACTTACTATTAATGTGAGATTAAAAAAACAAACAGAAACAAGAAGTTGGAAATCATATAAATGTATGATTCCTGACTATGAAATGTTCAGAATAGCAAATTCATAGACACAAAAAGTAGATTAGTGGTTGCCAAAGGCTTTTAGGGTGGAATATAAGGAATAGAGAGTGATGTGTAAGAGGTTTCTTTTGGATGATAAATAACGTTCTGGAATTAGATAATTATTCTTACAAACATTTGTGAATATACTAAAGAAATTAGTGAATTTTGTACTTTAATAGAAAGAATTTTATGACACATAAAGAGTATCTCAAATTGAAAAAAAAAGAAAATAAAATATGGTTCATTTGGTTCAGGGTATGAACATCATCTTTGCTCTACCAAAGAGCTAAAAGTTTAAGACAAAACACCGGGACATTGTTGGAGAATCTGGGAAGTAAAATCATTTCTGGCTTCTGACTTTAATCAAAACAAGTAAATAATTGGTCTTTTCTCTCAGAGTTCAAAGTGCATCAAACACATATATGAGGAAATAGGGCACTAGGAAATAGGGCAGGTGTTTTGCATGGTGGGAATCTAGGATCCGTATGGCGGAGTGGTGGATAATACCTGGGCAAGTCTAGAAGAGTGAGTAAATTGTAAAATGTCTTTTATGAAAGGATAAGGAATTCAGACTTTTTAAATATAGACCCAGTAACTCCAAAACTAGAGTTATTTAAGAATCACCTGAGAAACTCTTGGAAATATTCTACTTTCTTTAGTTGGATCACTTCAGAGCTGATGATGCTGTAATAGGAGACAGGAATCTACAATTAAAACCCCCTCAGGTGGTTCTAACCAATAGGCAACTTTCAGAAATGGCTTTGGTCAGCAGTGGCTGTTTTGAGAGTCCTGATAAGCAACGAAGGGGATCTGAATTGAAGCAGTGGGGATGAATGTATAAAGAGTAGAAGGACATTTCGGGAGATCCTAGTAAAATCTTTCCCCAAATTCATTGTTTTCAACATAGTTTTTATTAAGTATCTACTCTTTGTGTAACACAGGGTCTAAAATGTTAAAATCAAATCCTCATGGAGCTTTTATTCTATTTGACAAAACTCAGTGTATTGAGAAGAGTAAGAATTTCAGTGATAATGCTGAGCTTTCTTGCAAGACCAGCTGGATGAGTGGTCAATGTTGGCCTCATTCATTAAAGAGTAAAATAATAATACCGTAAGCATTTCTGCACCTAGCATAAACTTCACATGTGTTCACTCATTCATTCCTTACAGTAACCATGTCTGAGTTTTAGAAAAGTGGAACTGTGCCACAGGGTGGGAGATGGACTACGTCTGCGCTATGTAGCCAAGAGAATGAGGGAGAAGGGGGGACAGAGCCAGGATTCCAACCAAGTAGTCTGGCTCCAGAGAGGCAATTGTGAAGTCAATGCTTTATTCAGCCAAAATCTCATTTGTATTGGATGACCCTATCCCTGACTTCTACCTCCTGGGTCAGCAATATTTATTCTAGAGCAGACATCCTTTCTTTAGAGTCTACAGATGAGTTTCTGGAGGCCCATGAATCCTTGAAGTGGGATGGAAATGTTCCATGGGTATGCTTTACTTGCATTCATTTTGGAGAAATAATTCATAATTTCAGTAAAATGAGTCTAGGTCCAAAAAAAAGATTTACAGTCTCTTTTTCTGGCACCCATTTAACTCATTTTATCACAGCTATGATGAAACGTATAGGAAAGCTCTCTGTGCAAGCCTGTGTGGTGATAATGCTTTAGAGTGAAAGCCACGCCTTCTCTTCTCCTGCCCTCCTGCCCTCTCTCTTAGGAACACACTACGAGTACCACTCAGCCGGAAGTCTCCTTGCACACTACTTCCAATCTCAAAGTTACAATGGGGGCCTCCCAATACAGAAGAAGGTATAGATCTGTTTCTTCACCATGTCACTCAAGTTTGGCTTGTGTATAAAAAATTAGTACAAAATTTCATTCATTAATTCATTTGTGGAATGTACCTGAATGTCTTTTCTAAGCACTGTGGCTCTCATCTCCCACACTCACGTTGCTCTTGGGCACAGTTCCCACTGACTTCAAAGAACCCTCTCCCTTGAATGAGCACCAAGGTTTCGAGGAGGCAGCATTAGCTGGTCCTTGAGTATTTCAGTCGTGTTGGCTTTCCCCAGGAGAGGCATGTTCCTTCTGATAGTATCCCAGCCTTCCAAGGCAAAGTTCTAATTTCGGAACATTGCCCAGTTATGTTTAATTTTTAAAGAGAGATTCTCAGTAATTATTTAACAGTAGCATCTATTATTGCTGCATATCGTGGGAGTTGGCAGGAAGAAAGGAAGAAAAAGACATTTGGAAGGCAGGCCTGGTACTTAGAGCATGTTTTTAAAAATGTAGTTCCTGGACCACCTGTATTAGATTCACTGAGGATGCTTATTGAAAATTGCGGATTTGGCAGCCCTGTACACATGTTCTCAGGCAAACTCTCCCTGGAATTGGCATTCTTAATAAGTACTCTGGGTGACTCTTATGCAATCTTAAGGTGACTTAGATGGCTGTGGATATCTGAACCTGGATTGTGATGAAATAGTACTGAAGTCATGGGACACCATATCAGATTGCTAAAGCAGTGTCCAACCAAACTGCTAGTTCCTCTTAGATCCTTGAGGACAACCGGGAGAACAGAGGGAAGGATGCAGACAGGAGACAGGTGCCGAGATGGTCCCCTGTTATCACATGGCTTTCAGAGCCACTGACTAAATCTCACTTGGAAGCAGAAGCGCGAGAACTTCTACTTCTACTCTGTTACACCCCTGGCTTCCTTGTGGTGGGTTTGCAGTGTCAGCTCGTCAAACCAAGAGCCTATGCTGTGGTCAACAGAACTTCAGGAGCTTATGGAAAAATAAAAAGGTTTCAGGGCCATAGAGATGAAAGGAAGAACTGTTTGTAGTCTTCCGCCTTGTACCATTTCCCTCCCATTTCTCCTTACCCTGGACTGAATATAAAAAAGAAAGTGAGAAAGAAAAATGCAGCTACCACAACTCAACACAATGTGGGTCCTTAAATAACAAGGACATACCCTCTCCTATATTCCCTGACTGCCAAATATTATTTAGCTCTCCTTAATTTTTAATCAATTTGTCAAATACTTTTTGTTAGGAGCAGAAGAATGGCATCAGGGTGTTAACTTCACTTCAGCAACCTCAGTTCTTGAGTTCTGACTAAGGGAAGAATTCAGAGCCAAGACTGAAATTCTAAGAGAATACTTATTTAGGAAGTCACAGAGGTAGAAGTGAGTCATAGATAAAAATGGGCTCAGGAAACAATTTACAGCAAAAGAAGGGCCCTTAGAGCTTAGGAGACAGAGAGAGAGAGAACATGCCCTAGGAAAATAAAGGGGTCGGAAAAGTAATGAGCTTCTCCGTAGAGAAAGCTGAGCTGGGTCCCCCATCATGAGGGCTTTTATCTGAGGTCTCAGGAGAGGATCACAATAGAATATTCATCAGCTTTCCTAGTCATGGTCTCCACAGATTGGTCAACACCAGGGGAGGTGGAGGTCATTAGTCATTGCAGCTGGTTCTGAGGTCATTTATGGCACTGCTCCACCTGGTTTTGCTGCTTTTCTGGGCCTGGAGCTAAAACCCAGTTGAGGTCTAGGTGTTATCTCCAGGGGTTAATGCTTTAGGGAGTGGTCATGCAAGGGCTTTATAAATTTGCCCTTTGCTAGGCAGCCAGGGCTCTTGCCCTGGGAACCCTCTGCACCTGGCCTATCTTTCCTGCTCTGCTCACACCTATCTGCCTACTACACTTCTCTAACTCAATGTTTCCAGTCATCTGACTCTCAAAAACTTAATTAACCTCCTGCCTACCCTTCAGATGCCCTCATACCTTGCCGAAGTCCAGAACCTCCCACATCCTCCATTTTAATAACACATTGCAATGTGCAGTTTCTCACAATGCCAGCCCCTAGGCTCTGTTCCTCCTCCAATGAACAGCTATCTCTGAGTCCTCCTTTGTTCTTCAATCTTCTGCAGCAATTAAAGAGGAAACTAAATGGCCATTTTGAGAGGGGAATAGTGCTGATCAGGGGCAAGTAAGCCAGAAGAGAGTGCTTACTTTTCTCTAACTTGCTTGGATGGAGCTGGCACCAAGCTGCATATGTTACCAGCACAAGCCTCTTAATAGTAATCAAAGTAAACCTCTCATAAAAAATAGCTAACTGCCACTGTGTGTTCACCATGTACCAGCATTTTGTTAACCACTTCAGACACAGTGTGCTATTTAATCCTCTCAACAGTCCAGTGATTTGTATGCCTTTATTATCTTTATTTTAGAGATGAGAAACCTGAGGCTTAGAAGGGATAAGCATGATCGAAAAAGTTCAGACAGATATTAGTTGATAACACTACAATTCAAATTCAGGACTGTTTGAATCCACAGTGAACACATTTTAACAGGATCAAATCAATTTTGTATCAGAGAGTATGGTTTTGCCTACAAATAACAAAAAAGCCTTAAAGAAGATGGGTTAACTATTTCTAATAACAAGAAGACTGGAGTTGCATGTTTCCAGAGTTAGATAAATCCTGAGCTCTCTAATGTCAGAACTCTGTGTCATGTTTTCTGAAATGTTTTTTGCCTTTCTCCCATAATCATAAGATGGCTGCTATAGTACCAAATATCATCTCTTCATGTGACAACATCCAAAGGCAGAAAAGAATTGGGGAGGTGTGTCTTCCCACATTGGTCCGCTTTTATCCAGAAGAACACTTTTCCCAAAACCTCCCAGCAAACAGCCTCTACTAAGTTATAGGTCAGAAATGCATCACATGCCAAACCCCAGCCCTTGGTCAATTATTGGCAGAGGACTCCCCTGCCTTGTTAAGTCTAACTATATTTGTCTAGTCTTGATTTCAGCCTAGGAAACCTCGAAAGAAACCCACTTAACCTGGGCACATTGCTACCCATCTGAATTCCTGAACAAACTTAGAATCTGCTAATAGGAAAAGACAGGATAAACGACTAATGTATAGACGACCAACAGTGTTTCCCACACATTCTTTTCATTTTGTGCTTCCCCTCTCCTGAGCTCTCCAGGATTTCCTTCACCTATCTAGACTGCTGACTCCACAGTGCCAGTTTAAAAACACACCACATATTCTCTACTTTTGTAGCCAATGAGGAGAAAATATTCCAAGTATAAAAATTGTAGTTTCTTTCAACCAGGTAGAAAATATATGAAGCAACTGATAAATATATGATTATTAGTCTCAAATAATTATAATGTAGGACTAAAAATGTCAAATTACTATTCAATTTATGATATTTTACTCTATTTCATATAATCCCATTCTATTTTATGGGTGTTTCATTGATCTTTATTTTCTCTTATAAACTTCTCAAGATTTCTTCATGGTCTATCTGTCTTGCGTCTCAATGGTTATTTATGAATGAGAGGTTCTGATTTTTTATGTGTATTATTTTTCTAAACTATTCAAATGCTTTCACAAAGAAAGATATTTTCCAAATTGGTCAAACACTGTGACAAAATATAAATTTTCCTGAATAATTGGAAGTTTATATAATTAGGCAGTTGATCACATTGAGACATTCTGATTCCAAATGTTAACTACTTGGGATCTCCTTAGTAAAGCTGGGTATAATATGTATGTGCAATTTCTTTTCCTCTTTAATTAATTAATCAATTAATTAATTTTGTATCCCAGATCTCGTGGCTCTGTTGGAACAACTCAGAAGGTGAGAAACTCTGTCACCCTCCCCCTCTCACAGCCTTAGTCCGTGTGTGTCACTGACCCCATGGCCTTGCTGCCCCGGCACTTAGGTCTTCTTGCATAACCCCAGTTGCCCTGACTCCACTAATCCCCCTTTCTTTCTTATTTTAAGGCATAAGTTAAAATTTATAGAAATCTACCTATTTTGTGAAAAGTACTTCTGTTTCTAAATTAATCTCTCTATTCCATAAATTCATAGAATCATAGTTTTAGGTTAGAGGAAATATTAGAAGGGACCTTGCCAACCGCTTCCAGTTTATACATTAGGACCTTGGGCCTGGATGGAATGAAGCTGCTTGTTCATGGTCATGCGGCTCCTTAATGCTTCAAGAGGGTTTCTGCTCCCCAAAACAGATAGGAATGGCGATGGGAGAAGGGTGTGAGAGAACGGGTGGGAGCAGTCGTGAAGGAGGAGAGAGAGTTACAATCCATACTAGAGGGTCTTGGAGACCCAGCATGGGGGTAGGAGGGAGAATTCCATCTAGGAACCAATGAAACTGGGTTGCTTAGACCCAGTGTTTACATTCCCTTGAGTGTAGACATTCCTCTTATCAACCTAACTTGCCTCCAAATAGCACTCAACACTTTAACTCCCCCACTCCTTTCAGTGCTTCTAGGCAATCCATTACTAAACCCTGCAAAGTAAGCAATTTTGTTTCCTACCAAACTCATCTCAAGAAAAATAAAGCTATGTAGGCAATTCCATTACTTGTGTCTCTCGGTTGCAAATGACTGAAACTCTTATTTCAATTACATGTTGAGCATTCAGGCTCAGGGAACCCAAAATGTTGCTGGGATTCTCACTCACCACTTCTTGTTTCTATTTTCTGAACATCAGTCTCATTACTTCATCTTGATGATAAACTTGGTAAGAAATTTTACAGCTTCATCAGCAAAGAAAGAATTGACCTCTATGCTCTCTAGACCCATCATCAAAAATTCCCAAAACCAATGTGGTCCACCACCAGGAAAATAAAATTCCAAGTGGAGGGGAGGGCCCAGTGTGTGTAAGATCTCAATAACTGTTATTTCATGCCTGGACACTTTATTGAGGGGAGAAAATGGGGTACTGAATACATGAAGTATTAATTATTCACTAGTGGAAGACAATGATGAGAGGGTCTTATTCAGTAACTATAACTTTAAACTCATGGGGATATGATAATTTTTTAAAGATTTAAGATATGTAAGTATATACAATATATCAATTATATGTAGAGAGATAGATATAGATTATAGATACAAAGATATACATACAGATTACAAAACCAAATAAGTGATAACAAGCCTGATATAGACAACCAAACATAGCAAATGTAAAATAAAAGTGATAAAATCAGTTATTTATAAGGATCTTTTCATTTTGGCATAGACACATCATGTTGTAATAAAAGTTGTGACATTTATTACAAAATGAACTTTGCATGCCTGTAGAATGCCAATAGTAACTTAAATAAATATATATAGTTGCATTTATATCAGTTGCATTTGGATTAGTTGCATTTGACATAGCCTTTCAGGGTTTTGAATATGGATATACACTCAGCAATTTATCATTATAAATATATAAAATTTATTTTGGCAAATATTAGGAAGCCCAACTCAGAGCAACAAACAAAAACGAAATTTTTATCATAAGAACAATGCATCCTGGAGATAGTGACAGCTCCAATCTCCAATGGTGGAAAATTTCCCCACTGGGTTGGACTCTGATTGATACAGAAATAAATGTCCCTCCCTCTTCCACTCAATGCCACTTATATAACACTTTGATCTGCATGTTTCCCATTTGTTGAATTAGTTTACTTAGGCACATCTAAAATTTTGTGTATCTTTATACTGAAAATTAAAGAGAAATTGCCATTTCTCTCTCTTTTTTTTATTCAGTGAGAGGATGGGAGGCAGAGACAGACTGCCACGTGCACCTCAACCAATCCACCCAGCCAGCCCACTAGAGGGTGATGTTCTGTCCATCTGTGGTGTTGCTCCATTACTCAGCAACCGGGCTTTTCTTAGCACCTGAGTCAGAGGCCATGAAGCCATCCTCAGTGCCCAAGGCCAATTCACTCTAATAGAGCCATGGCTATAAGAGGAGAAGAAAAGAGAGAGAGAGAGAGAGAGAGAGAGAGAGAGAGAAGTGGAATGGGGTAGGGTGGAGAAGTAGATGGTCACTTCTCTTGTGTGCTCTGACTGAAAATCAAACCCAGGACATCCACACGCCAAGCCAATGCTCTAACACTGAGCCAACCAGCCATGGCTGCTATTTCTCTTTATATTAACAGATCATCTATTATTGGCTAAGGCCCTTAGTAACTGAAAATAGTATAAATTATAGCTGATAGAGTAAAAATGGGTTTATTAGAGAGTGATAAATACCATACAGAATTTCTGGCAAAACCATAGAGACTGATTTATATTATATGCAGTCCAAAATAAAGTGAACCAGGAAAAAAACTCAACTATATCATAGAATATGCTAGCAGAAAATCTACTGCCGAGATTACACAACTGGGCAGTCAGAACACTGGGACCTGGCACTTGAACCTGATACCAGAGCTTCCCAGAAGAGCCACATGTCTCCAACATCACGCCCTTGAGAAGAACTGACCTTCCTACATACAGCTGTGTCTCATCTCTTTCTCATTTCATTATGGAAACCCAAGAGAACCTCAGCCACATCTGGAACCCAAGCTTCATGGGAGATTGGGAAATACGGTTTCTGCTTTTCCAGTCTCAGAAGTACACAGAGACACACTCAAAGAAAGTTAGGCTAGATCATGAATAAGCCAACCCCAAATATCTGCTTCACATTTAGTATAATGAGTTGGCCATTTTCTCTTTCCACATAAGATCATGACTTTTATCTGAGTCCGTACACATACTGGAGCTATATCTTATAAACATGTCTTCTTTGGCACCTGGCACAGGGAGCTCTCCCAAACTTGTTTCTTCTGTAGGTACTCAATCTCAGCTGTAGAGGTGTGGCTGTCACTAGGATCTGCCTTCTTGCATTCTTTAACTCTCACTTTACATCTTAGTAGCTAATTCCCTGTTATTACTTTAAAATTCTCTATATTAAACTTTCCTGTTTACACTATAGTATGATTATTATCTCTTAACTAGACCCTTTCTGATACACATACCAGGTAGTTCTTCTGTTTTTAAAGTATTTATTATTATAGCATATCTATCTGATACATTTAATGCTTTATTTTTGCCTGAAATTTCCCATTTTCTGATTATCATTATCACCTCTTTTTCTTTGCATTTACTATATAGATATGTCTTTGCCTTTTCTTTTAATTATTATCCCTGCCTTTTAAAAATTTTTTAGTTACATGTCTTATAAAAATGCATAAAGCTGGACCTTGGGTCTTCATTGGAGAGTTCAATTTATTTACATTTATTGTGAAAAGTGATGTTTGTTCTCATTCCCATCTAATTTTATGTTAATTTCTTTATTATAGGATTTTCTGTTCTTGTTTTCCTGCTTCCATTTGCTTGAACAAGTTGTTTTATGCTCTGTTTATTTTGTTTTGCATTTCAATTGCCCCCTACCAACAATTTGGAAATAGTAATATGTTTCTCTATTTACTATTTCACCAGCTTGTATTTTAAATTATATTAAACCCATATTTCTCTACTACTTATTAAAATTAATAGTACATTTCCTATTCCTCATAAGAAGAGGATCTTAAAAATATTTTACTCTCATTTGCTCTTACCACTTCCAAATCCTAGATTTTTCTGAACTATTTTAGAAGTGTAATTTCATACCATATTTCAACATTTCCTTAGACGGAGCTTCTTCTCTTCTTAGGGCACAAATTGAGCAGTAATATGACAATTTAAAATCGCTTTATCCTCCTCCACATAGGGTTACCTACACGTTTTACTAGGTTCATTGCCTGCTACTGTGTATTATATTCTTTTTCTTTCCATTTGCTTTAGATTTATTAGAATTTACTATAATTTATGCCAGAGTACAACCTAATAATTTTGAATAATTTTATTTTATTTATTTATTTTTTCTATTTCATGGATTTTTTTTTTAATTTTTATTAATGGTAATGGGATGACATTAATAAATCAGGGTACATATATTCAAAGAAAACATGTCTAGGTTACCTTGTCATTAAATTATGTTGCATACCTGTCACCCAAAGTCAGATTGTCCTTCGCCACCCTCTATCTAGTTCTCTGTGCCCCTCACCCTCCCCTTAACTCTCCCCCTATCCTCCCTCCCCCCACCCCTGGTAACCACCACACACTTGTCCATGTCTCTTAGTCTCATTTTTATGTTCCACCAATGTATGGAATCATGTAGATCTTGTTTTTTTCTGATTTACTTATTTCACTCCTTATAATGTTATCAAGATCCCACCATTTTGCTGTAAATGATCTGATGTCATCATTTCTTATGGCTGAGTAGTATTCCATAGTGTATATGTGCCACATCTTCTTTATCCAGTCTTCTATTGAAGGGCTTTTTGGTTGTTTCCATGTCTTGGCCACTGTGAACAGTGCTGCAATGAACATGGGGCTACATGTGTCTTCACGTATCAATGTTTCTGAGGTTTTGGGGTATATACCCAGTAGAGGGATTGCTGGGTCATAAGGTAGTTCTATTTGCAGTTTTTTGAGGAACCACCATACTTTCCTCCATAATGGTTGTACTACTTTACAGTCCCACCAACAGTGAATGAGGGTTCCTTTTTCTCCACAGCCTCTCCAACATTTGCTATTACCCGTCTTGTTGATAATAGCTAATCTAACAGGGGTGAGGTGGTATCTCATTGTAGTTTTGATTTGCATTTCCCTAATAACTAATGAAGCTGAGCATCTTTTCATATATCTGTTGGCCATTTGTATCTCTTCCTGGGAGAAGTGTCTATTCATGTCTTCTTCCCATTTTTTTATTGGATTGTTTGTTTGTTTGTTGTTGAGTTTTATGAGTTCTTTGTAAATTTTGGAAATTAGGCCCTTATCTGAGCTGTTGTTTGAAAATATCATTTCCCATTTAGTTGGCTGTCTGTTTATTTTTATATCAGTTTCTCTTGCTGAGCAAAAACTTTTTATTCTGATGTAGTCCCATTCATTTATCTTTGCCTTCACTTCTCTTGCCATTGGAGTCAAGTTCATAAAATGTTCTTTAAAACCCAGGTCCATGAGTTTAGTACCTATGTCTTCTTCTATGTACTTTATTGTTTCAGGTCTTATATTTAGGTCTTTGATCCATTTTGAATTAATTTTAGTACACGGGGACAGGCTGTAGTCGAGTTTCATTCTTTTGCATGTGGCTTTCCAGTTTTCCCAACACCATTTGTTGAAGAGGCTTTCTTTTCTCCATTGTGTGTTGTTGGCCCCATTATCAAAGATTATTTGACCATATATATGTGGTTTTATTTCTGGGCTTTCTATTCTGTTCCATTGGTCTGAGTGTCTATTTTTCTGCCAATACCATGCTGTTTTGATTATTGTGGCCCTATAATATAGTTTAAAGTCAGGTATTGTAATGCCCCCAGCTTCATTCTTTTTCCTTAGGATTGTTTTGGCTATTCGGGGTTTTTTATAGTTCCATATAAATCTGATGATTTTTTGTTCTATTTCTTTAAAAAATCTCATAGGGATTTTGATGGGAATTGCATTAAATTTGTATATTGCTTTGGGTAATATGGCCATTTTGATTATATTTATTCTTCCTATCCAAGAACAAGGAATATTTTTCCATCTCATTGTATCTTTTTCGATTTCCCTTAACAATGCTTTGTAATTTTCATTATATAGGTCCTTTACATTCTTTGTTATGTTTATTCCTAGGTATTTTATTTTTTTTGTTGCAATCGTGAAGGGGATTATTTTTTTGAGTTCGTTTTCTAATATTTCATTGTTGGCATAGAGAAAGGCTATGGACTTCTGTATGTTAATTTTGTATCCTGCGACCTTACTGTATTGGTTTATTGTTTCTAATAATCTTTTTGTGGAGTCCTTTGGGTTTTCGATGTATAGGATCATATCATCTGCAAAAAGTGATACCTTTACTTCTTCTTTTCCAATATGGATGCCTTTTATTTCTTTGTCTTGTCTGATTGCTCTGGCCAGAACTTCTAGCACCACGTTAAATAAGAGTGGAGAGAGTGGACAACCCTGTCTTGTTCCTGATTTAAGGTAGAAAGTCCTCAGTTTTATGCCGTTTAAAATGATGTTGGCTGATGGTTTATCATATATGGCCTTTATCATGTTGAGATATTTTCCTTCTATACCCATTTTGTTGAGAGTCTTAAACATAAAATTGTGTTGTATTTTATCAAAAGCCTTTTCTGCATCTATTGATAAGATCATGTGGTTTTTGTTCTTTGTTTTGTTGATATGGTGTATTACGTTAACCGTTTTGCGTATGTTGAACCATCCTTGAGATTCTGGGATGAATCCCACTTGATCATGATGTATTATTTTTTTAATATGTTGTTGTATTCGGTTTGCCAGTATTTTGTTTAGAATTTTAGCATCTGTATTCATTAGAGATATTGGTCTGTAGTTTTCTTTCTTTGTGCCATCCTTGCCAGGTTTTGGTATGAGGGTTATGTTGGCCTCATAAAATGTGTTTGGAAGTATTGCTTCTTCTTCAATTTTTTGGAAGACTTTGAGTAGAAATTTTGAATAATTTTAAATGAGAATATGAGCAGAATACTTTGAGTGCCTACCTATCCAAAAGAAAAACTCTTCTTTCATCATCATATGAGTAACTTTTCTGGGGGTAAATTTTTATACAATAAACAGTACTTTCTCAAACATTTACAAACATTATTAAACTTGCTTTTTGTGTGGCAAATGAGAAGTCAAAGTCCAATATTCCCTTTTTATTATATTTAAACTTTTTATTTATCTAAAAAATCTATATTCTTTTCTCTTTTCACAAAGAGGAAAAATTTCTCAAAGATATGTCTAGATGTGTATTTCCTTTGTCATTTCTGCCAGACATTTAGTAAGTCCTTTGGATCTTTCTTCAGATCAAGGAGTTGAAGATTATACTCTGATCATTGATTTCACCTCCATCAGCTCCTTTTTCTCCTGGAGTGCTGATTATATGCATATTATTTCTCCTACAACTGTTTCCATGTCTCTTATATTTTCAGTTATGATTTACAGTTCTTAGAATTTCCTCTCTGTGTTGAAAGATAGTTCCTCCACGTAACCTTCTGATCACAAACTCAGTTTTCAGCACTGTT
This sequence comes from Saccopteryx leptura, assembly GCF_036850995.1. Taxonomy (NCBI): domain Eukaryota; kingdom Metazoa; phylum Chordata; class Mammalia; order Chiroptera; family Emballonuridae; genus Saccopteryx; species Saccopteryx leptura. The sequence continues at coordinate 280,776,464 of NC_089505.1, read as the reverse complement.
GATTGTTGTTCATTTTTAATGGTGCAACTTTTCCAATCAGAGCCACCTGCTCCTGTTTTTCCAGCTTTCTCTCTCTCTCTCTTGAGCTGACTTGCTGCTCCATTAGAAATGGCGGGTATCCTCAGCAGGAGCTTCCATCCCAACCCCTCATCAGTTGTGGATTGTCAAGTAAAAGATGTAAGATTTTCTCCATCAGTAGATGGGACATGACAGGCCTAATTAAGCCCTCTCCACTGGGGCTTGACCAGGAAGTTCCTCCAAGATTATAACTAGTGTCAGCAGGAGAAGCATTTTTTTCTTCTGGGGAATGAACGAAGCAAGATCAGGTCAGTTCCACCCCCTTTGCTAGCTCAGGTGCTCCACCGAAGTTGTCCATGAGTCAGCAATAGTCATCATGTGTTTTGCCAAAGACAGAGAGCCACACTGAAATGACAAGGTCCCCAGTCATCTTAGCATTGACAGCAGTGGTGCCCTGCACTTGCATCTTCTCCTCAATGAAGTTGAGGCCTCAGATGTAATACTTAGGGTCTTCTCCCTATTTTTCAGTTCTGGGCTTGGCTTAGCCTAGTAGTTCAGTGCCCCATTAAAAGGAAGGTCGTGGTGATATATGCTCAGGCCATTTCTCCATGTAGATGTTAATCTTTGTTTGTTTGGAAGAATTTATTTCTTAGCATATGTCTATACAAAATTCAAACACTTGAGAAAGACACGATGTACTAAGGGAACATTGCTATCATCCCACACCCGCATTTCACTCCACGCCACCCCAGCCCCAAATCTCCTTGAGCAATGCAACGCAGCACGCTCATTCTTCAGGTTCTCTTTTTGTCGCTATATTAATATGATGCGTAAGTACAAAATTAATCAAAATCCTAAGCAAATTCTCTTCATCTCTATAATCAATTTATACCTGGATCTGAAATTCCAGCCTACCTAACATGACAATTTTATTCAGATCAAGTTCAGGGTTTCTCTCAATCCAACACAATGATTTCTTAACAGATTCAACTTTTAAAAAATCAGTCACATCCTAGCTCAACATTAATTCTCAGGTTGTTCTCTACATCCTCTTGCTTGCTGACTTGTCTGTATTCTTATGGGTTTGCAAGCCTGCCGCCCAGTAGGGTTAGTAAGCGTGTTAGTCAGGGTCCTCTAGAGAAAAAAAAACTAGTGAGCAGATAATGGCGTCAGTCCCAATCTGAATCTAAAATTCTGAGATCCATGAAGCTGATGTAAGAGGGTGGGAGAAATGGATGTCTCAGGTCAAGCAGAGATAGCAAATTCACACTTCCTCCATTTTTTTGCTCTGTTCAAGCCCTCAACAGATTGGATAATACCCACCCACATAGGGGAGGGCCATCTACTTTACTTAGCTCAACAATTCAAAAACTAATCTCTTCCGGAAACACACTCATATTCAGAAATCATGTTTTGCCAGCTATCTGGGCATATTTTAGCCCAGTCAAGTTGACATATAAAATTAATCATTCAATAAAAATAAGAGACCATTTTAGACCTGGGCCACTGCTAAGCTATTGTTGGGACTCTATAGATACGCTGCTTCCATCCGTTTCCACATTCTAGGGCTTTCAGCCCAGCTGGTATTCTCTGGAGAGTTCCATATGCTGACTATCTATGATTTGGGCTGTTCACTCCCCACTCTTCTAAGATTTCCCCCTCACCTTACACTTCTTCAAGTACTTGGCAGGCCTCCTTGTACACCCTCTGGGACAATTTGGCACTCTCCACTCCCTTAAGAGGCCAGAGGAAATGCTCTCCTCTCTCCCCGTTCCCTATCTTCTCATGTGATGCAGCCATTTCTTCTGCCCTTTGAATCTTACAGTCTGGGAGTACTTCAGCTAGTTTCCCATTTGAGGAACTGTAAAGGTTTTCCTACTCTTCGATCTTTAGATCTTCTCAAACAACAAGGGAAAATCTGGTTTCCTTCTCTTTCCACTGGGGGGGGGGTGAGGGGTGTGTGTGTGTGTGTGGTGTGTGTGTGTGTGTGTGTGTGTGTGTGCGCGCGTGTGCACACACACGTGCCTATGTGTGTATGTCTGTGTTTAAGGGAATGGGAGGCAGGAAAAAGAAACCCACTTAAATACTCTATTTTATCCCAATTTCCTCTTCTTTTTTGCTGCCAAATTCAGCCACCTTCCTTTCAAGCTTTGCAAATGAGTCTTTCCTTTCATACTAGGAGAGAAAAATAAAACTAGTAGTTGTCACAACAAATTATTGGCATCAAAGAATCAGTCTACCACAAATTAAAACCTTGCACAGCAATAAAGCATATCAACATTTTATGGTTGAACACCCAGATGTGCTGACCACCTGTTAATATTCACCTTAAATCAAATATTGCATAGGACATACTTATACTGGGTGTCCCATATAACATCTGACATCCCAAGCCTCTTCAAAAGGGCTAGTCAGCCTCTTGAACTGTCCGCCTTCTCAATTGTCAGTACATCATCCCATAGGATAACACATTCTGAATGCCTGAATTTCTTCCCTATGCATATGTCCTCCTCAGGATTCTGGTTTAGTAATTCATCATTTGTTTGTTTTTCAGTACTTTCAAGCAGAGTTTAAAAACATATTTGATCTGTTATCTAGTTAAAGTCATTAAGAGAGTAGACATGAATTGCCCACTATATCTGGAAACAAGAGTCCTGTTTATTTTGAACCTTGCCATACACAAAGTGTTGCTGCTCAGGAAATATCAGGAGTTTTATTTTTTGACGGAAATGGTCATCCTGGAAGCAAAGTAAGGTTTTGGGGCCCATTCAAGGCCCCAAGCTTGCTGTTGAAGCCTTCTAATTGAAGGGAGGTACCCTCAGAACCTGGTCTGTGTAGCAGTCAACTTGAAGGCCTGATCACCCTGCACTACTTCCAATAATTCCAGTGAACACTGAGGCTTAAACCAAATCTATATTCAGTTTTGATACTCATAAAATAAAGGCTTCCACTTCCTCCTTCCTCAATATTTCACCAATAGAGAGAATTTGAAAATTCTGCATTTTATAGAGTACATTTTTTCCCTAATAACCCTAAGTCTCCAAACGATACCTATACACTTTGTCAAATGGCTTCATTCTGAGTCTTGTTGATACATGATACAGTTAAGGTGGGCAGCCCGCCCCTCACCTGATCATATATCCATCAAGAAAGGTTAGGCATTCGGCCTCAGAACAAAGAAACATGCTGTTATAAAGTCATGTTCAATCTCCAAAGTTGCACCCTGCAGACTTCTATCTAATGCTTACAAACTGGTGGCATTCCAGAGGATGTTTTAACCTCAGCTTATTTACAACAAGTAGATCATGTTAAACAAACTATGTTCCATTTGATTTAATATCAATATGAAACCCTCTTATGTAAGCACACATAGTCCTATCTTACTCCTTTTAATACATACAGGGTTCAATTGTATTGAAAGGTCATGGTTTCTTTGACATTATTTTAAAATTCAAAATTAAGAAAGCTTGTCATAATCTTGAGGAAAAATTGTCTTACTACATGTAATTAATAGAGTACAGGGGGTCCTCAGGTTACGACACAGTTCCATTCCTACAACAGTGACATAACCTGAGTTTTGGTGTAATTCAAAACACACCCTAGCCTAAGTCACTTACCTATCCTAACACAGTTGTAGAATCATAATCTAGAACATAAAAACAAAACTAAGCCACAGAAAAAGAAAAATGACATAAATAAACTGTACTGTAGTAACAGAAAAAAATTCCTTACCTTTATTCCTGTGGTTGGCTTGCACACTGGAAGAGGCATTGCAAGGTGGGAGAGAGTGAACTACTGGGAGAAGGAAGCTGGAGAGGCAGGATAACCTGCAGAAAGAACTGGAGATACTGGGTCAGGTGCATCAGGATTGCCTAAGGAACATGCAGGAGATGCTGGAGATGATTCTACCTGTACTACAGGTGTTTCATCTCGAGAAGCAGCTGATGTAGAGGGTACAGGATCTGTTGAAGGCTTCTCTACCTTCTTAAAGAATTGTTCTAGGATAGTCTGGAAGGTTGATGACTTCTTCTCTTCCAAACTATTTTGCCCACGCAGTCCATAAGTACAACATTAACGGTGTACGCCAAAATACATCTCAAATTTTTGAAGTTTTTATGGGAGTGAGCATCGTAAACTTGAAACATACATCAAGACTGTTGTAACCCGAGGACTTCCTATAATGTAAACAAGAAAATGGAGTTCTTTCAGCCCTCCAAACTCATATATGGGCATACTTAAGCATTGGCAGCCCACAGGTGGCTTAATCATCATTCATTCTGAAATTACATCCCAGTCACATTGCAAACATGCACAGGCTACATCCATCTCATGAGTCTGGGAGCACTAAGGAGTGCTCATTATACTTACCTTATTCCTCGTTAGACCCCTTGATATTCCCTGGGGGAGTTTTTCTAAGATGTTATGACCCCTTTTGAGCTGGCTTTCTCAGTTTCACCATAAGTCATGACACTGCCTTGTGCTCCACAGAGAAAATGAAAGTATTTGAGCAAAATTCTCTTCACCTCAACCGACTGCCACCTCGGACTGAGCTAAACCATTCTCATCCTTCCTGCTAGAGTCTCATCTCACACAGAGGTAATTCTGTTCTCCTTCTGGACTCCACGAGGTGCTCAAATGCTGTGTTAGTACCAAATAACAGTGCCTTTGGTACCCTGAAGACTAAACTGCATGAAAGTTTAACAAGTGAGAGCAAGTAGGACACACAACTTCGCATGTAATTTCTTCAAGATATAGCAGTTATTATGGCTAGTTTCATAAATTATTACTTAACACTCAAATCATTAGATACACCTTGTTTACATTTGCTCTCATATGTTCTAAAAATTTGTTTAAACTAAAGGCCGTTCTTGAAATTTTAGGCATGCTAAAATTTGCTTCACTTACTACATGTAAAATGTATCCCTCTTGGATGATGAAAATTTGTCAACGTAATCATTTTTTTTATCTTGCATTGTTATGGAAAAAAAAATTACTGCATTATCAAAGCAGAGGACCCGGGAAACCCAGAAGTTAGCAGAAGAAGATATGGGAGCCAGAGAGAAAATAGCAGCTTAGAATAGCGCGAGCCATGCGGACGCTGTGGGAACATTCATTTGGAGGTAATGATGTTTCCTCTCATTGTGCTTTTCACACGGCCAACCCTGGAAGTATAAAAAGCTAATAAGGCTTTCTGGCAAGTAGTCAAATATTTAGAGGCCAAGGTCTTTAATCATCTAAGTGCTTTTCAATGAATACTGATGCGAGACAATGGTTCGTATATAATTGATTCCAAAGTGACTTATGCTAATAATGGTTCGCTAAAGAATTCAAAATTGTAGTGACTCCCAATTAAAAAGTATACATCTTCTTCTATGTCAGAGTCGTTACAGATGTGTCAGAGCGAGTCACCAGGTCACTGGGATTCTGTGGACAAAGGCAGTAAAATATCACCATGTCTGTGTACGCTTAGGCAGTATGAGAGGAAAGACGGAGGGGGGAGGTGCTCCCAATTATTTCAAATTTGTCTTAGAAATATAAGTGAATTTCCCTGGGAGGTCTCTAAGACCCAGCTAGTAAACCCAACTGAAATGCAGCATTTTGAGAACTGGATACAAACACCAGAATAATCTATGTTGACCAATCACCAGTACTGGAAATACATGTTTTGTCGCAGCCAAATGACTCCTAACAAGGTATGCCTACATCTCTAATGTTGCCAGAGGGCACGTATATATTTCAGATGTTCATAAATATTTCTTCTACTATTAGAACTTTTTTATTATTATTGCAAGAGCTAATGTAAATGTAAGAGGCTCGGTGAGCATTAATGTATAAAATTACCATCCTCTCACATCCACTTACCATGGCAATCACAGGCACGCTGGAATGGTTTGAAAACCAAAAGAGAGTAATCAGTGACTTAAATCACTGGTCTTATTACCTATTAACACAAACTACGAGGAGAAGTTGATTATTAGGAGAATCAGAACAGCTGGAAAGAGAGATAAGGGGAAGAGAATTCGTGGTGAAAGCCTGTTTTCACTGAGCCCTTCTGTGAAGTTTAATGAGAATGTTGTACTCTGTAAAGAGATTTTAATTCCACTTTCACAAAGGTGGATGAGAGCATTGACAATGTCATTTATTTAACAAATACTGTCTTTATGATAAAGTTTAAATTCAGCCAGTGTTGCCAAGAAATCATCCACACAGGTGATGTATTAAACAAATTTAAGAGATTCAAATTATCCTGGAAAATAATGCATTTAAATTATCTTGAACCACATGCCTGTTGTATATTTCCCATCTAGTTATTGCTTTGATAATTACAGTAAATACTTTTCCCTTTTACCTCCTAATACAATGTAAAACAAACACAGATACAAGAATATAAACATACCAAACACCCTACTATCACTATCACTAAAAAGTTTGGTTTTGTTGTTTCAGATGAGCACAGTAGCTATTTTCCCTCCTTATTTTCCAAGTGAGAGGAAGGAAGGTAGAGGGATAGACTTCCACATCTACCCAACCGGGATCCACCCGGCAACCCCCAACTGGGACCCATCTGAGGCCATGCTCACAACCAAGCTATTTTTAGCACCTGAGGTGGAGGCTCCACTGAACCATTCTCACAACCAGGCCCAATGCACTTGAACCAATCAAACCATGGCTGGGAGAGAGAAAGAGAAAGAGAATGAGAGCAAGAAGGGGGAGTGGGAGGGGTGAAGAAGCAGATGTTCACTTCTCCCATGTTCCTTGACTAGGAATTGAACCCAGGACATCTGCATATTGGGCCGATGCTTTACCACTGAATCAACTGGCCAGGATCAAGAACAGTAGCTTTTGAAATGCATTCTTGTGGAAAAAGGCAATTATTCAAACCATGAAAATGGCAATCATGTTATAAGGACCAACCACATGAAGAAGTGGTCACTTTCTTTAGTCTTCCTCAATTTTCTAATTATAAAGAAAGAAAAATTAGGAAATAACAGTTTGGTTAATTGACACTGATAAAATCAGTTTCTTTCTAAAGATTGGTATTTTAATTTTATTCAATTCAACACGTGAGCTTCATGCACTTAAAATGTACTTGACAATATTCTCAGCACTGCATTGGGTACAAAACCTCACAGTCCCAAAGAACCTCATACTAGTGGAGGAAATTTTTCAAAAATGTAAGAATTCAAGCACAATAGAAACCCTAAGATCAGGCACCAAAATTATTGCAAATGTCTCCACAATTAGAAACAAGAAAGGCTACCTTGAAAACAGAGTATGTTAGGAGTCTTTAAAGTAAAGCCTGGGTTCAAAACTTTTCTTAAAAAAGACTTAGGGCCTGACCTGCGGTGGCGCAGTGGATAAAGCATCGACCTGGAACACTAAGGTTGCTGGTTCAAGACCCTGGGCTTGCCCAGTCAAGGCATATATGGGAGTTGATGCTTCCTGCTCCTCCCCTCTTTTCTCTCTCTCTCTCTCTCTCTCTCTCTCTCTCTCTCTCTCTCCTCTCAAAACAATTAAAAAAAAAAGATTTATGATTTGAGTGTCAGAAAGAAAAGGTGACATACCTCCTTCAAAATTACAATATGTGTAGAATATTTTTCATTTTCCCATCAAGTTTATATTCACAGTATTGGCATAAACTAGAAACAATATAGTCTTAACCTTTGAAAGAGGTATACTGAAGAACTTTTTAATTCTCAGTTTACAAATACTTCCTATCATCAAAATGCCCCATAAAATTAAGTCAAATTGATTAAACATTTTAAGTTGCCCTATCTGACTCTGAATAAGATTTATTATACAGAAGAAAACTCTGAGAGATACTTCTGGGGGCAGGAAGATAACTAGATTCTCTTCATAGTCCAAAGAGAATGAGACACATTTACTCAGTGAGATGACAAATAACAGGTGTTTGGGGGTACTTGACAGTTCAGGAAAATCTCTAAATCGTGAGGGTTTACTACATAATCCAAGGTGAGGAAACTTCTGTGCAAACCTGAATCATGTCTAGAACTTTTAAAACAAACAGATGCTGAGAAAGACCAAGGCATCTGCATTTTTAAAGTTTTCTATAGGATTCTGATATTCACCTATTAAAACCATCTACTAGAAAAGTTACCGGAGATGACGTCAGAGTAATGGCGGAGTAGGAAGCGATACCGATAAATCTCCCCCAAACCTCAACAAGATCTTCAACCAGAAACAGAAAAACCTATCCTTGGAGCCTCCAGATGTTTCGCAATACACCCAAAGGTATGATCGAGCGAAAAATTGGCTAAATATATAACCAAACCCCAAAGGAAATAGGGAGTAAGAAATGCTCCGCCTTCCTCACTAACCTAAACAGGGCGATTTTCACTGGAAACTGAGAATATAGAAACTAAGGCGGGCAAAGGGGTTGAATAGATCCAGGCCGTGGCACAAACGGCCGAACCAGGCTGTGGCATGGAGATCCGAGCCAAGGAAAAACTGTTCCTATGACAACCTGGGCAATACAGCTAAGACTCGCGCCAAACCCAGACAAAGAAAGACAAGCGGGGCAGCCATTTTACCTGATCCCCTGGTAGGCGCATAGTGGGTGAGAGATTCCTTCCAAAGCCCCCGGAGGGTGCGCCCGTGTTACTCCACAGAGAGGCAGAGTCAGAGGCCTTTGTGTGGGCCGAAAGCCTCCAGGCTGCCCCAGCACCCGGGGAGAGCCGCACACGGGGAGGAAGCGAGAGCTAATTCCAACACTGGAACTTTTCAGTGCGGGTGGGAGGATTCACTCAGAGGGTGAGACTCCGGCCTCACATCCTGGTCTGCGTGCACGGAGAGTGGGAAGGAGACTCCTCCCAGCACCTCCAGAGTGGGAGCCCATGTTGTCCCACAGAGGGGCAGAGTCAGGGGCCTCTGTGTGGGCCGAGGGCGGAGTCACGGGCTGCCCCAGCGCCTTGAAAGAGCGGCACACGGGGACGAGCGAGAGCCAATTCCAACATTGGAACTTTTCAGTGCGGGCGGGGGGGTTTCACGCAGAGGGCGAGACTTCCGGTCTAACATCCTGATCTGCGCGCAGACCCGCCCGTGTTACCAGACAGAGTGACAGAGCCAGAGGTCTTTGAGTGGGCGAAAGCCCCGGCTGATTATGCTAGCAGCTCTGACTGACTGAGCCTTCCCAGAGCCCTGTGCTGAGTGGAAATAAGAGTGGGGAGTTGCCCGCTCTTTGAGCCTCTTACTATCCAGGCAGAGGCAGCAGCAACCCCATAGCTGGATTCTCAGGCTGCTGGTTGAAGAAGGAAAGACTAGGAGAGAGGCTCCTGGAACACGGACTCTCTCACTGTCAGAGCCTATAAACGCTAATGAGCCTCAACTGCCAATGAGACTGAAGCACAATACATGACATCGCCATAGAGACTTATCAACTGCAAACCTCTACCTGAGCATGCCAAAGGGGCAGAACCTGGGGTACAGAGTCACCGACCAGGAAGAGGGAGAGAAAAGAAAAAGCAAGAAGATAACCTCTCAAAATCAGAATAATCTGCAGACTTTATAACCTATCCCATTTTATTATATTTGTTCGTTTGTTTCTCTTATCTTCATCCTTGATTTTTTTTTTCTTTTTTCTTTTTTTTTTTCCTCCTCCAATTTGGTCGTTTAACTCCCTACTGGTCTTACTCTCTCCTCTCCATAAACTACACAACCCATAAGTGTTACATCTCCCATTATCTTTTCTTTCCTCTTCCTTTCTCTCTATGAGGGTTGCACTCCAAAACCCTTAACTCTCTCTCTCTCTCTCTCTCTCTCTCCTCTTTTTTCTTTTTTCTTCTTTTAGTCGTTCCCTCTTTTTTTCTCTCTCTCTCTCTTCTTTTCTCCCTCTATATTAGTTTCTTCCTTTTTCCTTCACATCTCCTCTCATTCAAACCTCAATAACAAACAAATTATTTTATCTGGGACTCAAACTTATGTTTGTGGCATTTTGGGGGGGTTTTTACTTCACCTTTTTAACTCACTAGCAGTGCTCCCATCCCTGGCTCTCCATTTTATCAAGCTCTTGTTCCACTAAATACAATAGTAATTTTTTAATTTGTCCCCCCATTTTCCTGTTTCCCTCTTACTCCTCTCATCATAACTCTTAGTCAACCAACACCTAAACGCAAATCATTTTATTCTTGATCCAAATTTTTTCATTATTTGCTTTTTGTGGGTCCATACCCCCACCCCTTTTATTTATTTTTTTTTCTCTTGCCCCTTTATTACTTTTCCCCAATTCAGGCCCTCCATTACAGGCATTGTTTGTTCTATTAAATACAATATAATTCACAGTTCACCACAAGATTTTGTCAAGAAAGAGGGGAGAGGAGAGGAGAGAAAAAAAGGAGGGGGGGAATAATTTCCTTTTTTAAAATTTTTATTTTATTTTATTTTTCTTTATTTCATTATTAATTTTTTCTTAAAAAAAACTTTTTTCAATTTTTTATTTTTTTAACTTTTTATTTTTTATTAAATCTCATTAATACTATCAACAAAACCACCCTCAGATGCCATTAAGGAAGAGAAAATCGAGTATCATGGATACAAAAGAAAGAGAGGTAACACAGATAGAAGAGGAAAAATCTATGGAGAAAAAATTTAATATATTGGAATCCTTGGAGTTAAATGACAGAGAATTCAAGATAGAAATCCTAAAAATACTCAGAGATATACAAGAAAACACAGAAAGGCAATTTAGGGAGTTCAGAAAACAACTCAATGAACACAAAGAATATATGTCCAAGGAAATTGAAACTATAAAAACAAATCAAACAGAAATGAAAAACTCAATTCACGAGCTGAAAAATGAGGTAACAAGCTTGGCTAATAGAACAGGCCAGATAGAAGAGAGGATTAGTGAAATAGAAGACAAGCAACTTGAGGCACAACAGAGAGAGGAAAAAAGAGACTCAAAAATTTAAAAAAATGAGATAGCCCTACAAGAATTATCTGACTCCATCAGAAAGAATAACATAAGAATAATAGGTATATCAGAGGGAGAAGAGAGAGAAAATGGAATGGAGAACATACTCAAACATATAATAGATGAGAACTTCCCAAGCCTGTGGAAAGAACTAAAGACTCAAATTCATGAAGCAAACAGAACTCCGAGTTTTCTTAACCCCAACAAACCTACTCCAAGGCACATCATAATGAAATTGGCACAAACCAATGGCAAAGAAAAAATTCTCAAGGCAGCCAGGGAAAAGAAGAATACAACATATAAAGGAAGGCCCATTAGATTATCATCAGATTTCTCAGCAGAAACTCTACAAGCTAGAAGAGAGTGGACCCCAATATTTAAAGTCCTGAAAGAGAGAAACTTTCAGCCACGAATACTATACCCATCAAAGCTATCCTTCAAATATGAAGGAGAAATAAAAACATTCACAGATACAGAAAAGATGAGGGAATTTATCATCAGAAAACCCCCACTCCAGGAATTACTAAAGGGGGTTCTCCAATCAGATACAAAGAACAAAAAAAAATAAAGCCACAAGTAAAAGCTCCAAGAAGAACACAATAAAACCAAATTTAAACTGTGACAACAACAAAAAGAAAGGGGGGAGAGGATGGAGATTAACAGTAGCAAAGGACGATGGAGTGCAAAAGTACTCACAAAATAGTGCGCTACAATGAACAGGGTAGGAACCCTTTTCATTACTCAAAGGTAACCACCATTGAAAAAACCACCACAGAAGCACATGAGATAAAAAAGATAGCAACAGTGGAAAGATGTATGGAATACAACCAAATAAAAACAAAAGATAAAAAAACGAAAGAGAAGGATCAAACAAGACACAAAACTAACAGAAAGCAATCTATAAAATGGCAATAGGGAACTCACAAGTGTCAATAATTACACTAAATGTAAACGGATTAAACTCACCAATAAAAAGACACAGAGTAGCAGAATGGATTAAAAAAGAAAATCCAACTGTATGCTGCCTACAGGAAACTCATCTAAGTAACAAGGATAAAAACAAACTCAAAGTGAAAGGCTGGAAAACAATACTCCAAGCAAATAACATCCCAAAAAAAGCAGGCATAGCAATACTCATATCTGATAATGCTGACTACAAGACAACAAAAGTACTCAGAGACATAAATGGCCATTTCATAATGGCTAAGGGGACACTGAATCAAGAAGACATAACAATTCTTAATATATATGCACCAAACCAAGGAGCACCAAAATATATAAGACAGCTACTTATTGACCTTAAAACAAAAACTGACAAAAATACAATATTACTTGGAGACCTCAATACACCGCTGACGGCTCTAGATAGGTCATCCAAACAGAGAATCAACAAAGATATAGTGGCCTTAAACAAAACACTAGAGCACCTGGATATGATAGACATCTACAGGACATTTCATCCCAAAGTGACTGAGTATACATTTTTCTCCAGTGTACATGGATCATTCTCAAGAATTGACCATATGTTGGGCCACAAAAACAACATCAGCAAATTCAGAAAAATCAAAGTTGTACCAAGCATATTTTCTGATCATAAAGCCTTGAAACTAGAATTCAACTGCAAAAAGGAGGAAAAAAATCCCACAAAAATGTGGAAACTAAACAACATACTTTTAAAAAATGAATGGGTCAAAGAAGAAATAAGTGCAGAGATCCAAAGATATATACAGACTAATGAAAATGACAATACGACATATCAGAATCTATGGGATGCAGCAAAAGCAGTGATAAGAGGGAAGTTCATATCACTTCAGGCATATATGAACAAACAAGAGACAGCCCAAGTGAACCACTTAACTTCACACCTTAAGGAACTAGAAAAAGAAGAACAAAAACAACCCAAAACTAGCCGAAGAAAGGAGATAATAAAAATCAGAGCAGAAATAAATGAAATAGAGAACAGTAAAACTATAGAAAAAATTAATAGAACAAAGAGCTGGTTCTTTGAAAAGATCAATAAAATTGACAAACCCTTGGCAAGACTTACCAAGGAAAAAAGAGAAAGAATTCATATAAACAAAATCCAAAATGAAAGAGGAGAAATCACCACGGACACCGTAGATATACAAAGAATTATTATAGAATACTATGAAAACATTTATGCCACTGAATTCAACAATCTAGAAGAAATGGATAAATTCCTAGAACAATACAACCTTCCTAGACTGAGTCAAGAAGAAGCAGAAAGCCTAAACAGACCTATTAGTAGAGAAGAAATAGAAAAAACCATTAAAAACCTCCCCAAAAATAAAAGTCCAGGCCCTGACGGCTATACCAGCGAATTTTATCAAACATTCAAAGAAGACTTGGTTCCTATTCTACTGAAAGTCTTCCAAAAAATTGAAGAAGAAGCAATACTTCCAAACACATTTTATGAGGCCAACATAACCCTCATACCAAAACCAGGCAAGGATGGCACAAAAAAAGAAAACTACAGACCAATATCTCTAATGAATACAGATGCTAAAATACTAAACAAAATACTAGCAAATCGAATACAACAACATATTAAAAAAATAATACATCACGATCAAGTGGGATTCATCCCAGAATCTCAAGGATTGTTCAATATACGTAAAACGGTTAACATAATACACCATATCAACAAAACAAAGAACAAAAACCACATGATCTTATCAAGACGCAGAAAAGGCTTTCAATAAAATACAACACAATTTTATGTTTAAGACTCTCAACCAAATGGGTATAGAAGGAAAATATCTCAACATGATAAAGACCATATATGATAAACTATCGGCTAACATCATATTAAATGGCACTAAACTGAAGGCTTTCCCCCTTAAATCAGGAACAAGACAGGGTTGACCACTCTCTCTACTCTTATTTAATGTGGTACTAGAGGTTCTAGCCAGAGCAATCAGACAAGATAAAGAAATAAAAGGCATCCATATCGGAAAAGAAGAAGTAAATGTATCACTTTTTGCAGATGATATAATCCTATACATCGAAAACCCCAAAGAATCCACAAAAAGACTACTAGAAACAATAAGCCAATACAGTAAGGTCGCAGGATACAAAATTAACATACAGAAGTCAATAGCCTTTCTATATGCCAACAATGAAACAATTGAGAACGAACTCAAAAGAATAATCCCCTTCACAATTGCAACAAAAAAAATAAAATACTTAGGAATAAACATAACAAAGAATGTAAAGGACTTATATAATGAAAACTATAAACCATTGTTAAGAGAAATTGAGAAAGATATAATGAGATGGAAGAATATTCCTTGTTCTTGGTTAGGAAGAATAAATATAATCAAGATGGCTATATTACCCAAAGCAATATACAAATTTAATGCAATTCCCATCAAAATTCCAATGACATTTTTTAAAGAAATAGAGCAAAAAATCATCAGATTTATATGGAACTATAAAAAACCCCGAATAGACAAAGCAATCCTAAAGAAAAAGAATGAAGCTGGGGGCATTACAATACCTGACTTCAAACTCTATTATAGGGCCACGACAATCAAAACAGCATGGTATTGGCAGAAAAATAGACACTCAGACCAATGGAACAGAATAGAAAGTCCAGAAATAAAACCACATATATATAGTTAAATAATTTTTGATAAAGGGGCCAACTACACACAATGGAGAAAAGAAAGCCTCTTCAATAAATGGTGCTGGGAAAACTGGAAAGCCACATGCAAAAGAATGAAACTGGACTACAGTTTGTCCCCCTGTACTAAAATTAACTCAAAATGGATTAAAGATCTAAACATAAGACCTGAAATAATAAAGTACATAGAAGAAAACATAGGTACTAAACTCATGGACCTGGGTTTTAAAGAGCATTTTATGAATTTGACTCCAATGGCAAGAGAAGTGAAGGCAAAAATTAATGAATGGGACTACATCAGACTAAGAAGTTTTTGCTCAGCAAGAGAAACTGATAACAAAATAAACAGAAAGCCAACTAAATGGGAAATGATATTTTCAAACAACAGCTCAGATAAGGGCCTAATATCCAAAATATACAAAGAACTTATAAAACTCAACAACAAACAAACAAACAATCCAATAAAAAAATGGGAAGAGGACATGAACAGACACTTTTCCCAGGAGGTAGTACAAATGGCCAACAGATATATAAAAAGATGCTCATCTTCTTTCGTTATTAGAGAAATGCAAATCAAAACTGCAATGAGATACCACCTCACACCTGTTAGATTAGCTATTATTAACAAGACAGGTAATAGCAAATGTTGGAGAGGCTGTGGAGAAAAAGGGACCCTCATACACTGTTGGTGGGAATGTAAAGTAGTACAACCATTATGGAAGAAAGTATGGTGGTTCGTCAAAAAACTGAAAATAGAACTACCTTATGACCCAGCAATCCCTCTACTGGGTATATACCCCCAAAACTCAGAAACATTGATACGTAAAGACACATGCAGCCCCATGTTCATTGCAGCATTGTTCACAGTGGCCAGGCCAGGACATGGAAACAACCAAAAAGCCCGTCAATAGATGACTGGATAAAGAAGATGTGGCACATATACACTATGGAATACTACTCAGCCATAAGAAATGATGACATCGGATCATTTACAGCAAAATGGTGGGATCTTGATAACATTATACGAAGTGAAATAAGTAAATCAGAAAAAAACAGAAACTGCATTATTCCATACGTAGTTGGGACATAAAAGTGAAACTAAGAGACATTGATAAGAGTGTGGTGGTTACGGGGGGAGGGGGGAAAGGGAGAGGGAAAGGGGGAGGGGGAGGGGCACAAAGAAAACTAGATAGAAGGTGACAGAGGACAATCTGACTTTGTGTGATGGGTATGCAACATAATTGAAAGACAAGATAACCTGGACTTGTTGATCTTTGAATATATGTAACCTGATTTATTGATGTCGCCCCATTAAAAAAATAAAATTATAATTAAAAAAAAAAAAGAAAAAAAGGAAAGTTACCTGCCAAAATGTCTCATAAAGTCTTATTGAAAATCTGTGTGTAGCCTGACCAGGTGGTGACACAGTGGATAGAGCGTCAGACTGGGATGTGGAAGGACCCAGGCTCGAGACTCCGGGGTTGCTGGCTTGAGCGCGGGCTCATCAGGCTTGAGAAAAAAAAGCTCACTAGCATGGACCCAAGGTCACTGGCTCGAGCGGGGGTTACTTGGTCTAGCCCCACGGTCAAGGCACATATGAGAAAGCAGTCAATGAACAACTACCATGTCGCAACGAAAAACTGATGATTGATGCTTCTCATCTCTCTCTGTTCCTGTCTGTCTGTCCCTATCTATCCCTCTCTCTAACTCTCTCTCTGTCCCTGTAAAAAAAAAAGAAAAAGAAAAAAAGAAAAAAAAAGAAAATCTGTGTGTAACTAACTTCACTTTGAGAACACTATCCTGTTCTGCACAGTGGCTGCTCCAGTCTGCAGTCCCACCGACAGTACGCAAGGGTCCCCTTTTCTACACATCCTTATCAGCACTTGCTGTTTGTTGATTTATTGATGATAGCCATTCTGACAGGTGTGAGGTGATATCTGGTTGTGCTTTTAACTTGCATCTCTTTGATAATTCATATGTCCTGTTTCACGTATCCATGCCTCTGTTTCTATTGTGTTCCATCACTTTATTTTGTTCATTAGATTCCACATATAAGATTATATGATATTTGTTATTAGCCGACTAGCTTACTTCACTTTGTATAATACTCTCGAAGTGCATCTATGATGTAGTAAGGGTTAAGTTTTTTTTTTCTTTTTTGTATGGCTGGGCAGTTTCCTTCACAGCTTTTTATTTGTTTGTATTTGTTTGATTGGTTTTAAATGAGAGGAGGGGAGACAGAAAGACATACTCCCACATGCACCCTGATGGGGTCCACCTGGCAACCCTCATCTGGAGCCAATGCTCTGCCCATCTGGGGACATGCTTGCAACTGAGCTATTTTTAGCACCTGAGGCAGAGGCTCCACTGACCCATCATCCTCAGTGCCTGGGGCCAACATGCTAAAATCAATTAAGCTGTGGCTGCAGAAGAGGAAGAGAAAGAGAAAAAAAAGAGGGGTCAGGGGAGGTGGAAAGAAGCAGATGGTCATCTCTCCTGTGTGCCCTGACCAGGAATCAAACCCAGGACGTCCATATGCTGGGCCAATGCTCTATCACTAAGTCAACCAGCCAGGGCTCCCCACCGTTTTTTATCCACTCATCCACTGATGGACACTTCGGTTGCTTACAAATCTTGTCTATTATAAATAACACTGCCATAAACATAGGGACACATGTATTCTTTCACATTAACATGTTTGGTTTCTTCAGCTATATTGCCAGAAGTGCAATCGTGGAACAAAAGGCAGTTCCATCTTTAATTTTTTGAGGAAACTCCATATTGTTTTCCATAGTGGCTGCCACCAGATGTGATGGTGATTAGGCCCAGAGTACCCCCCATTGGTTTCTCTGCCCTGTAAATCACCTAGGACTTTTGAGGGGCAGGTGGGAGGTGAGAGTCAGAGCCTGAGTGGCTGAAAGGTGGAGACAAAAAAATCTATGTGGCCCTGGCCAGTTGGCTTAGTGGTAGAGTGTAGTAAGCCTGTGTGTGGATGTCCCAGCTTCAATTCTAAGTCAGGGCACACGAGAAGCACCCATCTGCTTCTCCACCCCCCCTCTTGCTTTTCTCTGTCTCTCTTTCTCTCTCTCTTCCCCTCCTGCAGCCATAACTCCATTGGAGCGAATTGGCTCCAGGCACTGAGGATGGCTCCATGTTCTCAGCGTCAAGCTCTTAGAAGAGCTTAGTTGCTGTGCAATGGAGCAATGCCCCAGATGGGCAGAGTATCAACCCCTAGTGGGCTTACCAGGTGGATCCCAGTCAGTGCATATACAGGAGTCTGTCTCTCTGCCTCCCCTTCTCTCACTGAAAAAAAGAAATGTATGTGAAACTAACTTCACGCCCATATGTTAGAATTTATTCTTGTAAATATTTCTGAAACAAAAAAATAATTCTCAATTCCTGCATTGAAATAGTTACTTTATAATCAAAATAGGGACAATAAAATACCAAATGCTTAGTAGAGACTATGGTTATGTATAAAATGTCAGATACCTCAGAATTATGATTTTGTTAAAAACATGATTTCAATCTGTAACATTTATTTCAAGTAGATTCTGATGTGGAGAGGTAGAAAATAATTGCTTTTTAGACAGTTAATGTAGCCTTATATTTCCATTTATTCATCATCTGCAATCATATAGTGACCCAGACTTGCTTACAGAAATGTTTTTCAAAAGAATAAGATAATTGGTGGGAAATTATAGGTTTGTTTTTTCAAGCTGACCTCTTTCAAAGAACCAGGTTGTTGTTTCATATGTACTATTACAGAAGTTGAACCGTTAGCTGCCCAGCCTTTGCCACTCCTCACGACACTCATCTTCCCTCTGTGTTTATTCACAAGAAAATTGCTTTGTATAATCATCTAAAAAGTGAAAATCTCTTTCTTTGGAAATAGTAATTGAAAAAACTTCTCAGAAAGCAGCTATAAAATTTTTCTCAAAAAGAAGTTATATTTTCTTGGAAGAGCATATTGAATATTTAAATATATCAAATGTTATAATATTGATGATTGACTTGATGAAAATTTAAAAACTAATATCTTATCCGCATGTTTCCATTAAATTAATACTTTAGCTTCCCGTGGCTGATGTAATAAATTACCACTAACTAGATGGCTTAAAAGAACACGCATTTATTTTCATATGGTTCTGGAGGTAGAAACCCAAAGTCAGTCTCACTGGGCTGACATGAAGGTGTCAGCAGGTCCTTGCTTAATGGGAAGCCTCTAGGTGAGAAGCCTTGTTCTGCCTTTCCTTGCTTCTCTTGGCTCATGGCCCCTTGCTCCATCTTCAGTACCAGCAACTTAGCATCTTCAAATGTCTGCTCCAGCGTTACGTGGCTTCTTCCTCTAGACTCAAATCTCTCTCCGCCTCCCGCTTAAAAGGACTCACATGATTACATCTAAGGCCCACACAGATAATCAAAGATAATTTCCTCATCTGAATGCTCTTAGTTTAATTACATCAGCAAGGACTCTTTTCCTTATAAGGGTGCAGTCACAGTTACAGGGATTAGGACCTGGATGTCTTTGAGAATCATTATTCGGTGAACCAGAGTTAAAAAGATGGCTTTTATCTGGAAGTATAAGCAAGAAATAACAGGTGGAGGAAAAAATGGAAAAGAGAGTAAGGAGTAGGAAATAGTCTTACTAGATATTAAAATCCAACTTTAAACCTGCTGTAATTATAGAAAATGGTGTCAGTATAGGTTTCCAGTGAGCCTTCTTAAGCGTAAGAGCAGAATATGTGATAAAATGTCATACATTGAGGAGAAAATGGATTTTAAAAAATATAGTTACTTTCTCTTTAAAAAACTAGATAAATTGGAATATATCATGTAACACCATACTCAGGATGTATTTTAAAAGTTAAATCAGAAGTAAAAATAAATTAAAACATTTCCAAGAAAATGAATGATATTTAACTGATTAACCATATGTAAAGGCTGTCTAAATACAAAGGGAGTGGGGAAACCACTGCAAATAAAATTCAGTCAAGTCGAGTGTATAAAATATTTGAAAATTATATCCAGCAGAAATATTTTAAAAGTTAAAGATCAAGCAATTAATTGGAAAACATTGTAATTATCTACCTATCTACATTGCAATAATGTAGATAATAGGTTAATATTCTTAAAATAAAATTAGCCTTACATATTAATAAGAAAAATATAAAGCCAAAATGAAAATAAATTAAAAGCCCTTTGCTAGAAGAAGAAATGCAAATGTCTAAAATACATGAAAATCTGATGTCTATATAATCACATAAATGCAAGGTACAATAAGAAAATGCTATTTGGTGCCTACAAAATTGCATTGTTTATGAAGAATAATATTCAGTGCTGCTCACAGTATGTAAGACAGGTGTTCTCAAACACCATACCATCACAGGGATATAATATGTTATCATTATCCCAGAAAGAAATCTAGAAATATGTACAAAGTCTTTAAAAAGAGTGCAGTTTAATCTTGTCATTTCATTTCCCATGGCATAAGAGATAATCAAAAGTAAAAATTAGGGTTTTGTAAAAGGTAGAAGAAATATATCCAATAAAACAGAAGTGGCTAAATTAGCCTGTGTGATTCCTGTGACCAAATAATATATAAATACGAACATTAAAAGGTTATGTTATAAAGATATTTTTAATGACGGGAAAACTTCCATAGTAACATACCAGGTTATTAAAGCAGAATTCAAAATTGGATATACATATATTCAAACATACCCACACACTATATACAAGTCTCAGAATATTGCTGGCAAATCTCCTGTAGGTACCTGTGTGGACAAGGCCCAGCATGAGTGAGGACGACGGAGACCAGAGACCCGACTCCGGAGACCAGGTTCAGTGATGCAGATCCGCTTTATTCAGAAAGTAAGCTAGCTTATATACACAGGTTCAGCCCATAGGGTGTTACAGTGTATTCTTCAAAGCCAATGGCTAAAAAGATCAGGGAGCTGCCTGGTTGGCGCTGAGTCACTTCTTACAGCGGGCAAGCTCCCTCCTGGGTGTGCCTAGGAGGGTTTCCAGCACTGGAGTGTTCTCACAGCATTGCATCACCCACTGCTGCTAGGAATGCGCTCTGCACTCTACCTACACACCTGAATCGAATTCAGTCAATACTAAAAATTTTAATAACAAACTGTGATATTGGCTATGAAGAGGCAGAGAGTAATACAGGAGATAATGAGGATGAGCGAAATCTCCCTAGATAGACTAGTCATGAAAGGCCTCTGTGAGGTGGTGACATTTAGTCTGAGACCTGAAGGAAGGAAGGAGGGAGGTAAAGAAGGGGAGAGGGAGATATGGAGGGAGAGAAGGAGGGACGGAGAGAGGGAGGGAGGGATGAAGGGAGGGAGGGAGGAAGGAAAGAGGAAAGGAAGGAAGGAAGGAAGGGAGGAAGGAAGGAAGGAAGGAAGGAAGGAAGGAAGGAAGGAAGGAAGGAAGGAAGGAAGGAAGGAAGGGAAGGAGGGAGGGAGGAAGGGGATGGATGAGTGGGACAGAGGGAAGGTTAAAGGAGGGAGAAAGGACCCAGCAAAGAGTCTATTTGACAGGACAGCATTGTAGGCAGAGGGACCAACCTCTCCAAAGTCTCTGTGGAAGGGAAAGAACTTAGCAGGGTCAGAGCTTTGAAAAGAGGCCAGTAGCATTCAGAGGTAGTAACCAGGAGGCAGAGAGTCTTGAGATGTGTTTAGTAGAGCTAATACATGACCAGATGGTGCAGTCATTCAGGTCAAGTGATGCTTATGCTTAATATGTCTCCAGTTATTTATTTAGTATGCCATGCTTGTAAATACCTGTGTTTTCCAATTGCAAATCAAGACTGAGCAACAGTTTCAGCCTAATATTTAAAAAAAATCTATTTAATTATTATTTCTCCTTTCACAAGTGAGAAAATTGAGGCTTTGGGAGTAATTTGGCCATGCTACTTAACAAGAGAGTGGCAGAGTGGGATTTGAACCAGGGCCATTGCAACTCAAAGCCTGTGCTGTTATAGACATTCTTTCATACTGATTTTCTGAAACATCATTTATTAATGCATCATTTAGAAATTGTGAATTTGTGATTAAAAGGAATAAGTACTAGTCTTTGCACAGCCATTTACTAATTGGCTATAAAGAAGCAGAGACTAGTAATGGGATAACTGGGGGATGAGTGGAATCCCTTAAACTACATGTCTCTGGGCCTCACTTTTTCATCTCTATAATAGGGCCAATCACACAATCCTTCCTACTTTACAACTAACATAGCAGAACATTATACTGAGTGGAATAAGTAAATCAGAAAAAGCTAAGAACTATATGATTTCACACATAGGTGGGATTAAAACTGAGACTTATGGACATAGATAAAAGTGAAGTGGTTACCGTGGAAGGAGGTTGTGGGGGAAGGGGTGGGGAAGGGGATTAAAGAGGGACAAGTATGCGATGACAGGGAGTGATTTGACTTTGGGTGATGGGTACACAACACAAAGCACTTCAACTGCTATAGAGATGTTTACCTGAAACCTATATACTCTTATTGATCGATGTTACCCTGTTAAATTTAATTTTCTATATAAAAAATAAAATAAATAAAATCAAGTTACTCATCAGACAATATGTGCAATTATTCTTTGTGATCCATATGTATAGGACACTGCACTGTACCTCTAAAAAAAAACTAGACCAACTCAGTGTCTGGTCACTATAGAAGAAAGCTGACAGATAGAACAACATGCACGGAATAATATAAAAACTCAAGAAATAAGTTCATAATAATAACTCTAAAGACTTGGTTTCAAATTACGGAGCTCTATTAAATCAATTGTAATGTTTCTGTTATTACCACATATTATGACCATAATGAAGATAATAAATACCTGACATTTACAGAGCTTCTTTCATCTAAATATTCCCAGAGAGCTCAATCAACTTTATGTGCAAATTGATTATGAGCTATATACAGAGGAGACAGAGCAGGGGTATAAATCACAGTAACAACAATGTGAGTCTCTCTTCCTTCCACCAGTTCCTTTATCCAGGCTTACTAATTGGTGCAAGAACAAGACCAAATGCTTTTAAAAATAATGAAATGGAAGATAATTTTAAGAAGCCTCTTATTGAAATAATTTGATAACATAGTTATCACGGTTTGCATTTTAATGCTTACAGTAAGGCTATACTTTTAGGAGAGAGGTCAGCTTTATAAGCTATCTGAATATGAGATAAAAAGCCACAGGAACTTTCTTCGGGACAACCTATGGCAATGCTGGCATATGTATGTCTCCTGGCACTTCCCAAATAATGAGAACCAGATATCCACACACTCATGCCTTTGTGGTTTTATTTTCAAGGGGCAGAGTCCCGTTGTCCCCTCTTAATCTCAGTAACATAGTACATAAAACCCAATGGTGGTCAGTAATGACTTAATAATATGACCAATTACCCAATATACTGGGACTGTGCCGTCCAGTGTGCAGTAGCTACTGACCATTTATATATGCCTCTGTGACTGAGACACTGCAACTTTTATTTTATTTTAATTAATATCAACAAACTTAAAAACTTTCAAACTTTTATTTATGTTTGGAACAACCTGGATATGTAAATCTATGTTTTCAACAGTAAATGACATGAAATATAATATGTGTCTATGTCAAGGGTTGCTGATAAAATTTAGCACCCAAGATGAGATGTGCTGTAAGCCAATAGTACACCCAAGATATGAAAGACTTAGGAAGAAAGAAAGACTGCATAATGTCTCACTGATAAGTTCATATTTATTATAATTTGAAATTATATTTTTATATATATTGCATTATATAAAATGTATTATTAATATCTATTTATTTTCATTTAGTGTGTGTGTGTGTGTGTGTGTGTGTGTGTGGTGACTATTAAAAAATTTGAAAAGTACCTCCAAAGTCTAGACTATATTTCTATTGGACAGTTGTGGTGGACATTTGAATTTCTATTTCCACTTTACTGCTTTTTCTTTTTATGGCAGAAGTCTCAGCGATCATTCATGGAGCTCTTAACTCAGCTGAATGAAGAAGCACAGGATAGTATTTCTAATGTTCACTTGAGTAAAATGCATCCTTTTTTTTTACCATTCTCCCACTCTTAAAGCCCAACTGAGTGTATCCTTCAGCCTCCAGACTTTTGCCTTTTCCATTTCTGAGCTCTTTCCTGGCCTCCATCCACTTCCTCAGCTGCCCTCACTAGCATCTGACATTCTTAGCTCCTTGCTCTTGTTCATGAGTCTCAGGAACCCACCTATAAGCACTCTGTTGAATGCCCCACAGAAACAGCTGAAAACCTTTTTCAGTTCTTCCCAAGTTCCTAAACCTTTACCCACACCAACAGTTTAAGGGAAGTGTAAGGCCAGTGGATCTCTGAGCTTCCTTCCGTAAGCCTCCCTTCGCTGTGCCTTCTTGACATTAGTTCTGCTTCATTTTAAATCCAGTGACTTGGCCTGACCTGTGGTGGTGCAGGGGATAAAGCGTCGACCTGGAAATGCTGAAGTCGTCGGTTCAAAACCCTGGACTTGCCTGGTCAAGGCACATATGCGAGTTGATGCTTCCAGCTCCTTCCCCCCTTCTCTCTCTCTGTCTCTCTCCCTCTCTCTTTGCTCTCTAAAAATGAATAAAATTAAATTTAAAAAAAAATCCAGTGACTTGATCTTCACCCTTGTTTTTGACTGAATCTCCCTCATCTTAAGCAGCCTATCTTAATCAACCATCTGCCCTTAACCTCTCATAACTTGTACTTCTTAGCACCTGTTAAGCACTTCTCCCAGCCCCTTCAGAGAGGTAAGCTCCAGCCTTCCTGGACTCTGAGTCAGACGAGAGTGTGACCTAATCTGTTGGTTTTTGTTGTTTTGTTGTTGTTGTTGTTGTTCTTTGAGCTAAATCTCCTTTCCAGGTTGCCAGGAAAATCACACGTCCTGGTTCTCTGGTTCAAGGTTTACTCCAGTCAGAAATTCTGACTAGAAAAATGGTGAATGATCTGGTTTCACAATTACTGATTCCTGATTTAACACTGATTTCAACCAAATCAGGGAGTGAGGTAAGAAGCCTGTAATACCTCAATAATCTCAGCATGCCAGCTTGAATTTATGTGCTCTTGTAAAACTCCAAACCCCTCCCTCCTTTGTTCTCTCTCTGTACTCTATCCAGGCTCCTGCCCAGGACTTCCTGCAGGTTCCTGGGCTGGAACCGTATCAGGCCACACTTCCTGTCATTATCATGTATGTCATCATAATGCGGGGAGTGGCTGGTGCCCAGGCTCCTTTGTATAGTCCCTCCTTAGTCCTTCCTTGGAGATAACCCTATTGCTAGTTGGTTTCCCTCCAAGTGTGTGCACACCAGATGTGACCAAAACTGCTGTGATCAAAACTACTTGAGCCGAATATCCTTTTCCCCTTTTCCGGCAGAACTCACTGATGCCCATTGATGTTAAATTAACCTGTTTTCCACTGTTTTTATCCTTTAGGTCTGTTTTCTGGCAGAGGCTTCCTTTCCTTTGCTTATATCTACTTATTTCCACAATATGATTAAAATTAATTTTATGTGTATTTTAGTCTCTGTGATGATTCTTTCATTTCTTCTCCTTCATTTACAAATAAATTCAGACTATTCTAAGAATCAGCTCTCTAACCTGCAAGCTGCCATCCCATCTCTCCCCTTTTATTAACTTCTCAACCTCAGTGCAATCTGAGTTTTACTCTCTATTCCCTCTAGGGAAATTACTTTCCTAGATCATTAATATCTGCCTGATTAGAACATTCAAGCCCACACATTGTACATCGACTCATTCTATCTGCTACTCACAAACCCCTCTCTGGCATCCTTGATAAGGTATTTTCTTAATGACATGATTGGACTTAGTCAGCATCTTTTCTTCAGTCAGACTCTCCATAGGTATCTGCAAGGTTTCTAGGCTTTCTCTTTGCCTTCTACTCTCCAAGACTTAATTATCACTCTATAGTAATGATTCCCTGATTCAAATATGCTGACCATTCCTGTTTCAAGCCATCATGTTTAATCACCTGTGAGACACCATTTCATGGATAGCTAATAGGCACTAGTTCTTCCTCTCTATGCCCAAATTTTCTTTGTGACATTCTGCCTCTCAATAAATTAAATCATCATCCCATCAGTATTTCAAGCTCAGTATGGTGGAGACATCCTCAAGTACTTTATCTTTTCATTAAAATATTTTGGTTCTACTCCTGATCAGGTGATGACACAGTGGATAGAGCATTGACCCGGGATGCTGAGGATCCAGGTATGAAACCCCGAGGTCACTGACTTGAGCACAGATTCATCAGCTTAAGTGCGGGCTCACCAGCTTGAGTGTGGGATCACAGACATGACCCAAGCTCAGGTTGCTGGCCTGAGCCCAAGGCCTCTGGCTTAGCTGGATCCCCCTGGTCAAGGCATGTATGAGAAAGCAATCAATGAACAACTAAAGTGCCACAACTACAAATTGATGTGTCATCTCTCTTCCTTCCTGTCTGTCTGTTTCTTCCTCTCAAATAAAAAACAAAGTATTTTCTTTCTCTACATCCATTTGGCATCAAATCCTGTCCTTTGGTTTTTGTGACATCTTTAACCTTGTTCCCTTAATCGGGTCTCCTTGTTATTGCCTGCAGTCCAGTCATCATTAAGGCTTATCAGGACCAAACCAATAGTTTCCTAAGAGCTTTTCCTCTTGTGCCTGGTCCCCAAAGTTAACTCCACACCCAAGTTTGTTCATATTATATCCTTCTCAAAACATTCAATGGCCTCAATTGCACATACAATCAAGTGGAAAATCCTGTATGAACTAACTGTCAGTTTTTTCCATGTTTCCTCTCATGCCATCTTTGTTGTAATTGGTGCTGTGGTCACACATGTGATTCACTGCATCAAGACCATTTCCTGCAATTTCCTGATTCTGTGCCTTTCCCATGATGTCCCCTGAGCCTCCAGGACAGTGACCTCATTTCCCTCTATTGAATTTCTGCACAGTCTTTAGGCAATGCTTCCTCCATCATGTCTGCTAGGGGTTCCCCTTCAGACAAAACTAATCTCCATTTACTATTGCATGTTCTACTTCATCCTCCTTACCATAAGCTGCAGTGTGTCTTTCTTCTCTTTGTGGTTATTTCTCCACTAAATTGTGTGTTCATAGAAGCAGAATTGAGCAGAATGTCTCATTCAACTCAATTTCTCTTATACTCCTCTCCTCATAGTAGGTAGATATACAGTAAAGATTTACTAAGTTGTTGAAATAGAAGAAACTAGATTATAACAAAAGGCCCTTCCTTAGAAATTATACATACATGTGCTTGCTTTGGCAGCACATATACTGAAATTTACATATTAAGAAGGGCTTTAGTAGTTGCCACACTGGTCAAGGTGAATTAATATTCCTCTTTAAAACTGCACACTTAGAGATCCCCAATTTAGATCGCACAGCTCTTAAAAATTAAAGTTGCTTTCCATTGAAAAAAATCTATTTAGCTTTTTCTATATTTTTCCCCACTCTAAATAAAAAATTAAATTGTATAAAATTTCCGAGTCAGATTAAAAGTTGAAGATTTGTAAACTTTCTACATTTGAACTCACAAGGTTTCTTTTCGATAATATAGTTTGTCCTTTTCCATACTCATTCAGGCAACAAAAATTTAATAAAGACACAATATAGTCCTAGTTATGCTCAACACTTTGATGATTCAAATAGAACAATTACAGACACAGGTAAGAGTTAAGGAAGCTTCCATGGAATTGAGCCTTGGAAGAAGGGTCCTCCTTGGGCAGGTATGTGGTAGATTGAGAAAGTGGAATGGGTTTTCCAAGTTGGAAGAACAGAAACAATGTTGTTAATAGTATTTTCTTACAGCCCTTTGTATTTCTGTGGTATCAGTTGTTATTTTTCTTTCTTTCATTTTTTATTTTATTTATTTGCATCCTCTCTCTTACTTTCTCAATGAATCTGGTTTAAGGTTCATCAATCTTGTTTATCTTTCCAGAGAACCAGCTCTTGGTTTCATTGATCTTTTATATTGACTTTTTAGTCTCTATGTCACTTATTTCCATTCTGATTTTTATTATTTCCTTCTTTCTACTTACTTTGGGCTTTGTCTGATTCTTTTCTAGTATTTTTTTAGGTGTAGGGTTTCTTCATTCTTGAGGTTGGACTGTAATGCTATGAACTTCCCTTTCAGGAACACTTTCACTGTGTCCCCTAGATTTGGGGTGGTTGTGTGTTCATTTTCATTTGTTTCCAGGTAACTTGTGATCTCTTCCTAGATCTCATTGCTAACCATTTATTGTTTAATAATTATTTAGCCTCCATGAGTTTAAATATTTTTCAGTCTTTTTTATTGTAGTTGATTTCTAGTTTCATGAACTACAACTCAACTGCAAAAAAAAAAAAAAGAGCTGACCTCTTACAACACCATGAATGCATGAATGGACCTGGAGAGTATTATGCTAAGTGAAACAAGCCAATCAAAGGAAGACAAAAACCATATGAAAAACCATATGATCTTACGTATATATGGAATCCAATAGACAAAATAAACTGATGAACAAAATAGAAACAGAAGCATGGACGGACACGGACACATACAACAAACAGCTGTCAGAGGAGAGGGTAGGTTGGAAGACTGCATGAAAAAAAGAGAAGGAATTAAGCAAGAAAACATATACTTGTATATAACACATAGAGACAACAGTGTGTTGATAGCCAAAGGGAAAGTGGGTAGAGAGTAGGTGAAGGTGGACAAAGTGGGGGAAAAGACGGACAGAAAATGACTTTGCTTGGGGTGGTGGGCACACAATGCAGTATGCAGATGATGTTTTATTGAGTTGTACACTTGAAACCAATAAATTCAATAGATTAAAAAAGAGAGAAACAATGAGCAAAAGCATGCAAACAATTGCAACGTATGTATTATTGAGAGACGAAGACAATAAAGGTGAGTAGTATAGGTACACAAGATGGATTTTCCTAGATCACAATTTTCAAAATGTATCAGTCACCAACTCTTTCCAGTGAATCAGGTGAGGGAACACAGTATGGAAAACAAACAAAACTAGTGCAGTGAAAGGAGGAGGGAAGTGAGAGATAGAAGCCCTGCCTGCTCAGTTACCTCTGACAACTCCACCACCACGGTCCCAGAGTTCCTTCCTTGAAACTCCTCTCAGAAAACTTGGAAAACCACCACCCAAGTGAAAAACAGGTATAATGGGGACAAATTGTGGAGCACCATGTTACCTGTCCCAAGTACACACTCATAATTTAGACTTTTTTACACATGGTACATATACTGCTCACAAAAATTAGGGGATATTTTATCACTTCATATTCATTTTGAAATATCTCTAATTTTTCAAATCCTTTTCAATCCCTTACTGCACATGCAAGTCCCTAGTCATTTTTAAGCTAAATGAATTATTTTTATGTCTGCATGGCAAGTTCCATGCTTCATACATAGCTGGTACCCAAAAAACTTTTAGAAATTTTGAAGTAAACATATATATATATATATATATGGCTGTGTGAAGGCCAGCTTCCACTGAAATAAACAATGTCTACCCATCGTCTTTGTCAATAGTTCTCTACCATCTAGTTCATTCCAACCCATTTCCAGCAGGCAAATAAGCTGAATGCACAGCTATGGGTTAAGGCAGCTTTTCCAGAAGACTTCTCTGTGACTCCATCAGAGCTTACAGATGCACGTTGAAAGGCTTTATGATGATTCCTATAAGAAATATCCAAAAGCACACACCTTCCTCATTGTCTCAATTAAAAATTCACAAGCTTCCTCAAGGTATAGAGGCCCACACTGGCTACATTGCAGATCTCTGAGGGAATGCAGATATTTTATAAAGAGTGAGAAATACTTTAAAGGCACAATGTGGTTAGAGGTTTAGCCAAAATCTCAGCACATGCAAATAACCTTAGTCCATGGAAAAGACATCTGGGAATGGGCTTAAAAGGATGACAATGGGCTGTTTTCTATTATGTTCTTGTAACCTGTTGGGCCATAGATATACATACAACTTGTGTTCTTTTAACTTGGGGATAATCCTTATAGCGAGGCATCCTGATTAAGGGAGCATTAATGCATGTGGACAGGACCAAGTAAAAAACTATAGTTTCTGCATTTCATCCAGGTATAAAAACTAAAAAGGCTCCTAGATATACAGGGAAAATAAAGGCAGCAGTATAATTATTTTTTAATTGAGGATTAAAGAAAAAACAACACTGCCATCATTTTTAGGATACCCTATGCTTCCTCTAAACAGTTGTTACCTCTCTGGAGATTCCTTAACTGTGGAAAGAAAAAAAATCATGCATCTAAAATAATAGTTTTTCTTTACTTCTCTCTTTGTCTTTTGCCTTTTCTCTAATTGCCAGTTAGATATCTCTGACTTATAGCTCATACATTTTGATTTCTGATTAAGACATCTCATTATCAACTGGGACAAAGTATTTATTCCACATGTTTTTATGAGGCATGCTTGTACTGGGCAGTATGTTAGTTGCTGAGGATGTACTGATTTAAATAAATGGATAAGTAGAGAACTAAACAAACAAATATGAAAACCACTCCTCAAACTTAGAATCTAGTGTGGGTGATGACATTGATCAAATAATCATACAAACAAATGTACTGTTACAACTCTCACATAATATATATGGCATCATGAGAGAATAATAAGAAAACCCACCTTTTTGGTGAGCTCAGGGGAACCTTCCCTAAGATATAACATTTGTGCTTAGAATGGAAGGATGGTTAAAAATAAGCTAGGCAAAGGGAATGGGATAAAATGGGACATGTTGAAAATAAGGGTCATAACTAGTAGAAGAAATAAAATGTCTTAAGATAGTGCTTTCAAGCCTCTCACCCTTGTCATTTGGCTCAGTGGTAGAGTGTTGGCCTAGCATGTGGATGTCCTGGGTTTGATTCCCAGTCAGGGCACACAGAAGAAATGATCATCTGCTTCTCCACCCCTCCCTCTCTCGCTTCTCTCTCTCTTCCCTTCCACCAAGGCTTGATTGGAGCAAATTGCCCCAAGTGCTGAGAATTGCTCAGTGGCCTCTGCCTCAGATGCTAAAAATATGATAGTTCAGTTGCCAAGCAATGGAGCTATACCCCAGATGGGCAGAACATCACCCCATAGTAGGCTTGCCAGGTGGATTCCAGTTGGGGAAGGCATTTGGAGTCTGTCTCTCTGCCTCCCATACTTTCACTTAATTTTTTAAAAATAAGATCAGTGGTTGCAAGAATGAGGAAGATGATGTGGAATGAAGGAATGAAGGAATGGAGCAAAGGGGCTGATCAGAGCAGTACTATATATATATATATATATATATATATATATATATATATATATACATATATATATTTAAATATATATATATTTAGTGAGAGAGAGAAAGAGAGAGACAGGGACAGACAGACAGAAAGGGAGAGAGATGAAAAGCATCAACTCATAGTTGCAGCACTTCAGATGATCATTAATTACTTTCTCATATGTGCCTTTACGGGGGGGGGGGGGTTACAGCAGAGCGAGTGACCCCTTGCTCAAGCCAGTGACCTTGGGCTCAAGCCAACGACCTTGGGATTCAAGCTGGTGACCATGGGGTCATGTCCATGATCCCACACTCAAGCCAGCTATCCTGTGCTCAAGCCGGATGAGCCCACACTCAAGCCAGTGACCTCAAGGCTTCAAACCCAGATCCTTAGCATCCCAGGCTGATGCTCTATCCACTATGCCACCTCCTGATCAAGCAAGGAGTAGTTGAATATACTGGTCAGAGGTTCAGAGAAGAGGTCTAAACTGGAGATGTGAATATTAATCATTTTCAAGTAAGTGGCAATTGATGGTAAAAATCAGTGATGGGATCTCCCAGGTGAAAGTAGACTGAACCATTGGGTGCCTCAACTTCTATGCCATGCTTTGGCCCTGGCTACTGAAAACATATGAGTAAGAAAGAAAATGAAATAGAACAGCTACACTTTGTATTCTTTTTGTTGTTCTTTTCTTGGCTGTAAAAAATAGTGGGTGTAGGAGAAATTTTGGAAGCAAGAGTCTCAAAGAACTGGCTAACAAATAAAGAGAAGATGTTACTGGGGACCAGAAATGTATTTTTCAGGGAAGTTAAGTCACAGGGGAGAGAGAAACAAGGTGGGAAAGACCAGTAAAAGAAATAGTCACCCTCCCTTCTGGTAAAATGAAATAGAATGTTGGTGATGTACTCAAGGGTGAGCAAGCAGTTACTACTGTTACCTGTGGATTCAAAAACAGTAAAAGGAAAGTTGAGAAAACAAGCCACTGAGGGTTAGTGCCAGTGATAGACAGTTGGAAAAAGAGCAGGAAGTTCTGCTGGGAAGACTTCAATGAATACTCCTACGCTAAGACTTATTACATATGTGTGTGAAGGTTAGCTCTGAAAGAGTTGTGCTATATACCCTTTTGAAAATATATTCTGGTTGACTTCTAAAGAAAACAGAAGTCAGTACATATAAAAGGACCTTTGGAAATTTGGGGAGATGGGTAGTCTAGAAACAGAAACAAGCTGCACCTCCCAATCTGACGTAGCAGTTTAGGAGAGCTTATGTAATCATTTCCAGATGCGTAAGCAGAGTTCAAAGTCTCAGATTTCCAGGAATTCTCAAGTATTTTGATGCAACCTATAGAACTTATGCCCTATAGGTAATTTTTTTCTTTTTAAATAAACTTTATTAGCTTTTAAATATAACTCTTGGTAAGAGTGTATTTCACATATTCCTAGGAGTACTAATAAAGGGACTATTACACTCTGGAGTAACCTATAAACCAAATTATCTGGGGATAAAAAGAAAAGCATATACACAGATTCATTGAGGAAGCCAATTCTGATAATAGCAGACTAGGTCATTCAAATAAACCTTCCCACTTTAAATAATTGAAAAAATAATAGACAGCAGTATGCAAACTGATGATGGTGAGCTATGAGGACCTAAAATGGGAGAGCACAGATTTGAAGGAAGTGAGCCAGCTTTCCAAACTCCTGTTCTCTGGCAACATTGACCAATTTTAGAGAGAATGGCTAAGAAGATAAGAAGAGTTTGGGGTCATCTTCTAGGGCTAAAGGGATAAAGATCAGAAGCCAAAATCTGCCTATAGGTCTCTTCCCTTTCCTTTGGGTTGGGACCACTAAAGGGTTACAACTAGGAGGAGGAATAAACAAGAAAGAGAAAGTAGACAGGGCTTCACAGGGACTACAGCTTAGTTTCAAACTTGCTTAAACTTTAATGTTGGATTAAATTGTTCCTAAATTGGCAGTACCCTAGGGTACCTGGCAGAAGCAGAAGATAACATTATCCTAGGCCACATGTTATTTCTACAAACAATTTTTCTAATATAATATCTAACATACAATCACAAACAACAAGGCATATGAGGATGAGGAAACAAGACAACATAAACAAAAGCACCAGAAACAATAGACAACAGAAAAAGACCCCATAAGAGCTTCATATACTTAAACCATTATAACGGACCTTCTTTAAAGAAATAAATCTATACTTACTGTGTTCAAGAAATAAGACTAGATTTTTAGAATTGAGCATAAAATTATAAACTATTGAAAGAGTATCAAATGTAATTCTAGAACAGAAAAAAATGACTAAAAAGAAGAAATCAATAAATAGGTTTTAAAACAGACTATACATTGCTGAAGAGATCACTGATAAACTAGAAGATAAATCAGAAAAAATGCTTCAAAATAAACACAAAGAGAAGACATTTAAAAACAAAAGAAAGTTATAGACACATAGCATTTTGTAATAAAATCTAATAATACGTATTTTTGGAGTAGCAGAGAAGAGAAAATGGGATAGAAGAAACAATTCAGAGATAATAGCTGATTTTTTCCCAGAACAAATAAAAAACATCAAGCCACAGAATCAAGAAATTTTGAGAACTTCAAGGAAAATTTTAAAAATAACTTAAAAGAGATGAGACAGAGAGAGAGAGAGAGAGAGTTAGATGACTGATTATCTTTTAAAGGGCAAGAATTAGAGTGCTTATTGACTTCTGAACAGAAACTATCAGATTCAGAAGACATATAATAACTTCAAAATATTGTGGGGAAACTCAGATAATGTAAAATTTCATTCCAAGTAAAAGTATAATTCAAAAATTAAGATAACCAGAGATATTTTCAGACAAACAAGAGAATTCATCAG
Source organism: Saccopteryx leptura (assembly GCF_036850995.1). Taxonomy (NCBI): domain Eukaryota; kingdom Metazoa; phylum Chordata; class Mammalia; order Chiroptera; family Emballonuridae; genus Saccopteryx; species Saccopteryx leptura. The sequence continues at coordinate 280,742,655 of NC_089505.1, read as the reverse complement.
ACCCACACTAAATACTAAAGGTATTTTAGAGGCAGAAGGATAATAACCCCAGATGAAAGATCAGAGATGGTAGAGGGGAAAAAATACTGAAATAACATGTATCAGAAAATATAAATTTATATTGACTTACTAAATAAATATTAATAATGCCCATCAAAATTAAAATATACAATACAGTAAAACACAGGACAACAATAGCATATAGGTTGGAAAAGAAGAGAGTTAAAATGTTCCAAGATCACTGCACTGTCCAGGTAAAAGTGCCAAATTAATGCTAGCCATTGATTAAAGAGGGACACTTGCTATAATCTCTATATAACCATGAGAGGACGGTAAAAGGGGGTGATACCTTTTTAAGCACACAGAAGAAAAATTATAGAATGAATAAATAGATAAGAAAAGAGAGGAAAAAAACATAGAATACTAAGATTGCAAATTCAAACTGAAAAATATCAGTGATTACATTGAAGTGAATGAAATAATTGTTCCAGTTTAAAGACATATATTGTCATATTGCATTTTAAAATAACCTTATATGTTGATCACAAAACAATAAGGATATAGTCAACCTGAACAGAAAAAAATAAGAAAGATCATGAAAACACTAGCCAAAAGAAAACAGGGGTCTCTACATTTATATCAAAAGAAGTGTTAAGTACAACAGCATTACTGTAAAGAATGTATATATCAAAAAGATAAAATATTGCCTGACCAGGCAGTTGCGCAGTGGATAGAGCGTCGGACTGGGATGCCAAGGACCCAGGTTCGAGACCCCGAGGTCACCAGCTTGAGCGCGAGCTCATCTGGTTTGAGCAAAAGCTCACCAGTTTGGACCCAAGGTTGCTGGCTGGAGCAAGGGGTTACTTGGTTTGCTGAAGGCCCACGGTCAAGGCACATATGAGAAAGCAATCAGTGAACAACTAAGGTGTCACAATGTGCAACGAAAAACTAATGATTGATGCTTCTCATCTCTCCGTTCCTGTCTGTCTATCCCTCTCTCTGACTCTCTCTGTCTCTGTAAAAAAAAAAAATTAATTTGCCAGGAAGATACAAAAATTCTAAATTTTGCCCTTAAAAAAATAGCTTCGGGCCCTGGCCGGTTGGCTCAGCAGTAGAGCATCGGCCTGGCATGCAGGAGTCCCGGGTTCGATTCCCAGCCAGGGCACACAGGAGAAGCGCCCATCTGCTTCTCCACCCCTTCCCCTCTCCTTCCTCTCTGTCTCTCTCTTCCCCTCCCACAGCCGAGGCTCCATTGGAGCAAAGATGGCCCGGGCGCTGAGGATGGCTCTATGGCCTCTGCCTCAGGCGCTAGAATGGCTCTGGATGTGACAGAGCGACGCCCCAGAGGGGCAGAGCATCGCCCCCTGGTGGGCATGCCGGGTGGATCCCGGTCAGGCGCATGCGGGAGTCTGTCTGACTGCCTCCCCGTTTCCAGCTTCGGAAAAATGAAAAAAAAAAAAAAAAGAAAAGAAAAGAAAAAAAAATAGCTTCAAATGCTTAAAGCAAAATCTTCAAAAGAAGTAAAAGAAGAAATAAAAATTTCACAATCGTATTGGAAGATTTTTAGCATTTCTCTCAGTAATTAATAGAACTGGCAGACAAAAATTCAGTAAGTATAACAGCACAATTAATTTTGCTTATTGAATGTATACAGAACAATTTACTCAACAACTGCAGAATAAACATTTTTTAAATACACAAAACATTTTTAATATTAACTGGATAATATTTTGAGTAATAAACAAGCATCAAAAATTTTTTTTAATTAAAATCTTATAGTATATGGTCTCTGACAATAATGCCATTTATGTAGAAATTAAGAGAATAACTAAAAAATTATCATAGTTTGAAATTAAGAAATACAGTTCCAAATTAGCTGGGTCAATGTAAACTATTACCATTTAAATTAGAAAAACATTTTGAACTGAATGATAATGACAATTACACTATATATTAAAACCTGCATAATACAACTGATGGTTAGTATGAAGAATAATTCAGAGCTTTAAAGGTATAAAAAAATGAAGTAAAAATTATAAATAAATCTTGCTCAAAATGTAGATGAAAAAGTTCTAAACAAGATATATGCAAACCAAATTCAGTAATATATTTTAAAAGGAAATAGCACACCAGAGCAAACTGCCGTATGTAAGAACTCGACAGAACTTAACATTCAAAGTGTAATTATGAGAAGAGGTGAATGAAAAGGATGCAAAGCTTGCTGGAAGGAGAGAGGAACCAACAAAAAAATGGTGAAGTGTCAGATATGGAACCAGTGGGTCCCCATTACCATCGCTGGGCCGAGTCCAAAGGGCGTGACCTTGACAGACACTGCATGGTGGGCAGCGGACCACAGAGTTTCTATAATTCTGTCGCAGTTCTACCTTGGACTGTGTGGTGGTTCCATGGATGGCTTCTTGGTGACAAAACTGTTGGAGCACATGTTTCTGCTCTAAGCACAGTAAGGAGGTTAAATGATTAAAACAGGAAAATGCAGATGTTACAGCTGCATGGCAGTGAAAGTGAGTGGATGGGACATGCAGAAAAAAAATAATTAGAATAAGGATAATTAGGTATTCACAAACAGATTAACTAAAGCAATTATAAAGTAGGCTATAAAAGAAATGTCCTAGATTTTCTAAGGAACCCCCCCCCCCAAAAAAAAATAGTGAAAACAAAATGAGTTTTGATTGATCTCCTAAGATCTCATTCACATTTTTATTATTCCTTCTCCTTCAGGAGTGTGTAAAGGCAATCCCAAAGCCTAAGGGTTTTGCAGCATAATCTCGAAGATGAAGGCGTAATGTAAGAAAAGACTCAGGGGGCAATGCTCAGGGCTGACCCCATGCCTAATGCCAAGCAGAATATTTCCTCTATCAGCTGTCTAAGACTTCTCTGTAAGACTAGATTTGAAGAAAAGAATTATTCTTAAAAAAAAAAAAAAAAAGCACCAGTTTTGTGAATAAGTAAATAAACTCCCAAAGGATGGAGTGACTAACTCGAAGTTACTGTAAATACATATTAGCAGAGTCATTTAGCTAAATCAGGTCTTCTGAATCTCCAGCATAGGATTTTTCTACTGTAACACAGATCACTCAAGTCACAATGTTCTATCAGGGTACAAAAGTAATCCTAAAATAAAACAAACCAACAAAGGAAACAAAAATACATTCTGTTGATTACCATGATTTGTGTCTATTTTGATATGTTACATTTTTCACCATGAAAATCTCAAGTCTGCAGTGTCTGTCTGTGCTTACTGAACTTGATCCCTTAACTCTCCAAAACTGCCCAACCTTCCAAAAGCCCAAGTAACCAGCATTGAATTTTCGATAATCACGTCTCTATGACTCAAACACTAAAAGAGAAACAAAATATTATCCTAATCTATGGACTTTAAGGAAATTCATCCCCATAATTAAGTGGCTGAATACTATATAATTAAATTGTTTTTAAAAGTGTTTGGAGATATGTATAATTTAAAAGTAAAAAAATTCTATAAATTAAATAATAATTTGTAAAAATGTAATGTTTAAGAATAACTAAATTCCATTTATCTTTATTGTTTTCTGGTAGCATTGTTTAATGCTCCAAAGAGATCAACCTAATATATATTTTAATTTAGTTGAATAAGATTGTCAGTGCATTAGTATTTTAACACCAAATGCTGATGGATGAGAGCTTGTAAAGCAAACTCTTAGAAATCAATGTCTAGCCTGACCAGGTGGTGGAACAGTGGATAGAGCGTCGGACTGGGATGCAGAGGACCCTGTTTCAAAACCCTAAGGTTGCTGGTTTGAGCACAGGCTCATCTGACTTGAGTGTGGGCTCACCAGTTTGAGCACAGGGTCACTGGCTTGAAGCACAAAGTTCCTGGCTTGAGCCCAAGGTCACTCACTGGCTTGAGCAAAGGGTCACTGGCTCTGCTGTAGCTCCCCAGTCAAGACACATATGAAAAAGCAATCAATTAACAACTAAAGTGCCGCAACGAATAATTGATGCTTCTCATCTCTCACCCTTCCTGCCTGTCTATCCCTGTCTGTCCCTCTGTCTGTCTGTCTGTCTCTGTCACACAAAAAAGAAATCAATGTCTAAGCAGTTGCTAACACATCCTATCCACCTATTTCTTCTGACAAATCTGTACACAGACATATTTGTTGTCATTTACATTTTAACATTTATCAATGGGGATATTAAGGAGATGGCATTGGTTTCTGAATTCTTAGGCAAAAGTAATAAAATCCACAGTCTCTAAAAAAATTTTCAAGAGCATCATTCTTAAAAATGAGTTTATAAACCAGCAGGTCATGTTTGCCATTAGGTAGTTAAAACGTCCTTGACACATATTCTACAGACGTTAACTCATGCTACAGGCCCTTATCATAGACACTTTTAGTTCATGAATCAGTCTCTATTTCCTTCTTCTTGCTTAAGACCCTTTTGTTCAGAACAAGAATGTGAGTCTGGCTGCCCAGCCTCCTTAGAAGATGCAGTTGGCTCATTATTCTGAAAGGGGACACGAGCAAAGATACATTGGTGTGGCCTCTAGAAAGGCATGACACTGCTGATAAAGGGGATATAGATCCTTAGCAAGGTTCTTTCTCCTTCTTACTGCATTAAAAGCATGCAGTTGCTAGAACTGGGGTAGTTTTTTTACAACCACAAAGCAACAAGCATTAGGAGACCAACGGAAGGAATTCCACATGGCCTACCTCTAGTCCACATGTTATGTGAGAAAACAGATTCATAATTCAAGCATCTGAAAGTGGGATATGCCATTATTAATAGCTGGAAGCATTTCTAATAGGTATTTTTTTAAAAAAAAAAACTTTATTTTTATCTGATAGGAATCTTTCTGAAATATGACATTTTTCCTCCCCTATTTAAAATTTTCAATTGGATTTGTTTCACAGTCATTTCTTAAAGAAAAATCATCACATTACGATGTGAAGTTAATTCTTTATTAAATTATGCCAGCTTGACACTAACATATCTACTATTACATCCTAGGCCAGAAAGAGGGTAAGGCAAAACTTGGGGTGCAAACTTTAAGGGGGAATCAAAAATGTCTAGTGAGTAGAATATTATAATAAAATATATATTTTAAAAATAGAAAAATACTAAATAAAATCCATGATAAATAAGTATAAATTTTTTAAAAATCAGGATCAATATTAATGATTTTTTTCTTTTACCTCAGGTTCCAACATGGCATCACGCTACTCTCTCACTATGTCCATTTCAAAATAAAACAAAAAACTTCCCTACAACCAGAAGAATTGAAGATTAAGAGAGAAATGAAAGACCAAGCTCATCAATTCATTGATTTTAACACCTTGCACCTCTCCTGCAACAAACATAAGCTTTGCGGCAGCTTTTTCTCCTTGCTGATATTTACAAGCCTTTGTTTTCACTTACGTGTTGAATTCTGGTTGCACTTCCAGATGGTTCTAGTCACCACAATTCTTTATTCCATATATGTGGAAGATTATATTAATTTAACAGTGTCCTAGTCAGACTCCCCCAAATTCAGGAAGTTACCCAAATATAAACATGTCTTTAAACCCCATAAATGTATACAAGTATTCCTGGAATGACAATTGCTTAAGGTTTTGATTTGGTCCAGTAAACATTTATTGCGTACTTTATAGTTACTGGGGGAAGTAGATTTTGAGGATGCAAACATTAAAGGGAAAAAAGATCCCTATGTTGTTTGCATTATTTTTAAACACTCATTTCTCAATTGCCTGTGGGGCTGAAATGTAAAACTGTCTCACAACTAAATATCAGGTGAACTGATGATGGAATAGCTAACATTTCAAGAACAAAGAGACCTTTTGCAGTAAATGTGAAATTGCACCATGTTTATTTAAGTCCTCTGGTGGTCCCAATGGAATAGCAACTGAGAGCAGGTGCAAATGTGGAACAAATGTCAGAACAGTGATGGAGTATGGCATCTGGGTATCCTCCAATCCATCAGGAATAAAATTGACTGGATTAGGGCTTTTGTAGGAAGGAGGGTCAGAAAACAAAGGCCTTCTCTCTTCTGTCCCTAGGCAAGCCCATCCAATTCAAAAAGGGCAGAGTCAAGCGCTAGGTGTCAGATGTAGGCCTTTTTATGCCACCAGTTGTGAGATGAGAGGCTCGTTATGTTCCCTATAGGATATTACTGGAACCAGTGATGAGAGGCAACATGCTTCGGTGAAAACTCATTATGACTTATCCCTTTTCAATTATCTAAGAGTCTCCCTCTGTGATAAAAGAAACATCAAAGAATTTAGGGCTTAAGTGATTTTAAATGTTATTTTAAAAGTCATAAAGAACAGTGAGTTCATACAGTTGAACCACATCAAAGGTGAGTCACTTGTCTGCATCACCAACAAGCATATTTTTTCCTGTCATTGGAGTCAGAGGATCACAGTTTATCTGGCTCTAAAATGGCTCCTTCAGCATCTACTTCTGTAAATAGGCAGAGCATCAATAATCACCACCTGGATTTAAGTGCAGGTAAGTGATCTATTGGAAGCCCCAAGCGAGGCTCAGCTCACATTCCATAGATTGGAAAGAGCTGTACAATTGTTAACTTAATTTAGAAGTAGTTTGGTGACATGGGAAAGCATAAACTTTATGTCTGGAAGACCTGTTTTTATTTTGGAGTTTTTTCTCCTTTACTACTCTCCCTATCTTCCTCCCTTCTTTCCTGTCCTTCAGTCTTTCTCCTGGGAGTTTAAGGAACCTATAAGGATGCAGTTTGCTGCATCCCCAGACCCCTTTCAAGATGGTATCCCAGGTATCCAAACAATGTCTCTTGGATATTCATCTATTATTTTAGATTTTCCAATTCATCTCTTACACTGGGGAACAATTTCTTTTTCATTTTCTGTTGCATGAGGTTTTAGAACTGTTTCTATATACTTCTGCATTGCTGATTCCAAATCTAAAATTCATTTTTTGGTGCATGCTCTAGTTTTTATGCAATTTTTATTTCTTTTTGTTACAGTTAATGGCATGCATTGGTTTTTAAATTGGAGTTAAAGGGCAATGACTCTTGAATTAAACATAACCACAAGACAATTAATGTTTTACAAACATCACTTTTACATAATTGTAGTTGTTTTTAAATATAAAAAATTATTATCTGATAAAAACACCCTCTTATTTTGTTTTAAGATTGAATCATGGCTTCTTTGAGTAGGCGTAAATGTAAGAATAGTCCTGACATCTTCTGTTATATATGTGGCTGTTACACACTTCAACATCAAAGGCACAATATTTTATCATTTGTGACACGTGCATATATTGCCTATTTTCAAGTTCCCCTTGGTGATTGAGACAAGAATTGGGCTACTCATATTGTGTGTCATAATTGTGAGGAAATGCTTTGTGACTGGACAAAAGGAAAACGCAAAGGAATGCCTTTTGCTATTCCCATGGTTTGGCGTGAATCTAAGGACTACAGCAGTGACTATTATTTCTGTCTGATCCATAAAAAGGACACCAGCAAGAAAAAATGGCATATGATCACATATCCTAATATTCCTTCAGCAATATGACTTATCCCACACTCTGAGACACTCCCAGTTCCAGTTTTCAATGGTTTTATTTCTTCTAGGGACAAAGAAAGTGAACATGGTGGTCAAGTGTATTTTGATAAGATGCATGAGGAAATGGTTGTAAAATCTGAAAGGTCTTCTTCTGATGCCAAGCAGTCATTAACCCCTCAGCAGTTTAGCCAACCCAAATTGAATGACTTAGTAAGAGATTTGAGCCTATCAAAGAAAGCAGCTGAGTTATTAGCCTCCAAGCTTCAAGAAAAGAATGTACTTCACCAGTCAGCTAAAGTATCCCATTTCAGGAAGTGTGAACAAATTTTTGTGGGCTTTTTTTCCGAAGACAAACACTTTGTCTACTGTCATGATATCAGTAGTCTTCTCAGCCAGCTAGGTGTTACCACTTACAGTCCAACAGAATGGCAGTAATTTCTTGACAGCTCTAAATGGAATCTGAAATGTGTTCTCCTACACAACAGTAATGTTTATGCAGCGGTTCCAATTGGTTATTCAACTCATCTGCGAGAAGATTATAATGACATAAAAATTTTCCTCAACTTTCTGAAGTATGAGGAGCATAACTGGATCATTTGTGTGGTTCTTAAAATGGTAAATTTTCTGCTAGGACAACAGAGAGGTTTCATGAAGTATCCCTTGCTTTCTGTGTTTCTGGGACAGCCAAGCTCGGGAGAAACACTGGACACAGAAGGAGTGGCTGAAACGTGAAGCTCTAGAAGTAGGGATGCAAAATATTGTGAATGAACCTGTAGTTAATCGAGACAGGATCATTTTCCCCCCACTTCACATCAAACTTGGCTTAATGAAGCAGTTTGTTCAGGCTTTGAATAGAAAAAGTGAATGCTTTCAACATATTATTTCTGCTTTTCTTGCTTTGTCTTTCAAGAAGATAAAAGCGGGTGTATTCAGCCCTGGCCATTTGGCTCAGTGGTAGAGCGTCGGCCTGGCGTGTGAGGGGTCCCGGGTTCAATTCCCAGCCAGGGCACACAGGAGAGGCGCCCATCTGCTTCTCCACCCCTCCCCCTCTCCTTCCTCTCTGTCTCTCTCTTCCCCTCCTACAGCCAAGGCTCCATTGGAGCAAAGATGGCCCGGGTGCTGGGGATGGCTCCTTGGCCTCTGCCCCAGGTGCTAGAGTGGCTCTGGTCGCAACAGAGCAACGCCCCGGAGGGGCAGAGCATCGCCCCCTGGTGGGCAGAGTGTCGCCCCCTGGTGGGCGTGCCGGGTGGATCCCTGTCAGGCGCATGTGGGAGTCTGTCTGACTGTCTCTCCCTGTTTCCAGCTTTGGAAAAATACAAAAAAAAAAAAAAAAAAGCAGGTGTATTCAATGGACCTCAAATTCGAACCCTCATACATGGTGAAGAATTTGCCAAGAAGATGAATAAAAAGGAGAAAGCAGCATGGCAGTCTTTTGTGGCAGTTACAAAGAACTTCCTTGGCAACAAAAAAGCAGAAAACTATGAACTTCTGGTTCAAAGGATACTGTTGGCTTTGCACGACATTGGATGCAACATGAGCATTAAGATTCGGATCCTAAACAGTCACCTTGATAAGTTTCCCGAAAATCTTGGAGCTGTTAGTGATGAGCAGACTACTGCTGGAGCATCAAACGAGATTGTCCTCAACAAGTACACAAACACAAGAGCTACAAATGCAAATTTTTTGCCTGAATAGAATTTAAATAAGTTTTGTGCAAATTTTATGATTAAAAAAAGTGTTTTAATATGTTCTATTTTGAAATTGTAGACAAATTCTGATGCAATCATTTTTTAGTGTATTAGTGTATTTACTGCATTATATAAGTTATTAAATTTTCAAAAAAATGATGCCCAAGGAGACATTCTACTTCATAATGTTAAATGTTGAAAATTTTACAATAAGATGAAAACCTAAAATCTTGAATTGCAAAAAACTGTATCTTACAGAGAAAAATTAATGTCAGATTTGAGATCAGCACACTCGAATTAGGTAAGGACAAGTGTTTTTGTGGATGCAACAAAAATTTTGTTCCCCAGTGTTATCAATACCCATTGATAAGCTCACACATCTATTTTTAATGGTGACTCAATCTTCCAACTAATCATAATTTTCAAATTTTTATAGTCAACTAGGATTTTATTAAAAACCTGTGTATACAACAGTGATGACAGCACCACCCAAAAAAGGTGCAGACCATGGTTCTAAGCCCACCCCAGGTTTGTGTGTATTGGGCCTACATCATGTTTTTTTTTTTGTTTTTTTTTACCAAAAATCAAGTAGTTTACCAATCTCTTTTAAGTCAGAAGATTAAATAATAAACTGGACTGGGTAGCAATTTCTGACCATCAACATTGCCTAGGTCTGAGTAGGGGCTGCTGAGTAGGGGCTGTAGAGATGTGAGCTGTTCAGTTAGCCACAATCACCCCTAGCATGTTGTATTCACTTACCATATATTACTGCTAGACACCTTTATAGATTTATAGACATTGGAGCTTATAATACTTGATGTTGATGAGTCCTTGGGATTACTAACAAAATGGCATTAGGACGTAAGACATAATCTTCAAACCACTGAGAGGGAGTGATAATAGTAATTATAAAATAAATGGCAACATGCCTGTCCTGTGGTGGCACAGTGGATAAAGCGTTGACCTGGAAATGCTGAGGTCACCGGTTCGAAACCATGGGCTTGCCAGGTCAAGGCACATATGGGAGTTGGTGCTTCCAGCTCCTCCCCCTTCTCTCTCTCTTCTCTCTCCCTCTCTGTCTCTCTCTCTCTCCTCTCTAAAAATGAATAAATAAAAAATTTAAAAAAAAATTAAAAAAAAAAATAATAAATACTTACCAAGTACTTTATGTAAAATAAATGGCAACATGCTTTCTATGGTGACATGCTTACCATGTGCCAGACTCTGTCCTGTTTTATGTAGGTTAACTCATTTAGCTTTCATACAGCTCTTGAAGAGAAATACTAATCTGATCTCTATTGCACAGATAAGGTAACAGGCACTGAGATGTTGAGTGACTTGCCCAGTCATGTGGTGAATAACTGGCATTGCTGGAATAAAGTAAGATAGTTGTGAAACTGCTCTGAAGAAATTAAATATATGCAAATTTAAAATGTATTATCATTGTTACTATAGGCTATACATTCCAACAATCTATCTAGCAAGGAAGCTCGACTCTTATTACCCCCCAAAAAACCAAACAAACAAACAAAAAACAGATTGCCAGATATATGCCCATTATTAAATTTCTTTCTGTAAATGAATATAGGAATGTATAGAAAGAAGAAATTTAGAATTAGACAAAAAGGAATAACCTTGGAAATAAAAATATATTTATGATAATACATTAGAATTAAGTTAGGCTGTTGGTTTAATCTTAAATTGAAATGATCACATAAATTAATTATAATTTTCAATTTAGTTTTTGTTTTATTTCTAAAGTAACACTGAGAATTTTATAAAACTTGATACTATTTCTTTCCATGCTATTCTGACACAGGCATATATTTGATGGCAAAGTAATACTAATACACCCAGCCCTTATGCTAATCTCAATGCCTTTCCCCATGTCTTAAAATCTTTTTACTCCCATGGTAGCATAAGGCCATTTTCCAACAACAAAAGTTAAAAAGGCAATTGTAAGGCTTTCTTTAAATCAAACCTTCTCCTTCCCCATTTGCATTTCTTGTGTACTGACTTTATTTGATAGCCCAAAGGTTATATAACAATACAGAATCTGGATGATAGTAATAGATGTAATGTTTCAGTGTCTACGTGTTATTAATGACTGGCAGTATTTCACTTTACAGTTTGTGAATTTCACATTTTCCCTTTTAATCTTCACAATAACCCTGTAAGATATTAACGCATGGGTGATTGGTAACCTCTCAATATAAATGGGACTTATTTTGACATAGAATATTATGGGCATATAAAAATAAAGGGCATCAGCTGTGGATTTCTGAATTATTTAGATTGTTATTATGATTTCATTACTCGGATTCAGAAGGGACTTTACGGATCCTCTGGACCAACTACTTCATTTTCCACAGAGGAAACCAATTCCCAGTGAGTTAGTGGCAGAGCCAGGGCAAAAAACATAGTCTTGATTCCCATTTCAGATTTCTTTCCACTCTTAACTTACCTTATTTTCTGAAAATAAAAAGGTAAAAGAATATACAGTTCGCCTCTGTTTGCAAAAATAGGTTCCGTTTACAAAGGTAAGCTATAAAGGAGAAACTTTAAATAACTATGAAATGTAGTTAGAACGCCAATATGGGTAAAAAAAAAGTTTTATTTTTTTTTTCAGTAGAAGAGATGGGGGTTGGAAGGAAATAATAACTCCGATTACACAGACTGTCGTTTTCAATAAAATAAAATCTCATTTCTGAAGGTGAAAGTCATATGAAACATCCATATTGTTGGTTACAGCACAGGATTTTAATTGTCAGTTTGTTAACATCACTCATTCAACTATTCAGTCTTGTTCTTCACAGTGGAAGGGTGATTCCACTGCATAAAGTCCCCATATTCAATGTCATTAACCACTACATAGCAGAATTTACACTATGTTTAGCAGTCTTCAGTATATGCAGATCCAGAATAAATTGTATGTTTGCCACCAATCAGCTAGCGTTCTAGTCTCTTAACATAAGTGTTGCAACAATGGGTGGATTGTTTGTGCTCCCAGGAGAAACCCTCTGCCTGTGCCTGGATCTCATCTCCTCTCATTTCTGTCTCAGCAATGCTCCAATTGCCCCTCTCTCTCCTGAATCACAATTTCTCCTTCGCTGCTGGTTTGCTTTCATCACCCTACAAACATGCTGCAGTTCTTTCCACCTTAAACATTAAAGAATTCCCTTGTTCTTACATCATTCCCCAATTGTCTGTGTTCTGCTTGATAGAGAAACTAGGAAAATGTGTTGATACTCACTTTCACCATTTCATTTCTTCTTTTTATCAAACCATCACCAATCAGGCTGATTTGCCACAGCCGCTAATTACCTCCACATTGTGGAATTCAATAGTCCAATTTGCAGTTTTCATTTCCTCTTACTCAGCAATATTTGACTGAATTGATCACCCTCCAGCTTGACACACACTCTTTGGTTTCCCTCTTTTTCTGGTCATTTTTTCTCCATCTCTTTGCTGAACTCTATTTGTATGTGAGTAGTGTCCATACATACAGTCATCTGAGAATTTTATGTCTCTACTTAACCTCTTAATGATCACCTTAATTTTTATAGCTTTATGTACACCTACACAATTTCTGAATTTGTATCCCTAGCCCATATTTCTGAATTTCTCTATAAAATCCAGAATCTTATATTTAATCTTTACTTAGTAGTCAATATATCCCTTGAGGTCTCATGAGCAGTTCCAAATTAATTGGTCAAAAATCCAACTTTTTATTCTCAGACCTCAACAAAACTTCGCATCTCTAACACACTCTTCTACACCTTTGTAAATGATCACTCAACCCTTTTGGCAACACAATTACACCCCAATTGCTGAGTACAGCAAAAGAGTATCATAAAACCACCATATTCATGCCCCTACGTGTGGGCCATCTAGTCCTGCTTGGCAATGTACTTACTGTTCTTCGTATCTGCCCCTCTCACTTTGCTCACCTTTTTTCCCCACTCATCACCCTCACCTCAAGCCCTTAACTTTCCATGTACCCACCTATGTTTTCCCTTCCTTCCAGCCTCAAAAATAAATAATAATTATTTGAGGCCCTGGCCAGTTTGCTCAGTTGGTAGAGTATCGGCCCAGTATGTGGATGTCCCAGGTTCGATTCCCGGTCAAGGCACACAGGAGAAGCAACCATCTGCTTCTCACCCCTCCACCTCTTACTTCTCTCACACACATTCTTTCTCACTCCTGCAACCGTGGTTGGATTGGAGCAAATGATCCCAGGCACTGAGGATGGCTTCAAGGCCTCTACCTCAGGTGCTCAAAAGAGCTCAATTGCTGAGCAACCGAGCAACAGCCCCAGATGAGCAGAGCATCAACCCTTAGAAGGCTTGCCGCATAGATCCTCATTGGGGGCATATGTGGGGGTCTGTCTCTCTGCCTGCCTTCCTCTCACTGAATTAAAAAAGAAAAAGAATAATCATTTGATTTCAAAACAAGTTGTCTATCTTTAATCTTGATGTCTTCCACTCTGATCAATGACTCCTCTCTCCTAATCCTCAGGCTCTTCTTCACTACTGGCACCATTTCTCAGTTTATGAAAGTAATTAAGTTTGCAGGATAGGTTCTTTTCTTTTTAAGTTTTCTTTAATCTGTTATTTCATTTAGATATTGTTTTTACAATCCCATTCTATCAGCCCAGCTTTTTGAAGGATAGTTGCCATCTCATATTATCCATTCTTGCTTTCCCACTAAATTCTTAACCCTTTGAGCATATTTCAAGCATTTTCTGTAAATAATAATCTTAAATATGTGATTTAAGGTTACATAAAGTGTTCCAAATTTCCATGCTGATGTGAAATTACTCTCACACACAATATAAATATTTTTGTTGGGTAATAAACTTGTAATTATTTCTCTTGATAAGGACAGCAGAATTGTTGATTTTAGTTTTTCTAGTCACATTTTGATGATTTTTTTTCACTTAAAAGCTTTTGCTTTTATTTTCATATTTTTTTAGTGAAATAGGCCAGCTATTTTTACTTGCATTTTTGTCATGCTATTAATCCTACACACTATGGGTATTTACTGAATATTTGCTAAACTAATAAACTCTAATTAGAAAACTTTATGAATAGACCAAACTAAGACTTTAAAGATTAATAGTATATTTAATGTTTGTTTATTTGCAATGCTGTTCTGTAGGACTGTATTTCACTCCACAAAAGAACTTCATGACAGTCACCATAAAGATTCTTTTTGGAAAATCATGAAGTACGAAGCCCATCAGCCAATTTAGTCAAGTAAAACTCATCAAGTAGTTAATTGGCACAATGGAAAAATTGATTGATTTTCCACCTTTCCAATAAGTTAATTTTACTTTGTAAAATCACCTTTTGAAGAGAGCTTTATGAAGCGTCAGGCATTGGCTACAGACTGTTCATCATTCAACAGTGTCTACAGGAATGGAGGCTGCACAAGTCTCATCTGGTAGGAAGGAAAACTACTTGCAGGAGTGGACTGTGCCAGTCAATTTGTCAGGTGTTTTCCCATTAAGGACTTTAGAGATAAGGGTCAGTCTTTGAGCTGGGAACAGATTCTAAATACACACTTTCCTATTAAATGGTTTCACAAAACGTCAAGTTCTGAACCATTTGAAGCTTTAAAGATAAGGATACACACATTGCCAAGTTCCTATCAACAGAGCTGCCATTGTTATTAATTATTGTAATAATGGCTCCCACACAAGAGTCGTTACCTGACATGCATTAACTCAGTACATTTTCAACTACAAATGGAGAGACCACAGTACTAACAGATGTAAGAAAAATGGAGCAGCCCCTTTCCATCAAATGACTTCTGTTATAAATAATTAAATTTTTATTTTGATTTAGTCAAATTGTCCTTGGGTTCAAGTTGTTCACTTAACTGAAATGACTATCCAACATTGATAAAACTTATTGTACCAACCTTCTGTACAGATCTATGAAGCTAGACATTAGATACGCAAAAATTCACTAATCAGGCCCTCCCACCAAAGTATTTAATTACCAGTAGGTTTGTTGTTGTTGTTGTTTTTATTCATTTTAGAAAGGAGAGAGAGAGGGAGGGAGAGAGAGAGAAGGGGGAGGAGCAGGAAGCATCCACTTCCACATGTACCTTGACCAGGTAAGCCCAGGGTTTCGAACTGGCGACCTCAGCGTTCCAGGTTGCTGCTTTATCCACTGCGCCACCACAGGCCAGGCTTAATTGCCAATAAAAAAGCTACATATACAATACCATAATAAAGTAATATATGATTGATGTCAGAAGTACAGAACAACTTTATAGGTCAAAGGAGGATGGAATCTCTTTTATCTGGGGAAATTGAAGAAAGCTAGAGTTCTTGGTAAACAGTTAGAACTTCAGCATGAATGGTTGAAGCTACAAGAGGAAAGTCCATTCAAGTGAAAAGAAAAACCTGAGCATAAGTGCCTTTGAGCATATTTAGCAGATGGTAGACCAGTGTGATTAGAAGCCAGTTTTGTTTAAATGAGTGAGAAAACAATAAAAAAGTGATTTCAGTGTACAGAAGAAAAAAAATACAAGAAATAGAGAAATTGTGGTAGAAATCAAAAGAAAAGAAACTCTGTTTTCACATATAAGAATGAAAATCCCTAAACTTTAGTATATTCCCAAGCAGATATAAAACCACAAAGTGTTCTCAGTGACTCCCCAGTTCTGTAACTGCTTCCACCTTGATCTTTCTGTCTTCCTTTGCCTTTGTGGTAATACTATCACCATCACTCCTAAGCATTTTATGTCCTAGATACAGGACAGATTGTATTCACATTCACATCCACCATTTTTGTTTGTTAGTTTGTTTGTTTCTGAAAGAAGTTTCCCTTTAATTTTAGAATAATTTTAGATTTACAGAAAAGTTGCAAAGATGGTAAGAAAGTTTCCATGCTCCCAGCACCCAATTTCTTCTGTGGTTAAGATCTAATGTTAGTTTGGGAAATTTGTCACAGCCAATACTGATATTCTTTTATTAAGTAAGTTCTATAGGGTTTTTTTAGATTTAGTTTTTACAGAATTTTGTGTTTCTGTTTTAGAATCTCTTCCAGGATACCACATTATATTTGGTTGTCATGTCTGCTTAGGCTCTTCTACACCATGAAAGTTTCTCTGACTTCCCTTGTTTTTGATGGCCTTGAAAAGTAGGAATTTTGTAGAACATCCCTCAATTTGGTCTGTCTGATATTTTTTCTCATAATTATGCCAGGATTATGTATGGGTTTGGGGAGAAAGACCACAGAAGTAAAGCCCCATTTTTTCACGTTATGCCAACTATTGATATTGTTTGTATGATCACATGGCTGAGGTAGTGTTTCTCAAGTTTCTATAATGTAAAGTTATTATTCTTCCCATTTTTCCATACTGTATTTTTCAGGGAAACTTGTTATGTTTAGCACACATTTAAGAGATGGTTGGGGAGTGGAATGGAGATGGCGTTATGCTTTACTTTCCTGACAGTGAAGTACCTGCAGAACTTATTTGGATTTCTAAACAGGAGGTTTGTCTAATCCCCCTCTTTTATTTATGTATTCAATCAAGTAATTATATCAGAATAAGATCAAGGGTATTTATTGCATACTTTGAGTTATAATTCAATACTATGCTATTTATTTTGTTGCTCAAATTTTTTTAACTTTCGCAGTTAGGAAGGACCCACCATGTGGCAGATCACAGCATCCTTGGTTCCTCAGCGAGGGCCCCATTCCTTTCCTCCTAGTGCTCCTTTGGGAATATATGAAAGAAGAAAGCAGGCTTTTTCTGAGGGTCATTTCCAACTATAAGTCCGTCAAAGAAAAACAAGAAGCCAGTGAAGTGAAAAGAAAATGCATTACATACCATTTAAAACGATTGCACTAATTTTATGTAGCGGTAAACATCAATTTATTCAGCAGTAGATTTCAATTATGTTTGTAATTTGCAAAAGTTGCCCTCCAGTAGATCTCAAATTAGAGGGCTAAGCATTAAGAAATGCCAGAACAATAGCATTGCAATTAGAAATTCTTCTAAAAGATTCAATTAACTATTTGGGAAAGTTGGATATATTTCACTTTACTTATTGATAAAAGGCGTATGTGAAATTTTATTTATATTGAATTCATAACTATGTTTCTTAGACTAGTTATGATCATTTTCAATTTGGGGGATATATGGTTATATCTGGACCTTCCCTGGGGATGGTTAGGATTTAGACAAATCTCAGGATTGCCATAGAAAATCAACTATTAGGCCACTTTAAAATATCTTAAAAGAACTTGTTTAATTTTTATTGTAATGGGATTTTTTTGTGTGCAGAGATCACTAGAAATAAGAAAGTCATTTCCATCAGATTCCTAGCATTGTGAGAAGATGCCCAAAAGAGATCCTTGCCTAATCCTTTCTACGGATTTTTAGAGTCGCCCGTCATCTCTGTAGTCTCTCAACTCCCCCAAAAACGTGAGAGTCAGAACTGTGCTTACAGTCACAGTTTAACTTAGACAGTGTGTGAATCTCTCCCTGAGCCTTAGTTTCTTCAACTGAGAAGTAAGGAAAAAGCTTGCCTGTTAGGATTATTGTGAGAGCTGATTGAAATAAGGAAGATGAAATTTGCACAGCTCCTAAGAAAATGTCAGCTGCCCCTCCTTTGCATGTGTGTTTGTATGAGTATTTCTTTCCTTTGAAGTATATTGAACATAAGCCTTCATAGTTCATATAGGATACCAGAGTCATGAACTTAGTGTTTCTTTTCATTTCATGTTAGGAATACCCTACCTCCTGCACACAAAATGTTCTGCTCCCTACCCCCTTGCCCGCACTGTCTGTGTGCCCCTCTTGCAGTCTGGAGCTCTCTCACCAGGTGTTCCCACACCCTCCCCTGCCCCCTCTACAAACTCACTGTGAGTGAAAGACATAACACATTCAGGCACATTTTGAATGTTTATTTGCGTCGCTATTTCTATAAAGGTAGGAACTGTGTCCTATATATCTCAGATTTTGAACATCTTCAGTGTAGGTTATTATAAAATGTTTTGGAATGGGTGAAAGGCAGGAGAGGGGGCAGGTAGAGAAGGAGGGGAGGAGGGAAGGAGAAAGAGAAGGTTGCAGCTAGATGACAGACAGACGTGAAGAGCCTTTTCTCTCTGTTACAAGCTCCTACCTGGAAATAAAGCAGACTTGTGTTTCTTGATTAGATCAGTGGGGATTTTAAGAAATCTGGAGCACATTAGTGAGTGTAACACAGAAGTTCTGTTTAGCTGCCTTTACTAGACATAAATGCCTCCTCATCATTGGTCATGTTATCACCCTAAGTACTTATGGTGAGGTCTGGATGAAACTTTGAAAGCTTCAGCTTTTCTGAGCCCTCAAAGGTCTTCCATCACTCCCCTAGTAATCCAAAACTCTCCGGGTTTCTCTACAACCTCCCTTATAAAACCTGCCAATAACCTCCTAAACAATTTGTATGCACGTTGCTGCCATAGAACACCACAGCCTTCACTCCACCCAGGCCAGATAGTTATTTTTGCCAGATCATTAACTTTCATGAAAACCCTGTTGAATAAAATTTAAATGCCAAAGAAAAGTTTACAAATGGCTTTGGAGACAATGTTGGAAAATTGTCTCTTAACCCTGAACTCTTATTCTTCTTCCCACAGCCAATATTAAAGTTCAATTGTTTCGAGGACTTGTAGATTAGGCAGAATCCCCAAAATGGTCTTTACCATCAGAAAGCTCAGCACTTGGGGAGAGCTCTCTAAAATGAAATGGGGCCAAAAGCCCCATTGATATGCTGGAGTTACTGGCATCACATGCCTCTGGTTTTTTGTTTTGCTTTTTTTTTGTTTTTTGTGGGGGTTTTTTTGTATTTCTCTGAAGCTGGAAACGGGGAGAGACAGTCAGACAGACTCCCCCATGTGCCCCACTGGGATCCACCTGGCACGCCCACCAGGGGGCGACGCTCTGCCCACCAGGGGGCGATGCTCTGCCCCTCCTCCGGGGCGTCGATCTGTCGCGACCAGAGCCACTCTAGCGCCTGGGGCAGAGGCCAAGGAGCCATCCCCAGCGCCCGGGCCATTTTTGCTCCAATGGAGCCTCAGCTGCAGGAGGGGAGGAGAGAGACAGAGAGGAAGGAGAGGGGGAGGGGTGGAGAAACAGATGGGTGCTTCTCCTGTGTGCCCTGGCCGGGAATCGAACCCAGGACTTCTGCACGCCAGGCCGACACTCTACCACTGAGCCAACCGGCCAGGGCCACATCCCTCTGGTTTCACACCACGAGGTTCCTTGCTTTGAGCCATCTTACCAATAAAATAGCCTCTTAGAACACCCAGACTCTGGTACACTCCCTGCTCCGAAGATCTCTCCTTACTGGACTTCAGTCCCATTGCACCTTATAATCTGGTTCCCAGTCTCCCTTCTGAAATGTGAAAGAAATTTGTTTTGAGAAAGCCTGCCTGAGCATGTAAACTGTCAGTAAGACAGGAATACAGTGTATCCCTTCAAAAAATATTTACTGAGTACACGCCAAAGTTAGGCACCATGGAAAGTAAGAAGAGCTTAGACATTTTTGTCCTGAAATACTTGTATTCATAAAAGATCTTGCAGTTCATTGGAATTTTTTTCCATTATTAATTTGTTACTCTCTCCACTAAAGGCATTTTCTATTCCCCATGTGCTATGATTTACATAGAACAACAAAAAGAGGTTTTCTGTTTCTTCTATCTTTTGTCAAATGTTTGCTTTGTTCAAAGCTAGTGCAATGCCAGTTTAGTTAAATCACATTTGCTTTTATACAATATAACTGTCATGTCAAAGTTATTGTATTATTATGGAAGTTAGTAAATCTAAATAAAATGCATTTTCAGAATAAAATGACATAAAACTCATTTTCATTTTGTCTTTCTATTTTCCCTAAGAAAATGTGGATTTCCCAGCAAAGCATTACATCTCCCCCTCCCCCCTTTGCCTTACTTTTTCTCAAGGCTGTAATGCCTGTCTTTCCCTTCCCTGGACATGAGGACAGACACATGCCACAGGCGGCTGCTGAGGTCCTAGCTAGACTCAGAGACAAACCAGTTATGGATATTCTTACAGGAAACCTCATGGTTTCGGACCATGCATGTTTTCTGATCCCTGTTCAGAAATAGTGAGGGATCTGGGATCTGGGGATAATAAACATTGTGAAGTCCCAAGAAATGGAAAAGCAGTAGATCACTCAATCATCATATGTACATTCTGTGTTACATGGCTTCTTTTCATTGATCTAGAACATTCTACTGAGTGTTCGCAATAAGAGAACAGAACGGTGGTAGGTGTTTACTGGGGTGTATATTCCCCCGGCTACTGACAGACTCATGCCAAATACAAAATGTGATACCCTCAAAACACCAACTTGATCCTACATGCTAGAGTCTAACCCAAGGCGTATATAGTTCAGAAAGCAATTCATCTAGGGGTGTTTGATGTGCAACATAAAAGAGTACTGGAAACAACCCCCCCTCTCAAGTCTGTGGGTCTATATTGTATTTGCAGTAAAACCTAAAAATTTAGTTCAGCAGCATCTCTATTGGATTGGCCAGCGCTATCTAACATAAATGTTTCTCTTGTCAATTTTTCAGTGTACTTGTCAAAAACAGAGGGATTTTCAGTGATCTTTATGCTGTGTATAAACAGTGTTGTTTATTCATGAAACAAAACTGCTTCGTGAAAACCAAATCATTACCGTGCCACTAGCTTCTTCAAAGCACTCTTTAGGTCTGTAAAAGTTTTCCCAGTACATTTTGTTTTTCGAAAAATAATGGTGACTCTTTTCTGCAAGTGATGTGGAAGTAACAGTCTCATGATCTATGTGACTATAAGGGGACATAAAGCACAGTTTGACCCTTCTTGGCCACCTCTAACTCCAATCAATATTGTAACTATAAGCAAACATAATTAAATAATTTGGAGTGTTAAGACCCAAAGGATTGCAAAAGGCTCTGTAGGAGGTGGAAGGACTCTTTTGAGTCACTCAGATTGACTGGGGAGCTGCCTTATCTTAATGCCTCTGACTCTAACTGAAGCCACTCCAAAAGGAGAGAAATAGGATATTAAGAAGCAGGTGACCTTTCAATCTATTTACACCTCTGGGCAAACACCGTGGTGAGGCTGTGAGGAGCTGTGACGGCTATTCTTTAATAGGAATCTTATGTCGCTTGCACCTGCTTGAAAGACAGAAAGAGCCACAGCAAAATTTTTACCATGCTGGCCTTCTGTCTTCTCAAGGGCAGACTCTGTCTCCAAACAAACAAAAAAAAAACTTTTACTTGTTGTTTTGTTTCACTTTTTTAAGAACAAAATCATCCTACCAGTGTGCTGTATTTTCTTTCCAGTAATTAGACCCAGTGTCTGAAACCTGTCAAGAGTACTGTATTCATTAGCCATCAACTCATTTTGATTAAACTCAATAAATAAGGCAGTAAACATGGGTTATGGCTTATTAAAAGTACAATTGATTGCATACTGAAATACTCAGAGACCTGTGAATAAATCAACTAGTTAGTAAATTCAATATTTTTAGACAAGGCAAATGTATTCCATAAGTACACTGCAAAAATGTAAACTCTCTGTTTGCAGACTATGTTCAGCTTATGAAATAAGAGCCACTCAAACCTAAAGCAGACTTCAGAGGCATTCTTCATTCATGCAAGACTAGCTTCTTCCAGTTTAAAACCCCACATCTGTATTCTTAAAACTCACCTAAATAAGAGATTCAACAACTCTATTAACCTACTTCTGTATATTTAATTTAAATACTTTCTCATTTAATTGTCTCTAATCTTTGAAAATGAAGGGAATTTGAACCTTGAAGAATCACAGTGAAAATGCTGTATATCCATCTTGTCCTTTGTTTCTTCAGTGTCTGGTTCTTTTACGTACAACCCTCCACCCCTTCACTGGAACGACTCCTGTGAAGGTCACCCATGGCCTGAGGACTGTCATTCCCTATGACCTCCTTTAAATCCTCATCTGATTTTATCTCATTTAACCACCCCACATCCCTCCTCACCTAGTTTCCCCACACCACTCCACATTTGGCTTTCTAATGGTTTCTTCTTACTTCCTCTTGCTTGTTCTGTCCTCTAGCTCTAGTGAACTCAGATGCTCAGTCCTCTGTGTTTTCTCTGCTTTTCCTAGGTGATATCACTGCCTCCAATGGTTTGTCAATTGATATTAACTCTTAAATCGGTACTTATAAATTTACTTCCCCTTCTAAGTTCCACATGTATTTCCTGCTACCTACTTGACATTCTAAGATTCCAATGGGTATCTTACACCTAACAAGTTTATTATTAGCTCCAAACCTGTTTTGTTTTGATTAGTGGCATCACCTTCCATCTAATTGCTCAAACCAGGGACCTCAGAATCACCTTCGGCATTCTTGCTTCCTCACTCTTCACATTAATTGGTAACCAGATTACACCAATTCTGCTTCTAAAACGCTTCTCAATATAGCTGTACTTCACTTTCCACTGCCACTGACTTGGTACAGAGTGTCTCATTTGGTCTACTTTAATAGCTAATCACCCCATCATCTTCTTATATTCATCCACTCTCCTTCTTGAATTTCTGCCTCAGAGATCTGCTTAAAGTAAAAATCCACTTTGCAAAACGAAAATAGAACAGAGAAAATATATTCAATGGCTCACTTTTACCTACACATACAAATTCAAACAACCTGTGCTGAGTGCATTACTAGACACTTCTAGGTCATAGTTGCCACTGCAAGTGTTATGTCTAAAGAGCATGACATTGGACTTTAGGAAAAGTGGGTTCTCATCCCACATATGGGTCAATACATATGGGTCAATAAATTTCCTCTCCAGTATTATTTAACTATCCATAAATAAGAGGATTTAGGGAGATGACGTCAGAGTAATGGCAGGGTAGGAAGCGATACCAATAAATCTCCCCCAAAACTCAACAAGATCTTCAACCAGAAACAGAAAAACCTATCCTTGGAGCCTCCAGATGTTTCGCAATACACCCGAAGGTATGGTCGAGCGAAAAATTGGCTAAATATATAACCAAACCCCGAAGGAAATAAGGAGTAAGAAATGCTCTGCCTTCCTCACTAACCTAAACAGGGCGGCTTTCACTGGGAACTGAGAATATAGAAACTAAGGCAGGCAAAGGGGGTGAATAGATCCAGGCCGCAGCACAAACGGCCGAACCAGGCTATGGCACGGAGATACAAGCCGAGGAAAAACTGTTCCTGTGGCAACCCAGGCAATACAAGCTAACACTCGCGCCAAACCCAGACAAAGAAAGACAAGTGGGGCAGCCATTTTCCCCGATCCCCTGGTCAGCGCAGGTAGTAGGCGAGAGATTCCTTCCAAAGTTCCGGGAGTGGGCGCCCATGTTATCCCAGAGAAGCAGAGTCAGAGGCCTTTGTGTGGGCCAAAAGCGGAATCTCCGGACCGCCCCAGTGCCCTGGGAAAGCCGCGCACGGGGAGGGAGTGAGAACTAATTCCAATACTGGAACTTTTCCATGCGGGTGGGGGTTTCACTCAGAGGGAGAGGCGGCCGGCCTGATATCCTGGTCTGCACGCGCAGATAGTGAGCGAGAGATTCCTCCGAGTGCCTCAGCAATGTGCGCCTGTGTTATCCCACAGAAGGGCAGAGCCAGGGGCCTTTGTGTGGGCCAAAAGCGGAATCTCGGGCTGCCCCAGCACCTTCAAAAAGCCACGCACGGGGACGGAGCAAGAGCCAATTCCAACAATGGAACTTTTCCGTGCAGGCGGGGGTTTCACTCAGAGGGTGAGACTTCCAGCCTGATATCCTGGTTTGAGTGTGCAGATAGTGAGGGAGAGTTTCCTCCAAGCACCCTGGGAGTGGGCGCCCACCCATGTTACCGGACAGTGGCAGAGCCAGAGGTCTTTGAGTGGGTGGAAGCCCCACCTGATTATGCTAGCAGCTCTGACTGACTGAGCCTTACCCAGAGCCCTGTGCTGAGTGGGAATAGAGTGGGGAGTTGCCAGCTCTATGAGCCTCTTACTATCCAGGCAGAGGCAGCAGCAACCCCATAGCTGGATTGTCAGGCTACTAATTGAGGAAGGAAAGACTAGGAGAAAGGCTCCAGGAACACGGACTCTCTCAATGTCGGAGCCTATAAATGCTAATGAGCCTCGACTGCCAACGAGACTAAAGCACAATACATGACATTGCCATAGAGACTTATCAACTGCAAACCTCTACCTGAGCTTGCCAAAGGGGCAGAACCCGGGGTACAGAGTCATCAACCAGGAAGAGGAGAGAAAAGAAAAAGCAAGAAGATAACCTCTCAAAATCAAGAATAATCCACAGACTTTATAACCTATCCCATTTTATTATATTTGTTCGTTTGTTTCTCTTATCTTCATTCTTGATATTTTTTTTTCCTCCTCCAATTTGTTCATTTAACTCTTTGCCTGTCTTACTCTCTCCTCTCCTTGAACTTCACTACCCATAAGTGTTACATCTCCCATTATCTTTTCTTTCCTCTTCCTTTCTCTCTATGAGGGTTGCACTCCAAAACCCTTAACTCTCTCACCTCTTTTTACTTTTTTCTTCTTTTAGTAGTTCCCTCTTTTTTTCTCTCTCTCTCTCTCTTTCTTTTCTCCCTCTATATTAGTTGCTTCCTTTCTCCTTTACGTCTCCTCTCATTCAAACCTCAATAACGAACAAATTATCTTATCTGGGACTCAAACTTATGTTTGTGGCATTTTGGGGGGTTTTTAACTTCACCTTTTTAACTCATTAGCAGTGCTCCCATACCTGGCTCTCCATTTTATCTAGTTCTTGTTCCACTAAATACAATAGTAATTTTTTAATTTGTCCCCCCACTTTCCTGTTTCCCTCTTATTCCTCTCATCATAACTCTTAGTCAACCAACACCTAAAAGCAAATCATTTTATTCTTGACCCCAATTTTTTCCTTATTTGCTTTTTGTGGGTCCATACCCGCTTTTTTTTTCTTTTTTTTTTTTTTTTGCCCCTTAATTAATTTTCCCCAATTCAGGCCCTCCATTACAGGCATTGTTTGTTCTATTTAATACAATATAATTCACAATTCACCACAAGATTTTCTCAAGAAAGAGGGGAGAGGAGAGGAGAAGAGAGGAAAAAAGGAGGGGGGAATAATTTCCTCTTTTAAAAAATTTTTATTTTATTTTATTTTTCTTTATTTCATTATTAATTTTTAAAAAAACAACTTTTTTCAATTTTTTATTTTTTTAACTTTTTATTCTTTCTTAAGTCTCATTAATACTATCAACAAAACCACCCTCAGATGCCATTTAGAAAGAGAAAATCGAATATTACGGATACAAAAGAAAGAGAGGTAACACAGCTAGATGAGGAAAAATCTATAGAGAAAAAATTTAATATATTGGAAACCTTGGAGTTAAATGACAGAGAATTCAAGATAGAAATCCTAAAAATCCTCCGAGATATACAAGAAAACACAGAAAGGCAATTTAGGGAGCTCAGAAAACAACTCAATGAACACAAAGAATACAATTCCAAGGAAATTGAAACTATGAAAAAAAATCCAACAGAGATGAAAAACTCAATTCACGAGCTGAAAAACGAGGTAACAAGCATAGCTAATAGAACAGGCCAGACAGAAGAGAGGATTAGTGAAATAGAAGACAAGCAACTTGAGGCACAACAGAGAGAAGAAGAAAGAGACTCAAAATTTAAAAAAATGAGATAGCCCTACAAGAATTATCTGACTCCATCAAAAAAAATAACATAAGAATAATAGGTATATCAGAGGGAGAAGAGAGAGAAAATGGAATGGAGAACATACTCAAACAAATAATAGATGAGAACTTCCCAAGCCTGTGGAAAGAACTAAAGACTCAAATTCAAGAAGCAAACAGAACTCCGAATTTTCTTAACCCCAACACCTACTCCAAGGCACATCATAATGAAATTGGCACAAACCAATGGCAAAGAAAAAAAATTATCAAGGCAGCCAGGGAAAAGAAGAATACAACATATAAAGGAAGGTCCATTAGATTATCATCAAATTTCTCAGCAGAAACTCTACAAACTAGAAGAGAGTGGACCCCAATATTTAAAGTCCTGAAAGAGAGGAACTTTCAGCCATGAATATTATACCCATCAAAGCTATCCTTCAAATATGAAGGAGAAATAAAAACATTCACAGATACAGAAAAGATGAGGGAATTTATCATCAGAAAACTCCCACTCCAGGAATTACTAAAGGGGGTTCTCCAATCAGATACAAAGAACAAAAAAAAAAAAAAAAAAAAAAAAGCCACAAGTAAAAGCTGTAAGAACACAATAAAACCAAATTTAAACAGTGACAACAGCAAAATGAAAGGGGGGGAGAGGATGGAGATTAACAGTAGCAAAGGACGATGGAGTGCAAAAGTACTCACAAAATAGTGCACTACAATGAACAGGGTAGGAATCCTTTTCATTACTTCAAGGTAACCACCATTGAAAAAACCACCACAGAAGCACATGAAATAAAAAAGATAGCAACAGAGGAAAGATGTATAAAATACAACCAAATAAAAACAAAAGATACAAAAACGAAAGAGAAGGATCAAACAAGACACAAAACTAACAGAAAGCAATATATAAAATGGCAATAGGGAACTCACAAGTGTCAATAATTACACTAAATGTAAACGGATTAAACTCACCAATAAAAAGGCACAGAGTAGCAGAATGGATTAAAAAAGAAAATCCAACTGTATGCTGCCTACAGGAAACTCATCTAAGTAACAAGGATAAAAACAAATTCAAAGTGAAAGGCTGGAAAATAATACTCCAAGCAAATAACATCCAAAAAAAAAGCAGGCATAGCAATACTCATATCTGATAATGCTGACTACAAGACAGGAAAAGTACTCAGAGACAAAAATGGCCATTTCATAATGGCTAAGGGGACACTGAATCAAGAAGACATAACAATTCTTAATATATATGCACCAAACCAAGGAGCACCAAAATATGTAAGACAGCTACTTATTGACCTTAAAACAAAAACTGACAAAAATACAATCATACTTGGAGTCCTCAATACACCGCTTACGGCTCTAGATCTGTCATCAAAACAGAGAATCAACAAAGATATAGTGGCCTTAAACAAAACACTAGAGCACCTGGATATGATAGACATCTACAGGACATTTCATCCCAAAGTGACTGAGTATACATTTTTCTCCAGTGTACATGGATCATTCTCAAAAATTGACCATATGTTGGGCCACAAAAACAACATCAGCAAATTCAGAAAAATTGAAGTTGTACCAAGCATATTTTCTGATCATAAAGCCTTGAAACTAGAATTCAACTGCAAAAAAGAGGAAAAAAATCCCACAAAAATGTGGAAACTAAACAACATACTTTTAAAAAATAAATGGATCAAAGAAGAAATAAGTGCAGAGATCAAAAGATATATACAGACAAATGAAAATGAAAATACAACATACCAGAATCTATGGGATGCAGCAAAAGCACTGATAAGAGGGAAGTTCATATCACTTCAGGCATATATGAACAAACAAGAGAGAGCCCAAGTGAACCACTTAACTTCACACCTTAAGGAACTGGAAAAAGAAGAACAAAGACAACCCAAAACCAGCCAAAGAAAGGAGATAATAAAAATCAGAGCAGAAATAAATGAAATAGAGAACAGAAAAGCTATAGAAAAAATTAATAGAACAAGGAGCTGGTTCTTTGAAAAGATCAACAAAATTGACAAACCCTTGGCAAGACTTACCAAGGAAAAAAGAGAAAGAACTCATATAAACAAAATCCAAAATGAAAGAGGAGTAATCACCACGGTCACCATAGATATACAAAGAATTATTGTAGAATACTATGAAAAACTTTATGCCACTAAATTCAACAACCTAGAAGAAATAGATAAATTCCTAGAATAATACAACCTTCCTAGACTGAGTCAAGAAGAAGCAGAAAGCCTAAACAGACCTATTAGTAGAGAAGAAATAGAAAAAACTATTTAAAACCTCCCCAAAAAGAAAAGTCCAAGCCCTGACAGCTATACCAGTGAATTTTATCAAACATTCAAAGAACTTGGTTCCTATTCTACTGAAAGTCTTCCAAAAAATTGAAGAAGCAATACTTCCAAACACATTTTATGAGGCCAACATAACCCTCATACCAAAACCAGGCAAGGATGGCACAAAAAAAGAAAACTACAGACCAATATCTCTAATGAATACAGATGCTAAAATACTAAATAAAATACTAGCAAATCGAATACAACAACATATTAAAAAAATAATACATCACGATCAAGTGGGATTCATCCCAGAATCTCAAGGATGGTTCAACATACGTAAAACGGTTAACGTAATACATCATATCAACAAAACAAAGAACAAAAACCACATGATCTTATCAATAGACGCAGAAAAGGCTTTCGATAAAATACAACACAATTTTATGTTTAAGACTATCAACAAAATAGGTATAGAAGGAAAATATCTCAACATGATAAAGGCCATATATGATAAACCACCAGCTAACATCATATTAAATGGCACTAAACTGAAGGCTTTCCCCCTTAAATCAGGAACAAGACAGGGTTGTCTACTCTCTCCACTCTTATTTAATGTGGTACTACAGGTTGTAGCCAGAGCAATCAGACAAGACAAAGAAATAAAAGGCATCCATATCGGAAAAGAAGAAGTAAAGGTATCACTTTTTGCAGATGATATGATCCTATACATCGAAAACCCCAAAGAATCCACAAAAAGACTACTAGAAACAATAAGTCAATACAGTAAGGTCGCAGGATACAAAATTAACATACAGAAGTCAATAGTCTTTCTATATGCCAACAACGAAACAATTGAGAATGAGCTCAAAAGAATAATCCCCTTCACGATTGCAACAAAAAAAAATAAAATACTTAGGAATGAACATAACAAAGAATGTAAAGGACTTATATAATGAAAACTATAAACCATTGTTAAAAGAAATTGAAAAAGATATAATGAGATGGAAGAATATACCTTGTTCTTGGTTAGGAAGAATAAATATAATCAAGATGGCCACATTACCCAAAGCTATATACAAATTTAATGCAATTCCCATCAAAATTCCAATGACATTTTTAAAAAAATAGAGCAAAAAATCATCAGATTTATATGGAAGTATAAAAAAACCCGAATAGCCAAAGCAATCCTAAAGAAAAAGAATGAAGCTGGGGGCATTACAATACCTGACTTCAAACTATATTATACGGCCACGACAATCAAAACAGCATGGTATTGGCAGAAAAATAGACACTCAGACCAATGGAACAGAATAGAAAGTCCAGAAATAAAACCACATATATATAGCCAAATAATTTTTGATAAAGAGGCCAACAACACACAATGGAGAAAAGAAAGCCTCTTCAATAAATGGTGCTGGGAAAACTGGAAAGCCACATGCAAAAGAATGAAACTGGACTACAGTTTGTCCCCCTATACTAAAATTAACTCAAAATGGATCAAAGATCTAAACATAAGACCTGAAACAATAAAGTACATAGAAGAAGACATAGGTACTCAACTCATGGACCTGGGTTTTAAAGAGCATTTTATGAATTTGACTCCAAAGGCAAGAGAAGTGAAGGCAAAATTTAATGAATGGGACTACATCAGACTAAGAAGTTTTTGCTCAGCAAGAGAAACTGATAACAAAATAAATAGATAGCCAACTAAATGGGAAATGGTATTTTCAAACAATAGCTCAGATAAGGGCCTAATATCCAAAATATACAAAGAACTCATAAAACTCAACAACAAACAAACAAACAAACAAACAATCCAATAAAAAAATGGGAAGAGGACATGAACAGACACTTCTCCCAGGAAGAAATACAAATGGCCAACTGATATATGAAAAGATGCTCATCTTCTTTAGTTATTAGAGAAATGCAAATCAAAACTGCAATGAGATACCAGCTCACACCTGTTAGATTAGCTATTATTAACAAGACAGGTAATAGCAAATGTTGGAGAGGCTGTGGAGAAAAAGGAACCCTCATACACTGTTGGTGGGAATGTAAAGTACTACAACCATTATGGAAGAAAGTATGGTGGTTCCTCAAAAATCTGAAAATAGAACTACCTTATGACCCAGCAATCCCTCTACTGGGTATATGCCCCCAAAACTCAGAAACATTGATACGTAAAGACACATGCAGCCCCATGTTCATTGTAGCATTGTTCACAGTGGCCAGGACATGGAAACAACCAAAAAGCCCTTCAATAGATGACTGGATAAAGAAGATGTGGCACATATACACTATGGAATACTACTCAGCCATAAGAAATGATGACATCGGATCATTACAGCAAAATGGTGGGATCTTGATAACATTATACGAAGGGAAATAAGTAAATCAGAAAAAACTAGGAACTGCATTATTCCATATGTAGGTGGGACATAAAAGTGAGACTAAGAGACATTGATAAGTGTGTGGTGGTTACGAGTGGAGGGGGGAGAGGGAGAGGGAAAGGGGGAGGGGGAGGTGCACAAAGAAATCTAGATAGAAGGTGACAGAGGACAATCTGACTTTGGGTGATGGGTATGCAACATAATTGAACGACAAGATAACCTGGACTTGTTATCTTTGAATATATGTATCCTGATTTATTGACGTCGCCCCATTAAAAAATAAACTTATATTTTTTAAAAGAATAAATAAATAAATAAGAGGATTTAATTAAAAAAATCTTTCCATTTTTGCCATCATTTTCAGGATGTCAGTTAAATATAGTAAAATGATGTCAAGAGACCAATTAAGCTATTTGGGGAAATCATTCAAGATCTTAGGAGCTTAATTTTTATGTTAGTTCTATTAACCAATAACTATCTAGTTTTTAAATGTTTACATCATTGATTTTAGAGAGAGAAAAAGAGTCAGAAACATCGATCTGTTCCTGTATGGGCCCTGACCAGGGATTGAACCGACAACCTCTGCACTTTGAAATGATGCTCTTACCGACTGAGCTATCTGGCCAGGGCAATAGTTATCTATTTTTGGACAACTTTTCTGTGTCAGGCAATCATAGAGACAGATAGAAGCACACATCAGTTCTAATTCCCTAGGAACATCTGATCTAGTTGTGGGGGAAAAAAATAGATCAGATTATTACTCAAAGTGGAAAACACTCATCAGCTCATTTTATTTAAATAAATGATTCAATAAAGAAATACATGGGAAAACAGCTAAGTCTCCCATGCAAGAGAATCCCAAATTTTATATAGCTCAAGGAGGTAGAAGACAGTTCTCCACTCCTTTAGCGTGGGCTACACATAGTAAATTTCTTCCAAAGACCACAGTACAAAAAGATGAGAATGATAAGAGTAACTTGAGAGTGCAAAAACCTAACAAACACAACCTCAGCCAGATGATCAAGTTTAACATCAAGTGGTAAGTCATGTTGACAATGTGTACCCTTGTTATGATGTGATAAAAATGGTACTTTATTTCTGTGGTATTCATCTCAAAAGCCTCTAACCCTAGTCCAATCAAAGGAAAGCAGCAGACAAACCAAAATGAAGGACAATCTACAAAACACATGACAGGTACACCACAAAACTGTAAAGGTCATAAAAAAGGAAGGGAAGTATGAGAAACAGAGTCACGAGGAGACTAATAGATATCATGACTATATATAATATAGTATCCTGAATGAGATCCTAGAACAGATAAAGGACATTATATTAAAAACTGAAGATATCTCAATAAAGTATAGACTTCTGCTAATAACGATATATTGGTATTTATTCATTAATTGTGACAAAGTAACATATTAATGTTAATAATAGCAGAAACTGAGTGCTGGTATATGGTCTTTCTGTACTTTCTCAATCTTTCTGTAAACCTAAAACAGATCTAAAATTAAAAGTTTATTTCAAAAATAGACCACTTATTCACTCAACAGACATTCATTGAGCGATCATATTGTTCTAGCCACTGTGCCAGGCCCTGAGTGCCCACAATGAATGAATAATGCGTTTGGAGGACCCTACAGAATTTAACTTGCTAACTGAGTGCAAGTGCAATGGTAATTCAGAAAAAGGTGAAGTCACTACTGGTTGGGTGTTAACAGGAGAATTCTGGAGAAAAAGTTGAAAGCAGGTTGTCTCTTTATAATACATGACTGAGTTTCTCATGTGTTCAAGGAAGAGAAATCTCCCTAGGAGCAGAGAAGAAACAAAAATAGAAAAGCAACCAGAACAAAATTTGCACATATCATGCAAGTGGAAAAACAGTATCAAGTATCTGTATGGAAGTACTCGGCAACTGGGACAGGACCTGACTCAGCTGATGAATGATTTAGATCAGTCAGCTGCCCACCTGCAATGCCCAGCCCAGAGTCCTGTGCAGAGGTGGATTGGTCTGGAGGCCAGTTGGTGAAACTTTAAGACAATGTTTCTTATGTCCTCAGTGAAGACCTTTTAACCTATGGTATAGTTTTGCCTGAGTAGTGTTACAGAACAAACTCATCATATTTGTCACTGATTCCAAAAAGGGTGAAGCAATTAGACAGGAGTCGTGTTTGCTGCTAAGGAGGCCAGTCCTGGGGGTGGGGGGCACCCTCCATGTGCCTACAGTCTCTAATTATTAAGCAGGAGACATGAAATAAGAACCTACTTTCCTTAACTTCACTGTGATGATCTTGGGAGGTGGCAATTGATTCATTGGGATCTGGACTGGTGATGCTGAGGACAGAGTCCAAGCTCAGCATGGTGACAATCAGCAGAAACCAGAGAAGGTGAAAGCCATGTCTACAGTTCAACCAGCTTTCTCAGCCCTGCAGCTAAGAACAAAAACCAGAACCTGAGACCAAACCAATAAGTCAGGGCTTAGGAAAAGCCTGAGACCCAGTGAGGACGTTACTGTAAGCTTACTTTGATCACACTGAACATTAGACCACATAAGCCTAGCTAACTGAACCCCACCCATTGCTGGAGAAGAGTCTCCCTATGTGTGCTTTGGTCCGCTCAGCATAAGATTAGATGCTGGGCAGAGTGAAGTCTAAACAAAAGGGATGTCTCAGTCCACAGCTGGGCAAGGCTAGAGATGTCCGGAGCTGCAAACAGGATCTGTGGCCACACAACAGACAGGTGGATGCTGAGCAGACTCAGTGAATTAGAGAGTTTCTGTGACCACCCCACAGCTACAACTTTCCCTAAGTTCCCACTCATATAGAAGAAACCTACATGAAGTAAATAGACAGTAAGATTTAAGCAAATCAATATATAAGCTCGCTTTTCAAATAATGTGTTCTGAGTCTTTATGGTTAAAGGATAGTATCATCTTTAAAACATACAGTCTTATAAGGAGGGAATTGATTTCTATCACCATGTAAGGGGAGCTACAGAAAATCAGGAGAGGATATGTGACTGCACTCTAATTTTGGTCAAACAGAGTCTGGTTGTTTAGAATACTAGTTTAAAATAAAAGTTGCCTTCAAGAAAGAAAGAGATTTCCCAACCATGTATCTTGTAGGTTGTATCTTGTGTTAAAGTACCGAATAAAACCAATCTGAGGCCTCATTTAGTCCTTTTAAAATCAAGCCAGTAAAACACCCTTATTTTTCAGGGTCCCACAGCGATTTATCCAGAAGGAATGTTCCCTTGACTGAAAGTAAAATGTTCACTCTCCACGTCTAATTAGGTTGTCCAGGGCACCAGCAGACAGTGGCTATAGTCATGCTGTGAAAATGAAATTAAGAGTCAGATCAGTCCTAGCAAGTGAGAAGTGTATCTGGCCAACCTAGAGATTATCTTTGTTCCCACAAGTCCTGAATTTTTTCAGCAGACAATATTCATCTTGTTCCCTAAAGGGAAGTTCTCTTTTACAGTGGGTTATAGGGGGCTGGGGTGGTTATGTGAGCACAGGGATAGAGGGGGGTGGGCAAGACATTCTTTCTTCATCAGTGCCCCTAGGTGAGGGTCAACGATGGCAGCTGTTAGTACATATCTCTTCTACTGGAATTGCCTGAGAGGGTCAGAGGGGGTCACAGCAGCCTCGACCATAAAATGGGCCAGTTGTGGAGCCTGTGCTAAGTCACTTAGCATCTAAACATTCTTTTCCTTTTTCACTGTGAAAGAATATTTTTGATCAATTCATTTCAAAGATCAAAAATGTGCATGGTGCTATGGGGCAGGGGTGGGGGGGGCACTGGCGATTGGAGAAAAATGCCCCCCAGCTAGTCTTCTCGATCCCAATCTCCAGTGTGTACTCATCAGCTGTGGTCACATTTTCCAGAAGGAGTGCATCCCAGAAAGAGGTTGGAGAGGGATGATTTACTGAGGGGCTAAAATAATTTGGGGCACTTTGATTTACACCAGAAGAACATCTGCTTTACAGATCCTCAAAGTGGTGCATAAGGCTAGGAAACCAGAGACTCTTGAAAGTAAGTATACAAATTCTCAATCTGATCAAGGAGACAATGAGACACAAGCAGCTGTCGTGTGGGTATGGGTGTTTGGGTTTTTTTCCCCAATTGATCTGAAAAGTAAATATGGAAGCTGATCTGTTCTCCAACAAAAGAAACTGACTTACCTACTGCCCAAACACTTTTGGAGCTCTCCAGTTACCCGTGAATGCTGCATACTTACTTCTCTGCTCTTTGCTTTTCAAGAACTGGAAGACCCCATAAGGAAAAGATAAGCTAGCTCTGATTCTGAGGGATATATGACAACTCCCCAGCTTGGGACCCTGTTAACCATTTGCTCACTTGTGGCGTATCACTCACTATTTATTGCTCAGTCTCCCAGAAATTAAAGACTTAAAATGAGCCTTGGAATTTATTTCCTTTCGCTAGGTTTTCTGGATCTGGGGAAAACTAACAATGATTTATTTTTAAAAGAATATCTAATTTCATTGTTCACATAAAAATAAATACACAAATAATAAACAATATTGATGTAAACAAGTATGATTTTATTTTGATAGAGGGCTTAAGAGCAATAGGAATGAATAATATAAATTCTTAGAATATACACTAGTCATGGATAACATGCATTTTAATAAACTTGTATCGCAACTTACGTCCTTTTCCTTAAACCTATTTATATTCTCATTTCCTCAATAGTTTAGTCAGATCAATTAGTGAATCTCATCTTCTAAAATTAAATTTTATTTTCCATCTCCTTAAGAGATTATAGATGCAGATATTAATTTGCAAATTTGTTGATTTTTAGCAGAACAAGATGCAGAGAGGACCTTAATTTTCACATCATTGAGTTTTATACAATCCATTTTTACAAATATTATTTGGGAAAAGATTAATTAAAATTATATAGAAACAACACTGACTCATCAGCATAAAAACACAGCACATACAATATTTTGCACTCTTACATAAATGTTATTTACTTTAAGACAATTTTTTTGGGTACAAGGTTTCTCCACAATTGTAGAGTTTAACTATTTTACCCAATAAACATAACTCAGAGCTCTTTGTGGTGCTTTTGGAGGATGGGTCATAGGTCATGGCTATTGTTTTCAAAGCATAAGTGTCCCCTTCCCAGCCAGAGCTCACATTAATAAAACAGCATTCAAAAGGAAGTGTGTTCAGTATAAAGAATAATGGAATGCCTCTTTATTCTAAGATATTGGTTTTTTGATTTGTGACATTGAAGAAGAAAAGAGCTTTGGGTTGGGATTTAGGTGCAATAACTTGCAAGAACTTCAAGTGAAGATCAAATTGGCTCTGTGTGTTAGCCCCTCGCTGAGTCCACGGCACGTCTGTATGGCATTTTCAGTTTGTTATGAAAAATAACTAAAGAGTGGACTTCATCATTATGCTAATATGGAACACTATGAAGGACCTGTTCAGATATTGTAAAGGATGTAGATCTAATCTTTTAAATGCTGGAGCAGAGGGTAGGGGTAAAAGTCTCTACTCAGATTGTTTGGAAAAAGTAGTGTTGTTCCCAACTATGAAAAAAGGGCAGGGAAAGATTGGGACCTGAAAGAGAGAGGATCAGGAGGGGGGTGTTAGCCCCCCCACACACACACACTACTGTAAGGCCAGTCTCCTTTAACACTGAAAAGTTTATGTTTCTCTTGGATACATTCTGTGGCCTTTTTGGAATCATCCACACTAAGCTTGCCCTCTCAGTAATCCTCCAAGCTTTAAAATAATGTCCTCTATCTGATTCTATTCTTCTATATCTATTCTTCCCTTCCCCTGGGGCACTATTGTGAGTTACCAAAGTAAAAATAAATGATCTGATATACACATTTCCATTAAGTGCTACAAATTGAATCCATTTCCTGATTCATCATCAATGAATAGCAACTTAAAAAAATAGTAATAATAAGGATTCCCCCAATCTAAATAAATGTTGCCATGATTCTAAGCACAGTGGAGATAAGATGTGTCTGCATGGAGGTGTTGATGAGGAAGGAAGTTTCTGGGGGAAATTAAGTTTCACTTTTGGAGGCCTGTTTTATTTACACTCAATGGCAACCCTCAATGCCACCTTGCTGTGATCCTAGAACAAGAATTTCCCCCAACCCAATTGGACTTTCTTTTATCATTTGTTAGCTCCTTCTTTAGGAGATGTGAGTCACAAGTCCACAGCTACCTCTTTAAGCAATGATGGAGAACAGAATGCTGATGTTGCCATAAAACTAGTTGGATTATTTCTATTCCCAGCTGTGTGATCTTGGCAAAGTACTTAAATCCTTTGACTTGGGGAATTTTCTCCTGTAAAATTCTTAAAATAACACTCACCTCATAGATTGTATGTACTGTAGCATCTGTGAGGTGAAAAAGGCATGTACAGTTGAAAACAAAGAGGGTAGATGGATTTCAACTCAAGTAACATCCAGTTAAGTTCCAGTGTCTAATTGTAATGCTTTGAAGCAATGTGGGGCTATATCTAGTGGAAAGAGTACTATGGCCAATTACTGATGTCCTCCATGAGAACCAAGTAGAGGAGTGAGAGTATGAGTGACACGTAAATGACATCCTTGATTTAAGGTAGTTTTTATTACTAAATCTTCATGGGACAGTCTTGAGTGTCATCTCCCTCCTCCATGAGACATGGACTTGTTGAACCTAATCAATCTACTCATTTAATTTGAGGAAGAAGTCCGTTCTGTGAGTTTCCTCACTCCGTGAGAAGTTATTTGAATAAAAATATCAGTAACTGCAAACTTGACTGCATCAAAATCTTTCGTATTCTTCAAGAGCAGGTTATGCACATAAAGCCAGGCAAATCAGAGACCATCAAGAAAAACTCTTTTCTTAAAATGAGAAAAACTTTTAATAGTATATTTGGGTTTTTCTTTGTTATTGTTTGTGGAGAGCAACATCTGATACTGTTTTTCTTTTTCACAATCAATGTGGCTATTTGACTTGAAAATTGAATTCAAGTGAAGATGCTAGAGAAATAAAGAAGGAAGTTCCAAATTAAAGAACAATGGAGTAGAAATTGTAAGAAAATGCAGATCAAAGTGATAGAGTTGAGGGGTGAAGAAGGGACAAAAGAAAAGACATATAAGAGCAGAAAGACCAAAGACAGGGTGAAGAGCAGTTAGAGGGGAGGAAGTCAGAGAAAAATATGTTTTCATTTATACTATTCCGGAAGAATATTTTAAAAGGAACATGATGTCACTTCCATGTCATTAGAGCAAAGATATTTCATAAAACATTGCTGTGTTTCTTTCTTTTTCTTTTTTTATCAGGACCAGATTATTGCCCCCTACAGATTTATATTTTTTTCTTCAATTTTCTTTCTTTATTTTTTTTTCTTTTAGCATGAGTTTCATGGAGAAATGCTGAACTGATTTAGTTATATAAAAAAAAAATCACATCTTAGTTAAGGCACCCCTAAGAGCATTTCTAAGATAAAGATAAACTAATCTAATCTTACTTTCACAGTGTAGCCCGTGAAGCTATTTACTTCCAAACTTGAATTCAGTCTCTGAAATATATGTTTCACATAAAGGAGAGTTAGTGCCAAATCTGATCTCACACTTTTAAGAATCATAAATCTTTACTTTTCTTGTGTGAATATCCAAGCAACAATGACATTTCTGACACAGAAGTAATGTCAGTTTAAAATATTGCTCTCCTTCATAAATTTACCAATCTGAACATAATACTTTTATATCTTTTTCAAGATATAAAAGAAATTTCCAATTCCTTTTATTTTTATTTCTATTGAAATATTCCAAGGAATTAGAATTTTATAATTTCCTTGAACTACAAAATTTTGTTTGGGTAGAATGGATCACTCCCATATCCTGAGAGATTATATCCCCCAAATGGATTTCTGTAGAGGAAGGCTTTCCAAGCTCCGTGCATGTATGTCTGTCTGCACACACCCAGCCCCAGAGTATGTGACCGTCTCAGTCCTTGGAGGGCCTCCCAGGATGTGATCCAGCACAGAGCATTTCACAGCCAATTCTGGCCACAACTAATAATAGGTTTTGTTGAGTTGATTCATTTCCCAGGAGTGGAAGCTTATATAATACATGATATGGATTATGTAATATATCTATAAACATAGATGTAAATATATCACTTGTGTAACAATGCACATGTTCATAGTAGGTGAATGTCTGAGCAAACTAATGTAGAGTCATTAACTGGGTCACTGTGCAGTCATTATAGATTATATTCAACAGTATTAATAAATATATAATAACAACGGAAAAAAAAATCAGGATTTAAAATTGTATCTACAGTATAATTAAGTATAAAGTAGGAAACAGTAGAATTAAACCTATATAAAAAGACCAAAAAGAAATAATACCATAACTGTAACTGGGTGACTGAATTATAGGTGATTGCTTTCCTTTTTCTTTTTTGTTTGTTTTCAACAATTGCTTTAAGAGAGATCATGCTATTTTAAGAGTATAACTTTTAAAGTATTCAACAAGAAAGCCCATTTTGTTTGTTTTTGCTCCCAAATTTATCTTTAACTTTTCCTTTAAAATGAGAGGGACAAGGCAAAGCATAGTAGGGGTGAAAAACCAGGAAGAAGAGATTTGAGTTGGGGACCTGGGATGAGAAGTGGAAGCTGCCGTAAAGAGATAAGATATTCACCCAGAATGGTTGCAGATTTATAGTTTAAAGTTAAAAACTGGAATTAGTCCACTTAGAAATGGAAGATAAACAGAAAGACCAGATCTAAGACCAGGAAGAAAAAAAAAGGAAAGGAATAGGAGACAATACCCTGGCATTTCATGAGACATCTCACGTGTAACTAATGGCATCTCCATACTCTCTGACTCTTTGGAGAGAAGTAAGCACCAGTAATGACTTATGTCCAAAGAGGCACTTTGTTAGCAAGAAAGAGTATATGGAAAATTACTCTTATCCAAGGGCCATGGCAGCCTAAAATCGTTCACTTCATCAGAGGTGAGGCGAGCTCTTGGATGGCCTTTGAGTTCAGCTGAGAAATCCTGCTGATTTTCAAGAGTTTGTTGATTGCATACCTATCCCTGATGGTGATGAATATTGTTATATTTTCATTCACTTTTATTATATTGTTTGGCCATGTTTTGCATGACTTCTAATATTTCATTCTCTGTGTGTTCAGTATAAAACTGCTGCTTGAAGTTCCATTTTCCTTGTCCTAGATTCTACGAGGACAGGTAGGAAGTGATGGTAATATACCATGCTGTAATCAATGAGAGAGCCCCTTCAAACACAGGAGAGTTACCACCATATCCTGCCCTCACCTCCTCCGGGATGGACATCTGGCAGCAGGGCCTTACAACAAATCCTAGGGAATTCAAGTCATAGCACAACCACAGGGCACTCTCACCCCCCACTATATCATGCAGGGGGCAGCTTGAGGCTGTCAGT
Source organism: Saccopteryx leptura (assembly GCF_036850995.1). Lineage (NCBI taxonomy): Eukaryota > Metazoa > Chordata > Mammalia > Chiroptera > Emballonuridae > Saccopteryx > Saccopteryx leptura. The sequence goes on along the minus strand of NC_089505.1, from coordinate 280,702,573 downwards.
CCCCACTCTGCCCACCTTTCCATTCCATCCACCTTAGATCTGAGGGAGCCTCCACATCACAGCACAGGAGGAGAAAAGGGGCAACTGAATCTAGGCCACCATTATAATGCACAACAGTTATCTTAACTGCAATCAGCCCCTGTGCTCTGTTTTCTTTATTTAAACAACCAGGGTGCAAGGGCCAGGAAGAAGTTAACTTTCCTGTGTTGAATTGTATTGTAATACATAATGTTAACCTATTCTATTGATTCAGTCCATCAATTTTTCATTTACTATAAATTCTTTGAGGACCAACTTTGAGCTAAGCACCATGTCAGGAATTGGGTATTCAGCAATGTATAAGAGGGCGTTCTGACACATACGTAGTTCATAGCCTTGATTGAAAATGTTAATTTTTTTAACACAGGAAAGAATAATAAACTAGATAACTAGATATTTTTATGTGTTGAGAAAAATATAAACACAATAAAATAGGGTGGCATGACCGGGAAGTTGACTTCAAACAGGTAGCGTTGAAGGGGTAACACCTGAGCTGACTCATAATGGTACTAAAATCCGGCAACGACCTGAAGGAATACTATATTTTTAGAGGAACTGTCTCACATAAAGCTAAGACCTTTAGTGAAAGATAAACAAGGGAGGAAAAAAATCTCAGTAGAAGGAGACAATGAGACACTTGGCATCTCATCCTGGCTCTGGCTGGAAGGCTGGGAGAGGTAGAAATGTTCCCCTGAGAGTTTAGATTTCCAAGCCTGAACTCATCTGGGTTATAGCCAGAATTTACCTGACTCATGGGAGGGAGGGATGTGGAACTTAAAAATTATTTTAGAATGAGTATTTACTCTTCCTAAGCTGATGAAAATTCTTCTTTAAAAGAAGCACCCAAAAACTTGTCCTCTGGAAAAAAAAATTCCACAAATTATGTTCTATAGCCTGACTTGTGGTGGCGCAGTGGATAGAGCGTTGACCTGGAACACTGAGGTCACAGGTTCAAAGCCCTAGGCTTGCCTGGTCAAGGCACATATGAGAAGTAACTTCCCACTCATACTCCCCCCTTTCTCTCTATCATCTCTCTAAAAATCAATAAGTAAAATCTTTTTTTTAAAAAAAAAAGAAAGCCTGTGCTCACAATTAAATAAAAACAGAATCAGAAAGATTGCAAATATTAGAATTCTTAAATGAATAACCAAAAATAATAATACTTAATATGGTTATAAAAATAAAATTATCTAAAATAAAACCAAAAGGAGACTATAAAAATAATGAGGTATACTGGAAAAGAATTAGTTTATAAAAAAAAATTATAATTTTAAAAAATGAAATTAGAAATTCAACCAATGGGTTAAACAGCCAATAAAACACAACTTAGAAGACACATGTAAAAGTATTTTGGTGAACTAAATACAAAGGACTTGATAAAGGTAGGGGTTGGTAAACTTAAGCACATAAAGCTTTCACTGCCCCTGATTACTGCCAATGGAGTGATAGAGAAGAGAGAGGTGAGCTTATCAAGCATCCCCTCAGGGCAGAAATTCTCCCTGCATCCTCCTTCTATACAGGGAGAAGTGTGAGTGCCCAGAGAGAAGAGCCCAGTATAACTATTTTTTTAGCAAGAGACACAGAGAGAGAGACAGACAGACAGAAAGAGGGACAGGTAGGGACGGACAGGAAGTGAGAGAGATGAGAAGCATCAATTCTTTGTTGTAGCACCTTAGTTTGTCACTGATTGTTTTCTCATATGTGCCATGACCAAGGTGCTCCAACCAAGCCAGTGACCTTGGGGTCATGTCTGTGATCCCACACTCAAGCTGGCAACCCCAGAGCCCAGTGTAACTTAATCATCAGTAGATCTGTATCATTTGAAATGGGTCTTGGTAAGTGCTCAATACACATTTTTAACTGAATGAATAAATGAATAATGTTGTATTTAATAACAATTGGTAGAAATTTCACAATGCTATTTGGATAGTTTAGTCTAACCTTGGAACTATACCTCTCTAATTTATCTGAAGGAAAAAAATTTAGCCCATTAGAAGATATTTTTATACCCAATATCAAATGTCCAAACATTGCCATCTAAAGAGAGATATGGGGTTTTGTACATCCTTGAATGATTGACAGTTGTTCCCTCTTTTCATCCTCTTATTGGATATTGTGATGAAGAAACCCAAGTACTGCTCTACCCCCACAATCTCTGTTCCATCCCTCACTCTCTCTGTACATTTTGAAATATTGAATTCAAAACTTAAAATGCTGGCCAATGGGATGCTGACACAATCTTCAGAAGTTCAGAACTCTTTATCAATTTTTGCAGATTATCCCAAGCTTATCATTAATGCAGCATATCAGGAGGAGGAAGTGGCAGGGGGGGAACATAAGTAAATAATTTTCACTGCTAAATCTCTTCCAGTCTGTGCTACACTGCATATCACATGTGTATTCTCCTCTGCCTACAATGACTTTTTCCTGGCTCTCAGGCAGATGTGATTCCATCAGTACAAAATCAGCTCAAAGCCCAGCCATTCCATCTACAAGACAATCTACAGATTCACAGATAAGATGTCATCCCCACAGGATCAACTTCAAACTGGGCATTGCATCAACAAGACCTTCTACAAGTTATAAACGAGGACAAAATGGCAGCTTCATGCATATGTCTCATGGATTCTCAATGCTTCTTCTATTTTTAAAAACAAATTTATTGATTGATTTTGGGAAGAAAGAGAAACATCAATCTGTTCCTGTATGTGCCCTGACTGGAGATTGAACCAGCAACCTTCACTTTTCAGAATGATGCTCTAACCAAGCTATCTGGCCAGGGGCAAGTGCTACTGCTTTTAATCAGGTTCATTTTTGTTCACAGGAATGGAATAGATTTTCTAAAATGGATGAAAGCTTATCAAAATAGGATCATGATTAGACTCTTATAGTCAATTATAAAATTTATAGTCTGAAAGCCTAATTGAATTATAAAACTCAGAAAACCAGAAGTCACATATGAGTGACAAGCTTGTAATAAAATTACTAGCAGGTTAATATTGCTAAACGCATTCACCCTGAGCTACAAATGCCTATGCAAGAGGTCTGCACAATGCTTCACTCTTTTCTAATCACTACAGGCAAAATAATAATAATCTCTGTTTCCTGCATGGAACATTTTCAGAAGAAGAACAGGTATTCCAAAGTTGAAATGATGGTTCCTCAAAGACTCTGAGATCAAAACCAATTTCTGCAGATCATTTACCAAATGCTAAGCCCTCACACATCTTCAGCCCAGTTGAAATTTTATTGCAAGGGAAGTGAAGCCTCAGCACCTTTGTATTCAGCTCAGAGACATCTTTAATTTACAATTATAATAGCATACCTTCTGTGGACAAGTGCTGGAGACAACCAACAGGTGGCGCCTTCTTCTGCAACTGATAAAAAATGCCTACAGGCAGAGGGGTGCACTAGCTCCTTTTGAAAGAGACATGTTTCCCAGTGTTAGATGATAAAGCAAATAAAAGACCTAGTTTCCAAGCACAAGTTTCCAAGCATCTCTTGCAGCGATGTGACATCAAGTTCAATAGTGTATTATAAGAATGTGTGATCAAGGACTTCTTAACAGCATGCAAAGGGACGTGTATACATTGGAGGTAAATGGACCAGAAAAGTACATGCACGCCCTCTTCCTATGCATGTACTGCAGCAAGTTCTTGGGATAAAAGAGTTGAAATATTTGGAAATTTCTTAAATGTTATAGATAATGGTTCTGAGAACACAGGGAGAGCTTAATTACTAAATTTTACTGGGCCTAAAATTATACAATACATATAAAATGTATAAAGCTGTGTTAAGGGAATACTTTGGTATAAAGTTGAATATCAAACATGACAACGGTGGAGTCCCAAGTTTACCATAAGGTAAAATATTATAAACAGAGGAAAATATACTATTTATTAGCTTGTACAACATGGCAGAAATTTACAGGTTTGCTACAAAAGTTTTAACCATGAAGGATTATTTCTAACCTTGGAACCTCCTCAACCAAAGCAACACGTTCCACCGGAATTGGTACAATGACCTCAAGTTTCTTAAACCTACCTCAGGACCTTGGTGGTTTGCATGGGTAAGAGTCATTTTCTTAAGGAGCCTAGAGTACTTAGGGGAGGTAGACAGGGAGTAGGACTTGGGATGTAGCAATATGACATTAAAGTAATGGAGAAAATAAACGAAATTCTGCCAATTATCTGTATTTGATAAAATCTTAAATCTTCAAACCTCTAAACCAGTGGTTCTCAAAGAGTGTGCCAGGCGCACTGGTGTGCCCTAGAAAATTTCCAGGTGCACCCTATAGTATTCCAGAGAAATATGTGCCTGTTGGGGATCAAAAGACCAACAGGGTTTTTGGAGTTTAGATTTTTTGGGGACAGAGGTTTGGGGAATTAGCTTTAAACTGACAGTCTTCTCAACCCCCCACCTCACTTGCCTGATTAGGTTGCAAAAGGCTGTTAAGCTTTGGTGCTGGATTGTTTACACTACCCCCATGTTCCCCAGAAAGACTAAAGGCAGGTTTCTTCTATCCTTTGTTTGGTGTAAAGTTAAGATAATATGTATGGTGGGGGTTTTCTTCACTTGGTAAAATTCTTGGGTTGCCTTAGAAACATGATCAAAGATCTTATTGATTTGCTAATGGCCCACTTTGCCCTATAAATAAAGCAAGATGCAATTTTTGGGTGCACTTTGTTCTTGTCAGCAGAAATTACAGGGCCCTCCCAACCTTGTATTTTCTTAATTTCGTGTATTTTCTTTTCTTTTCTTTTCCATGTTTTTTCTTAATTCTGCACCGTTCCCACGCAGGACCTGGAATTACTAGCTGCATTAGTATGCGGCATGTGCCCTGATATAAAAATAAATATAGTTACTCTATTATACCATTTCATTACAGAAATACTGCTTTTTTTGTTAACACATCATTATTATATTTATTATTAACACATCATTATATTATTTTTAGATAAATATACCCAAATAAAATGGATAAATTTCTCAAAAAGAAGCACGATATTGAAGAATCCAATTCTGGAAGTGACCAAAAGTTAAGTGTAAATAAAAGAGGACTTGAAGGCTGATGGACAGAATTTAATTTATAGTATTTTCCATCACTTAACACTGAACAATACGATTGCATTAGAAACCCATTCATGGAAGCTTCAAGTGATTTTGGTTTAACATTAACAGAAGAAGAACTGGCAGCTATATCCACTGATCGTGAATTGATGATTAAACATAAGGAATTGTCTCTTGAAGCCTTTTGGATTTCTATAAAAGAAGAATATGTGGCAATATCTAAAAAAGCTTTAAACATTTTACTACAATTTTCAACATCCTATATATGTGAATTAGGATTTTCTACCCTCAACACAATTAAGAGTAAAAAGAGAGGAATTTTTCAATGTATTGATGAGGAAATGAGAGTTTGCCTTTCAAATATATATATACCCAAACATTGAAGAAATCGCTAGGACACATCAGGCTCATGTTTCTCATAAACACAAGAATAAAAAAACTTAACACATTCATACTGGGACCTGCCGAATTTACTAAATCTTATTAAAAATGTATCTATATATATAAAAAGATAACTTTTTTGTCTTTTTTTATTTTTTAACTCCTATTTTTTACAAATTCTAAAAAACATAACTCAAAAAATATAACAAAAATGTTTTTTATTTATTTGTTTATTTATTTATTTATTTTTATTTTTTACAGAGACAGAGAGTGAGTCAGAGAGAGGGATAGACAGGGACAGACAGACAGGAATGGAGAGAGATGAGAAGCATCAATCATTAGTTTTTCATTGCACGTTGCAACACCTTAGTTGTTCATTGATTGCTTTCTCATATGTGCCTTGACCATGGGCCTTCAGCAGACTGAGTAACTCCTTGCTTGAGCCAGCAACCTTGGGTCCAAGCTGGTGAGCTTTGCTCAAACCAGATGAGTCTGCACTCAAGCTGGTGACCTCGGGGTCTCGAACCTGGGTCCTTCCGCATCCCAGTCCGACGCTCTATCCACTGCGCCACCTCCTGGTCAGGCAACAAAAATGTTTTTTAATGTCAAAATAAATTTAATTTTGTTGTATTTATTTCATTTAATTACCATAAAAGCAGACTTGGACTTTATATATATATTTTTAATATTTGACTTAATTATTATAACATATTTCTCAGAAATTTGTATATAATGTGCCTACAATTATTTGTAGGATTTTAAATGTGCCTCAACTTCAAAAAGTTTGAGAACCACTGTTAGACATTTAGAAAACTTTTCTCTCTTTTTTAATGAAGGTAAAAGATCTCATTTCTAGTCTGAATTTCTCATTTCACCACCACCACCCAGCTGTTTGGAGAGGCATAAACCCAGAGTTGAATTAAAGCCTTGAATTACATTTGAAAAATCATAGAAGAAGAATGTGCAATTATTTTTCTCCACATTAAAAATTGTGGCTAGGATCTAAGCTCACAGAAGTGACTTCGCTCAGTATATTTTTCACCTGTGAACAGAAAAATAGCGACTACTTTAGCATCATCTATGGTTTCATGCTTGAAACAGCACCTAAGGTATATTCATGAACCAGAAGAGGCCTTATTACTGTTATACAATTCCATTTTGGCACCTACTCAGCCATGAAAGCAGTTTCATTTTTATGTGAAATATGCCAGATGGCATATGTACTGCATGGTTAAAACAAACACGCAGAACTCCACTCTGCTGCGAGCACTTTACTGGAGGGAACATTTGGTCATGTGGTTGTATTTTCTGCACGTGGTACTTCCAAACCAACCAAAGCTTTAAGTTAGAAGATGCTTTTGTTTATGTTCCCTTTTGTTTGTGTGTGTGTTTTAGCAAGGGAGAGGTGTTATCGAGGATTGCCCTGCTAATAACTAAATTGCCAATTGAAAGCAGTGTTTGAGTCTGGTCCAAGCAGAGCTTCTAAAGAACTCAAATTGATTTTTTTTTTAAATCCTATGTCAACTAATGCTGGAAGAATGGCTGGAAAGGACACGATGGATTGTCTCCAGATAAAGAATAAAGTTTCTTGATTATTCAATTAAACCACGTAGGATTTAAGAGCTGGGAGAGTCTTTTAATACAGTTATTGGGGGGGAAAGGGAGATAGATTCAAATATAACATCCTTCAAAGAACATAAGTGTTGAAATAATGGTATAATGATCTTTATTAGCAGGAGCAACATTTATAGAATACAGCATGTGGATCACATATATATGTGATACAAACAGGCCCTGCATGTTATAAAATTCAATTACAGTGAACCAATATTGACCACCTGCTACCTTCCTAGTATTATGCCAGGCAAAATGAGAAAGACATGACCTCAATTTGCTTATAATATTAGTTGGGAAAAACAAGTTTTAGATGCATAAAACAGAGCTAAAATTGAATAATATTTTGCCAAGTAAGAGATAGGGATAATCTTAGCAGTACTACTCTGATAAATTGCTACAAGTCCTTATGGAAATTGGAGGTAAGCTTTGCCCCTCTCACAGTTAGACCCCTTTGCCAAACCATGGTATAGGATCAGAGAAGATCTCAATTCTTTTCTTTGGATCAAAGATTATCACTCTTTTGAGCTGAACTTGGAGCTGACCTGTCTCAAATTCATGTCGAAATTGCCCCCCTCTCCACTCAAGTCTTACTGTGCCTTCACCATCAGACACGCCTGTAGAGAAATACTGCTCAAACTGGCATTTGTCATTTCCATACTGGTGAACACAAGATTCAGATCCCACCTTATGAGTGAGGGAATGAGGGAGCCCACAAGGCCAAGTGGCACTTGAAAAGAACTGAAAAAATAATCATTAACAAGAAGAAAAGGAGACAAAGCAAAAAGAATAGGCTGGCCTTAAATAAACTTTACTCACATCCTCATTGCCCAGGACAGACAGGCCTTCTCCTCTTCCCCAACACTAATCAAGAACCTACTGAGTGATCACCAAGGAGGAAATATCTTAGGCCCAGAGCTGCCTGGCTGAAGGGGACTTAAGAATCACCTGGTTGTCTTGATTTTTGACAGCCCATGGTAACTCATTCAAGGACATGAGCTTGAGTCCCAGGTGCTCTTTCTAATGTTGTATGATGTTTCCTGGTTCAGAGCTGAGCTGAAGCTGTGGGTGATGCCTCTCCTGATAGAAGAAAGGGAAAGGAAAGAAGAAGAAAAAAAGAAAGAAAGAAAGAAAGAAAGAAAGAAAGAAAGAAAGAAAGAAAGAAAGAAAGAAAGAAAGAAAGAAAAGAAAGGAAGAAAGAAAGAAAGAAAGAAAGAAAGAAAGAAAGAAAGAAAGAAAGAAAGAAAGAAAGAAGAAAAGAAAAGAGGGAAAGAGGGAGGGACAGAGGGAGGGAAGGAGGGAGGAAGGAAGGAAGGAAGGAAGGAAGGAAGGAAGGAAGGAAGGAAAGAAGGAAGGAAGGAAGGGAGGGAGGAAGGGGAAGAGAAGGGAGGGAGGGAGTAAGAAAGGAGGAAAGGGAGGGAGGGAGGGAGGAAGGAAGGAAGGAAGGAAGGAAGGAAGGAAGGAAGGAAGGAAGGAAGGAAGGAAGGAAGGAAGGAAGGAAGAAAAAAGGGAGGAAGAGAGGAAGGGAAGAAAGAGAACCTAGGAGCTGTGCTAAACAATCAGTAATTTTGCCTGACCTGTGGTGGTACAGTGGATAAAGCATCAACCTTGAATGCTGAGGTCACCAGTTTGAAACCCTGGGCTTGCTTGTTGAGGCACATATGGGAGTTGATGCTTCCTGCTTCTCCCCCCCCTCCTGTCTGAGATAAATAAAAATAATAATAATAATAAAACAATCAGTAATTTCTTGTTCTGGATTTTTCTTAATCCTATAGTTGACACCTATATACTGTGCTGTCTAATTTTCTAATTTGATACATGTGAACACCTCCTGAACTAGTGTGTAACATTTCAATGGGGCCAGGATGGGGTGAGGTTAGTGTAAGGTATTTTTCCCCACCGAGAAGGAAGGAAGGGGCCAGAGCCACAAAGTGTGGAATAATAAAAGGCTTTGTTGAATACAGAGCATGCATCCCACCCAACGAGGTTCCCTAGCCCCGAGGAAAGATGGAGGCCAAGGAAGTCGCAAGGTGTGACCCACGTGGGAGATATTTAAAGGGTCCCTAGGGTGGTTGAGCTAATATGACGTGGTAAAATCTCACTGGCTGGCAAACGGTCGCTTTTTTCCAAAGGGTTCCTGGGAAGTTTCTTTTGGTGTGCTTGGTTGTGGGAGGTCCCAGCCAAAGTTCACAGGTCTGACCTTTCCCTGTTATCCACTGACCTTACATTCTGACCTTTTGTGTTAAATAGAAAAGGGGTGCCATTTATTCATCTGGCTACTTCCTGCTGATTAGGGGCATCGTGGGGAGGGGGGATAGCAGGTGGTGGTTTTGAGGGGTGTCAGGAGGAACATCTGTTTGGCTGTGACTGGAGAAACTTTGTGGATGTGGTCCTGTAAGGATTTTTTTAAAAGAGTAGTAATAGGAGGATTTGCAGGGTCCAGCCTTTTGGTAAACTGGAGATGGATGGAGTCCAGTGGTTCCGACTGCCAGTGATCCTGTGTGGAGGCAAGCTTGAGGCAAAACTGCATGTCAGGAGTGACATAAAAAGGGGAAGGGAAGGGGTCCCATCCATTCCCATAACCGAGACCCATGAGGGAACTAGAGGTCCAAAGTGTGATGGCAAAAAGAGAAGGCAGCTCCCGTGTCCAAAAGAAATGAGATGGACTTACCCACTAGTTGCAGCATACCCTGGGTTCTCTGAGTCCAGGCCGTGTCCTAGGAGTTTGAGCGATGTGCCCACCTGGCTGGATTGGCCTCCCATTCGTGTGGCTTGTCCTCCACCTAGAGGCACTGAGGAAAAGCTTATTGCCCAAAGGGGCAATTGCTCCACCAGTGACCAAGCTGCTTGCAGTCGGGGCAGGCTCAGTGGGCAGCCGCGGACAGGGGCCCTGCCAGGACCAGTAACCCTGCTTGCCACAATTAAAGCAAGCTGCTGATGGGATTCCTCTTTGTGGCTTGGACTTGGGTCAGGCACCTCCTATGCCTTGCCCCTGTTGCTGTGCCGTCCTCAGGGCTGCCACAAGAGTCTGGGTTTGGAGCATTACCTTCTGCTGCATGCGGGCCTGGCAAACAGCCTTGGCCTGTTTCTACTAGTTGGGACCATTAAAAACTTTAAATGCCATGTTCACAGGTTCCGGATAGGGGTTTGGGGGTTGAGAATAAGAGGAGGGGGGCTCAGATCCAGCAGGAAACACTGGAGCCAAAGGTAGGACAGGGCCAGAACTTCCTGCAAGAAAATTGGGGTTGGGCGTCAGGGTCCTGCAAACTGGTGTAAGAGCCAATAGTAGGTGGAGAATGGCCTGATGGGGGAGGGACTTAAGAACACAGCGGAGAAGGGAGGGGCCCCTGGCCAGCAGGGGAGGAGAAAGAGAATGGTAGTGGTGAATAAGAAACAGGATTTTTTGAAAGGGGGGAGGGGGCTCTTGGAAGGAAGAGGCCCAAGCAGAGAGAAGTCCCAAGAGAGAGGAACCCAGGGGTCAGGAAGGAGGGAAAGAGAGTTGGGAGTCCATGGAGAAGGAAAGATCAGGAGTGAAGGTTTCTCTGGCCAGAAAAAGGGCCTGTGTGGTGGAACAGGCAGCATGGAGATTAAGGATGGGTGCGTGAATAATTAGAAGCCATGAATGTAAGAGATCTCTAATTAGTTCCCAGCTTTTTTTGCAATAGTTAAATTGGTGAGGGCAATAGTTAAACAGTTTCTTCTTCTTTAGGGAGGAAAATTCCTGTGCCCCTACGGCCGCCCTCAGTCCTCGGAGTGGTCAGAGTTGAGAACTGGCATCCCAAAACTCAAGCTCTGGCCACAGATGGATAAGGTAAAGTGGATGTGCTCAGGATGTCTTCACAAGCACACGCACTTGGGACAGAAAGACTTCCCTGATGTAGCTACAGTTTCCGGACAGGGAGTCTCAGTGGAAAAAACTCAAGAGTGGCTGGAGGCAGGGGACTTACCATACCGTGCGCCAAGGTGGGTGGAAGGTCGGAGATCCTGGTTCTTTCTCAGAGGGGAAGGGAAGAGGAGCGGTCTTTGCAAACTTCAACTCCTCCCGGGTTTTTGGCACCAAAATGTAAGGTATTTTTCCCCACCAGGGCCACAAAGTGTAGAATAATAAAAGGCTTTATTGAGTACAGAGCACGCATCCCGCCCAACGAGGCCAAGGAAGTCACAAGGTGTGACCCTCGTTGGGAGATATTTAAAGGGTCCCTAGGGTGGTCGAGTTAATATGATGTGGTAAAATCTCAGGCTGGCAGACGGTCACTTTTCTCCAAAGGGCTCCTGGAAAGTTTCTTTTGGTACGCTTGGTTGTGGGTGGTCCCAACCAAAGTTCACGGGTCTGACCTTTCCCCATTATCCACCGACCTTACAGTAAGAACTTGCCATGCACAATCCTGGGAGCATGTCTCCTTGCACTTGGCACCCTAGTGTCTCACCCACCTCACTTTAGATCCAGCCTTGCATTTCCACAAATAAAAATTTTGACTGTGGTGTCTGATTTATTCATAGCCCAGGTCAAGATAAAGACTCAGGGGACCTGTTATTCAGATAATTAGCCAAGACACAGGCACAGGTAAAATAAACCTCTACCTGAATTCAAGACTCTTTCCTGCAAAACAGAGATGAAATGACTATGACTTAGAACTATGAAAAATATATACTCAATGTTAGTATGTTAAAAGATTCCAAACCCAAAATAATCACACAAGATCCTCAGTAGACTTATTTTAAATGAAATTTGAAATATAATTTGCTGTCTAAATTACGGAAGTAATAATTACCTTAAAAAGTGAAAACTGTTCGGTGCTTTTGCCACATGACAAACAGAAGAGAGTGATAAGTAAGTAGGAGAACTGGCAGAAACAAGAAGGGCACATCTCCCATGTGATCATTTGCTAGAACATGCAGATTTTCAGCTTTTAAAATATAGACTAGCTCAGAGTGTGGCTTCTCTTTCAGATAAGTAATGAAGTTCGAATTAGGGCATTTGACTATGCCAGTACCAAGGGCTGAACTCATCCTCACTGTCCATCTCATGTTGTCACGAATTGATGCTCAGGCTGAGACCGTTGGGTCTAATGCTTGGCAGAGTAAGCACAGCCCATCTGATGAACAATTCTCAGTCTCTCAGGAGCCCAAATGTGGATGACAAGGAGAAGTCTGAGAGTACAGTGACAGTGAGAAGTCAAGATTCATTTTGTTGCATTACTATAAACCCAAGACAAACCAAGACCAGCTAAAATAGCAAATAAAAGTTGATCGGCTCAGGGAAGCCAATTCACAGGAAGATCAGGAATGTATAGGGTTTTTAGGAACAGTTAGGGTTAGGACAAAGGCTAGGAGTGCCTCTCTGTCCCTCTCCATCTCTCTTTCTCATTGTTTTCTTTCTTCTCCCTGTTTCTTTCTAATATTGGAATTCAGACTTTCTCTCAACATCAGGAAACTGGCCTGAAGAACAGGGTCATGTCAGAAAATGATATAGCCACATGGAAATCTCACAAAGAGAGTGGGCAGGAGAAGGAATTGCTAGAAAGACGATTCCATAGCAGTCCTTTTAGCATGCATTTCAAATGTCACCTTGTACCAAGCCTGTTTTGCCCTTTAAAGAAGAAGGCAACCCCAACAGATATGGTGCTAAATACATGGCATTCTCTTATTTTAAAATAATTTAAAATTCAAAGGGAAAAGAATGAGGACATTCAAACTGCTTTTAGAGACAACACAATACTGCACCTGTGTTTATGTGGCCTATGAATCTAACTTTATCTTGTTGGAAGGGAAAAACAGGAACAGGGAAAGGTTGGTACACTGATCAACTTGGCCACAGTTCCAGAAAGATAGTCTAGGAGAGAAACTGCCCAGAGCACCATTAATCACATCATTCATGTCTTTTATAACCCATACAGGAAACAGCATTTGAGACAAGCTTGAGTTGTTGTTGTTGTTTCTGTTGCTTCATTTTGAGGAGTGAGGATACAGAAAAGGCTTATTGCTGTGTATCTCAATGTAATGAAATTTCCTAGAACAATGCTCGACAGGTGCTTGTCTCTGCCTTCATTTGAAGTTCCCGACCTGTTAGCTTATGCATCAGGCAGCATTTCTCTGAAAAGATGGAAAGAAAAGTTTACTTTATTTTTCCTGGTTGTAAAAACAATAGCACTAGTGAGAAAATAGCCATGGCAACATCAAAAATAAGCATTATTACTTTTAAGTGAAAACAGCTAACATTTATTAAGAGTGTGCAAGACACAGCACAGCTCAAGAAGTTTTATGTGCATATGGTCACTTTCAATACAAAATAATGACAAGACTCCAGTTTCCCAAATGAGGTATATATATATATATTTAAGACCCTTGAAATCCATCAAGGCACATTTACTAACATTCAGTATTCCCATTAACCCAATAGTTAGACACAAGATAAATGTTTAAAAGCCAGTGTTTAAACAAATGAGACTCCCTACACTCAACCACAACTCCAAGAAACTGTTGCCAAGTGTTGTCAACAGAAAAAAGAAAAGTATTTCTTTGGTCTCTCAGAAATCTAGGGATTTCCTGAGGGTTTGTAATATGTGAGCAGTAGCAATCTGTTGTTTGAACAAATTCATCAATTTCATCATAAGGTATTCTTTTTATTATTATTTATTTATTTTAGATAGGAGAGAGTGAGAGTGAGAGAGAGAAAGGAGGAGGAGCAAGAAGCATCAACTCCCATATGTACCTTGACCAGGCAAGCCCAGGGTTTTGAACTGGTGACCTCAGTGTTCCAGGTCAACACTTTATCCACTGCACCACCACAGGTCAGGCATCATGAGGTATTCTTGATAATGCACCCGTCTATAGCTAATATCACATTATCACATAAAAATAAAAATTTAAGAGTTAGTCACATTTCCACAGAATCTTTTTTTTAAAAGAGTGAGTTCTCTTTGCATGCTTTTCACAATTATAAAACAGGTATTGCCTTTTGGGGTCCTTTATGGGTTTAAAAACTTAATTTTAATAATATTTATTTTACACCCATAAGAACATATCCCTTGAATGACTTAACAAAATGCTTTGGTTAAATCTAACTATGCTTTTCCTGTATCGCTTAAGATTTTATTTTTGCTTTCTAAATTAATAAAACATACACAATTCAGAGGGCACATATGGTGTCTTCCATGGGAACATTTCATTTAAATTATTGAGAATTCTTCAATCTAATTCCACTTTGATAAACACATAAAAAGTACTTCTTACATTATAAATGGGTAACTAGCCAGATTAAGTATTTTCATAGGCTTTGCTGCTTTTTTCCAATACCTTTAGGAGTTATAATAAATGTTTTATGTTTAACCAAAGGATTTGATGCATGCTATTTATCATCTATTAAGCACCTGCTTAAATATTTCTAAAATATCAAGTGACAATCCATAGCCAGCTACAGCACACAGCCCAGCTTCGTGCTTATACATCCCAGTGCTAGTTCACATGCACTGAACTTATTCATCAAACAACCCACTAAGTCATTATCCCCTAAATCTCAAGACTGACCTGTGTAGGAAACAGGGGGATGTAAATTATATTTAAAAAAAACACACACACACACAAAAAAAACAAACCTAGGGATAATTTGGAAATATTCATTGACATCCTTAAAATTGTTTACAACTTTTTTGACCTAGAAATTCTTCTTCTGGGAATTCATCCTAAGGAAGCAAATAAACATATGAAAGAATTTGTGTTTATCACAGCATGATCTGTGTCAGTATAGTTAGCATGCCCCAGCTTGTGATTTTATAATAAGGCAATTTTTTCTCCAAATACTCAAAATGGTAATCACATGCCATTTTACCCTTCGTTGCTTATGCCAGAAGTAAATTGACATCAGATTGTCATTTAGTTATTTCTAAGAGAGAAAAAGATATCATGACCTATAAGCATACTCTGGTACATTTTTAAGAAGGCAGGTTACAAAACCCTATGCGTGTACAGAGTTGTGCCATTCAATGAGTAGAAAGAAAAACAAACGTGTCTGTCAACGCACCAAAAAGTTCATAGAAGTTATCAATAAATGGTTGCATTTAAAATGAACTTTAATTTCTTCTTAATACTTATTTTGAAATTTTCAGAATTTCAACAAATAATTTTTTTTTCTTATTTTAACTAATTGATAACAGTAGACCTGGGTGCTGTCCAGCCTTCCACCTATGACTTCCTCTTCCAGAATATTCTCATTTCTGAAGGCTCAATTTTCTGCTCGCCTAAGGAAGCTCCTGGGAAGCCTCTTCTTAAACTGTGCAAAGCCCTCCCATTGAAATTTGTGACCTGCTCACACATCACACGCACATCAATCCTACTCATTCATTTCACGAATGGAAACATAGACAAGATTCCTGGCAAAGTCACACGAGTGCGTCATCGCCAGTCGAAATGAACTGGTGTCGATTACTTACTGAGCTTATTCACTGAGGAGTCTAAATTTGCAGACTCCATTTCCCTCCAGAGGGAAGGGTCCCACACATGGTGGCTTTGAAATATTTCAGTTTAACCTGGAAGCGATTGGGCTTAGGACAAACCCAGATATCCAGCATCCTACCCAACACCTCCACCTGTCTGTACAAGGAGCAGCTCAAACTAGACTTATCAAAAAAAACTCTCCCAGAAGCACCCTATTGCCCACTGAAGCATGTTCAGACTCCTTGTTTTGGCATTTCAGGTCTTCTAGGCTCTGTCCTCAAGATCGTTTCTGCCCACAGTGCTTTCTATTTCCAGACCTATAATTTTCTTTATACCCAAACATTTTTATTCACCATAATTTAAACATGTAATATGCTTTTTAAATTTTCAAGCATTTTCTCATGTGGTTCCCACAACTTAAATTTTCCTGCTCTATATGGATTATGTCCACTCATCAATAGTGCACCTTACTTTTCCCTGCATCTGTTATTCAACCCAAGGGGCCTAATCACATTTCTGGTTCTGTCCTAACATAAATCAGAGAAACAATACACTGCCTATTTTTTTTAAAACCTCTCAGGTTCTGAAATATCTTTTCTTATTTGCTAGAAAAGTAATGTCTGTATAATCATGCTGACATTCCCCTAATGAAAACTTAAAGATTTGCATGTAAACTCTGCTATACCATCAACAGATTCCAAGACAGAAAACCAGATTTGAGAAGGGAAAATGGGCAAGTAAATTCTCATATCCATTTAATTACAGAGCACTCATGTAACATTGCCATTGGCTGCCTCCATCAATATAGCAGTGATTTTCATACCACTTTGACAGGGCTATTCATCGACTTGGCAAAGCAAAAAGGAAAATAAAATATTATCAATATCTTTGATTTGATTACTTTCTACTCTCATTTTTAGTTTATTAGATTGCTTGCATTTCTAAAAGCCACCAAAATATAATGGCATAAAAATACAAATAAAACAATCAGAGAAAGGCAGGTTGTGGTTAGACAGTAAATGTCAGACTATGAAGTTCACAGTACATCTTGTAAGAAAATTGAATTCTCATGGGTTTTTCAGGCAGGGGAATTATGTGATCAAATTTGTTTCTTAGACAATTACCTGGTCAAAATGAAAGATAAACTAGTGCTGAAAGAGGGGTAAGGTATAGGGAGCTATGGCAATGATCAGGCATATAGTGAATTAATGTATCGGGAGATGGGGGAAGAAGAGGTAGGGATGGAGACAACAGGTTAGATTATAAAGTAATTTTGGAAGGCAGTATGTTGACTGCTTGAATCTAAGGAATGTCTTATGTATAGTGTAAGAAACAGGCTTGTACCCTGGCCAGATAGCTCAGTTGGTTAAAGCATCCACCGGAAGCACAGAGGTTGCCAGTTCAATCCCTGGTCAGGGCCCATACAGAAATAGACCTATGTTACTGTCTCCCTCTCCTTTCCTCTCTTGCTAAAATCAACTGAAGGGAGGAAGGAAGGAAGGAAGGAAGGAAGGAAGGAAGGAAGGAAGGAAGGAAGGAAGGAAGGAAGGAAGGAAGGAAGGAAGGAAGGAAGGAAGGGAGGAAGGAAAAGAGAGAGAGAGAAACAGGCTTTTAAGGAATCTTTTGAAAACAAACATTTATTAACATCGTTCATGGTGTGTGTGTGTTACACTGATGGAAGGCAGTAGACGCAAGCCACAGCTAGCTCACTCCAAATGCCAAGAGAAGGTTAGCTCTGTAGATTGTTCTCTGGAGTCCGGATCTGCCCATCTGTGAGTTTGCAATGATGAAGAAGCAAAACAAAACTACCCTCCAGACATAAAATTTTGATAAAAATATTTTCCTAATACCAGTGATATGAATACACATCAAAAAAGGAAGCCATAAGGAACAGAGTGTTAAGTATGTAGTTAAGTCCAAATGCTGAATGTTGAGCTGCTAAAATAGAGGCGCGTCATTGGAATTAACCCTAAATCTAAGCATTCAAAATGCTTCTTGGCTCCTCCAATTGCAGTTGATCACAACACCAGCTGCAGATCACACCATATTTTTTTTTTCATGACAGAGTCAGAGAGAAGGACAGATAGGGACAGACAGACAGGAAAGGAGAGAAATGAGAAGCATAAATTCTTTGTTGCAACACACCAGTTGTTCATTAATTGCTTTTTCATATGCCTTGACCATGGGGCTACAGCAGACCAAGTAACCCATTGCTCAAGCCAGCAACCTTGGGCTCAAGCTGGTGAGCCTGCACTCAAGCCAGCTGAGCCCGCGCTCAAGCTAGCAACCTTGGGGTCTCGAACCTGGGTCCTCCACGTCCCAGTCCGATGCTCTATCCACAGTGCCACTGCCTGGTCAGGCCACACCATATTTTTAATATTAACTTATTCACAGCTCCAAATTCAGATGTTGCAAAGAGTCCAATGTCCACAGATGTAAGCAGGTTCAGCTGCCCAGACAGACCGTCTCAGCCTTGGAGACGAACTCCCTGGCCCTTGATTCCTTCTCGTGGCATGCAGAGGAGAGGAAAAGGAATCACTAGTGTTGGTTTCATGGTAAGCTCCTTTCTGCCCAAAGAAGAGGGTAATCATCAAAAACTTGAAGACTGGGCACTTTCATTTTCTACCATCTGTAATCATAGGCACATTGTGGCAAAGCCAAACATGAAGTCAGCATACTAAGTCATCTAATATGTCATTTGTTGTACCATTTTTTGGACTATGGATTTGGAGAAAATAAACTGTTTGCAACAGGGTAATCCAGTTATATGACGCAGTCATGCAAAATCCCTTTTTAAGTGACAGGGCATCATTATCGAGTAACCACATGATGTGGACAGTGGCTGGCACAGGTTCCAATGAACAGCGTCATTCCTTTATGTCAGCTGTACATCACAAAGCAGAGTAGACTGAAATGTAGATGAGTTCCCTTTTAAGAGTAGATACTCCATGTGACATGAGAGCAGAGGGCGGTGAGGCAAGCTGGCAGCTTCCACAGGACGTGGTCAGGGGGCACTCCAGTTTTCACTAGGTGGGAATTGCCAAGGAGACAAATGGAAAACTTAAAGCAATAGCTAAATATAAAATACTCTCCACAACAATGCTTTTAAAACATATGTAAGTTCTGTTGGAAAATGAATTATAGTATCTGGAGATTCAAGGAAAACACTAGAAAGTTAACGTTTGCATGGGTTAGCAAAATTAGACAAGATATAATGCAGTTTGAATGCCTAATGAGTAAACCTGGTATTTGAGTCACATATATACACACATACAAAGACAGGTGAGAACTGCTCTAGGATCACACTGGAGCTGGGAAATTAGCTTCTTGAATGTTATTAGTAATTTCAATGCTTTGTGGAAGAAAGTCTAGGTTCATCACATTGTCACAAATGGCAAGATTTCATTCCTTTTGTGGCTTAGTAATATCCCATTGTATATGTGTTCTACATCTTTAATTCTCTATTAATGGACACTTAGGTTGCTTCCATATCTTGGCTATTATAAATAATGCTGCAATAAACATACGATTAGTGTTTTGAGTTTCTTTGGATAAATACCCAGAAACAAAATTTTTGGGTCATACAACAGTTACGTTTTTTATGTTTTGAGGAATCTCCATACTATTTCCCACAGTGGTTGCACCAGTCTGCATTCCCATCAACAGTGCACAAGGATTCCCTTTTCTCCACATCCTCGCCAACACTTACTGTTTGTTGACTTATTGATGATAGCCATTCTGACAGGTGTGAGGTGGTTTTAATTTGTATTTCCCAATATGATTAGAAAAGTTGAACATATTTTTATATGTATAATCAGCCATCTGTATGTCTTCCTTGGAGAAGAAGAAGGTTCTCTGTCCATTCTTTAATTGGATTGTTTGCTTTAGGGATGTTGAGTTGTATGAGTTTCTTATATATTTTGAGTATTCACCCCTTATGAGATGCATCACTGGCAATTATCTTCCCCCCTTCAAGAAGTTGTTTTTCTGTTTTGTTAATGGTTTTCTTTACTGTGCAAAAAATTTCAGTTGAAAGACAAATGCCATATAATTTCACTTACATGTGCAACCTAAATAAACATACAAAGCAGCCTGACCAGACGGTGGCTCAGTGGATAGAGCATTGGACTGGGAGACAGAGGACCCAGGTTTGAAAACTGAGGTTGCTGGCTTGAGTGCAGGCTCACAAGCTTGAGCGCAGGATCACTGGCTTGAGTGTGGGATCATAGACATGACCCCAAGGTTGCTGGCTTGAACCCAAGGTCACTGGCTTGAGCAAGGGGTCACTCACTCTCCTATAGCCCCCCAATCAAGGCACATATGAGGAAGCAATAAATGAACAACTAAGGTACTACAACAAAGAATTGATGCTTCTCATCTCTCCCCTACCTGTCTGTCCCTATCTGTTCTCTGAATCTCTGATTCTCTGTCTCTGTCCAAAAAAAACCATACAAAGCAGAAACAAATTCATAGATACAGAGAACAAACTGATGGTCACCAAATGGGAGGGTGGTTGGATGGATGGACAAAAGTAATTAAGCACAAATTTCCAATTATAAAAATAGTTATAGGATATAAAGTATAGCAGAGAGAACATAGTCAATAATATTGTAATAAATATGTATGGTATCAGATGGGTACTAGACTTATTAGGCTGATCACTTCATAAGGTAGGTCAATTCTAATTACTGTTGTACACCAGAAACTAATACAATATTGCATGTAAACTCTAATTAAAAATACAATTTTTAAAAGGAAGAAGTTCTAAGCATATTATTTCTTGGAAATATCAAGAAGCAGTGAAATAAACACAAGCTTAAGAGACAGATTAGAGGTTCAAATTCTACCTCTACTGCTTAATAGCAATGTGACGTCACCGGTTGTAAATTTTGGATAATACTATTGGCTTCACTGGCTAGCATGAAGGTAACAGGTGAAAAGCCTTTTCACAATTCATGTTAATTTTATGTCTCCCTTTCTCCTTGTCCCTCTGAAATCAAGGCAACTTTGAGCCTCCAAAGGGATCAATTATAGCAGCAGTTGAGCGAGGCTGTATTATGAGGCATCCCAGGCAGTTTCTTGTTCATTTCATTCAAGCCACCTTCATTGCAGCGTCTTTACATTTTCTAACTCTTTGGAGATGAATTTATGTGTCTGCCTGGAATACAAATTGCTTGTGCTGTTCTTATACCCTAATCCTGACAGCTAAGATAAAGGTTTCATTGAGAAGTGGGTTGTGCTCAGGCAATAGCACAGAAAGTACAACTCCTTGAATCTGCTTAGTTTCAACATTTTTGAAAACATTTTCCCCTCCATTGCAGTTTCTAAAGATTTGATGGAACAAAAACCTCTTGTTAGTCCCATAATTCATACTTGCACAGAGGAGATCTAAATGTATTTCCTGAGGATATGCTCTGACTGTTGAGCTTCACAATGATTTCATAGAAGTATCAAGCATGAAAGGAATATCAAGGGTGAACTCTTTCAGAGAGAAACAGACATTTCCTCTAACTTCTGCAGTTTGTATTTCAGTATAACACTAAAATGTCATGCATGATTTTTCAGGAATGAAAACAACCATACTAATGCACATGGCACAAAGAAAGGGTGTCTCCCTCCCCGCTCCTCCTTGCACAAGTTCTCAACACCAGGGGTGCCCACTTGACAGACTAGCTAGTCAAGGAGCTCTTTGCTCAAGTGTTCTTTGAGGCCGCTCCACCCTGTAACTGTCCTATTCCCCTGACTGTGCAGGAGGAAAGCCAAGAAGTATTTTTCTCCCTTTCTTGGTCACAAGGTGTTAAAAATGAAATAAAACACTGAATTCATACACTCTGGTAGATATGATGCCTGAGATTAAGTGTGTATATAGTGAGTATATGTGTCCTTTAAACCAAGATGGCTTCTTCCTCCTACGTTTTGAATACTGGAACAGAATGATCAAGTACACTCATGTTAAGTGTTGATGGCTTTGATAAGGGTGTGATATATCACAAAAGGAGACAAATTTATTTCCACAATTTAAATTATATAATAAAAGTGTCTGTACTGAAGGAGAAGCACAGGTGAGAAGAGAGAAAAAAAGAGAAGTAGCATCTGATACACAAAAAATGCTCAATATATATTAACTAATTCTGTTGTTGTTCTGGTTGTTGTTGGATTGTCATCATTACCAAAGGTAAATATTGCATAAATTGGTTGGGTACAGGTCAGAATGAAATGATTAGGAAAGATAGATAAACATATGTAAGGAAATACGTTAGAAAATTCAGAAAAGAAAGAGAAGGAAATAAAAAACAAATAAGAGGCTGACCAGGCCGTGGCACACTGGATAGAGCATCAGGCTGGGACGCAGAGGACCCTGGCTCGAAATCCCGAGGTCGCTGGCTTGAGCGCGGGTTTATCTGGTTTGAGCAAGTTTCACCAGCTTGAGCCCAAGGTCACTGGCTTGAACAAGTGGTCACTCAGTCTGCTGTAGCCCCCTGGTCAAAGCACATATTAGAAATCAATCAATGAACAACTAAGGTGCCACAACAAAGAGTTGACGCTTCTCATCTCTCTCCCTTCCAGTCTGTCTGTCCCTATCTGTCCCTCTCTCTGTCTCTCTCTGTCTCTATAATAAATAAATAAATAAATAAATAAACAAACAAACAAACAAAAAGAAATAGAAATTAGGCAATTACTGTAAGAATGCTTTGGAACTTTAGCAGATAGGTAAGTGTAGATCAATGCCAACCATAAAAGCCTGGGTGCTTAGAAGAACATGTAGTTCATAAAGAAGACATTTTGGTATGTTACTTTTTCTCTCTACAGGGACAGACAACACACAGAAAAGTCACAGGGTGTGTAAAAATTCAGTCTATCATTCTAACAGACCTCTCCCAGGACTTGTTTCTCATTTTGTCTGAACTGTACAAAACACATTTAAGTACAGGATTTCAGTTATGTTGACTTTTAAAGAAGAACCTCGCTTTAGGAGCTCTTTGGGGACAAGAAACAGAACCCGGGTGCTTATCATCTGCTGAACACTCTCATTGTCACACACATCTGGTGTCCATTTCTCAGAGGCTGCAGCTGACATCCAGAACAGAATCAAATATTTTAAGTCTTTTCAGAAGTTTTTGTTGACATTCTAACAGCCCAAAACTTTTCAAGAACAACTTAGGCTTCTCAGAATTTATTTATTATTGTCCATGTTTCATGTTTTTAATCATATTTTAGTGTAACAAAGTATGTCAATAAATGAATAATATAGAATTTTTAGTTTCTTTATTTAACCAATTGCCAGATCAGCCCTACATTTTCTCCTACCAAGGGGCCTCATTTCCACTACCATGTGATAACAAGTCCTGAGTTCAAAAGGCCCATGCCGACACATATTTGAAATTCACCCAATCATGAAATAAATACCAAGAGTATCTTACTGCCCAAACTGTACTCATCATTTCACTGAACCACTTTTAAATAGTTTCAAGGTTATTGTCAGCTAATGTGCTGCTTGCTGTTCAATAAGTTAGTTATTGTAAGTGAATCAACTCAACTCTCTAAACATATAGGAAGGTTCACACTTGCCCGGCTGACAGCTTCTAATAAGAAACTATACACTCATCATTGGTAGACTGGCATAAATGGCAAATTTAATTTTGGCCACAATTCAGGCCCAGGACATTTATGAGACTAAAGCCTCTCCACACACTCAAAGGTCATTATCTGTTTTGAGAATAAAACCCACTAACTCAGTAAACCTTTATTGCTAATATACTGCCAGTGTTTTAGACACGATGCTATGGACTTCACATGTGATGCGTATTGTCTTGTAAGAAACAACACAGTGAATCAGGTGCTAGCACTAGACACAATTTACAGATGAGGAAACCACTGCCAAGAGAACAAAATCACTCATAAGGTCACCAAGTTAGTTGTCGGCAGTCAGGTTTGAACCTGGTCTTTCTGTGTCCAGAGCCATGCTCAGAAGTACTCTTCAATAGCTTCAGTGCACAGAAAGGTCACCAGGACGTCTTGTTAAAACTACAGAGTTCTACTCGCAGAGCTTCTGATTCCGATCCAGAAAATCAGAAATAAAGCTCAGCATTCTACATATCCCAAAGTGCCCGCTCTGCAGGTAAATCTAAGAGGCGTTCCGCAGGTCACACTATAGGAAGCACTGGAATCCTTGCAGTGTCTCCCTGGTTCTGCTATGTGGCCTATTGTATATGTTAAAGGTGATGGCAACAATATCACGTACACGTGCTCGTTTCTTGCAACAGTCTTATCAAGAGGTTGAATGTATTTCTCTACCCTCTTGACTCGAGTAGACCTTGTGTCTGCTTTGACCAACAGAGTGCAGAAGGAACAATGCTGCACCAAGGGGAGGCGTACCATTTCTGGCCTGTAGTCATTTGCATCTTTAAAAAAAGAGACTGCCCTGACCCACCATGTTGTGAGAAGCCCAAAGCACATGGAAAGGTTCCAAAGGATGCAACACCTTGTGATGGTAGAGAGAAAAACAACTGAGAAAGACAGAGAGAGGTGTTAAGGAGCACCAAGGCACCTGGGGTGAGTGAAGGTGCCACCTTGGAGGTAGACCATCCAGCCCGAGCCACCCTGGTGGACACTGCATGTAGCAGAGATAAAACACCCATCAGAGTCCCTTCCAAATTCCTGACCCACAGTCATGGGCAAAAATAATTGGTTATGTCAGGCCCTGAGTTTGGGAGTAGTTTGTTACAGAATAACAGAAAATTAACATATGGGACCATACATAATTATAATTATATACATAATATATAATGAAAGCAAAATAAAAAATTGAATTTCTTATGCAGAAAGGAGTTTTAACTAAAAATTAGCACAACTGAATGAAGTATTTTTCCTGCAATTATCTGGGAATTTTCTCGAATTCTTATTTTTACCTTGAATGTACAAACATAGCCACACAATTCCAACTCTAGAGTCAAATTTTTATTATTCTTATATATTTAAAGAGTTAAAATATTTTATATGCTGAAATTCTTGATTCATTACCTTTAATTTAGTATTTCCCTTTATTTTATATTTTCAGCTTGAGATAAAATTGACAAATAAAAATTGTATAAATATATATATTTAAGCTATATAATGTTTTGATATATATATATACATTGTAAAATGATTACCAGAATCAAGTTAACAATCCATTATTTATACATACTTACCATTTGTGTTTATATGTGTGATTAGAGTACTTAAAATCTACTCTCTTAGCAAAATTCAAATATACAATACAGAATTACTAGTTATAGTCACCATACCGTACATTAGATCTCCAAAACTTAAATCATTGCATCAAGAAGAAGTCCAGAATTGTGTATTCTGCAAAAGTGGTGTGAGTAAAGCACACACAAAGATCTATGTTCTAGTTCCTTTGCACCCGATTCATCCGTTTAGAGATAAAAGTCAGTCTGAGTTGTTAAATGGATCTGTATGTGTTCTTCCTCTGGGGAGCCGAATTGGGACTGAAAGGCTTCATTATCATAAGTTCCCAGATGTACACAAATCTAGAGAAAAATTTAACAAACTTTTAACTTTCATAAGCAATTAGGTTTTCAGCACTAACCCATTTCTGAACTGGAGATGTGATGGTATTTTATCCTTTTAACCTCATGCCTAGATACTACACAGGCAATCCTGTTTTGATTGTTAAAATTAAGGCACGTACCAAATCATTGAGTAACTGCAGTCATTCCCATCTGCTAAGGAGGCACAGTGCCACACAGAAGTGCCTCGCCAGGACTTTTGAGGCATAACAATCAATCAAAGATGGGATCAGAAACGAGCTATGTTGATTGCTACAACAACTCAACCCAGTCCGACTTTCTGTTTCCTTCTGGGCATAGTGTTTCAATAGAAACATTATGGCCATGCCACATGCACATAATCAAGTACACAGCTTTAGTGTCTGAGACAACCTGAAGGTGTATCTAAGTTGTCTATAATTCCCACCAGGTAGTGAAGACTTCTCTGTCAAGGCCACCTGAATTGGAACACCATGTCTTTCCCTTGACCTCTACTGGAGCCCTCCCTCATCCTAATCCACAACTGGCCCCTCCTTGGCTTCCTTGAGTTTATCCCTGCACTGTTTCTTTTTTAAAAAATCTGTGCCAAACCTATCTCAAATTCCTCAAATCTTTAACACTATCTTTTCCCAGACTCTCTCATCCAGGATTCAACTATAGGCCGTAGCTACTACTTCCCTCCAGTAATTCAGACCCACATGTCCAGCTGTCCGCAGGGTATCTCCCCCTAGATGTACAAGGGGACCTCAGTCTTTTTCTTTTTTTTTTTCATTTTTTTCTGAAGCTGGAAACAGGGAGAGACAGTCAGACAGACTCCCGCATGCGCCCGACCGGGATCCACCCGGCACGCCCACCAAGGGGCGATGCTCTGCCCACCAGGGGGCGATGCTCTGCCCATCCTGGGCGTCACCATGTTGCGACCAGAGCCACTCTAGCGCCTGAGGCAGAGGCCACAGAGCCATCCCCAGCGCCCGGGCCATCTTTGCTCCAATGGAGCCTTGGCTGCGGGAGGGGAAGAGAGAGACAGAGAGGAAGGCGCGGCGGAGGGGTGGAGAAGCAAATGGGCGCTTCTCCTGTGTGCCCTGGCCGGGAATCGAACCCGGGTCCTCCGCACGCTAGGCCGACGCTCTACCGCTGAGCCAACCGGCCAGGGCCCGGGGACCTCAGTCTTAACGCATCCCAAAATGAATTTGTCATCTTCAACTCACCATTTCCTTTTTAATAAATGTCAACATCATCCATGCGGTTGTGAAAATCCTCTCCCTTATTCTAAATTACCATCTCCCCATGTTTTGCTACTCAAGCCTCAAATATAGCCCCTCCTTGGAATCCTTCCACCACAACCTTGGTTCAAATGCTCATTATTGCTCACTTCATATATTGAAAAAGCTTTTTGGGCCACCACACATTAACCCATCAAAATATGACATTCTGGTGTGTCTTATCTTCCTTTAACACCTCCTTGATTTATAATACAAAAAGCTCATGGTGTACTTTCCTTGTCTCAGCTTTGGGATCAGCATTTCTTCATGGAGACCTGGATATTTTAGACCTTCCAGTGGAGGCCAAGATGTAGGCTCTAGATGTACCTATTGCTATGGTGAGAATTACTATTCCCAGACCTTTTCACTGAAGAGAAGACTTAGGGAATGTATCTATACAGACACACACATTTACACACATAATTATATCAAATATGAACAGGTTGTAAGAGAACATTGGTTATGAATAGAAGAATAGATAAGAAAAAATAAGATCAATAAAAATAATGCTTATTCCTCCTTTTCTTTTTTCCTTTCCTTTCATGAATAATTTAATTCTAAAGTCATATGGGTGCAGCAAAGCAAGAGAGCTGTCCACACAGATGGCTGGCTGCTGTGGGATATTGGAGTCTAATCAGGGTGCAGAGTATGTCTACAAAGGGAAAGGCCCAGTATGAGGCCCTGAACCCAAGGCAGAAGTGGGCAAGCAACAACAGTACAGCCGTGTAGAACAGTGGACTGGCATGTGCTACTGGAGCTCGAGCAGGATTAAGGTTAACCTGCAGTCATTAAGTGGAGGAATAAGGAGAGTTGATGGTGTTAATTCCACTTCGAGTCTGAGGCCATGTCTTGTCCAGAGTCCAATGTCCTAGATTAAAGATAGTTAAGCGAGAGCAAGATTTATTTCTTAATCTTATTCTATTCAGGCCTTTGATGAGTTGGATGAGGCCCACCCACAACGGGGAAGGCAATCTGCTTTACCTAGTGTATAGATTCAAATGTTAATCTCATCCAGAAAACACCCTCAAAGACATTCTAAGAAATAATGTTTACCCAACCATCTAGGCATCCCATGGCTCAGTTAAAGTGATCTATAAAGTTAACCATCACAGTTATCTGTACATGAAGATGTCTGGCTGTATGTTCAGAGTCTAAGTGGGGTGTGTTTATATGAGGGGGAAGTCTGGTATGAAATATTAGAACCAAAATGAGATGAGAAGATATCCACAAATGGGGGCAATCTGCATGGATGTCTCAGCATGGTGGGGTGAGCATGCTGTCTGTGCAGAGAAGTGATGTAATGAAGGATGTTAGAGCCCAGGCCAGAAAAACAAACTGTGTATACTGGAGAAGGCTCTGCATGGGGTAGAAGAACACAGAGTGATAATGGGATGTGAGGAGGATATCAAGAGAAAGGAAACAGTGGCCATGATGATGGTGATTGGTTACTTATAGAAAGGTTGCTCAAATGTGTGACATCTCAAAGTAGGCCTTCCCCCAGTGTAGCTACACTCTTCACCCTGGTTAGCCTCCAACATCCTACACCCGCCAGCCCGCCACGGGGACAGCTCTCTTGCTTTGTTTCACCCAATGGTTTTGGGACTGAATTATTCAGGAAGAGAAAAGAAAAGGGGAAAGGAAAGGGCTGTAGTATTCTTCTCATTGACCTTTTTCGTTATCTCTCTTTTCCATTCACAGCCAATATTTTCTTATAAGTGGTCCATATTTGCTGTCTTCCTATTCTGACCCTTAGTCATTCCTCAACCTGTTCTTATCTGCCTTCAGCCCTCATCCCTTTCTGCTGTTTCTAAATCATCAATGACTACCTTATTTCTAAATCTAAGAGATGATTTTCAGTCTTTAAGCTGCTTGATTTGTCTGAGGAATTTGACAGTTTGGCCTCTGAAAAAAAAGCCCATTCTTTCTGCTTCCTGTGCTTTTCCTCACACTTCACTGACTACTTTTCCTTTATAGCCTCCTCTTCCTCTGCCCATTGCTCAAATGCTTGCACTGCCCAAGGCTCATTCCCAGGCCGTCTGCTTTTCTCAGCCTTTACACTCCCCCATCTCAGTTCTGCCTTGGCTTTGGTTGTCATCTATATCTAATATTGACTTTGAGCTCCGAACATATACATACTATTCATTCAACTCAGTAATATTCACTGAGCACCTACTATGCACTATGTGCTCTATTGTTGGCTCTTAAAACATTTAAATGTCTCAGAGGCACCTGAAACTCAGCATACACACTTGATGTCATTGTCATCACCTCTGTTCCATGGCCTATGAACACATGCCAGGTTCTTCACCTCAGTGACATAATCATCTTTCCCTCTACTACAGCCAGAAACATCTGACCCTCAACTCCTCATATTCACATTCAGTCAATGACTAAGTCCCCATTTATCCTACCTTTTATGTAGATCATAAATTTGGCCAATTGTCTCCATTACCACTCCAGACCTGGTCACTGTTATTCTGGACTATAGTCTCCTAGCTGTCTTTGCCTCCAGACTGGCCCCTTCATACACACAAACTTTCAATCTAATCTCCACATAGTAGTCAGACTATTCTTTCTAAAATGCAAATCTAATCATTTTACTTACTCCCCAAATCTTTGATATGAGTTTTCTTTGTCCTTGTGATAAAGAGAAAATTCTTTAACACAGCTTCAAAGCTGGCCACAACGTGGCCTGCTTAGCTCTTCAGCCTTACTTCTTCTGTCTATATACATTCAGTGCGGAATCCAGATAGTTCTCTCTGGCTTATGACCTCCCCTTCTCCTGTGACCGCTGCCTAGAAACCCCCCTCCTCTTACATTTTGCCTAAGGAATGGCTCCTTGCCTTTCAGGTCTCAGTGGAAATAATACTTCCTCAAAGAAGCCCTCCCTAATACAGAGACGTGGTTATGTCCTCTGTTCCCTGGAGTATCCTCATTATATCACATATCGTGTTTGCTCCCCTGCAGTCACTTGTTTAAAAGTCTGTACTCCTAGACCAGCTGAATGTTTCATGAAATCAGGGATCTTACCTATTTAATACCATCATGCCTCATGGAGTGACAAGTATACTCAATAAATATTTGCTAAATGGCTGAGTGAATTCTGGTTGCTAGTCTATAATAATAGACTGAATCCTATTAGGTGTATCTTTTTACAATCTGGAAACATTATCAACTGAATCACTTAATTTTAATGCATTCAATTAGTGTTCATAGATAATATGTGGTGTTACATGATGTAATGGTTGAGGGAAGAGTCCAAAGAAAGCCTGCCTTGTTTCAAATCTCAGCATCCCCCCTTATTCACTGGTAAATAAGTGCCTTGGGAAACCCCTACCTTCCCTGTACTTCTCTTTGCCTATTTGTCATATGTTGTAAAGAGGATTAAATGAGTCAATATGTGTAAATTACTTAGAATAGTAGCTGCACAACTTACTGAAACACTATATAAATAAGAGTTGTTATCATTTTTGTGATATTTTCATTGAAATTAGAACCTTGCCCTTACACACTCCCTTGATCATTGGGAACAAATTCAAAAGGTAAAGAATTTCAGAAAAGTGCACAAAATGGTTAACAAGATCATTTGAGGCAAAGGTTCTAAGAGTCCAGTCCGAACCTGCTGTGCCAGCACGATTATGAGCAGCATAGCTGTTTGGCCTTAGTGTTGAGTCGGTAATTTTCTATCTCAAAGGCACCCTCAAGAGAGGCTAAGTTGTAATTGCTAATCTGAACAAAGGGCACCTCCAGAGATCTTCACATTCTGTGAACATGACCTCCACTCTGGCCCCAAATCCAGGGATCCTGATCCCTCCTTCACAGGAGCTTCTCACAGTTCACCATAGCAACACAGACACACTGAGATCTCCCATCAGTGTGTGGGAATTAATTCATCGCTTCAGGCTACACATGGCTCCTCTTAAGTGCCACATTTGTTCTAAATGGAACTCATGTCACAGGAGGGGGAGAGTGGCCAGCTTAGCCACCTCAATGCTATTATGAGTTGATTGTTTTATGATCTGTTCTCTTTTGATGCTGTATTGATCACCAGGTGAGGACAGACATCAGGACAGTGGGAACATCAGGTGTGGGCTATGTTGTTCAAAACTCATTAAAAAAAAAATACCTTGCCAAGTATCTAATTCATAATAAAATAAAAAGACCTTTAACTTTTTGTAAATAGCCAAAACAAAAGAGAATGGAAAGGTGTTAAACGTAGATTGAAATAAGCTTGTAAGAGGATGAGGGTTTAATGATTTCTGTTTTAAAATATTGTAATAGAAACCTTGTTTTAAAATATAAATAAGTCGTGGGATGTCATGTACAGTATGGTGACTATGTTAACAATAGGGTATTGCCTATTGGAAAGCTGCTAAGAGAGTAGATCTTTAAGGTACTTATCACAAGGAAAAATCTTTGTATGGTGTCAGATGTTAACTAGACTTACTGTGGTGATCATCCCACAATATATACAAATATGGAATCATTATGTTGTATACCTAAAATCAATGTAATGTTATGAGTCAATTATACCTTAATAAAAAAATCAAGACTAATATCAGATTTAATAAAAATGTTAATGTTTTTATAATGAAAAATAAATATATCTAAAATGTTAAGGAGGCTTTTCCACAGAGAAGTTTCAAAAGATCTATAAATAACACATATAAATAAAATAAAAAATACTTGGCCAATAAAATATATTTCTAAAAAAAAAAAGAATAAAGATCATTTGTTTTAAATGCTAGGAAAAAGGATTCTAAACTAAAACTAAGCATTATTTACAAGCCCATTCAGAAAATCAACTGGATTAATAAAGAAGACATTGACATTTCCCCCTTGCTTGCAGAAAATACAAGGAAATACTGGGAAAATGAGTATGATGAGAAATCAGACACCAATCCCCCTAGACTAAATCAACACACAATTTCTGCCAGCATCCAAAATATGGCCCAGATTCAGAACCTGTCAAGATACTAAGTAAAAGAGGAAATGACTGAAACCAAACTCCCTGCATCACCTAAGAGTGAAGGGGAAGTCTCTAGTCATACAGAGTCAGGTCAAAACCAGGCTCCCCACTCACTAGATGTGGAATATTCTAAGAGTGACAATTACCTACACCTCAGTTTTCTCATCTGTAATTTGGGTATAAAAACATGCTTATCCAAAGGGCGTTAGTGCATATTAAGTTAGTTAATAGCTGTGAAGTGCTACACAATGCCTAACACATAATAAACTCTCCATAAATGTTACCTATTACCGTATTTATCGCACTGGTTTCCACTGCTCCCTTAGTGGTGCTTTCCTATATCATGCATATCATTGGTGAAAGTGTTTGAGATTTGGGGTTATTTGAATTTACATTGGGAAGAAGCTTCACCTTTAGAGTTATCAAATCCTGAGAATCCATTCTAGCTCCTACATTTGCAGGTAGTGAAGGTTCAGGTCGGCATTGCTAACTCCCTCGGCTTCATTTCCTTCGTATTTAGGATGGAATAAAACCTACTTTGCTGGGTTGTAATAAAGATTAAGTGAAATAATCTGTGTAAAGTGCCAGACATAAAATGATGTTTCATAAACAGCAACAATATTACAGAAACTAAAAAGACGAGACAAATGTTCCATTGATATTTCATTGGGATTTATTAAAATAAAAATTCAGTTGAAGAGACTGTTTCAGATTGATGCCAGTTCAACAAGCAGGTGAAAAATCTCTAGCGAAGATTCTATGTTGTCAATGACTGGGATAACCTGTTGTGCTAATGATAAAATATTTTAATACTTAAAAAAAAGTAAGGCATTTGAGTATTTTGGCAGCACAGAAAAGAAGCCCAATGTGGTATGATTTGCTATAATTGTTTATTTACCAGAAGCAATTCACTTTATCTGCTGCAGCATACTCTTTGATGTCATTAACCTACAGAAATAATTATAAGAAAGTAATTATAAAGGAAATTATAGGACTGAAACACTATTCCGAGTGTAGGAAGACAGGGGTTTTCCTTCACTTCCGAAGGCTACATCAATTAACACGGCAAACCCCGGTTTTCCGGAGTTCGGGAAGTTAAGAAATCAAAGCCCACCTGAAATAAAGGTTCTCGAAAAACTTCTGATCACTTACATTAATCACATTAATATTGATTCTTAGAAAGAAGACACTGGATGATTAATAATGCAACTTTCCAAAAACTATACAGTCCACAGATCTAAAACTTTAAATGGAATTATAAATCATGATCGATGTGCTCTTTGTTAACTCTGGAGAAGACAATGTGGGTTTAATAAAAAGAATAATATACTTGGACCTGAACACCCAAGTTCAAAACTCGAGTCTGTGACTTACAATTGAATGAACATTGTTGTTCACCAACGTGCCGGAGTCTCAGTTTTATTTCCCGTAGAACGAAGAAGAAGGAGCTCCAGTGGCGCCATCGGTTAGCGCGCGGTACTTATACAGAATGAAGAAGCAATGACTTCAGCATGTTGTTTACATGAGAAAACAGTGTATTCATTGCTGGCTCAAAATAGAAGCTACAATTAGTTAAATGTAATTTAACTACTTATTAAATAAATCAAAGATTACTTTTAACATAAAGCAATTATAATAGCTAACATTTATTACTTGTTTAATATGTACCATATGCTCTCCTAAACATTTTACATTAATTATCTAATTTTTTTCTTACCATGTAATTCAGCAATCCAACTTTTGGGTATAGAGCCAAAGGAATTAAATCAGGATCTAAAAGAGATATGTGCAATCCCGTATTCATAGCAACACTATTCACGATAGCCAAGATAACAACCTAAATGGCCATCAACAGATGAATGGATAAGTAAAATGCGGCATGCATATTATATATATAATTTATATTACCTAATATATATAAAATTATTATATTATTACTATTGTATATATATACACACACTATGTCAAGTAAAATAAGCTAGATGTGGAAGACAAATACTTCATGATTCCTTTATATGAGGTATCTAAAGTAGTCAACCTCATAACAGAAAATAAAATGGTAGTTACCAGTGGCTGAGGGGACAGAGAAATGGAGAGTTGCTGTCCAATGGGTGTAACATTTCAGATACACAAGATGAATCAGTTCTAGAGATCTCTTGAACAGTACAGTGCCTGGAGTTAACAATACTGTAGTGTGCACATGAAAATTTGTTAAGAGGGTAAATCTCACGCTAATGTTCTTACACAATAAAAATGAGCAGAGAAATTTCTATTATTTTCTCTTTCTCTCATTTGTGGAAAAGGTTTGGGAGAGGTTAAGTAACCAGTCTAAGTTTACATAGAAGATAATTTCAAAGCAGGGTAAGACACAAATTTTTCTCATACCAAAGCCTATGTGTTTCCAAAATATTGGTTTTCAAATTGGTTTTTTTAACAGCAGAATACTTTGTTAAAATGAGAAGCTTCATAGAGCCCCAATGCATATGACAGATAAAAACTGAACAACCTGGTTTCAGTGCTGAACTGAGAACTGGACTCTCATGGTGCCCTTAGAAACACTCCTGAGGAAGCCTAGCACTCAACAAAAGACAAAGTGAGACCATTGCTGTGATGATCACATCTTTTTCACATTTATGATTGTGACAGTTTGCAACCCACTGGAAAGGTTTGTGACAAGTAATAATTTGTCATGCTTCTGAGATATTAATTTGAATCTTGCATTACAAGACTGTCACGAGCAAGTCATAGAGTGGGTAAGTGAGCTTTGTGGATGTGTGAGAATATGTCCAGGTCACCTGTGATTTGTGATTCAGGTGTGACTTGGAAGAAAGCCTGAGGCCTGGACAAACATTTCCATACTCATAATCAAAAGATTCCTGAAGAATTTGGTCAAGTTATTGACAAAATATGTACATTCTAAAATACCTGGTTACTGCAAATTGGTGTCTTTTAGGTTATCACTACAGATATATCACATTACTCAGCACAGTGCCTCAACAATACTGAGGCTTGCCAAATCTAACAGATAAAAATACAGGATATCCAGTTTAACATGAATTTCAGATAAATAACAAATGTCTTTTTTTTTTGTATAAGTATATTCCAATATATTTATGGGACAAAATTAAAAAATTATTTGTTGTCATTTTCTTAAAATATGTTTATTTTTATTAGGAGGCCAGGTTATTCCTAGCAAGTAGTGAACAGAAATATAACTCAATGCATGCACATAGACTTTCTGAATAAATTAGTTGAGGCAAATGATAGGACAAGATGAAACATAAATTATAAAAAAAAAAACTATCAATGAAGAATAAAATACAGTATAATAATTAATTTAAAATGGTGTGGACATATTAGCACATTTGACACAGCTAAGAAAAGAGTTGGTGGGGCAGAAGATATATATTAAGAAATTATCTACAAAGAAATGGGAAATAGGAAAGAAGAGTTAAAGGATATGAAGGGCAAATAAGAATGTCCTCAGGGTTCCAGAAGGCACCAAGAGAAATAATCGTAAAGAAATACCATTTGAAGAGATAATAGCTGATAATTTTTCACAGTTGATGAAATAAACCAATAATTAAATGGAACAACTTCTATACTCACCAACAGGGCAAGCGGAAAGACTTCACACTTTTATACCAGATATATAGCATTGAAACTGTGGAACACCCAAGACATTATTGTGTAATCTTTGAATCTGTTTTAGTTAAAAAATATAAAACTTTCCCTGGCTGGTTGGCTCAGCAGTAGAGCATCAGCCGGCATGTAGAAGTCCTGGGTTCAATTCCCAGTCAGGACACATAAGAGAAGTGCCCATCTGTTTCTCCACCTTTCCCTCTCTTTTTTCTCTCTATCTCTCTCTTCTCCTCTCACAGCCAAGGCTCCACTGGAGCAAAGTTGGTCTGGGCACTGAGAATGGCTCTGTTCACAGCAGAACAACGCCCCAGATGTGCAGAGCATCGCCCCCTGGTGGGCATGCTGGGTGGATTTCGGTTAGGCACATGCAGAATCTGTCTGCCTTCCCACTTCTCACTTCAGAAAAATACTAAATAAATAAATAAAACTTGAGTCACAGATGAATGTTAGGACTTAGAAAAACAAAACTTTCAAAGAAGAAAAGCAAATATGTGAAAATATTCACAAAAAATGGGAGACTTAAATTTTTTTAAATCAGTATTCTAATCTTAAAGAACATAATTGAAAAGAAAAGGGTAAGATATTTCAAAAGAAAACAAAAAATTAAGATAGCCTTGACTTTAAAATAATACGTTCAAAAATGTTTTATATAAATGAGCAGACACCTGGCCCTTTAGAAAGCTTGATGTTTTACAAAGATTTTTCTTGGGGGGGGGGGGGGGTGTTGAAGGAACTTCTCATAGCCCCAAAATAAAATAATGTCTAATTATCTACATAATTAACTTGAAAACATTAAAAAGCTTTGCCGATTTTTTATTTAGCCTTGAGGGTAGGAATGGGATAGCATAGGTTCTTGAAGACAATTACTTGCTTCACTACTAAATAAATTTTTCTAAGTGAGAGGAAGGGAAATAGAGACTCCTGCATGCGCCCCAACTGGGATTCACCAGGTAACCCCCGTCTGAGGTTGATGCTCAAATTAACAGAGCTATCCTCAGCACCTGAGGCCAACACTCGAACCAACCCAGCCACTGGCTGCAAGAAGGGAAAGGGGAGAGAAGGCCGGGAAGAGAAGCAGATGGTCACTTTCCTGTGTGCCCTGACCAGGGATCAAACCCAGGACATCCACATTCCAGACCAACGTTCTGTCCACTGAGTCAACTGGCCAAGGCCCACTAAATACATTTTTATTCTTTGTGGTTTGTAGCTTTGAGAGTTGCTGTTATTTTCCTTCTTTTCCTTCCACCAAGGGTATTTCATATTTCTTTTGTTGCATGTAAGTTTTTTGTTTTTTACTACCATATGATTCTGACATGAATGCTTAGAAATATAATGGTTGAGAGGTGGAGTTTCCTCCAGAGGGAAGGTGGGTACAAAGATGGAAAAATGAGGCGCTTGGAGGTATGTTTACATCAACATGCACTTACTCACTTCAGTTATGGGAAAGGTTCCATGTTAAACACAGAAGTGCATACGAAGATATACAACACCTACCAATGGGTCCTGCCATAAACTGAGCCACTGGTTAATTCACTTCACTGGTTTACATTTATGAACCATACCCCTACCACTTATGGAGAGTGTTTGTGTGCAATGTTCACGTGAAATTTATTCTGTGTTGTGTAAAAGTGAGTCAATGACATTGTTTCTTTGCTCCATGAACCCTTTTGGGGATTCTCACATAAAAATGTTTTCCAGAAGTCAGTGCCAGGAAATATTTAGTGACTAAACACACAACAAAGGGGAAATGTGTGTGTAAATTAAGGCATTTTCACATGACATCATGTTACACAAGCATTGAAATATTAACTTTGAGGATAATGTAGAAAGATGAAAAAGAAATGTTTATGAATAAATGAATAAAACAATACAAAATGACATCTATACCATGATTGCAGTTATATAAAATACATATTCACACAAAACAAGAACAAACGTTCAAAAGTAAGCTATATATTAGAAATGGGATTACAGGTGCCTTTTCCTTTTTTTCAAAACATGTTCAGAGTGGTACCAAAACATGTATATTGTTATGGGAAACTTTATCTCTCACTAAACGTGATGCTTAGTGCTTGTGATTCTCTCTTTACCTCGGGAGGAAGGAAGTACAGAGCTACATCTGATATTCATTAACCAGCATTATGTTAGCACTTATGGCTGGCATTTTTTTCTTTCGTTTCAAGGCTTTGATTGTATTCTGTATTTCCTTTTTAGAAGGACTTAAAATGAAGAGAAATCAACACATTTGACATGCTTGTTTTCAAATCTCTTGTAGTATGCTACATAAAATGTAGTTAGAGATGTTAAGACATGCATTATGATTAGCTTGTGGTTACGCTCTATTTGGAACAACACTGCCAAAGAGGGCGCTCTCTTCAATGCATCATATTAGGGATACAGGACACTGATACACATTACTGGAGATCCCTTGATTAAGGTGGCTTTTGCAAATTTCTCCCCTGAGAAGTTACCATTTTCTTCTTTGTAAGTAATAAATATTTGGAGGAAGATATTTTGAGATCCTACAGATATTCTGTTTTTCTTCAAACTTTTTTTTCTCATATTTAAATTAAATTTATTGGGGTGACATTGGTTAAGAGGATCATATAGGTTTCAAGTGTACATTTCTATGATAAATGACTTGCATGTTTCATGTGTGCCCACCACCCAAAGTCAAACCGGTATGGTGGTCACCAGAGGGAAAAGGGTGGGGAGGGTGGAAAGGGTAAAGGGGGCCAAATATATGGTGATGAGTGGTGGTTCTCCTCAAACTTTCATGTACTGGTTTTTAGCACCCATCAGTAGATCTTGACTGTAGCAATTTTTACTGTGATTTTTACTGTGTTCTAATGCTGACTTTTCTACTCCCCTCCTTCTTCAACATACATTATTTGGAATTCTTCTATAAAGATAATTTATCTTTTCTCCATTTGTATATTTATTCATATATATATATATCACTATAAACTCATGGATATTTACTTCATTCTTAGGCTATAATCCAATACTATCATCATTTATTTTGTTGCTCAAATTTTTACAGATTTGGCCAGTGGGAGCTTTTTTGAGGCTCTTGTGCTCTTTTAACACAAAACTAGCATTATTTTTTTCACTGCTTTATTTTTTGACGCTTCAAAATGCTCCAGGACCATCCTGGTTTTACCTACCTCCACCCTGGAATGGATCACTTTTTGGAGAGAAACTAACTTGTCCTGCTGAAGAATGGTATTTAGAAACCCATGTCTGAGCATTAGCATTAGGTGTGCTCATTGTTACTAGGGTGTCATTGCTTCTAGGCACTCTCAGCAGACTGAGCTTCTCAGGGATATGGTCATCTCAGTGCTTCTGCTACTCCCGTGGCCATAGTTATGAGCTAAGTATAGTTTTTATTTCTGCTCCTCCCCCAAAGACATATGTGACTTATGTTTATCCCTACTTCCCTTCCTCTAACTACAATGGGTTTTCATAGCATACTATAAATAACTACATCTGTTGCCTTTTCCCTTACACATTAAAGCTTTCATTCCATGGGAAAATTTGGAGAGAGAGGTACAGATGGAAACCTGTGTCTATCCTCCAATGATTCCTGTTTCAGTAATCTCTCCAACTTTTGCTACAAGTGCTCAGTAGAATTTGTGCAGAAAAAGCCTGAAGAGATTGCAGATTAACCCAAATTCTGTGGCCTATAAGGGCTTCACACTCTCACCAGTGCACACTTGGCCTCTACTAATTATCTAACCCCTTCTCTCCAGTGGAACCAGTGTCCACGCCTGGTAAGTCAGTGTCCATGTCTTGTCCCTCCCTGAAGTGGCCTCTCTTTCCTTAGATATTGAGTCGGGATTATTACCGTGTGTCAGGTTTTCTGACACGTTCAAAAAAAAGTTATCAAATTGCAGTTTGTTTACGTTCTTTTTTTTTTTCCATTGCGATAGTATGAGAGATGCTCTTTCTATTTTTCTGCATCTTTGAGTTTGAATTAGAAGAGTTATTTATAAAATAAACCAAGGATTACATATCTAACCTTATGTCAACAAAATTGGCCACTCATTCTTTGGGCATTTAACATATATTACTTTATATGCTATCTCTTCTTATGTCTGAAATACTCTCTCAATCCTGAACTTTGTGAAAGTTAGAAATGTTCATAGATTAGTGGTTAAGATATGAACTTGAGAGAGAGCATAAACTAAATCCACACCCTGCTTCTATGATCTGTGCGGCCCCGCACAATGGTACATGGACCTCAGTTTCCTCTTCTAGAAAATGGAGGTAAGAATAATCAACTAAAATGTTGGCTGTGAACATTGAGATGATGTGCATATGCCCTTGAAACAGGTAAGCTTTCAAAAGACGTTAATTAATTTTTGTTCCCATTTTCTCCTTACACTTAATCTGGGTATCTCACAAACTCTCTAGAAGATCAATGGACATGGAACAGAAGTAAAGTAATATATCCAATTGCAGTGTTCCAGTTGTTTCCTTTTTACTCTCACATGTTAAAAACCAACATTTGGTGCTCCTATACATACTAGGATAAATTCGCCAACAATCTCTATAAAAAGCCATAAAATTAAGAAAAGAATTTTGTCCTTTTCCATACCTAGGAAAGCATAATGTCTCAAGGGTAGACCAAGAAATTTAAAAATCTGGCCGGTAGAATATTTTGAGGAGGAACTGGGACAAGTTAACCATTTCTGAGTCTTAAATCCCTCATCTAGATTAAGAAATGAAAGAATTGTCCTACTTAGGTCTAACCCTTGGGTTAGGGCATAGAAGGGCTCAGTTAAAGTAAAAATGTTTTCCAGAAGTTATCCTCCTTAATTAACATTTTAGCAAAACTCCTTTGAAAATTAATCCTATTTCTGCAACACATACAGGGATGTTTTAGAAGGAAAAGAGAGGTCAAAGGACAGCACGTAGAGCAAACGGCTCATGAAGAACTGGGTTCCTGAGGAAGGCGAGATTGAAACGGGAGAGGTCGAG
The DNA here is from genome assembly GCF_036850995.1 of Saccopteryx leptura. Classification (NCBI taxonomy): domain Eukaryota; kingdom Metazoa; phylum Chordata; class Mammalia; order Chiroptera; family Emballonuridae; genus Saccopteryx; species Saccopteryx leptura. The sequence continues at coordinate 280,662,629 of NC_089505.1, read as the reverse complement.
CGGTCCCTGTACAAAGAGAACAAGAGGACTTGCAAACAGACGCAATCCATTCCACAGCGTTGCAGAGAATGAGAATGGAGAACAGAAATCTGTGAGTTCCCCTCCTGAGAGTTGTTGCTGAAAATTTCAAACAAGTTCTAAGGAAAGTATGTTAGTGTGTTCAGGCTGCGATAGCAAAATAACAAACTGGGAAGCTTAAGAACAGCAGAACTTGTTGCTCGCAGTTCTAGAGTCTAGAAATCCAAGATTAAGGTGCCAACACAGTCAGATGAGTGTCCTCAACCTGTCACACAGTTCTCGTTGTAGCCTCATGTGGCAGAAAGGGTTGGAGACCTGTGTCTCTGGAGTCTCATAAAAAGCGCGAGTGTTATTGCTAAGGGTTTCCTCCCAAAGGCCCCACCTACTAAAGCCATTAGCTTAGGAGGTTAGGATTTCAACATATGAATGAGGGGAAGGGGGGACACAAATATTCAGGAAGGAAAACATTTTTTAAAATTTATGTTTGCTGAAAGCAAAGCAAAAACTACATTCATTGAGCACATGTAGAACAGATTGGGAATAGGTTTGTCAAGTTTTGATTTGGGTCATAGACTTAAAACTTCCAAAAACCACACAATGGCTTGTGAGAATGACTGAGTCTATAGTGTAGAAAGAGAGCCATGTTACGTTCACTATGTATTTACTTGACGTGTGTTTGCAAACAACACACTCATTGAGGTTCTGATATCAATTTCTAATTCTTCTCTTACTAAGGTATTAGAGAAACCTTTTAGCCCAGAGGACTAAGAGAAGACATCTTTGTTCTGGCTTGTTCCATCTAGGTTTATCTTCTCACCTTTACTGTGCTGATCCACTTTCTAAGATCACGTCATTTCCATGGTTTCATTCCACACCAGCTGGGTCTGAAAAGGTTTTCATACTTCCATCATGGCTCATGAAAAATTCTCCAGTCTATACTCACCCACTTATTTTCAGGACTAAGATATAATTAACAATAATGTCAAGTGGAACTGCTCCCTTCAATAGAGTCTGAGAAACCCATGCTTCCATTTATTTTAGAATACAAGAATGGCACCACTTCCCTTGTGCCCTGCAGCTTTCTCTCTCTGATCTCACCATTCTGCATTGCAGCCTGCTGTTTTGGAGTTAGTGATCAGCAATGCCTTCTCCATATTACTTGTTTTAGTGAGAGGAATAACTCTCAGATTGAAGTTTAAATTGAGGATAGACTACTTACTCATGGGAAGGAACCATTACATGGCTATCAAACACTACTCAACATCTTCCTGAACACAGTGGGATTCAAGAGCTTACCATCTCACAGTCACATAAAGATTTGGCTATTTAAAGAAAAAATAATAATATCCCTACCCTCTCTATGAGGCAAGAGTCTCTATGAAAATCTGCACCCACCCTGAGACACTCAGAGCAATTAAGTTGGACTTAGTAACTTCATAGTTCAGGTTGGATTAGTTTTTTTGCCATAGCTAGGAAAAATTACATTTTTGGTTAAATTCTCTATAATAGTGCTTCTCAAACTATAGGTTCTAACCCATTCATTAGTGAGTTCTGAAATCAATTTAGTGGTTTGAAACCAGCATTTTCTTTTTAAATAGAGTGTAATAGAAAAGAAGAGAGGAGAAAATAGGATGAAGGAAGTGCACATGTAAGTGTAGACATTATTTCATGAACATTTTGCTTCAGTTATAAAGAATACGCAAGCACCGCCCTCTTTTATGTTGTAAGCATATTTGGGGAACTTGTCTGGACAGTTTAAGGCACATACAAATACAGCCAAAGTCTGAATCCTGTGTCCATGCACAGTTTTACAAAGGAATATCCTTCCTGCCTCCCGCCTGCCTGGAGAAGGAAGTCCTGCGAATGCTGTGACTCCCAAAGTTCAGCAAGGTCTGATTGTGTCTCATGGCCAGATCCAAATTTAAAGTCAAGTTTTCCAAATCCACCCAAGGCAGCTAAACATCCTGAACCATTGCCCCTGCTCAGGGCTGGAGTGCATTGAATGGAAAACAGAAGAGCACATGAAACACAGGGGTTAGTTAAACAGAGATGACAACTACTTATCACACTGTGAGGACAAGTCACCACCTTTATTGAACAACATCTTGGGTTCTCATTTAAAATAGAACAAAACTCTAAAGGAAGCAAGAGGAAAAAGTAAACACAAATTCTTTGCGGTCGGTTGGCAGAGTGTGTCAGGTACATTGGCAAGCACAGCAAGGCACTGTCAGTGACTCAGAACTAGGGGCATCCCTGGAGAGGCCCAGGTCTCAGTCAAGGCTAATTAACCCTTTGAGTAGTAAGGTTTTTTCATGCTCACTGACCCCAGGAAGTGAGGTTTGTTTGTTTTTTTTACAAAAAATTAAATTAGTTACAGTTACAGTTTTATTAACTAAAAATCATGTTTGTTTGATAACCAATTTATGGAAACAAGAAAATACATTTGCCTTTTTTTTTTTTCCCCTCGTATGTACCTTGACAGAGAGGTCTCCAGCTGGGCCAGTGACCCCTTGCTCAAGCCAGCTACTTTAGGCTCAAGCCAGTGACCTTGGACTTCAAGCTGGTGACCTTGGGCTCAAGCCAGCAACCATGAGACATGTCTATGATCCCATGTTCAAGCCGGTGACCCCATGCTCAAACCAGATGAGTCTGCACTCAAGCAGGTGACCTCAAGGTTTCTAACCTGGATCCTCAGCATCCTAGTGGGTGCTCTAACTGCTGACACACTACCTGGTTAGGTTCAAGTTATATTCTTTTTTCTTTTTTTGATTTATGATTTTAATTTATTGTGTTTACATAGATTCAAGTGTCCCACCAAATATATCTCCCCTCACCAGCAAGTTTTCCTCAGGCCCCCCCTTATCCCCTCCTCCCAATGCCTTCCCCCCTTCCCTCCAGGATTTGCTGTCCTGTTCTCTATAATGCTGTGTTATGTATATATCATTTCACCAATCTTTTTCCCTTCTCGGATCCCATCTTCTCTTCCACTTTCCCTCTGAATGCTTCCCCTCTGGTCACTTTGATTCTGCCTCTGCCTCTGCCTCTGTTCCGTTCCTCAGTTCACATTGTTCGTTAGACTCCTCATGTGAGTGAGGTCATATGGTATTTTTATTTCTCTGCCTGGCTTATTTCACTTAACATAATAGTTTCCAGGTCCATCCATGTTGTCACAAAAGGTAAGATTTCCTTCTTCCTCACAGCTACGTAGTATTCCATTGTGTATATGTACCACAGCTTTTAATCCACTCATTCCATTTGCCTTTTTTTAATGTTGCCTTACACATTTTTTTTTTTTTTTCTGAAGCTGGAAACAGGGAGGCAGTCAGACAGACTCTCGCATGTGCCCGACTGGGATCCACCCGGCACACCCACCAGGGGGAGATGCTCTGCCCATCCGGGGCGTCGCTCTGTCACGACCAGAGCCACTCTAGCGCCTGGGGAAGAGGCCAAGGAGCCATCCCCAGCACCCGGGCCATCTTTTTGCTCCAATGGAGCCTAGGCTGTGGGAGGGGAAGAGAGAGACAGAGAGGAAGGAGAGGGGGAGGGGTGGAGAAGCAGATGGGCGCCTCTCCTGTGTGCCCTGGCCGGGAATCGAACCTGGGACTTCTGCACACCAGGCTGATGCTCTACCACTAAGCCAACTGGCCAGGGCCACACTTTTAAAATGAATTGATCATACTCTGGATGGTCAGGAGGCACGAGAATGTACATGAACATTTGTACTACTCAAAGGTTAACACCCATGGGTCCCTGTGAGCTCAACCGCATGCTGGCTGCCTTATAGACCTATCCTAAACAGAGTGTACTCCTTTCACTCATCCGAGAAAACCAGGGCAGAGAGAAATCTCCATCCAAGAACCAGTGATCCTTGTAAATCTGGTCTAGTCATTTCCCTATCTAAAACCTTCAGTATCTCTCTAATGCTCTCGGGAGCGGGGGGGGGGGGGGGGGGGGGGGGGGATGACAATACAAATTGTATAACATGACCTATAGGCTCAACTTCACTGTCTTTGACTTAGCACTTTGGCTTTGCCCACTTCCACTTCCCTCTGACCTCTATAACCACTCCAATAAAGTTGTTTCTAGGAGGTCTCTTAACAGCATAAACATGCTATTCACTCTACCTGAAACACATCTCCCTTCTGTTTCATCTACCAACTCCTCTTCATCCTTCAATTCTTAACTCAGGTGTCAAGTCTTCTGTGAAAGCTTTATTGCCCCATGCCCTCCCCTGCCTGTGGCACTTGCCCCTCCTCCCCTGTTTCCCTACACTATCTTGTCTTTCTACATCACAACACTTTCCAAGCTATATTCAAGTCATCTGCACACACCCCCTACACCCACAGCCCACAGCCCATGGGTCAGACAATATGGTGTTTTTAACTCATGGTGCTTCTTTCTTGCTCTTTGTTTCTCATTCATCTCCTGCATCTGACTCAGTGACAGGCGATTACAAGCACTTTATGAACTTTGTTACCACCATGACTGTGTTCTCAATTGTATTGAATGCTAGGTCTCCTCTAGGACTTGTTTCCCACTCACTATCAGTATAACTTTCTTTTGCTTAAATGTTCTGATCTTTGGAATAAAGGTTATGATTAGGATTATATAAAATAATGTAAAAACTTCAGTGCAATTACTAGCACATAGGCATTCAAATCATGATAATTACACTAGGGAACAAATTTTATTTTTTATTTTTTGTTGCATGAGGTTTTAGAACTGTTTCTATATACTTCTGCATCGCTGATTCCAAATCTGAAATCCAGTTTTTGGTGCATGCTCTAGTTTTTATGCAATTTTAATTTCTTTTTGTCATAGTTAATGACATGCATTGGTTTTTAAATTGGAGTTAAAGGCAACGACTCTTGGATTGAACATAACCACAAGGCAATTAATGTTTTACAAACATCACTTTTACATAATTTTAGTTGTTTTTAAATGTAAAAAATTATTATCTGATAAAAAAAAAACACCCTCTTATTTTGTTTTAAGATTGAATCATGGCTTCTTCGAGTAGGCGTATGTAAGAATAGTCCTGACACCTTCTGTTATATATGTGGCTGTTACACACTTCAACGTCAAAGGCGCAATATTTCCTCATTTGTGACACATGCATATATTGCTTATTTTCAAGTTCCCCTTGGCGATAAAGACAAGAATTGGGCTCCTCATATCGTGTGTCATAATTGTGAGGAAATGCTTCGTGACTGGACAAAAAGAAAACGCAAAGGAATGCCTTTTGGTATTCCCATGGTTTGGCGTGAACCTAAGGACCACAGCAGTGACTATTATTTCTGTCTGATCCATACAAAGGGCAGAGCAAAAAAAAATGGCATATGATTGCATATCTTAATATTCCGTCAGCAATACAACCTATCCCACAGTCTGAGACACTCCCGGTTCCAGTTTTCAATGGTTTTATTTCTTCTAAGGACAAAGAAAGTGAACATGGCGATCAAATGTATTTTGATAAGATGTATGAGGAAATGGTTGTAGAATCTGAAGGGTCTTCTTCGGATGCCAAGCAGTCATTAACCCCTCAGCAGTTTAGCCAACCTAAATTGAATGACTTAGTAAGAGATTTGGGCCTATCAAAGAAAGCAGCTGAGTTATTAGCCTCCAGGCTTCAAGAAAAGAATGTACTTCACTGGTCAGCTAAAGTATCCCATTTCAGGAAGCGTGAACAAATTTTTGTGGACTTTTTTTCCGAAGACAAACACTTTGTTTACTGTCATGATATCAATAGTTTTTTCAGCCAGCTAGGTGTTACCACTTACAGTCCAACAGAATGGTAGCTATTTCTTGACAGCTCTAAATGGAGTCTGAAATGTGTTCTCCTACACAACGGTTGTTTATGCAGCAGTTCCAATTGGTTATTCAACTCATCTGCGAGACAATTATAATGACATAAAAATTATCCTCGACTTTCTGAAGTATGAGGAGCATAACTGGATCATTGGTGTGGATCTTAAAATGGTAAATTTTCTGCTAGGACAGCAGAGAGGTTTCATGAAGTATCCTTGCTTTCTATGTTTGTGGGACAGCAGAGCTCAGGAGAAACACTGGACACAGAAATAGTGGCCAAAATGTGAAGCTCTGGAAGTAGGGATGCAAAATATTGTGAATGAACCTGTAGTTAATCGAGACGGAATCATCTTTCCCCCACTTCACATAAGTTTGGCTTAATGAAGCAGTTTTTTCCGGCTTTGAATAGAGAAAGTGAGTGCTTTCAACATATTATTTCTGCTTTTCCTGCCTTGTCTTTTGAGAAGATAAAAGCAAGTGTCTTCTATGGACCTCAAATTCAAACCCTCATACGTGACAAAGAATTTGCCAGGAAGATGAATAAGGAGGAGAAAGCAGCATGGCAGTCTTTTGTGGCAGTTACAAAGAACTTCCTTGGCAACAAAAAAGCAGAAAACTATGAACTTCTGGTTCAAAGGATGCTATTGGCTTTGCACGACATTGGATGTAACATGAGCATTAAGATTCACTTCCTGAACAGTCACCTTGATAAGTTTCCCAAAAATCTTGGAGCTGTTAGTGATGAGCAGACTACTGCTGGAGCATCAAACGAGATTGTCCTCAACAAGTACACAAACGCAAGAGCTACAAACGCAAATTTTTGCCTGAATAGAATTTAAATAAGTTTTGTGCAAATTTTATAATTAAAATAAGTGTTTTAATATGTTCTATTTCGAAATTATAAACATATTCTGATGCAATCATATCTTTTAGTGTATCAGTGTATTTACTGCATTATGTAAATTATTATATTTTCACAAAGATGATGCCCAAGAAGACATTCTACTTAATTATGTTAAACTAAATGTTGAAAATTTTACAATAAGATGAAAACATAAAATCTTGAATTGCAAATAAACTGTAGCTCACAGAGAAAAACTAATATCAGATTTGAGATCAGCACACTCAAATTAGGTAAGAACAAGTGTTTTTGTGGATGCAACAAAAATTTTGTTCCCCAGTGTTATTTTGCCTCTGTCTTTGACCTCTTGTGCCTATGTAGTGGCTTCTATCTCACCTTATTGCATCCATTCCCTTGCCTACCTACTTTACCTGCCCACAGAGAACACCTAAGCACTGAAAGATCAAGACCTAACTTCATGCATCGAACCTTTATCTTCCCTACTGACTGAGCAAAATTCTGGAAGCCAAGTTTAGCTAGGATCTTTAAAACTATTTCCCAAAATTCTATATAGATCCCTGGATTTTCTCTAGCCTCCATACTGAATCTCGTCCTGGAGTTGCAGAGAACATCCTGACCAGAAGCTGCTGTGTGTAGAAACTCTGTCTACAACCCCTTGGGTCTAAATGTCTTGGACAGGTATGTTCAGTGAACACCTTCTGTGGTGCCCAAGACTTTCTGCAGAGGATTCTGTTATACCAAAGAAACTCATAAAATGTGGGTTCTGGTCTCCAGTTTTCACAGAGTAGCTGGTAACTTTGGAAAAATCCCTTAACATCCTTATGCCTCAGTTTCCACATCAGTAAAATGAGAAGAATTGAATAGATCATGTCATTGACCCATTGCAGCTAAAATATTCTTTGATTCTATGAGTCTCTGCTTAGGGGATATTTCAGTCTGGATCCCAGCAGAAACAAGCTGGCATACTCCAAGTGGGCATGTAATGAGCATTTAATAAAAGTTATATTTACAAAGGTGTGGGCAGGGTGTAGTGAAACCACAAAGGATAATACAGAATTACCCCATGGCTGGTAACAGCAGAAAACCACAACCATTCATAAACTGTCCAGAATCCAAAGAAAAAAGCATGTGGAGAGGATCTCCTAATGGGAGCCATGGCCTTTGTGGTGGAGGCAGCCAGCCTAAGTAGGTTCCATCCTTACAGGAAGGGACCCACGAGAATATTGACTCTCCCTTACCAGTCTCCCACTGACGCCCCTCCCTGGTCAACCAGCTGGGATCCAGAAAACAAGAAGCTCACGGATGTGACCCCTGCAGGTCAGCCTCACTGAGTATAATGCAGTGTCAGGAAGGATAAAAAGGAGATTCAGAGGGGCAATCAGAAGATATCTAGCCCACAGGGATGCTGATGACATTTAAGTAGCACCTGGGTTCTGAGAGCCTTTTTGTCCATGATGAGTTATAGCTAGGCAGACAAAACCATTTTCACTTTCTAACAGAGTTTTGCTGATCCCTTGACATTCTGGTAGGTGTAAATCATTTGCAATTCTTTAAAGAAATGGCACTGTTACCACCAGCTACATTAAACATTAAGACCAAAGCCACAGGTTAGTGAAATCTGAAAGCTTTTATGTTACAAGTCTTTTCGAAAAATAACTTATGGCAACATAAAATATTTAATGCCATGTAATAACCTAGGTACCTTATTTTGAAAACATTTTTGATTAGATGATCTACAGAGTATCCTTTTGAGAGTAGTCTAAATTATTATTATCCAATTCTTATGTAGATTTATAATTAATCTAACAACTATGATATGACCATGAATATGCCTTTGCCATCTGGTAGCTTTACCCTGAATTTGATCATGAATAATACATAACCATCTGACAGTTGAATCAAATCCATAATGTAGCCGTACATGATACAGATTCATCTATAGTGTGCTAATTTGCATTCTTCATCATTTTCATCTAATTCTTACTCAGAGTTTCTTTCATTGAGTTTCAGACACCCAGGGAACAATCTACCTACACACTAGGCCATATGGGATGCAGTACATATTCTCCGGTGTCCTGGGTCTGATCCTAATTGTCACCACTCGAGCCAGAATGTGTCACTCCAAACATGGGCAGGGGTGCTCCTGGGCATTCATAAGATGCTTAATGGGGCTTTCAGAATGGTGTTGCTGACAGTGTGTGTTTTAATTAGACTTCTAAGTGCACATTTATTTTTCCCATTAGACCAGACCTGTGTGTGGGTAAAAGAGACAGCCATATGACTGACTGTAGGTGTCACATAGTGGGGGGCAAGCCTGGCCCCCTTAAAAGAAGGGAAGTGTGAGCATTTGAAATTATAAGCCAAACAAACCATTGCCCAGCTGACTCATCACCTGCCCTTCTTTGGTGTCTCACCTGCACTTCATCTGCTGTGACTTGATACTCATATGTGGCTTCTTTAACGAGGACCTTCTGAGCTGGTGGAGACTAAGTTTCTAGTTCACATGCCTTATTTATATGCATTCTAATTCAAATGCTAACAGTATACAGTGCTCATCAACATGAAAAGCATTTCTCAGCCCAATTTGGCTGGCAGAACATCAGGTTATAAATTTTGTTTTATATGGTTATTAAGATATTTCTCTCCATCAATCTTGACTCTGAGACATTCCAGCAAGTGGAGCCTGGGATATTTACAATTCACAGTCATGATCTATTCCCCTTAACAGTTAGTTCTACTCTCCTTATAAAATCTCCAGTATTATGGTTGGATATGGAGAAGCTTGCAGGGTAATTTAGTGCTGATAGAAATCTTTGAGTTAAGTTTTGTAGTGGTTGACTTTGAAATGACAGGAAACCCATGACTTTTATATATGAAAAGTGTGCCACATAAATTGGAGAGTGGCCACAGCTGATACGTGGAAGTATGAGAGCGAGCGGTTTATTCCACGCTGCTCATCAAAATTGGCTTTTGACTTACTTTTTACTGCCACTGCGAGAAACAGATCCTGCAGTTCAACTTTAATTAAACCTCCTCATCTCATTCTTACCAGAGTCATTGTTGAAAAGCCACTGCCTTTATTGTTGGGCTATGGCCCAATTCCTTCTGCATGGGTCTGTGCTTATCATCACACCATTCTGTCCACAGCTAACTGATAGGGAGATGACCTAACTCAAGGCTATGGGGCTAGAACCTACAAGTCAGCTAATGGCCCACAAGGTGGGCCAAGACTATGTCCATTAGAGATGGTGCCATGAAACAAATCGATTAATACCAAGTCTTGGGGAGTTTGAGAGTTAGCCGGAGAGCAGGCAGTAAATGTAAGCCGAGAGCAGGCAGAAGCCGTAATACTCTAAGCGGAAGAGGGACACGAGCAGCTGAAGCGAGACAGTGGGATTCACCCCTGTGGGCGGTCAGAAGCAGGAGGATGGGCGCGTACTGCTTGGTGAGGGAACAAACAGCCATGGCACTGAGCTACCCTACATCTCAAATAAGCTTGCAGCATTGGGAGAGGGAGGTGGATGATGCTGGTTAAATCTCTCATTTACCTATTTATGCTCTTTGTCTAATTCCTGATAGCACTTGAGAGAGCAATCCTGTAAAAAAAAAAAAAAAAAAAAAAAAAAAAGCCTGTTTAATCGTGTATTTTTAAAAAATTAAACTTATTGGGGTTGCATTGGTTAGTAAAATTATAGAGGTTTCAAGTAAACAATTTTATGATACATCAGCTCTATGTAATATTGTGTGTTTATCACCCAAAGTCAAATCTCCTTCCATCACTAATCAAGCATTTTCTTAAATAAACTGGAAAAGACAGTAAATTTAAAAACTAAAATAGAATATTTTCTGAATTATCCAATTAAACCTTGCTAATAATCAAGAGTGATGTGTACTTGTAATTTATCATTGTTTTGCTCTCACCATCTGGAATCTACTCTCTCTTCCCTCTTTATCTAACTCACTGCTTCTGAATGGGGACACTATTAGTTCTGAGAGGGACAATTTTCACTGAGTAGATCTCTTCTGTGACTGAAAAGCATTTAGCATTCCTGGTCCAAAGAATGATTGGCTAAAGTACTCTCCCTCTTCCGCATCGCAACATTGAAAAATAAACCTACACATTTCTAAATGTCCACTAGGGGGTAGTACTGATTGGTCAAGAACTCAAGCTAAGCCTTCCAGTTAGTCAAGGGGCAATACAAATCCAATCTTGACTTCTTTGATTACTTGAGACTGTATTGATTACTGTATCTTCTTTGAATTTCAACTGTACTTAAAGTGAATAATGCATTGTTGATTTCTGAATTGTATTGTAATTGCTTCATGTATGTTGGTTTGTCTTCTCAGCTTGACCATAAATTTTTTAAAGGTAGGAAAAGATCTAAGAAATCTTCTGTATCCCACATCGTGCCTTACAACTACTGAGTACTTAAGAATTCTTAAGCAATGGTTCACATTGCATTTCTACCCCTGGTTCTTGACCCTCTAGCAATTAGAAGAAGTACTTTAGAGTTCCTTGAACATTCCCTGTGTTAGTTTCCATATATCTCCACATATACTGTACTTTTTGCATCTATAAGATATCAAAAATGACCTTCTTTTAGGTGAAATTCGACCCAATCTCCAAGTTCCAGTCTTTCTGGCTAATTATTCCCTTTTCTGTGATTTGTATGAACTTCTCCTGGTATATGTCTTCTCTGTTTACCTGTTTATCTCGCTCCTAAAGAGAGCAGGAACTGTGTCTAGCCCATTTTCATAACTCTTGGCATGATAATTAGTACTCAGTAGAAACGGAATAACTGGTTGACAATAGTTGATTATACCATAGTTTTAATATTTATAAACCTGAGCTAAACGGTAGAGAATGAAGAATAATGGTGGCAGTCTTCACCTTTCCCTTCATTGTAGCTTATGTCTTTGCTAAATAACTCTAAGCAAATAGAATATATTGATATATCATACTACTGTTCAGAGCTTGATTTCAACTTAATGCACTAGACAGTTTTATTAAAGCACCTGAGAAAGTCAACTTGGTTATGCCTGGTTTAATTTTTCTCATTTGGTTAGCTCCCTTTTACAGTTGTGCCAATAAAATACTCAAGACACTACATCAGCTGGTATCAACAAGAAATTAACTCAAGCCGAACACCCAAATGGGAGGCAAAAGAAAATTAACAGTCCGCATTTCATTAAAATAGATTTTTTCATTTCTATTTAGCACTTGACTGGCAGAAGTTGCCTCTATTATTACTTCCTTATAGAGAACAGCGCTAGTCGTATAAGCATAAAAAGCACCATGTGAAGAAATAATAAAAATAATCATACAGAAAACCCTGTCAAAGCATCTGTAGATATGCACAAATTAACAAAAGTCCTGGGTCTAGTTACTATTAACAACATTGGCCTGGTAAAAAATGCTTGGAGATCAGCTATGGTCTCTATTCTGTTCTACTGATAACTGAGGCGAAGGCAAAGATAACATGTCAGAGCCATACTCATTGCTGAGGAGCCAAAGACCTGAGTTCAGCTAAATGTTGCTGCTGGGGCCTTCACCAGGAAGTGAAAAGGAGTTACCGCATTAGTGTCTTTCTGTGAGAACCCTTCACATCACTAGGGACCATCCAGTGGTTCAGGGTGGTCTCCCAGAGATACTAAGGGAACCAAGAAGCCACAATCCAATATCAGGAGAAGAATGTGCAAGCAATGAAAAGGTAAAGAATTCCACGATTTGAATTGCAGTCCATCTCTACTGAGTATCCAACAATTCAATAGGTTGTCGAAACTTAACTGACATTTAGTTATACATACATCCAAATGGTTGCACAAATGTATAATATGTATTGGTGACAGAAATCTATTAGAAGAGACGTATCTGCTTTGTCAGTGCTGTTTCATATAAACATGTTTTTATACTAACTACTTTACACTAACTGTATCAGTTTGATATTTGGCATTGGGGGGGTAGATTTTGTAAAAGGTCCTCAGTGTCCTCCTTTGTAAAATGAATATTTTCCTTCCAAAGTTGTGGTGTAAAACAGACATAATAAATGTCACATTACAGTACTAAGAACAGAGGAAGTGTGTGGTCAACGGTCAATGTTATTATTATCTACCTTCAGGGTTGAAGCAAGACAGAGTACCATTGTCTCACCAGATTAGCATACTTTTTAACTAAATATTTTGATCATACAAAAAGCTACTCAAGGAGATAAAGTAAACAGTTTGAGTCCTTTTTCCAAAGAAAAGCCCCTAAAGCTATAGCTAATTGGCCCATTTTACCTCAGACCCACTCACTCACTTAAAAACTAGCTTTTCAGAAATGCGGGGGCATAAATTATAATTCTGGTACCATGAGAAATAGTTCACAATAATACCTCCTTGCCACTCACCCAGCTGACTGCTTCTAGATCTTTCTTTTCTCATTGTTTCCAGGGCCTTCCCACTTCTCTTCTCAGGGAAGGAAGCGCTAGATATAATGGAAAGGGCTTGAATTTTGGGAATAGAGGGAGGTTTCAATCCAGACTTTACCAATTATTGTCCATCAAACTCTGGCAGATTACTTAATCTATCTGCATTTCATTCTACTCATCTATAAATCAGGAATAATAAAATCTGTCTTGCAGCACTATGGGCAGCATGTTGTGGGGACAGGGTAGAGATGTGTGTGTGTGTGTGTGAGTGGTATGCACGCACATACACGCACACAGTGCATGGCAGGATTGTCGATAATGGATTAAGAATTAATAGTTCTAGTGGCACATATACACCATAGTATACTATTCAGCTATAAGAAATGATGACATCGGATCACTTACAAAACAGTGGGATCTTGATAACATTATACAGAGTGAAATAAGTAAATCAGAAAAAAACAAGAACTGCAGGATTCCACACATTGGTGGGACATAAAAACGAGACTAAGAGACATGGACAAGAGTGTGGTGGTTATGGGGGGCGGGAGGAGGGAAGGAGGGAGAGGGGGAGGGGGAGGGGGAGGGGCACAAAGAAAACTAGATAGAAGGTGATGGAGGACAATCTGACTTTGGGTAATGGGTATGCAACATAATTGAATGACAAGATAACCTGGACATGTTTTCTTTGAATATATGTACCCTGATTTATTGATGTCACCCCATTAAAATTAATAAAAATTTATTTATAAAAAAAAGAATTGAAAAAAAAAGAATTAATATTTCTAGTATGTGCCACATCCATTTATTATTGTGTTATTGATACATCTATGCCAGAATTCTTCTCCCTCAAATATTTTAGGAATAGCCTGGGACAAGAGTATTGGATTAAGAGTAGTAAACGCTCTATATTGAGGCAGGAGCTGTTTATTTCCTATGAAATATTTGGCTATTTGACTTAACCTCTCTGAGCCTTACTTTTCTCTTTCTTTTTTTTTTTTTTCTTGTACTTTTCTGAAGCTGGAAATGGGGTGGCAGTCAGACAGACTCCCGCATGTGCCCGAGCAGGATCCACCCAGCATGCCCACCAGGGGGCGATGTTCTGCCCATCCGGGGCGTCGCTCTGTCGCAACCAGAGCCACTCTAGCGCCTGAGGCAGAGGTCAAGGAGCCATCCCCAGCGCCCGGGCCATCTCTTGCTCCAATGGAGCCCTGGCTGCGGGAGGGGAAGAGAGAGACAGAGAGGAAGGAGAGGGGGAGGGGTGGAGAAGCAGATGGGCGCTTCTCCTGTGTGCCCTGGCCGGGAATCGAACCCGGGACTTCGCACGCCAGGCCGACGCTCTACCACTGAGCCAACCGGCCAGGGCTACTTTTCTCTTTCAATTGAGCTGTTTATTTAGGATGATCTAGAATGTCTTTTCCACCCTTGAGATTCTGTCTCTGTCATTGTCAACTTTGTTTCCTTCCTCAGGCTAATTATCTCATGCTTTAATTTCATTTCTAATTTTTTTTTAGCAATTAATATTAAAATAATTTTAGATTTCAAGAAAAATTTCAAAATCAGTCTGGATTTCTCGTATACACTGAGATTCCTGTTAGCATTTTACATATCTACAATACATTTGTCAAGACTAAAAAAATTAACAGTGGCATGATACTATTAAATAAACCGCAGTTTTTATTCATGTTTCTCTCATGTCATTTTTCTGTTTCAGGATTTTATCCAGGTTCCTATGTTACATTTAGCTATTAAATCTCCTTGGTCTCCCCCAGTCTGTCACAGTTTCTCAGTCTCTCTTCATCTTTTACAACTTTGACATTTTTGAGGAGTACTGCTCAGATATCTTGTAGACTATTTCTCAGTTGGCAGTTGACTGATGTTTTCTCAGAATAAAATTGGAATAATGGGTTATGGAGAAGAATGCTACAGAGGTGACATGACCTTCTCATCACATCATATCAGGCATACCTGATATCAGTATGGCATTACTAGTAATGTTAACACCTTGACCACCTGGTGAAAGTGGCATCAGCCAGATTTCTCCATGGAAAAGTTACTGGGTTGTTTTTTTTTTCTTTAAATCCTGTCTCTTGAAGCATGTCACTAAGTCCAGCTTACAGTCAAGATGACAAGAATAAAGTTCTACTTTCTGGACAGGTTGTAACAAAGAATTTGTAATACTCTAATTTTAAGCTATTTAAATGGAACTTTCAGACAGAAAGACTAAACCCTCCAAATGCCCAGAGGCAGTATCCAAATATATTACCCTGGGTTCCTTAATTATCTACCTCAACAGAGAAAAATTTTTGACTTCAATCAGCCAGCCTGTAAATATTCTTGGTATTTATTCTTGGGACCAAATCCCAGATATGCCATATGCCTACCAGTAACCATGTAGGAGCAATTATTTTGAGTAGTCTTGAAAGTAGACCATGATGTATATTAAGAGCAAAAATATCCCTTTATCTCAGCATCAACATTTCAAATGGAATAATCTCTTTACAAATAAAAAAAAAGCAATATTATAGAGTAACGATGTTGTTGAAGGTAAGGTTATGTCTCTAATGGTTTGAAGTATGAGAGAAACAGCTATGTGTTCACAAAACCCTATTTTACTTTAGTTTTCTTCCTCCCTGATACATAGGGAGGCCAAAATTTCCAGCCCATTACAGTTAGATGAGACCATAAATTCCAGACTTAGCCTCTAAAAACCTCCTGTATCCTTCCTCCATGCTGTCTTTCCACTTGCCTGATAGCTGGAGTTAGGGCTTATAGTGGAGGTCTCTGAGGTCTTTGGAGCTGGAGGAGGCCCTAGATATATGGAGTCCTGGTCCCTAAGTGGTTGCATAAACCACAGCCCCTGCTAGGTCATGCTAGATGTGAAGTAAATGACAAATGAACCTCTATTGTGTTAACCCACAATAGAGATGTAGGGGTTATTTGTTACCACCATCAGATTCTTCTGATCAAAACAAACAGGAAGTCCCCAAAGAGCAGATTAGTTTTCATTAAACTGCTTTCTTGGGCTTAGCACAGTCCCATGTGCATATGGTGATCTAAATTCCTTTAAAGACGGAGAAGAAAATGATAAATAGCAAAGCACTACAGGGAGGCATTTGGTTTTTAAGAGTAATACAGCTAAACTCTGTACCTGGTCTCCTACAGAGTTGTCACAAAGATTACTTCCCCCAAAAAATTAAATTAAATGGGGGGGGGGGATGATAAAATTCTACTAGAAATAGTAGCAGAAAAAATAGGCTTAAAAACAGCCCAGATGAAGTGAAAGTTCCCCAGAGGTTTCTAGCTCAGAATTTTGAGCCAACATAGAAAAAATTATTTCAAGTATTCTTAAAACTCAACCATGCTGTACATTAAAAGCACAAAATTCCTTTTATCTCAGTGTCAACTTTATCAGTGGAAAGTTAGAAGGGAAATAAAGCACAATCAAACTGGATTGAAATATGTAATGGTACTTGACCAGATTTCTGTAGCTTTCAAAGAAATTACCTACTAGCAATTGTAAAATCATGAATTCCAACATACCTATCATGTATTAAGAGTTGGTGCTTTTCCATTGCAATATGTCTTATAAAAAGCCCTATTCCGCTATCTTATCAATAGGAACTCAATTTTTATGATCAAACCTCAACATTTTATAGCTCACAGAGTATATTCTTTTCCATATCTTTAGTGTATTGTGAGACTCTTCTATGGAAAATGTATTGATGTGACGTTTCACATGGAGATTACACCAAGGCCCATTCTACCTTTCCTCTCCCCATGTCCTCAAGGATATCCCAAAGACAAACGCATCCCGCTCTGACCCAAAGAACTCATAGCCAATTTAGTTGGCAAAGAAAATGGTTTTGTCAAAAACTTTTAGATTTACTGACTAGAATCCTCACATTAGGTAGCTCCGCATCTTGAAAAACATTGAGTCAGCAGTTTTTGGTTGGCTTGCAGAGAAATGTTGCCACATCTACTGAGGCAAATTATACAAGGAAGTTTGTAGCTTCCTGCCTCCTCTGGCTGGCACCCAGCAGACTAACTAAGAAAGGCTGAGCTTTATGCATTATAGCATGGCTCACTGCTATGAAAAGGACTCAAAGTGTTCGTGTACTTACTTGTCGTTGTTTTAAGTATGGAAGACAAGGTCCAACACTTATTTCAGGAAAGATGTAAAGGATAGACATAAATAAAAAAGGACTATCCACTCACACAAAAGATAATTTAATAATCAGTTCTCTCACAACTATTATACACTAATTTATTGATGAGCGACCCCCACATGTGAACTCCTTCTGGGAGTTAACATTGACTTTGGGCGAAATGGATTCAGGTTCCCTACAACAAGCTGTGAACAAACTCTAAGGAATTAACTCCACCCCACATCCCCTAATTTCTGATATTTAGGGCTGGGTTCTAACGCCTGGATAGATATGAAAACAACCCAGACATGATTGGAATTTACCTCGGGTTTTTTCTGAGGAAATCAGTCTTTTATCCTAGCTACGCCTTCGGCAGAGAAAGCTCAATGAAATGCCCCTTTTAAAGTGCAGGTGCACGGCGTTTTATTGTGCTGTGCTTTGTTGTGCTTTGCAGATGTTGCGTTTTTTACAAACTGAAGCAAGACCCCCCACCAGCAAAATTACGACTCACTTTTATTGCATACTCACTTTATTGCAATACTTGCTTTATTGGAACTGAACCTGCAATATCTCCGAGGTGTGCCTGTAGTTTTTATTAAATCTAATTAGGCTGCCTCATTTAAGTATCCTGCAATTTTCTACTCGAATTTTCTGCTGTTGTTTCCCACCCTCCGGGTGTGTAACATCTTACTTCCTTAGTATTCCTAATACAGAACAATCTCTCCCTCCACCCCATCCATCTTTTGAATATTGAAGAAATTGTGAGCACAGCTTTTCACGTGGGTTTAGTCTTGCACAAAGATTAACCATTTGACTGTCGATGTAAGGTGATTGTATACTCTGTCTTTTGAATTGGGACACTTTTTAGAGCATTATTACTGATTACACCTTGACAACAGGCATAAACCAGGGTTGTCTTGGAAAAACTGGGACCTATAATAACACTGCTGGGAATTCAAGACAGAGCTATGTGATCCTGTCTCTCAGATATTATAAACTTTTCCACAGCAGATTCCTTTCTCTCGGGGCACTCACACAATAGGCCTGTTCACATGACATCAGCTGAAGGCAGTGTGGCATAGTGGTTGAACACAAAGATTCTGGTGTCCCCTGGCCCTCTGCTCCTCACCTTTGAACACTGACTCTCAGCTATAGAATCAGCTCTCCTGGGTTCCAATTCCAGCACTTTTTTTTTTTTTCTGAGACACATAACTTTATTTGCAAATGACACATAAGGTTCTGCAGGATGACATGAGTTATAGTTATAAAATAATTATCAGAGGGTCTAATATATGCTAAGCACTCAGTTACCTATTGGCTGTTTCGGTCGTAACCCTTTTCCTTCATGAGAACATGCCTTCCAGTCTTGCCCACTTGTTAACATTCTGCCAGCCCATTTGTTGCGTCGCATACCTTCCCGTCTAAGGACTCTTTGCTGATGTGACTGGTTATTTCACACCTTGGTGATTGCCCAGGCATTCTTCATATGCTGGTTCCTCTTTATATTTTGTATTTTCATAAGATTGCCTCCAGCCAAATACATTGGGTACCCTTTCACTATCCAGAGTCTCTTCTGTACAATAGTGTGTTAAAGAGCACGCCAAAATTAATTGCAACTTCATTTTTAGTGACACATTACTCTGTCTCTATATCTTCTTGGGAGTTTCATGTCAGGCATTGGTTTCTATTCTATTACTGCCTGAAGGTTACAAAAGAATGCATCTTTAGAATCATCATTATATCTTCTGCTAGAATATGCATGACTCTCTGTGACAATTTAATAAATCTTACACAACAACTGGTATGCAGTCACTTTTTCTAAAAGAAATCATGGGGGGAAAAAGGTGTTTTCCAGGTCTATAAGGAACATGACCTTCAGCCTGACCAGGTGGTGGCACAGTCAATAGAGCATAATGGCACAGTCGATAGAGCGTAAACCTGGGATGCTGAGGACCCAGGTTCAAAACCCTGAGGTCTCCAGCTTCAGTGCAGCTCATCCGGCTTGAGTGCAGGCTCACCAGATTGAGCACAGGGTCGCCAGCTTAAACGTGAGAACATAGACATGACCCCATGGTCACTGGCTTGAAGCCCAAGGTTGCTGACTTGAGCAAGTGGTCACTGTCTCAGCTGGAGTCCCAATCATGGCACATATGAGAAAGCAATCAATGAACAACTAAAAGTGTGCAACTATGAGTTGATGCTTCTCATCTCCCTCCCTTCCCATCTGTCTGTCCCTGCCCTGTCTGTCCCTCTCTCTGTCTGTCTCTGCATCTCTCTAAAAAAAGGGGGGGGAGACATGGCTTTCATTCTTCCTGCGTATTGTGTCCTTGGTTAAGGCATCTCACCCCACCTGAAAGCAGAAAAAATACCTGCCCTAATTTTTTAGCAAGGATTAGCCACTATGAAGTTTTAATTATTCATGTGAACTACCATTATTAGAGGGAGAAAAGAAACAAACATACTATATTTGACTCATAAGCATTTGGTTTACTATATTAGCTGATTAAGATAGTTGGGCTTAATTTCCATATCTTATTCTTAACTTTGTAGGAATGGGAAGGAGGACAGAAGAGAAAGGTTCCCATAGCCATAGACCACATCTTGCCTCTGATGCTATCATTATCACCATCTTAATTTTCATCAACAGTACCAGTCGCTGAACATTTAATTGGCTTCTGGCATTTAACATACCTAATCTTATTTAATCCTCAAAATAACACTATGAGATAGGTATGTCAGTAGTGTCATAATGCAGGCCACAGTATGAGGCAACAGAGGTGTATTAAAGTTAAATGATTTGGTCAATGTTAGTGAACAGGGTCATACAACCAGATCAAGCCACATTAACTACTAGATCAAGCCACATTAACTACTAGATTATACCCTATGTCTGTTTGAGGGGAGGTATGGATTAACTGTGCCTGTGAAAAGTCTGCAAAGCAAGAGTTTACTAATGATAAGTCAACAGATACATTTTTAATCTGTGGAGAGTAGTGTGTAAATATACAAAATAATACTTCACCAAGGAAAGCAATCAATAAGAAGCCTATTGTATGCTATGCAAGGCAGACATCTTAGAATTTGTAAGTATTATATAACCAGCTGGTAACCATCTCTTTAAAAGATATTTTATTCTCCTGTCCAGTGAAGCATATGCCAAAGTTCAAGAGCAAGAATACTTATTCACGCAAGTAGACCTTGTAGTTGTTTCTTTGATGAATGACTTCTATGTCAGAGAGACTGCACTAGGTTATTGTTCTAGAGAGGTTCACTGCCATTGTGCCTTAAATGTTTTCAGATTGGTTACATTTGTAGTGTAAGCATATTGAATTTTCTAAGGAGCAGATGGTATGTTCTAGAAGCTTCCATCTACCACTTAACCTAAAAATAACAGTAATTCACTTTTAAAACACTTCATAGGTTCTAAGTATGTCATATATATTAATTTACTTAACCCTCAAAATAACTTTACAGAAGATTGGCATTTTTAGTCTCAGGTTATAAATAAACTGAAAGGCTGTCATTCTAATTGGGGGAGCCATGTGAGAAGGGGTGGTAATCTGCTGTCTCATCCCCACACACATTGAACTTCCAGTTTCAGGTCCACCTAGAAGAATGTGGACAAAAAGAAAAGAGTCAGCATCATAAAGTTTTCTATCAATCATCTGCTTAGTTTCCTGAGTCTGCTCTCCCTCTAAAAAAAAAAAAAAAAAAAAAAAAAAAAAAATATATATATATATATATATATATATATATATATATATATATATATATCCCCTCTCTTTTCCTCTAAACAAGCATCAGTAGTTACTGGGACTCATCAATCCCTCTATATTTCTGTGGTCAGAGCCTCCTTTGTGGCTCACCACCCCATGTAGTTGCGTGTCCCATACATAAATGCTCTACTATCACCATCTTGAAATTATGAGTACTTTTGGAGCAAGATGGTTCTACAAATGCATGCAAAATCACACCTATCATCTAGAAACACATTTTCCTGAGAATAAGGTCTATAGCTTCACAAGTTTACTAAAGACATCCAGGCAAAGAAAAGGATCTGTGAATAAACTCCATGGGTTCTGTGAAAGAGAGAAAATTCAGTTTCTCTCACACAGCACACACACACACACAAACACATAACACATGAAAAATTTTCTCACCAGGAATTATATTGTTTCATCCTAAAGGTATGAATTATAGGTAATCACTAGTTATTGATGAGGACTTACTTAAGATTTAAGATATATGCATGTTGTGTTTTTTTAATGCTAATTCAAAAGGAATCAGCAAACAAATTCTTCTCAAAATGGTCCAACACTTGTCAATTTTTTTTATCAGGTTTCTTTCTAGTGTGAAAATATAAATATCAATTTTTTAAAAATTTTTTATTGAATTTATTGGATGACAGTTAATAAAATTATATAGGTTTCAGGTGTACAGTTCTATAATACATCATCTGTATATTGTATTGTGTGTTCACCACCCAATTGTATTAAGTCTCCTTCCATCATCATTTATCCCCCCTATACCCTCTTTTATCTCCTCATATCCCCTTTTCCCTCTGGTAATCACCTTACTGTTATCTGTGCCCATGAGATTTTTTTTGTTGTTGTTTAATCGCTTCACCTTTTTCATCCAGCCCCTTAAACTCCCTCCCTTCTAACAGCTATCAATTTGTTTTATATATCTACTTTTGTTTGTTTGTTTATTTTATTCATTAGATTCCACATATAGATGAAATCATATGGTACTTGTCTTCCCCTAACTGGCTTATTTCACTTAGCATAATACACTCCAGGGTCATCCATGCTGTCACAAAAGGTAAGATTTCTTTTCTTTTTAACAATGGATAGGAGTGTTCTATTATGCTTAAAAATTTGCTCAGTAGTGTGGGGACAATGATCAAGGTGACTATTGCACCAGTGTTCATTCTTGCTAATTATATTCTGTTAGAGTTCTCTATTACCAAAGATTTGTTTGAAGTAAGGAAAATCCATCTAGTTTCAGTGTGACTGAATCCAGTGCTCCAGCACTGCCTCGCCCTCCCTCCATGTCCCCTCTCCCCGCCTGCCCAGCCACCACACAGTGCCACTTGGCATCCAAAAGTTCCCACTGCTCCAGTTAATTGACTGCTTTCAACAAAGAAAAAAAATGCAATTCATGGCTTGTATTTTTCTAGTTCACCTTGATAAGTACCAGCATAGAAAGCTTGAGATTTACAGTGATTGGCAACCTGACACAGTCCCTAGTATTAAAACCAGTGCAGAGCTTAGTAAAAGCTCACAGAAGAAAGGAAGGAAGGAACACACACACACACTAGTAACAATAGCTGACATTTACAGTATGCTATTTTCCTGACAACAAAAGTACTTTACAGATATTTTCAAAACAACCCTCTGCCTAACAAGCCATCATCATTCCATTTGAGAAACTGAGGCACAGAGAAATAAAATTATTTGACCACAGTCAAATAACTAGTCAGAAGAGGAGCCGGGGCTTAACCTGACAGTTTGATTCTAGAAGTTAACTTTTATAACAATACATGATATCTGCTCCCAGAATCAGAGCTCCTGGGCATGAAAACATCAGAGCAAACACACAACTACTTAATCGAATTCCACCCCATGACAGATAAATTAGATTATGTGGTTAGTCTATGCAGATTTACCATGGGTCAACGTGGAGTCTCCTAGAGGATTTTTGAAATAATAAAAATACCCTACAGAACCCTGTGAATTCTGCAGGGCGCCCAGGAAATGCCAACGTAGGGGAGCACGGGCTCCTCCTTTGCACATGAGCAATGCCCTCATCTCTGCACCTCGGAGCTCCTAGCCAGGGTCCAACTCATAGTTGAGATCGAATAAACATTTGCTAAATTGAAGTAAGTGTGACCTTGCACGAGCCACATCTCTGAAACTGAGTTTTGTTGCCTCCAAAATGAAGAGGCGGGTCCAGATCTCTGGTCTGCCACCCTGGGGGAACCAGGGAAGCACCTGGGAGAGGTACAAAAGGCACTCGTGTTCCAGCTCTGCCTCAGAGAGTTTGGTCCGAGGTAGGCTCCAGGCTTCACGCTCTTTGTCTCCTACAACCCTCCCATGAAGGTCGAGTTGAAAACCATAGACCAGTGTTTTTGGAAAATTTGTCATCTGGACCAGCACCATCAGTCTACAAACAACTGAAGGTCATACTGAAAATAGCTCTCCTCCATCTTACATTGAGGTACAGACAGATGAGAAATACTCCCATAGAACAATAACCTGATTCATTAGCATATCTAATTTTGTTACAAACCCTTAGACACATGTTACAATGGGTCCAAATGCTGCCTCTTGATGGAAACCCCTGACCGTAATTTTCCAACCCCCTTGCCGCCTGCTTTAACCAAATATCCTTGGGGGGGTGGGGATGGGGGGGGAGGGTATTGATGGATATGCTTAAACTCACCAGTTATATTGCAACCATCCTCCTTTCCCTTTTTTACCTACTGGTGACACTCCTAGCAGCATTGCAACTGTCATCTTTAAAGAATTTTATGCAAGGAAATATTTTAAATGGGATCTTTTAGTTGAAGTAAATGGAGAAAAGCTTAATTTCCTTCTATCTGATTAGATACTCAGATTTGGAAATCTATAAATGTTTCCAGGTCTGCATGTCCCAAAATACTTTTTAAAGGTCATTTACATAATCCTGTCGAGAATGCCATATGGGTATTGGATCAAAGGCATAGTCATTACTTCTGGAACTTTCATCCTGTCTCGAGATTAGCTCCCTTAGCCATGTTCTGTGTGCTAACGGACACTTTCCTTTAAACCTAACACAGGCTGGTAACATTTTTCTCTGTGGATTTGGAATTTTAATTCGAAGATTATGCAACCACTATTTCTTAAAGAAGTAATTTGTTTTAAGGGCAAAGTGCTCTGTCTTAGGAGAAGCAGTTTCTTCTTCCACTGCTTTGCTAGGAAGAAGAAAGTTCCGTAAGGCCCAATGTGTGAGCATCTTTCGTATCGCTGTGCCCGGGTGACTTTGACTCAAATGAGACCCCTAGTCTCTTTTCTGAAATGGTCCCAAGAGAGTTTTTTAATGTCTCAGAGCACAAACAAGTCTCTGGTATAATAGTCATATTTATGACATTTCTGCACTTTGTGAAGGGGGAGATAAACAATTATCACAGTGGAGGGAAAGATTTTAAACCCATAAACATAGGTACAGATAGATGGGAAGGTATCTGTGTTTACGTCGTGTGTCCGAGGGACAGTGTGGCCTTACCGTTGAAATCAAAGGAACCCGGGCACAAGTCCAGGTTCTGGCACCAGTTGTGCAACCCTCTCACCATCTTTGCTTCCTTGTCTATGAAAACCGTAACCATAATAACAACTTGGTGAGCTCTTGCCAATATTAAATAAGTCACATAAAGTTCTTATTAATGTGCCTCCATAAGTAACTTCTCAACCAAATTTGTTAAAAGGATGACAGTGGTAGTGATGGTGGCTGTACATGTGGGTTTTCTATGTACCACAATGGTGCCATGTACCCTATGAATCAAAGACATTCTTTAATTTATTTATCAAATAATGTAACATCCATTTAATACCTTTATCACGTTGTGTGCTGATAAATATTTAACTACTGTCTCTTGTACAGGGAGTAAAATAGGGAGGAAAGCCCTGGTTTGTAGAATTTCCTTGGTGTAAATATTACATCCCAGGCCATATGCAATCTACCAACACTGCATGACAAGATTGAATAATAAATTGAGAAGTGATGCTCATGACTAGCTATCAGTCCCTGGCTCCAGCTCACCGCTGTGTTTATCTAACAACTCTTAACTTAATGCCAGCAGCACGGGATCACTCAGTGTGACACAGATTGCTCTCCCTAAGAAGAAGCTAAATGGTTCACAGGGATCAAGCTTGTCCATGTGTGCATTCTCTTTAAAATGACTGAATGAAAGACTGGATGACTGGGACTAAGGCTCATCTTAGAAGGTCCTGTTCAACAGAAGAACTGTGTGACACTAGAGCAGGAAAGAGCCAGATCTACCACCCAGCCTCTGTTGCAATCCCTAGTTCTGATTGGGATTGAGTACCAAGGGAACTTGAGTACCAAGGGGTTGAGGGAACTTGAGTACCAAGGATGATAACATTAGGTGGTTCACCCACATTCCTATTGCTGTTTTTCAAAAGTAATAAGATTAAAAATCACACTTCCACTGGATAAAGAAGATGTGGCACATATACACTATGGAATACTTCTCAGCCATAAGAAATGATGACATCGGATCATTTACAACAAAATGGTGGGATCTTGATAACATTATACGGAGTGAAATTAGTAAATCAGAAAAAAACAAGAACTACATGATTCCACACATTGGTGGGACATAAAAATGAGACTAAGAGACATGGACAAGAGTGTGGTGGTTATGGGGGGACAGGGAGAGGGAAGGAGGGAGAGGGGAAGGGGGAGAAGAGGGGCACAAAGAAAACTAGATAGAAGATGACGAAGGACAATCTGACTTTGGGTGATGGGTATGCAACATAATTGAATGACAAGATAACCTGGACATGTTTTCTTTGAATATATGTACCCTGATTTATTGATGTCACCCCATTAACATTAATAAAAATTTATCTATAAAAAAAAAGAAAAAAAATCACACTTCCTTGACTGCTGTTTTCTTTCTATTGTTCCTGCCATAATAACTTGTGTGGTCCCAGGCTCCTTCCTCAGTGGCAGAACTCAATGACAAAAAAATAATCTGCTTTTATTGATATGGTTTATCTTTCTATTCACTTGAAAGTAACACAATGCAAAAATAATAATAATAATCGATAGATATTTTCCCAAAATGCCCACATGTGGACATAGGTCCAAGACTGGTCTGAGGACCACCTGATTATTGAGGTTGCTTTAAGAAATACTTTGAATATAATCAGAAAGGAGTCCTCTTTAAAGTAAGCACCCAAGAAAAGGACTTGCAGTGAAGACCAAACTATGATAAGATTCGGTTGTATTCATAATCCCTTTTGAAAATTTATTGTTTTAATTTTACAAATATTAGAGCATGTACATGTGCTGTCTCTTTTTTTCTTTTCTTTTCTGAAGTGAGAAGTGGGGAGGCAGAGAGACAGACTCCTGCATGTGCCTGACCAGGATCCATCTGGCACGCCCACCAAGGGGTGATGCTTGGCCCATCTGGGGTGTTGCTCCTTTGCAAACAGAGCCATTCTAGCACCTGAGGTGGCGGCCATGGAGCCATCCTCAGCACCCAGGCCAACTTTGCTGCAATGGAACCTTGGTTGTAGGAGGGGAAGAGAGAGACAGAGAGAAAAGAGAGTGTAAAGGTTAGAAAAGCAGATGGGCGCTTCTCCTGTATGCCCTGGTCAGGAATCGAACCAGGGACTTCCACACACTGGGCCGATGCTCTACCGCTGAGCCAACCGGCCAGAGCCCAAGTGTCACTTTTTTAGATGCTACAGACACAGATGAACAAAACACAGAAAGCTCTTGCCTTCATAAACTTGATTTCTGACAGGAGAGGGGGGAGATTGGGAAGAGTGAAAAGAACAGCAAATGACTGATAAAATATTTTAGAGTTGCAGCAGCAAATATGTGCTCTAAAAAAATGAGGATCGGGGTAGTGAAAAAGAACAAAAGCAGGGGGTGGGAGGGGCTGCTATTTAGACACAGAGGTCAGAAGGAAAGGCCTTTCTCAGGAGGTGAACTTTTGGCAAAGACCTGAAAGAAATGAGGATCTGGGGGAGAAAAGTGTCCATGTGAGGGAAAGATGTTAAGCAAAGGTCCAAAACAAGCCTGTTTGTGGAACACCAGAAGGTCTGAGGAAAGGATAATAAGAAAGGAGGACCACGAAGGACCAGCATTGTCATGGAAATTTGTTTTGGATTTGATTCTAATTATGATGGGAAGGCTTAAATGGTTTCAAGCAGTGAAAGGAAGGGACTTGATTAAACTTTTAAAGGATCCTTCTAGCTGCTGTATGAGTAACAGCCAAGAGCAGAAGCAGGAAGTCAGTTTGGCCAGCTACAGCAGAGGTACAACTGAGAGATGATGGTGTCTCACACACAGTTGTGGAAATGGTGAAAAGTAGTTGAATTCAGTATGGATTTTGGAAGTATTGCTAGCATGACTTTCTGGTGGACCAGATGTGAGGCATTAGGGAAAAGGAAGAATCAAGGATGATAACTCCTAGTTCTTGGACTATAACCCTTAGTTCATGGTGCCATCATTAATTGGATGGGGAATTTAAGGAAAGGGCAGTTTGGAAGCAGTTAAAGGCATAGAGTACTTTTTGGGACATGTTAGGTATGAGATGACTAGTTAAAATCTAAAGCAAGACATAGATGTTAAACTAAGGGAAAATTTCAAGTCTACCAATATAAATGTGGTGTCATTCATGTTTAATTGGCATTTAAAGCCAAAGGACTAGTGAGGCCACCTACAGAGAAGAGGTCTGGGACTGGGGACTGAGTCCTGTGAACTCTAATATTTAGAAGTCTAGAAAAAGGAAGATTCAGCAAGGAGCCTGGGGAAGAGTATCCAGGGAAGGAGGAAGAACAATCACAGTACTGTGTAACCCAGAGGCCAAGTGAAGAAAGCGCTCCCAGAATAATGGAGTAATTACTGCTGTACCAGTCTGCCAGAATTCAACTAGAGGACTCAGAACTGACCGATGGATTCTAATAGATAGAGGTCACTGGTAAAGTCGCCAAGAACAGTTTTAAAGCAGGAGTGGGGAGGAAATCCCCACTGAAGTGAATTAGAGAGAACAGGAGATTAAGAAGTGAAGATGGCAAGTATTGACCACTCTAGTAAGAAAGCAGAGTTTTTTTTTTAAAGATAGAAGATATTTCAACATGTTTGTACATTAATGTAAGTCATCTAGTAAAGAGGGAAATTCTTATGTGGAGGGACCTTATAACCACAGGAGCCATTTTCTTGAGTAGAGGAGAGGAGGTGGAGCCAGTGTACCAGGTGAGGAGAGAATGGCACCAACAGCCCATCACTGCGCTGGGAGGAAGACAGCAAAGGGTTGAAAATGTGCCTGGGTTGGAAAATGAGGTGAGGAAGCATATTGCTGCTCCCTGCCAATAGCTTTTATTTCTACCATTGAAATAAGATGCAAGATCATCAGCTAAGAGTGAGAATGAGTCAAGGAGTGTGGGGATTCAATAAGAGAGAATAACTACGTCCACAGTAGTAACTGTCCAATGAAGGATGGAGGCAAGAGCCCTGAAGGAGGATGCTGGGCAGAGGGTAAGGTATGAGAGTACATTGTCCATGTGAAAATTATTGGTGTCATCGAAAATGATGACAGGATTAGTGGAAAAATGAAGAAGACACACCAGGTTTTTAAATCTTTAATGAATTAGGTAATGTGTCTGGGACGGGAATGGTTAATTTCAACATGGCAGGATAGTAACAGATGGTGTAGTCTAAAGTAGGTATGTCAGAGAGCCTGTGTAAAATGAAGGTCAGGGCAAAGGTTTGTATAAAATAAACTAATAAAATGGCACATAGTACACACACACACATACACAAAAACATACAAGTGCACAAACACACATATATACCCAACAACAAATGCCCGTGTTAATCTCCAAACTTCCTACTTTCA
The DNA here is from genome assembly GCF_036850995.1 of Saccopteryx leptura. Taxonomy (NCBI): domain Eukaryota; kingdom Metazoa; phylum Chordata; class Mammalia; order Chiroptera; family Emballonuridae; genus Saccopteryx; species Saccopteryx leptura. Next base: position 280,633,748 of record NC_089505.1, on the reverse strand, counting down.
ATATAAAAACAGGTTTAAGAGCTCTGCCTCCTTTGATAACCTTAAAAGTACTTAATTGCCAATAATCTGTTGTCATACATACATGAAAAAAAGTGGCGACATACTATCAAAGTAAATTTTTTTCAGCCCTGTTTTATCTTCTCACGTTTTACCTTTTCTCTTTTCTCCTTGACTTTCTTTTGATCATATATAAAATAGAGTGACACTCTACACATCCTCAATCCCAAAGAATTAGAAGACATCCTTAACAGAGTGCTGTTGTTTCTTCTCAGTTCAATTTCATGTGGGTGGGGAATTTCAGAGCAGCAAGGTTGCTGCCATTTCCAACACCAGTTGACTCACAATCCTTTACTTTCCGTAGAGTGCAGGGACCTGACCACAGGAAGGACATGCAGAAGCATGATGGTAGCTGACTCCAAGTCATGACTGATTTGTAGATTGTGAAATCTATTAAATGGGTCTTGACCAGCCCTTTTTTTAAATAAACAAGTTTAAAAATACAATGGAAAGTTGACAAAGGGTATTAAATGTAATAAACATAAAATTTTAGAGAAAACATGTTTTTATGCAGATTATATGTACATGGGTATACATCATGTATAAATATTATACTTAAACGCATACATGTAATAAGTCATAATATAAAATATTCTGTGGGTCACAGTCAACAATGTTTGAAAGCAGGTGCCTTAGGGAATCCTATCCACTCTGACAGCTACTTTATGCTAATTTCCTTTTATAAGAAAGAGATTCGAGAAACTGTGTCTTCCTATTCTTTTTCCATATCTCAATCTATGTGCTTACCTGCCTACTGAGATCCCACCCACTCCTAAATCAAGTTACTCAAAACAGCTACCACCTTTACTACAACCTAGAGCATCTCCCAAACTTGACCATGTCTCTAAAATAATTCACTCATTCACTCAGATGCAAACTTTCAGAGTTATGCAGTCAGCTGTCAGGATGTTTAGACTCTTCTTAATTGCTTTTATTCCTTTTTTGTCCCTCCCTCTAAATTCTACCACCCTAATTTTCTCCTGGAACTGCTGCTATATTCTCATACCAAGTGTCCCAGTCTATGATCCCCTTGGTTAATGGTCCATATACCATTGCCAGTTAAATTCTCTAAATGACTTTGTTGATGCCCCTGACCAAAAATATTCATTAGTTTCCCCAAATTTATCAAATAAAATCCAAACATCCTTTTATAGGCTGTCAAATTGTTGATATCTGGGGCTCAGAGACCTACTCTTACATATCTTAGGAACCCTCTTTTCCATCTAACAGGATGATTAATAATAGACATATAACAAGTGTTTGAAGAATGAGTAACAAATAAAAGGCATTGTTATTAAACCATCAGTGTATAAAATGACAAGTTTTCCTTATGAACTAATAATTACATTAATCAGAATTTCTCCATGTGATCTAATGCCTCAAATATTTAAGAAGGCTAAGAAAAGATGACATCAGCTGACATTATATTCCAAGCTACCTAAATAAATATCACCCAGTCAATGCAGTATACATAGGAGTCTAGTATTAAAAATGAATGAATGGATTGATTTGTATAAACAAATAAAATGACTTTTTTTCCATGACATTAGCACTATATAGATTTTCATTAAATTATTTAACGTAAACCATGGTCAGTTCTAACAAAGGTACAGAATTGGGGGTTTTATATAGGTAAATAAGTTAGACTACTTGGAACAGATGGCTCAAAACTTTCCTTCTGTATTTCTCATATAGGTGTGCAAACTATGAGAAAATGATTGACAGGATGGCCCAAAATTACTTCTACTGCCATAGAAAAGAAAAGCTTGTATTAAATCATAATGGGAAAATAATCTCAATGCACCAACTCTACATAAAAACTAAGCTGCAATCAGAACTGACGGCTCAGTTCCAAAATGCACATTCAATCTAATGGGAGAGAATGTCAGCAGAAAATAATTACCTATTACTCTCGCCCTATTTTCAGTGAAATTAACATGAAAATGTTTCAAGTTGTTGTTGGCGGAAAACTCAACATACAGGTTAATCTTATCTTTAATTATAAAAAAGCAATGCACACCTTTCTTTATATGCAAATTCAATTGTATATTGCTCAGTGTAGGAAAGGTTGGTCATCATGAAGAAAATGTCTTTCTTTTAGAACAATGGTACCAGGTGCTAACAAATGCATTTCTATTTTTGGTTGTAATTTAATTCTACACACAAAGAAATGTGCAAGACAGAAACCGAGATAAGAGAAAACTATATCTAAGTTTTGTTTAGTTTAATATTAACTGACTATACAGATATTTATGAATATGGGTATAAAAAGAATTCTAATTTTAAAAATGTTATAATAGTATGCTTAGTATTTACATAGCAGTTTACGGTTTATAAAGCATTTCAAAAAATATTGCCACATCCCCTTTTATTAATTTGCAAAAGTTTTAGGGTCTATTACATTGATATGATGCATTATGAAGTCATCAAAAATGATGGTGTAGAAAAATATGACATATTGAAATAATGTCAACTAAATGGAGGTTTAATATGACTGAAGTAGAAATGACACTTTAGAGGGGCAGAAAACTCTAGTTTGTTCTTTCTCACACTTTCCTGCTGCCTGCCCTGACATTCCTCGAAGCAGTATGACTGACTCAGTAACCTAAGACAACTGCCGAAGGGTTTTGTTGTTGCTATTGTTTCACAAGTAATTTCCATAGTCTTAGCTCTGTGATTCCTCCCAAACTCCCAACTTAGGAACTGTTCCATCAGGAGACAACAACACAGTTCAGTGATCAAATATTCTAGCCGGAGCCTTGCTGCCTGGCTTGAAACTGAGCTCTGCTACTTATTGTGTGTCTTTGGACAAGTTACTTAACCTCTCTCTCTGAAAGTATGAAATGGAAATGAGAATATTTCCTTTCTCAAAAGATTGCTTTGAGGATTAAATAAGATATTGCAAATAAAACATTCAGTGACTGGCTAATGAAAATAGTCATTTGGGTGTTTTTGTTTTTTGTTTTTTTCCTCAAAAGACAGAGTCAGATCTATCGGTAGCATCACCAATCATGGAATAAAGGAAGACAGTGCTCTTGTGTTAAAGCAATAAGAACCTCTCCTCGTGCCTTTCTTGTTCTGTGAGTGTTAGTTCTGTGCAGAGAGTTAGAGAATATATAAAGTGTCATGAACATTAAAGTTTAGGAAATCTTTGGAAATGTTTTTCTCTTTCATAAATAGATTGAGATTTGGACTAAACCATGGCCCAGTAGAACCTGCCTCCAGTGATATGATAGATGTCTTTTGTCCAGTACAATCTAAGATTCTGTTGACCAATTACTACCTCCCTTTAAGCAGCCGAAGGATCTCAAAGAACCACAAAGGCTAAACAGAGAGAGATGTCTCTCATGGTTCTACCAATGAAATAATGTCCTACTATGCTGACAAGTAAAAAAGTAGATTGCCAAACGTTATAGAGTTTAACCTCATTTTTACAAAATATGAATAGCAATTTTTGAATGTTTTATACAAAAGGTATGTTTTAGGTGGGAGAATAATTTTAGATTCACAGAAAAGTAGGAAAAGTGGTAAAGATAGCTTCCATGTACTTTTCACCCAGTTTCCCTAATGTCAAGTTCTTACTAACTATACTACATTTATTAAAACTGAAAGATTGAGCCTGACCAGGCGGTGGCGCAGTGGATAGAGCCTCAGACCGAGATGCGGAAGACCCAGGTTCGAGACCCCGAGGTTGCCAGTTTGAGCGCGGGCTCATCTGGTTTGAGCAAAAAGCTTGCCAGCTTGGACCCAAGGTCGCTGACTCGAGCAAGGGGTTATTCGGTCTGCTGAAGGCCCACAGTCAAGGCACATATGAGAAAGCAATCAATGAACAACTAAGGTGTCTCAATGCGCAACGAAAAACTAATGATTGATGCTTCTCATCTCTCTGTTCCTGACTGTCTGTCCCTGTCTACCCCTCATTCTGACTCTCTCTCTGTCTCTGTAAAAAAAAAAAAGGAAAGAAAGATTGATAGTGGTACCTTACTATTAACTCCAAAACAGACTTTATTTAGAGTTCACCAGTTTTTTCCAATGATGGCGTTTTTCTATTCCAGGATCCTAATTTGCCCTTAGACATCATGACTCCTTAGGCTCTCTGGTCTGTGACAATTTCTTAGTCTTTCTTTGTTTAGTATAACCTTGACAGTTTTGAGGAGTACTAGCCAGACATTTTGTACACTGTCTCAATTTGGATTTTTCCAATGTTTTCTATTTTATGCTTTGATTGATGTGATAGGTGTTGAAGAATACCACAGAGGTGAAGTGCCTTTCTCATTAGATAAGATCAGGAGGTCTATAACAAGAGGACAGTACTGGTGATGTTAACCTTGACCACTTGATTACAGTAAGGTCTGTCTCTTATCTCCACTTTTGAGCTACTATTGTTCCCTTTTCTTATCAAAATCTGGGAGCAGGGATGTTGTTGCTGTTGGTACACCACTGCTTCTAGGCCCCCTCACAAGATAGAGCTAAGACATAATATTTTTATTTTCTTCTGTTTTCTTGTTGGTACTTTCTGAATTTCCTGCTAATACTGTTTTTTTTTCTATTGCTGCTGTAACAAATTACCACAAACTGAGTGACTTGAAACAACAAAAAATATATTACCTTATAGTTCTGTAGTTTCCAAATACAAAACAGGTCCTGCTGGCTAAAACCAAGGAGTCAGGAGGTCTGTGTTTCTTTCTGGAGACTCAAAGGAAGCAGGAGAATCCACCTTGTTGCCCTCTCCAGCTTCAGGAAGATGCCCACATTCCTTGGCTTACAGTGCCTTCCTCCATCTGCAAAGCCAGCCACATGAGTTGGGTTCCTCTCATGTTCTATTTCCATCGACTTGACCTTTTGTTCTGCCTCCCTCTTCCTCTCCTAAGGTACACTCATGTATCCAGGATACTCTCCTATTTTAAGGTCAGTTAATTAGCACTCTTAATTCTATCTGCAAACTTAATTCTCCTTTGTCATGTAAGATAATACATTCACAGGTGTTATGGGGACGTGAACATCGTTGAGGGGTTGAAGGAGCATTACTTTACCTACTAAAAATGTGAATGTTTTTTTGTAACAAAAAAAACACACAGGTAATGATAAACTAATCATTCATAAAACTGATAATTTTAAAAACTCTAACCAGTCATTTTGTTTGGCTCTGCTAATTAGGAAAAGTAACCTTTCTCAAGAAACTACTTCTAGACTGGATAAAGAAGATGTGGCACATATACACTATGGAATACTACTCAGCCATAAGAAATGATGACATCAGATCATTTACAGCAAAATGGTGGGATCTTGATAACATTATAAGGAGTGAAATAAGTAAATCAGAAAAAAACAAGAACTACATGGTTCCATACATTGGTGGAACATAAAAATGAGACTAAGAGACATGGACAAGAGTGTGGTGGTTACCAAGTGTGGGGGGAGGGAGGACATGGGAGGGAGGGAGGGAGAGAGTTAGGGGGAGGGGGAGGGGCACAGAGAACTAGATAGAGGGTGGCGGAGGACAGTCTGACTTTGGGCGAGGGGTTTGCAACATAATTTAATGACAAAATAACCTAGACATGTTTTCTTTGACTATATGTACCCTGATTTATTAATGTCATCCCATTACCATTAATAAAAATTTATTATAAAAATAAATAAATAAATAAATAAATAAATAAAAAATAAAAATAGAAGCAAAAAAAAAAAAAAAAAAGAAACTACTTCTAGCTGATGAAATGTTGTCACAATGCATTGATTTAGTTAAAACAAGAAAATAGTACATAAAACCTACAAGGTCTGTTATATGGCAATAAGTTTATAAATTCATAATTACTATTTACAAATGACATCCCTTACATGTGCCCTCACACTGTGTATGCCCTGCTCCAGCATCTATAGTCCATGGGGGAATTAAGAACTGTTGCAAAACCATGCTCTTCATTAGTGGCCTTTCAAGTATTAATAGCTATCTAATGTTCTTACTACCCTGTTAGGTGAGAATTAATATCCCACTTAATTGAGAAGAAACTTCAAGTAATTTGTCCAATACTATATAGCTACTAAGTATCAAAATTAGAATTAAACCTCAGTAGACTAAATACCAAGTCATTATTCTAGTGGCTCTCTGTGCAGCCATTTCTTATGTCCTTCAAAGACTAAAAATAAAAACTTAAAATTAAAAAAAAAAAATAAACCACTAGCCCTCTGTAGAAACTGAAAGGAAATGAGGAAATGCAAGGTCCCTCTGCTCAAGCAGGGGGCACAGCACCTCTCTGTCCACATCACCCCATTCTGCCACCCCATCACTTTAGTCTTGACCTTATAGAAAACAAAGACTAGATTTTTTTTGTCTATCACACCAACAGCACAACTACTTTTAAAACTGTCCCAGTGGCAAATAGAAGTAATAGAAACCCAAATTATAGGTGGTTGGTAAATAAGCCTTAATAAGAAAAATGCTAATAAACAAGCACGAGGAAAAACGTTTACCCTTACTAGTTCAAATAAAACATGAATTAAAGCAATGTTTATGAAGCATTTTAGAGTAAGAATAATGTTGGGAAATAGCTCTCAACAGTTGGAGTATTTCCTGTGGAATCAGGGTGATCATTTCCTGCTGGTGGCGATGGAAATTGTTACAATGTTCATAAAATGCTATGGAAAAATGGTAAGAAACATACAAATGTTCATGAATCTTTTGATGCAGACAATCAAGGAACTGAGAAAAATAAATCCTTTAACAACATAAAAAAACCTAGATGCATAAGGTATTTATTGTAAAAAACCTAGAAACACCCTAAATGCAAAACTAGCAAAATGATTTAGTAGATTACAGTACATCAACTTGATGGAACACTGTGCAGTTATTAAAATGGTAACTATAAAGTAAATGTAGAAATGTAGAAAATGTTTATGGTTTATAGTTTGAGTAGGAAAAAAAGAATAAAGAAGACAATATTCTATGATTGTAACTGTAAAAGTATATATTTGTGTGAACAAATAGAACATTTTCTCACTCTAAAAGGCATATTTTTAGTGTGTCAACAGCTGTGAAATCAAGATGCATTTTACAATCAATAGTGTCTTGTGTTTTAATTGACAGTACTTTATCTTTCTGAGTGGTACATGAAATAATGATACATCTTAGATTAAATGAAATGTGATACTATTAGAAACTATACAAATCTGAAACTGTTATGCTAAGGCTGAGAGATTCTAACTGTTTATTTTTGCCTATGATCAAAATAAAACATTTTTAGTAATAAGTTTAAAAGAATAACAAATAAATAAATTTAAATGCCTTTAATGGGTAGCAGAAAATTATAAATGCAGATCATCTAGAAGGAATTGTCATGTGCAATAAATAAAACTTCTTTTAAGAAAAGAAAAAGTGGCCCTGGCCGATTGGCCCAGTGGTAGAGTGTCAGCCCAGCGTGCAGATGTCCCAGGTTCAATTCCCAATCAGGGCACACAGGAGAAGTGTCCATCTGCTTCTCCACCCCTCCCCCTCTCGCTTCTCTCTCTTTCTCCCTCTCTCTCTCTCTATTCTCCTCTCCTCCTGCAGTAAAGGCTCAATTAGAGCAAGTTGGCCCTGGGCACTGAGGATGACTCCATAGCCTCTGATGCAGGTGCTAAAATAAGGCCTCCGGTTGCAACAAAGAAAGAGCCCCAGATGGGCAGAGCATCGCCCCCTAGTGGGCTTGTCAGGTGGATCCTGGGGGCGCATGTGGGAGTATCTCTATGCCTTTCCTCCTCTCACTAAGATTAAAAAAAAAAAGAAAAAGAGAAAAGGTATAAAAGAAATTCTAAAGAAAAGAATCTATTTTTAGCAAGAAAGAAGAATGGAGGAGAAAGGGGCTTGAAAATGTTTCCTAATCTACCTTGTTGTGACTTACAGGATACAGGTATTTTTGTTTTTGTTTTTGTTTTATGTCTAACTTCAAAAGGGTCAGAAATCCTATGCCATAGATTAAAATTTAGAAACTAAAAGAGACCAAGTAGCTATCTTTTCTTTTATCTTTGAATAAAAGTGATTCTAGCCCTGGCCGGTTGGCTCAGCGGTAGAGCGTCGGCCTAGCGTGCGGAGGACCCGGGTTCGATTCCCGGCCAGGGCACACAGGAGAAGTGCCCATTTGCTTCTCCACCCCTCCGCCGCACTTTCTCTCTGTCTCTCTTCCCCTCCCGCAGCAAGGCTCCATTGGAGCAAAGATGGCCGGGCGCTGGGGATGGCTCCTTGGCCTCTGCCTCAGGCGCTAGAGTGGCTCTGGTTGTAACATGGCGATGCCCAGGATGGGCAGAGCATCGCCCCCTGGTGGGCAGAGCATCGCCCCATGGTGGGCGTGCCAGTTGGATCCCGGTTGGGTGCATGCGGGAGTCTGTCTGACTGTCTCTCCCTGTTTCCAGCTTCAGAAAAAAAAAGAAAAAAAAAAAAAAAGTGATTCTACAAGAGTAATGGCAGCATGAGATACTCCTGATCTCTCCCCTTGAAATTTCAACAAATTAAACAACTACAACACAGGGAAACACCCCAGCTGGGTTCACAGGCGAGCATGAAAGATCCATGCACTGAATGAACTAAAGATGGGAAGGGTTGAGAAGAGGGCAAAAGATAAGACGTGCTCCATTCAGCTCCCTATAAACTCCCAGAGAGGAGAGAAACCCCCAGAGAGGAGGGAATCCCAGAGTGACTAGTTCTTCTGTCGGGAGGAGCCAAGAGACTGAGGGGCAGAGGAGAAGGAACTAAACCACAGCAGTGATAGAATGGGAGTAATGGCCAGTGTTCTCAAGGTCTGCCAGCAGCCTGCACTCAAACAGAGACAGTGAAAACCAAATGCAGCCCCCCATCCTCCCAGACCCGTTCTCCCTCACCTCATGAGTACACAGAGTGAAAGACTGTCCCCATAGCTAGCTCTTCAGGGCCACTCTCTTTCCTGAAGAACAGAGGTGTTCCACATCTGGTCCTCTGGTCTGTTGAGAATGGGGAGGAATACCCAGAGGCCTGAGATTGCCATTGCTAATGCTGGAAAACCATAAAGCCCTCACACCATTTCCCACTCACCAACTCAACTGCAGTTCCACATACATTATTGCAACAGCAACATCTCAGCAGAGATTGGGTCAGGAATTTCACAGAGCTAAAACTAGTAATACAGTGCCACCTACTGGAAGAAAACAGAACAGCTGCTCAAAACTGAAATCTTTTTTTCCCTCTTTCTCTTTTGAATTTCATTTTCTTTAGTTTTATATTTTCTATTTCTTTTTGTGGGTGCTTTCTTTGTTTGTGGTTTTGATTTTTGGTTTTTGCTCTTTGTTTTTCATGGCTTTTCTTTTTTTACTTGTCATATTTTAAATTTTTATATTTTTATTGTATTTTATTTTTATTTATCATTTCTTTAGTTTTTTTTTTGTTAGAGTTCTTAACAATACCACTCTCAGATACCATCAAAAAAGAAAATATTTAATATCATGGCTACACAAGACAGAGACATATTTCATAGAGAAAATGAAAAAATCTCTAGAAAAAAACCTCAATCACATGGAAATCTTGGATAATTCAAATTTGAAAATACTCAATGAGATACAAGAAGACACCAATAGGCAACAGAAATGAGCTCAGAAAACAAAGCAAATACCTCACCAAGGAGATTGAAACTTTAAAAACATATGAAGAACTTAATATATGAATTGAAAAATGAGTTAGCAAGTTTAGCTAATAGAACAGGCTGGTTAGAGGAGAGAATCAGAGACATCGAAGACAGGCAACTAGAGGTGCTACAGAGAGAAAAAGAGGGAGTCTCACAAATTAAAATAAAAATGATAGAGCTCTATAACAATTATCTGACTCCATTAGAAAGAATAATGGTTATATTAGAAGAAGAAGATAAGAAACAAGAAATGGAGAGTCTATTGAAGCAAATAATTGACAAGAACTTCCCAAGCCTATGAAAAGAATTATATCCTCGAATCCAAGAAACAAACAGAACCCCACGTTACCTCAACTCAAACAGACCATCTCCAAGGCAAATCATAATAAATTGCCAAAAATCAATGAAAAAGAAAGAATCCTCAAGGCAGCTAGGGAAAAGAAGAACAAAACATATTTTTAAAAAAGACCCATTAGATTATTATTAATTAGACTTCTCAACAGAAACTACAAGCCAGAAGAGAGTGGACCCAAACATTCAAAGTACTGAAAGAGAGGAATTACCAGCCAAGAATACTATATCCATCAAAGTTATCCTTCAAATATGAAAGAGAAATAAAAACTTTTGCAGACATATAAAAGCTGAGAAAATTTATCAACAGAAAATCCCCATTGTGGGAAACACTCAAGGAGGTTATTTGACCAGATATAAAGAACAAAATAAATCAAAACTACATATTAAAGTTCCAACAAGGTTACAATAAAAACAAGGATAATCTGTGACAACAATAACATAAGAGGGGAGAGGATAAAGATCTGCAGTAGCAAAGGAGGATGGAGTGCAGAAGCACTCATTTAAAAAAAAGGACTTTTGTACATATGAAAAAAAAAATTTTAATAACTTAATGGTAACCTCTCACATAAAAGCCGCTATAGGAGGTCCTCAGGTTACAACACAGTTGCATTCGTACAATAGTGACATAACCCAAATTTTAGTGTAAGTCAAAACACACCTTAGCCTAACACAAATGGAACACTTGCACTTTTAATAGTCCAAAATGGTATAGGTAAACATACTAGAAAGTAACAACTCCCTCACTCATATGCCACATTATTGTGAATTCTTCCACTGCGCACAACCAAACTAGTTCACCCAAGTAGACCATAAGTATGATGCTAACAACATAAGCTAAAACATTCACATCTTAATTTTTTAAGTTTTAATGGGAGTGAGCATCATAAACTCAAAATGTCAGATGTTGAGACTGTCATAACCCAAGGAGCCCCTATGCTGAATCACATAACTTAAAAAAAGAAGAAACAGGGGTAAAAGTATGGAATACAACCAAACAAAAACACTGACAGAAACACAAAAGAGAAGAACCAAAGAAAACATTGAGTTACAAAAAAAATAAAAACATAAAATGACTATAGGAAATCTTCAAGTGTCAATAATTACCCTAAATGTAAATGGAATAAACTCACCAATAAACCCAACTATATGCTGCCTTCAGGAGACACATATAAGCCTGCAAGGACAAAAGTAGACTCAAAATGAAAGATTAGAAAATGATTCTCCAAGTAAATAATACCCAAAGAAAAGCAGGTGTAGTCATACTAATATCTGATAACATTGACTTCAAGACAACTAAGATAACCAGAGATAAAGATGCACATTTTGTAATGATAAAGGGGACATTGGGTCAAGAACATAACCCTTCTTAAAATAAATGCATCAAATCAGGGAGTACCAAAATATATAAGACATCTACTAACTGACCTAAAAATATAAACTGACAAAAAAAGACAACCATACTTGGGAATCTCTCAACACACCATTGATGGTCTTAGATAGATCATCCAAACAGAAAATCAATCAAGAAATATTGGCTTTAAATGACACATTCAACCAAATGGACATAATAAACATTTATAGGACATTGCATCTCAGAACATCATTATAAATTCTTTTTCAGTATGCATGGAATATTCTCAAGGATGGATCATATGTTGGGCCACAAATCTAGCATCAATAAATTCAGGAAGATTAAAATTATACCAAGCATATTTTCTGACCATAAGGCTTTGAAATAAGAATTCAACTGCAAAAAGGAATTTTAATTTCACAAAAATGTGGAAATTAAACAATATAGTTCTAAAAAATGCCTGGGTCAAAAAAGAAATAAAAGCAATGATCAAAAGATATATACAGACAAACAAGAATGACAAAATGATATATCAAAATTTTGGGGATACAAGGAAAGCAATAGTAAGAGGGAAGTTTATATCATTACAGGCTTATATTGAGAAACAAGAGAGACTTCAAGTAAACAACCTAACATTTTAAAGTACTAGAAAAAGAAGAACAAAAGCAACCCAAAGTCAACAGAAGAAAGGAAATAGTAAAAATTAGACCAGAATTAAATGAAATAGAGAACAAAAAAAATTATAGATAAAATTAATACAATAAAGAGCTGGTTCTTTGAAAAGATCAATAAAATTGACAAACCCCTGGATAGCCTCACTAAGGAAAAGAAAAAAAGACTCATATAAACAAAATCTGAAATGAAAGAAGAGAAATTACCGCAAACATCATAGATGTACGAAGGATCACACTAGAATACTATGAAAAATCATATGCCAACAAATTTAACAATCTAGAAGTAGATAAGCTTCTAGAACTATACAATCTTCCTAGACTGAGTCACAAAGAAGTAGAAAACTTAAATAGAACCATAAGCAGGGAGAAAATAAAAACAACTATCAAAACCTTCCCTAAAATAAAAGTCCAGGACCAGATAGCTACACTAGTAGCCATGTAGTAGAATGTTTGGTAGTAGAATTCTACCAAACATTCAAAGATTTAGTACCTATCCTTCTCAAAGTCTTCCAAAAAATAGAAGAAACAGTATTCCCTAAAACATTTTCTGAGGCCAACATAACCCTGATACCAATGCCTGGCAAGGACAACACAATAAAAGAAAAGTACATACCAACATCTCTAATGAATATATGCAAAAATTCTCAACAAAATACGAACAAATCAAATATAACAGCACATTAAAAAAATTATACATCACGATCAAATAGAATTCATCCCAGGAGAACAAGGATGGTTCAACATATGTAAATTGATCAATGTAATACACCACATCAACAAAGAAAGAACAAAAATCATGATACTATCAATAGATGCAGAAAAGGCATTTGATAAGATACAACATTCATTTATTCTTAAAAAAACTCAATAAAATGGATATAGAAAGAAAGTCCCTTAACATGATAAAGGTCATATATGACAAACCATCATTAATATCACACTAAAAGGTAAGAAAATGATGGCTTTTTTTCTAAAATTGGGAACAAGACAAGGCTGACCACTCTCTCCACTCTTATTCAACATAGTTCTGGAAGATTTAGCCAGAGCAATCATGCAAGTGAAAGACATAAAAGGCATCAATATTGGGAAAGAAGAAGTAAAGGTATTACCTTTTGCAAATGACATAATCCTTTATATAGAAAACTCCAAGAACTCCACTGAAGAACTATTAGAAACAATAAACCAATACAGTAAGTCACAGGATACAAATCAATATACAAAAGTCTACTGCTTTTCTATATGCCAACAATGAAACTTCAGAAAATGAACTAAAGTAACAAACAATTCCTTTTACAATTGCAAAAAAAAAAAAAAAAAAAAAAAACACCTAGGAATAAACTTAACAAAGGATGTGAAGGACCTACATACTGGAAACTACAAAGCATTACTGAAAGAAATTGAAAAAGACACAATGAAATGGAAAAATATTCCATGTTCATGGATTGGAAAAGTCAACATACTTAAAATGGTCATATTACCCAAATCAATATACAAATTTAATAGAATCTCCATTAAAAGCTTAATGCCATTTTTTTAAAGAGATAAAACAAAAAATCACCAGGTTTGTATGGAACCATAAAAATCCCCAAATAGCCAAAGTAATTCTGAGAAAAAAGAATAAAGCAGAGGTATCCCACTACCTGACATCAAATTATACTACAGAGCTGTAGTAATCAAAACAGCATAGTATTGGCAGAAAAACAGACATGCAGACCAATGGGACAGAATCAAGAGCCCAGAAATTAAACCACATATATATATATATGGACAAATCATCTTTGACAAAAGAGCCAAAAACACATAATGGAGAAAAGAAAGCCTCTTCAATAAATGGTGCTGGAAAAATTGGAAAGCCACATACAAAAGAATGAAACTTGACTACAGTTTGTTCCACTGCAAAAAATTAATTTAAAATGGATTAAGGACCTAAATATAAGATCTGAAACAATAAATTAATAGAAGAACACATAGTTACTAAACTCATGGACTTGGCCATAGAGAACAATTTATGAATTTGACCCCAAAGGCATGAGAAGTAAAGGCAAAATAAATGAATGGAACTATATCAAACTAAAAAGGTTCTGTACAGCAAAAGAGACCAACAACAAAATAAAAAGGCCACCAACGAAATGGGATAGATACTGCAAACAACAGTTCCGATAAGGTGTTAATATCCAAAAATATATAAAGAACTCACAAAGCTCAGCAACAAACAAGCAAACAATCCAATTAAAAAATGGGGAAAGGACCTGAACAGACACTTCTCCCAAGAAGACATACAAATGGCCAACAGATATATGAAAAAAAATGCTCATCTTCACTAGCTATTAGAAAAATGCAAATCAAAACTACCATGAGCCCTGTGTGTGGAAGTCCTGGGTTTAATTCCCAGTCAGGGCACATGGGAGAAGCACCCATCTGCTTCTCCATTCCTCCCCTTTTCCCTTCTCTTTCTCCCTCCCTCTCTTCCCCTCCTGCAACCATGGCTTGAATGGTTTAAGCAAGTTGGCTCGGGGCACTGAGGATGGTTCCATGACCTTACCTCAGGCACTGAAATAGCTCAGTTATCACGCAACAAAGCAGCGGATCCAGATGAGCAGAGCATCACCGTGTAGGGAGCTTGCCAGGTGGATCCTGGTCAGGGCGCATGCAGGAGTCTGTCTCTCTACCTCTGCCTCCTCACCTCTCACTTAGTAAAAAAATTTAAAACAAACAAACAAAAACTATCATGAGATACCACCTCACACCTGTTAGATTGACTATTATCAACAAGACAGGTATTAACAAGTGTTGCAGAGGTGATGGAGAAAAAGGAATCCTCATTCACTGCTGGTGGGAATGTAAACTGGTATAGCCACCTTGGAAGAAAGTATGGTGGTCCTCAAAAAACTAACAGAATTACCCTATGACCCAGCTATACCTCTACTGGGTATCTATCCAAAAAATTTGAAAACATTGGTACATAAAGGCACATGCACCCTCATGTTTTCCACAGCATTATTCACAGTGGCCAAGACATGGGAACAACCAAAGTGTCCCTCAATAGAGGATTGGATAAAGAAGATGTGGTACATATATACAATGGAATATTACTCAGCCCTAAGAAATGTTGACATATTGCCATTTACAACAACATGGATGGACATTGAGAACATTATACTGAAATAAGTAGATCAGAAAAAGCTAAGAACTGTATGATTTCACACATAGGTGGGATATAAAACTGAGACTCGTGGACATAGATAAAAATGAACTGGTTACCGGAGGAGAGGGTAGTGGGGAGGATGGGAGGGGAGCGGAGTAAGAGGAACAAGTATGTGTTGACAGAGTGATTTGACTTTGGGTAATGGGTGTAAACACAATCAACAATTCAAATATTATAGAGATGTTTACCTGAAACTTATGTACTCTTATTGATCAGTGTCATCCCATTAAATTTAATCTTCTAAATAAACAGAGAGGAAAAAAGAGAAAAAAAAGTGGCTGTACATGAAGATGTAATTAAATTTGCCATGAAGGAGGTAATCAGTTTTAATATTACAAAAAAATATCTTGCCAAAAACAAGAAACAATGACACAAAGTCACATGAGCTATCTTGAAGTATTCTAAGGACCTAAGTCCAAAGGTCATTTCGCCCTATAGCATACCTGCCTATCAAATTACACCAGTCCTGATGCTGTATATAGTCTTCCTAAGACACAGCGAATCAGCTCCTATACATCGTTAACTCCATGACATTAAAAATATTGGCCAAAAAGAAAATCTTTTTCCCCAAGAAAACTGGCAGAATCCTATACTGTGAGAGCTATTGAAGGTCACTGATCTCTGGCTTCACCGTGTCACCAAAGCAATGCCCACATATGACAAGATGTAAGTATACTTGTGTACCTGAGTCTATTCCAGAGAAATTGCCCTATGGAACGTAGGTCCCAATTTATGAAGTTATTTGCTTAACTTTTAGTTTGTTAATACAACTGAAAATTTTACAATCAAATTCAGGTCAGTTTAAAGCTAACTAGGGCCAACTTTTCTATAAATTGTGAACTCAGACAAGTAATAATTATAAATATTAACTAAACACCTATTGTAAAACACAGTGCTAACTGCTGGAAGGGACATAAATATCAGTCATAAATATAAATTCAATGTTTGAGAAGTTTGCAACAGAGTGAGGAAAGCTAAATTAATACTCAAAGTTTATAAATATTATGCAGATAACCCATTATTTTATATACTTACTTTTATTTACTTTTTATTATGTAAGAGAGCAAGGGAGAGAACAGGAAAGAGACAGGAACATCTGTTCCTGTATGTGCCCTGACCAGGGATAGAACCATCAAGCATTCCAGCCAGGGCAATAACCCATTCTTTATACATTATATAAAAAGTACAAAATTAAGGTTTTATGAAAGCCATGAATTTTAAAATAAGCCTTGTAATTTCTAAAGCATATTGGCATGAAAAATGAATAAAGAAGCATGACAGGTAAGGGGAGGAGCCATAGAAAAAGATGAAACATATTCAGGAAAGGAAAGATTCCAAAGTTAAACCACTTGGACTACCTTATTATAGTTTTAAAAAATAAAAATAAGAAAGCACTTGTCATGGCAGTTATAGAGTGGTGGGAATAACCCTAGGGAAGAACATTAACACAGGTCAGTAACTTTGTTCTTTATTGAGTGGAAAGTGTGGCATCCTTGAACCTTTCCAAGAAAGGGAATAATGGCCTCAGAGATTCCTTGAGAGGTTTAATCTGGAACCAAAATGAGTAATGGATTAGAGCTGGAGAGAAAGAGGTAATTGACAAACAAGAAACTCACCCAGTTTTCTATTTGTTTACCTCCTCCACAGTGAGCAGCAAGTGTTGATTCTACACTGATTATGTATGCTGGATACAGAATTACTACTAATAACCCTTGGAATAATTTACTAATGAAACTTACCTTTAATGATGTGCAACAGGTTTCTGAGATACAGAAAGCTATGATCACTTTATAATTTAACTCAATCATTTCAGTTTAGAAAAAAAAAAAATCAAAGAATATTTCCAGCATGTCTTTGGATTTTTTTACTCTGACAATCAAAGCTGCAAGGGGTCTGGTTTTCTGAACATTATTGAATGGAAATGTTTACTTCTGCAAATCCTGCCTTTGCCTTCAAAATTATGTGTGTTGGTTCCCCTAGAGCTCACTAAGTGCTTTTGCTCCATGGCCACTCATCTAAACAGCAGAAAAACCTTCAACAAAGCGATTTCCATCACAATTGGAACCAATCTGAAATTCAGACTTAGTGTAAAAAATAATTTATTTCCTGCTTTTCGGCTTTTTTTTTTTTTCTAGACACCAAAGAATAATTCTATTAAAAATGCAATTAGCTGCAATAGCCAATTCAGCAACTGTTTACTTAAAACCTTCTTTGGGCACATTGTTTTGTGTATGTGTTTTTTTTTTTAAGTTTCACAATTCCAAATTTACAATGTACTTGCAAAAAGGTAATTTCTGAACTTTGTTACACGTTATAGCTCTGTATTATCTACTCTTGCAGACCTTTCTCTCAGATTCTGCTGAAGCTGACCCTCTGTCACCCTTTTTAACTCAGGCGACCCCTGTCACACTCCACGCAGGAAGGTGGGTTCACGATGTTTCAGATAACTCAAGTTGGTAAGAAATAGCAAACTTTTTCACTAATGATATTTTTTGAGGACTTTCAAAAAAAAACTTCTCAAAAGAGAAAAAAGAGCCCTGGCCGGTTGGCTCAGCGGTAGAGCGTCGGCCTAGTGTGCGGAGGACCCGGGTTCGATTCCCGGCCAGGGCACACAGGAGAAGCGCCCATTTGCTTCTCCACCCCTCCGCCGCGCCTTCCTCTCTGTCTCTCTCTTCCCCTCCCGCAGCCAAGGCTCCACTGGAGCAAAGATGGCCCGGGCGCTGGGGATGGCTCTGTGGCCTCTGCCTCAGGCGCTAGAGTGGCTCTGGTCGCAACATGGCGACGCCCAGGATGGGCAGAGCATCGCCCCCTGGTGGGCAGAGCATCGCCCCTGGTGGGCGTGCCGGGTGGATCCCGGTCGGGCGCATGCGGGAGTCTGTCAGACTGTCTCTCCCTGTTTCCAGCTTCAGAAAAATGAAGAAAAAAAAAAAAAAAAAGAGAAAAAAGTTGTTTGTGTCCCACACACAAATTAATAATATATTAATATTACTAAAATTTTGTGCTTTTTAAAAGAAATGACACATAATTAATCAAGTTAGAGTCCCCTCAGTTTCCTACCCTCTGACCCAGTTTCCTTCCTCCTCAGAGGCAACCCCTCCCAGCATTTTGCTCTTCAGCCTCCCGATTCATTGTGAAAGTGGGATATAGATAAATGTACCCATAAATAATACATACTGTGATTTTTGTGCTGCTTTTCCCATTGAAATAAACTACATCATAAAGCCATAGTGTTCTGCAATATTTCCACTTACTATTGTTTTCTGAGATCCGTCCATGTTTATGCAGAGTGGTTGTGTTCATTCTTTTCACTACTGGATTGTGTTCCATTGTATGAATAAACCCTATTATATTTGTTCTGTTAGGAGAGCTCATGATATTTTCTTCATTTAGGTTTTATTCAAATATGTCACTTTCACAAATAATGCTGAGTGAGACGCAGCATTGCACAGGATTGCCTGGGCGGTTAGAAGAGTAATCTCTTTGGAATATAGATTTAGAAGTCAAAACATGCATGTACTTTTAATGTTTTTGGTCATTGCTAAATAGTTCTTCAAATTGGCTGTATTGTTTATACCTCCCTGGCTGGTTCAGTCTTTTTTTTTTTTTTTCTAATCTGATGATCAAAAATTGTGACTAATTGTTGTTTCCATTTGCACCCTCAAGATCATGAGCAAGAAAGGCTGAGTGGAATTCTCCCCTCTGTAACACACTAGGGAGCTAACTAACCTCAGCTACAAAGAGGTGGTGACAGCACTGTCCGCAGCCTCATCCTGGCAGGGGCTTGTGTTATGGCAGGATTGCACACCACCACCCACAGAGCTCAGAGGGGGCCAGAGGAAGATCAGAAGCCCCTCAGAAAGGCCTCCGCACCCCAGCACAACTTCCGGTGTTGCTTAAGAACACAAAGCAAAATCTCCTTGCTTCCTATGTGAATGGCACCGTGACAGAGTGCCTGTATATGACTAAGAATGTCTATCCAAAAATCACCTTAAAAAAACCAGAAATTTTCTTTTCAAAGTAGTAAGGCACCATCACATCCCACTGATAAGAAGTGTGAAATGGGCCCAGTTAATAATTAGGGGTCTTGTAATTCTCCTCTAACACCCTCTTCACTTTTCTTTGTTCTCTACCCTTCTTAAAGCACCTTGAAACCTCCCTCCTTAGCTTAGCAATTCACAGTGAAGTAATAAAGGTAATGCAACACCTTAGGCAAATCATTTTTCTGCTGAGTCTTGTCTTCCTTACACGATGATTAAGTGATACCGAGAGCCATACTCTAGGATTTGAAGTCTCGCATGTTCTAGTTTTTCCTTCCTCACTATTAAAGTTTAGGATTCAGTTTCATCTAACCTCTATTCTCTCTCTCTATTCTCTCTCTCTCTCTCTCTCTCTCCTCACTCTTTCATTCTCTCTCACACACACACAACCATTCCAGAAACTGAGAGATCATCTGTTCCAAGCTGCTTGCTCTATTTCCTTGGCACAGCCCATAGGAAGGAAAGGACCCCCCCCCCCGAAACAGGATAGTCAGAACTCCATCCAACCCAGCCAGTGCCTTTCCTGTCCCAAACCTGCCTTTTTCTGCCTTTATAGCAAGGTTCCTGTTCCTTTCTTGGTGTCAGTTTACTCACTGAATTGCTGATTTTCTCCTAAGGAAAGCAGGGTAAACTAGAGAAGACCCCCAAGACCCCTGATCCTCCACCACCCACAGTAATCTGTGCTCCATCTGTCACTTCTGCCACGAAGAAGTAGGCTAGGGGATTTTCACCTGCTATTAGGCTTCCATATTCCTTTTAGGTGGCAAGCAAACCATGGCCAGGCTCTACACAGACAGTCCGTGAGGATGTGCATGGAAGTTAGGGCATGGACAGTGTGACAGAATGACCACATGACTCACGCCTCTCGGTGTTCATGCTCTTGTATAATCCCTTCTCTCTGAGTGCAGGCTGGACCTGTGACTTCATTCTAACTAACAGACTATGATAAAAGTGATAGGATGCCACTCCTGTGGTTACATTAAGTTTTCTAAAACTTCATCTTGCTAGCCAACTTGCTCTAGGGTTTTGTTTTCTTTGCTGACTTCGAAGTAACAAATGCCCATAAACCCTACAGTCACAAGAAAATGAATTCTATCACCAACCTGACAGCTTGGAAGTGGGACTTGCCCAAGACAAGCCTGCAGATGAGCATGCAGCCTTGGCCAAAACCCTGATTGAAGACTTTCAGGAGATACAACAAGGCTATGTATGGACTCCTGACCCAGAGAATCCGTGAGATAATCAGTGTGTGTCATCTAGGCTGCTGTGTGTACGGTTATTTGGTGTGCAGTATAGAAAAGTCACACCAGCAGGTGCACTTCATATGTAGTGTCTTCTCCATCCAGTCTAGGGGAGAATTGGAACCCTCCACATAGAGACAGGAAGGTCTACATTACATCTGTTCTTGCAGCCCCACGACAACAGTCCACTGCATGGCCTCCTTCGTCTGCTGAGAGGAGATGATACCCCTGGACATGTGGACCTGTCACATAAGAAACTAGACTAGACAATGACAGACAAGACCCAGGGCTTTCCTGACAGTTTCAGCATTTGGACTTCATAACAGAAATGTGGAGAAAATCACAGTAGGATGTTTAGAGGGGCAAACGACCAACACATTGTTCTATCCTTCAACTTAGACAGGCTCCAACCACGAGCCTCCAGCTATGCTTTCTACTTCTGATGCAAGCCAATCACACTAAGCTACTCCAGGGGAGTCTTTTCTGTAACCAGAAGAGCAACACAATTTTTCATTATGAGTTCCACAAGTCCTGGATAATCAGGCCTCTGATCATTTTATCCCATAGTTCTACACACTTGTCACACCTTTTAGTGCTAGCCCTCAGCTTGCTTCCTCTGGCCAGGGAGCACTTGAACACGTGGGCCTCCGACATGCTATTTCCTCTGATTTTCACATTGTAATTCCTTCATCAGATCTCAGCTTGGGTGACAGTGCTCCAGAGAAGCCTTTCCTTACTTCTGTAACCAGACCTAATGCCTGATGACAAGCCCCCCGAGTATAATAGCTCTCTTTTACTCAATACTTGTCAAGGCCTAACTGTCCATTGGCTGGTGTGATTATTTGTGGAACGTGATCCTCTCCCACAGGCCTCTTTCTGAGCCATGAGGGCAGGAACCAGGATGAGTTTTGACTTCTCATGGACTGGCCATTAACTACCCAGCACTGAGCATGCAGCTTGGCACACAATATGGGTTCAATAAACATGTATTTGATAAAGAACTGAATGAAACATACGTGTGCAAAATAATTGAGTATAAGACGAGCCCCAGCAAGAGAGTCAGGAGGTCTGGTTGCAAATCAGTTTTGCAATCAATCGCAGTATAAACATGGAGGCTGCCATTCCGTAGTTCCCCCAGTGCTCTGATCTGTTGATGGTGTCATTGGAACCATTGGTTGCCTGTTACTAACATAGTCACTAATGTCCTTTTCTTCACTTTGCCTCTTGAAGGGAGCAATGGTGAGAGGACCTTTGAAATCCTTCTTCATTTCCTCTAAGCTCCACAAATTCTCAGGAAAAAACTTCTCAAAAGGACTACCGGCTGCATGTAAACCACAGAGTCCATTGGGGCCTAAAGTTAAAAGGTCATATTATGTACAATGGTCCTCATAGTCATCTGGGAACAATAACTAAAACATATAAATTACAAAACTGGGATGGCCGACTGCTGTATCCATGGAAACAGATGTTGGTTTGGCCAAAGTGCTTCACAATGATTATGATTAATCATCCTTGAAATCACTGTTATTTATCGGTGTATAACTGATGGAACCATGTTGGAAGGGCTATATTGTACAGTTTTACAAATTTCCAGTTGCTAGAGCTAGCAACCTGGCCATAAAACAGCAAAATGTTCTTTAAAATGTACTCATTAAATATCAGTCAAAGAGAACAGGAAAATATAAAAGCCATAGCTTGTAATAATAGTCAATAAAAACAGTATGCCAACACAAGTCACTAATGTTCAAAATAAATTTTTCTCCCATGCTTCATATAAACCTCGTGTTAAAAAAGACTTCAGGAAAACGGGAACCCTTGTTGGTGAGTTCTTTCTAAATCTCATTCACAACTTGTTTTTATCTGTGTTTAACTCAGAATCATACATCTGGAAAAAGGTTACGACTTCATTTGTTGTTGCCTCTTTCTTTAGCCAGCCTGCCTGGTCACAAGTGTTTTTCCATCTTTACTGAGTTATGGAGATTCTGAAGTGAGATCCTTGCACCTCACCACTTAAGGGTGATTTATTTTAATGTGACCATATGTATAGTTGAAGGATGACCAGGTTTGGCAAGAGCCTTTATGTGATCTTGTTTTGGGTGGAACTCAGATGCACTTTATGGTGACAAGGGGCATCTGGCTCTTTTAGAGTCAGTCATCTCAGCTTCTGCATATCCCCTTGTGACTTCCCCAAGCCCACCCTGACCAACACCAAGCCCAGCAGGCACCCAACAAAGTGTGCAGAACCTTACTTTCCTGCACACGTGCAGTGACGCATACCTAAGACAGAAGAATACCAAGGGATGTGCCAGCAGACCCAGAGGCCATGGTAAGCTCGTGTGCATTCCTAACGCATGTTTTCCCAGAACACAGCCAATCTTTAAATACATACAGCATTGTTTTCAGTGACAATAGAGGGCTGAGAAAAAGGGCCAGAGCCTCAGATGTTGTTGATAGAAGTCTTTCCTAAGCACGTCCATAAAGCTACTGCTATATCATTCCTGATCTAATGCCACAAACAAAGAGCAATCCCTGGGCCCTGGGCTATGCTCTTTGAACAGCTCTGGGATTGTTCTGCACAATTCTCTGCTTGTCTGTGGGGTGGGGGAGAGCTGGAGTGGGAGCTAGGAATTTGCTACAGCAGCCATGCTAGGATGTGTTCCAAGTACCAGGTGTATTAGCCACTGTTAATGGGCAGAGAGGCTCTGGGAGGTGTGTACGGCCACATCACCATGAACCTCTGGTCTTACTAGAGTTGATAGACCTAGAAAGAGACCCAGAATGCTTTGTGCAGCTGGGAAAAGCAAGTCAAGTGTGGTCAACTGGAAACTGATAAAGCAAAATATTTTAAAGGAAGCAAGATTCGTGACTATCCCCAGTAATTTTGACTTTAGAGTCCTTATTGAATACACAATAGAAGGGCAAGCATAAAAAGTGCATGTTAAGAAGTATTTGCATATAGACAGAGCCAGGTGGGTATCTGGCTCAAGAAGGCATGGGGGACTGCTGTATCTTCATTCCAGAGAATCAAGGGCTACCTCCAATGGTCATGTGATGCAACCCTCTGAACCATTCAGATCTGAGAATTCTCATTCTCTGTTTTAAAACTGCCTCAGAAAAAGATTCTATGATCTTATTTCAAAGCATATTCTAAGATTTCCTATAAAGTATAATTAAGAAGTAACAACTTGATGTAATCTATTCCAGTGGTCCTGAACCAGGGATAATGTTGTTCTCTCAGACACTTGTGGCAATAGCTGGAGATGTCTCTTACTGTTACAACCAGTACAGAAGGCAGGTGTTACTGATGTTCAGTGAGTAGCAGCCAAGAATGTTGCTAAACCTCCTAAAATGGACAGTTGCACACAACAAAGAATTATCTATGCCAACATGTCAATAATGCCAAGGTTGAAACCCCCTTATTTAAAAGTATAACCTGTGTGACTAAATTAGCTCTCTTTGAAACAGTTGAGCAAAGGCAAAAGATTTATAATTTGAATAATTGGACTAATCATTAAAGGCACCTGTGTGGACAATGCCTTGGTCACAGACCACTGCATTAATTTCATTGAAGGATAATATTGATAATTATTCAAATAACATTAACGGACTATTTTAATTGCCTACGATGCAGGCAGACTCTGCCTTTACCAGGGTCACTTTTTGAGAGGTGGGGGTAACATGCACATAGAACACCAGAGAGATGCTTTAGAAAAGGGAACAACCCATTCTACTTGGGCATGGGGGAAATTTAGTATGGGACGATGAATTTAAACTCTCAAGCTAATTATGCTTTATTTTCTAAGAATGCAACTTGGCCATACCTGTAACTCTTAAATTAAATAATATTAAGCACTCTTCTAAATACTTTACATTATTTCATCCTATATTGCTATTATTCTCATCTGAGAGATGAGACAGAATCCTGGTGGGGACCTTTTTGTCTCCAGAGTGAATGTGTATATAACCTTCTTGGGAAAGAGGCCAAACTATTGATATTTGGGCCAGAGATATCACCTCCCGATCATTGACCCCCTTCATCTCCATGGGGTAGGGCTAATGATCTTTAAGATCTTTATACCACCAGCATTCATATTTCTAACACCAATAGGAAAAATTTTATTATATTTTACAATACAATCGTCTTGGGGAAGGAACCACACTGTGGGAGGAAATGGGTTTTCAAATAGAAATGGTAACATTTAAGCAGCAATCTGGGATATTGACTCTAAAAAAAATTTTAACCTTGACCAGTTGGCTCAGTGGTAGAGAGTTGGCCTGGCATCTGGATGTCCTGGGTTCAATTCCCAGTCAGGGCACACAGGTGAAGCAACCATCTGATTCTCCACCTCTCCCGCTCTCCCTTCTCTCTCTCTCTCTATCTCTCTCTCTTTCCCCTCCCGCAGCCATGGCTCGATTATTTCCAGCTAGTTGACCTCAGGCATTGAGGATGGCTCCATGGACTCCGCCTCAGGCACTAAAAATAAATTAATAAATGGCTAGGATGCTGAGCAATGGAGCAACAGCCCCAGATGGGCAGAGCATCACCCCCTAGTGGGCTTGCCGGTTGGATCCCAGTCAGGACGCATGTGGAAGTCTATCTCTCTGCCTCCCTCCTCTCACTAAATAAAAAATAATTTAAAAAGTAAAAGAATTTTACCTTAATCTATATTCTCCAAATGGAGTAAAAATAAAATCCTTGTCATTGCCTCCCCAAGATCAAATCAATTTTATCCTGATAGTACAAAAACAACTTAAACCTCACATTTATTTCATTCATTCGTTCACTCATTCATTCAACCAATATGTACGGATTATCTACTGCATTCTGAAAAATGGTCTGAATGCTTGGCAGTAATCAACTAGACACAACACTCTTAGCCTCATGAAACTAATCAATGAAGGGAGAGCCTTGAGATTATAAGATTTCCACGTAAATAAAGTAGACAGAGTGTTTCTTATCTTTGAATTATTGAAATTATTGCCATCATTATTCACCTGAATTTCCATTTTACACTAATCTTACTATAAAACTCTCAGTTTTTTCCCATGTTTATTTTTCAAATAGATGTAGTCACGGCCCCCAGAGGCATGAATAATACTGAAAGAATGCCATCCCCTAACTCTTTCCGATATAAATAGCAAATAAAGATGTATTAAGCTAAACGATACTAATATAATTTTCTTATCTCAACGCCCTTCATTTTTATCAGATAACTTTTAGGTTCCATTCTACTGTATAGTAACTATTTTTATAAATTTATTCCTGAAAAACCATATCAGGCTGAGAGATTTTTAAAACAATTTCATTTTTATATCATGTGTCTCTTTCCGTGTTGTATTTGAGCTATCTCAGTTGCGCAGCTTTCTACATCACTTTACCCATAATAAAGAAGATTTTTATCAGCTCCCTTGACAAAACCATTCACTCTACCTTGTTTGTTTGTGTTGCTCCCTGCACCTGGAGCCCCTTCTTTTTTTTTCACAAACCAATCTGCAACCCTATCTGAGATTAGTTCATTTATGTGTATGTGTTTATTTCCATATTTTGCTCTTTCCCTAGAAAGATATGCAGCAGACTATAACAAGACACATAGGCGTGACCCAGTAGCATCAGTTATAAGTGAGGCAAGACGAGAAAATAAAACTAGGAGTGAAGCAGAGCCAGACACGAGTCTAAAATGCGGAGCGTAATAAACCGCACATGCGCGGTAGGTGAGCACTAAACCTGGGTTTAAATTTTCTGGCATTCAACATGAAAAGAAAAACCTTAGTTACACAATTTACAGTGTCCATGAGGTACGAACAATCCAAATTTCCTGGGGAAGTCTAATCATTCTTGGTACTCAGACCAGATGGGAACTTTCCCCGGGATCCTCATAAAAAGATGATGTAATGAACAACCACTACTGCTTCTTTATAATTCAGCCAACAAGATCCGTGAGGCTACTCACTGAAATAACTCTTGAGGTAGGCCAGCAATTTTCAACCAGTGTGCCACAAGAATTTTTAAAACATTCAATACGTGACTACTTAGGGGCACTGACTTCTTTTCCCTTAGATTGTCAAATAAAAAAACAACAGCCAACACAATAGTCATCCAGAGTGAATGAATCAAAATTACACCTATTTTTTTTTTGTCAGACTGGCAAAAAATAGAATGTATTTTTGGTGTGCAGCAGAATTTTAGTAATCAGTTTATGTGTGCCATGAGATGAAAAAGATTGAAAATCGTTGATGTAGTCTAATGGCACGTACACAGGCACACGGCAGAGAAAATACGTTCTGGAGAGAGGAAAGGAGAAGGCAGGGATGGCCAGCACAACAAAAGCAGTGTTTCTGACTCTGCTGATCAGCTCTGACACCGGGATTTAATTTAGAGTATAAGGAGGAGAATTAACTCAGCACTTCTCTCTGGTGTTTCTCCTAGCTTCTGATCAATATTGTGTGGTGACAACAAATGCATTGAAATCAACTGTTCTCTGAGCCACTGAGTTCATCTTCCAGTGCCCAAGCAAAGTCCAGAACTAGGGCCAGAGTTCATCTCCTTTTGCAGAGGCTGGGAACCCATCAAATGGATATTCAGCCCACCCCTCTACTAGGTGAATGATGGGAGCACTGACAAGAAAGGTCAGGGTTAGTCTTAGAAAGTTATTGTGAACCCACTGCATATCCAAATGAACGGGATGTGATGCCCGTAGTTCTGTTCCATTAGTATTAGCCCGGATATGTTAAAGATAACCAGACACCCACCTCAAACAAAGTAAAACATCAACATAACACTGAAAATGTCTTTAACTTAGAACAGAATACTTTCTATTGTGTGTTCCAAGATAAGCCATTGTGAGATGCACATCGAGGAAATAGCGGCAAGCTGCGTGAAACTGTTAAGTATTTATAAACTAGCTGAAAGGTGAGACTATCTGGCAAAGACAGTAACTTGTTTGGAAAAAGAAAAAAAAAATAAGAAAAGGCTAAAAGGTTTATCAGTGGTCTTTCTTATAGACAATAACTGGACAGCAGGGTCAGATACCTATTCAGGCCACTCCCTGTTTGAAATAATAGAGCCATAATATTCATATAAGAAAGAATGTTTGTGCTACTTGTCTCGAGATAGCCAGGAGAGGGAGAGGTCCAAGTCAGCTCAACTAGAGCATTAAGAGCCAAGGTTCAAAGAAGGGAAACCTAAACACAATCCTTTGTAACCCCAAAGGCTATGATGTGCCATGTCCAAATACTGTTCCTGTTGCCTCTGATCTGAACACAGCCTGAATCAGAGGGCCAGTTTGTGAAAGCATCTCTACCTGGGTGTAGTGCCAGTGGTCGAGGCCAAGCTGGTTCACATTGGATCCTAGCAGATGGTAGAGGAATTGCGGAAGCAGATAGCATTGAGCCATCCCATTTATTAGAGTCTTGCTATCGCAGGCGAGCAAACAGGCAGGGAAACCCGCTTCTCATGGCAGTGGCAGCGAGTGAGCAAAGAGCAAAATCACCTCTCTTGGTGGAGGGCAAGCAATCTGCCCTGAGGGAAGGAACCCGTAGCCTTACATAGGCTATACACACATGGCTCTGCTCACTAATTATGCAAAATGCAAGGGAGCAAGCCTACCACTGATGTTTTCCCAACACCGGGGTTCTATTTAGATTAAACCCATGCTCTTAAAGCAGCCAACAGTTGTTCACAAGGATCAAGGCTAAGGAATTGTCAATCAATGCATCAACAATTTGATATCTCTAATGCATTTTGCCAAGAGAGAATGAAGACAATAGCAGTAATCTTTTAAGGAGTGACCGTTGCTTGATGTTTTCTGTTCCACATATAAAACACTAGCCAATGAGAACTAGTAATTTGACGATCAAATACCTAGCATATACACTGCTCACAAAAAATTAGGGGATCAGGGGACATGCAGATACTCCAGTACTTTCAGCCTTTTGTATAGTGCATTTTCACCAATGAAATAAGTTAGTTTTGCATCTCATTTGCATAGTCAAATAACTTTCTTTGACTTGTCATTTGCTTTTCTGATGTTCTTATTTAATAAAAAAAAGCAAATGCTTCTTTTTTTATATTTTCATATTCATTTTGAAATACCTGCTAATGTTTGTGAGCAATATAGTTTAGGACTATTATTGTCCAATGAAAGAAAAGGGATATAATTTGGGATAGGGAGCATCGTTCATTTAGGGTATGAAATAAATTATACATTCATTCAATCAAATGGAGCTGTACCTGTATTTTAAATAATGCTAGGAAGATTGGTCGGGGAGGGGTGGGGTACTTGAGTAGCTTTGAAGAAAAAATAAAATCCTCTTTAGAATGTAACTATATTGTCTAATAAATAGCATAACTCAGATGCTGACAAGAATTATGTTTTAGGTACTTTTCTGAGCACTGATCAATTTGAAATAAGTTTTTAAGTATATAAAGTTCTGAGTGGTCAAGTGAAATTTTTGTTTCATGTGATACCCCATGAATCTCACTGTGGAGGTTATCCGTTGTTCCACTCTGCTATGTGGACATTAGACCACTCTTGACCAGTTAGATAGTCCTCAGCCAGCAGGAGGCCATCTCACACACCTGAAAACCACTTTCAACCTGCATTAGTCTCCCAAAGCTGCCATAGAGAAGAACTTTATTACCTATTTATGAACCAGGTCATACTGGGTTATGAATTTAATATATCTTTTGAAGGCAACATAATTAAATTCATAGTGCAATCCTAATTCAAGTTATTTTAAAGAGTTGAGGACGGCCTTTTCAAACACTAGCTGTAAGTGATACTGAGACTGAAGAACAGGGACCTTTCATTTCCCCACCATAAGGAAGGGACAGCTCCATCACTCTTTGAAGAGCCAAGGCATAACCCATGGCATATGCCCCCCTGCTCTTCTTTGCCACAGAGGAGAGACTGTCAGAGGTGGTGAGTGACGGCACAGCACCTGGAGCCAGACTGCCCGGGTTCAAATTCTAGCAACACCACCTATTAGTTGTGGAGCCTCAGCAAGTCTTTTCTCTGATCTGAAGTTAACTAGTCTGGAAAAATAGCGATAATAATAGAACTTCTTCACAGTGATGTTTTATGACTTAAATGAGTCAGTATATATAAAGTACTTAGAACAGAGCCCATCATCACATAGGAGCACTGTGTTAATGTTCACCATTTTGAACTATTTTAAAGTTACATACTTCAAATAAAAGTATTAGCTTTAAACACAAGAAGTAAAATGCTTATCATCTCAATAGGAAAGTGATAACCAAGAAAGCTAGATTTTCCACAGAAACCTCATTAATGACCTTACTCCATATCCCTACTACCTAGTTGTGATTCCTTTTATGTTTTAATGCCCTTCTGCAATTAAAAATCATAACCAAGAAGCCTCTCAGTCTAATTTCAGCTCACTCTGATCATTGCCTCATGTTGCTCAATTTCACTAACAAAGCAATGTTGGAAGGGAACTGCTTCTTGGACTGGTGTCTTCATCTCTGAACAACTCACCTCCTCCAGATTAGTATAAGCAAGTTCCTGAAAACATGAGCCATGTTTTCCATTTCTTCTACATGCTAGAAAACATAACAATATAACGCACATAAGCAGGTGCTGGATAAATTCCAAGTGGTTGGAAGGTAAATACAAAGTCAACCTTGGTAGGCACTAAGAAGGAGTCCTTTATGGCAGAGAAGATTGCATCGTAGGATCATTTTTGTAAGCCATTATTGTTCTCAAATGTTCAGAAAACTCCAGCAAGGGCACAGAATGCAAAACCCAAGGAAAGATTGTGGCTGGGAACACTTGGCTCCAGGCTTCACATTGCTTTATCATGGTTCTGGCAGGTAGTCAATAAGCAACTCTGTTGCATAGACATAAATCATAATTGAGTTTACATCAGGCCCGTGCCAGATCTGTTCCTGCACAAAGCCTAGGATCCTAGTGCCAAGGTGCCTTATCAGTCCATGTGTAAATATGCCTTTTGATGAAATCAAAGAACAGCAGAATTCAGACGACATTGCAGCCTAGTGCAGCCAAAGCCATGTAGGCGTTCTCTCTTTGTATTAGACAATGACTAAAGAGTGAGTGCAAAAGGGGGCATTTCTCATAGGATACTTCTTCTTAGATGATCAAGGAGATTCAGAAATGGGGTAGGTGGAAGGACGCAGCTCACAAAGTTAATCCTCCTAAGAGCCTATTTAAAAGAACTTGTTTCCAAAATTCCTGAAAATGTTATCTGAAATGGATTGAAAGACAATTAATTAATACTAACTATGAGCATTATAGACACAGTTTTCTCAAGGCAGAAGTGAAAAATGGTAATAAGACTATCTCCTCTGAATGTTTGAAAAGAAGACAAATTTTCCAAACTTGCAGCTTTTCCCAAAGATAACACACCTGAACATGAAGATGGCTTTAACTGAATAAATTTAAATCTCTGCTCCTTTATTTTGAGAACTGATGACTAGAATAAGAATAAGATATCTATAATTGAAAAGACAGATAATGGTAAGTGTTGACAAGGACATCAGTAATTGGAACAATTATACATGCCTTGTGAAAAGTAAAATGGTATAGCTGCTTTGGGAGACAGTTTCACTCCTCAAAGAGTCAAATATGGAGTTACTCTGTGACCCAACCATTCTTATCCCAGATATACACCCTAAGGAAATGAAAACATATATCCACAAAAAGCTTGTACACAAATGTCCACGGCAGCATTATTCATAATATCTCAAAATTGGAAACAATCTAGGTGTCCATCAACTGATGAAAAGATAACAAAATCGTACAGTGGAATATTATTCATTAAAAAGGAATTAAGTTGTGCCTGCCCTGCGGTGGCGCAGTGGATAAGCATCCATCAACCTGGAATGCTGAGGTCATGGGTTCGAAACCCTGGGCTTGCCTGGTCAAAGCACATATGAGAGTTGATGCTTCCTGCTTCTCTCTCTCTCTTCTCTCTCTCTCTCCTCTCTCACTCTAAAAATGAATAAACAAAATTTTTAAAAAGTTTAAAAAAAAGGAATTAAGTATTCATAATGCTGCATCATGGATGAACCTTGAAAACATTATGCTGAATCAAAAAAAGCCACTTAGAAAAGACTATATATTGTATGATGCCATGTATGTGAAATTTTCAGAATAGACACTCTTTATAGAGACAGACGTAGAATAGATTTGTGGGTGGGATGGGAAGAAATTAGATGTGACTGGTAATGGATGTGGGGTCTCCTTTGGGGATAATGAAAATGTGCTAAACTTGATTGTAGTGACACGCAATTGTAAATATACTAAAAAAATCATTAAACTGTATACTTTGGTGAATTTCATAGAATGTGAATTATATTATAATGTTTTTTTAAAAAAATAGTATTCTAAAATAAGAGTATTAAAAATTTTATTTAATTCTAGTTATCAATTAAAGTTTACATTCAGTAATGTTTTGTATCAGTTTCATGTGTACATAACAGTAGTTAGACAATCATATACTTTCCAAAGTGTTCCTCCCCCCCAATATTTCCAGTACTCCCCTGACACCATAACACAGTTATTACAGTATTATTGACTATATTCCCTATGCTGTACTTTACATCCCATGACTATTTTGTAACTATCAATCTGTACTTCTCAAGCCTTTTGCAGTACAGTCCCTCAAACCCTTTCCATATCAGTTGGTTTCTATATCTATGAGTCTGTTTCTGTTTTGTTGATTTGTACATTGTGTTTTAGATTCTACATATAAGTGAAATCATATGGTATTTGTCTTTCTCTGACTGACTTATTTCACTGAGCATAATACCTTCTAGGTCCACCCATGCTATTGCATGTCATTCTTTTTTATGGCTGAGTGATATTCCATATATATATATGGAATTGGTCATATATATATATATGACCATTTTTTTTATCCATTTGTCAATTGATGGACATTTAGGTTGCTTTCATATCTTGGCTATTGTAAATAATCCTGTAATAAATATAAGAGTGCATATATTCTTGTGAACTAGTGTTTTGAGTTTCTTTGGATAAATTTCCAGAACTAGAATTGCTGGGATATAAGCAATTCCATTTTTAATTTTTTGAGGAACCTGCATACTGTTTTCTATAGTGGCTGCACCAATCTGCATTCCCATCAACAGTCCATGAGGGTTCCCTTTTCTCCATATTCTTGCCAACAACTTGTCATTTGTGGATTTATTGATGATGGACATTCTGACAGATATGAGGTTATATCTCATTGTGGTTTTAATTTGCATTTCTCTGATGATTAGTGACATTGAGCATCTTTATTAAATAATTTATAAGAACAACCTGAAGGTGTAAATTTTTTATGCAACCTAAAAATACTTGCTCACATGAATGGATAAAAATTGCAGTAATTTTTGCAAAATCTCAGAGAAAGGAATATATATTTAGCTAAATCTTCTGCAAACTGACTACAAAAAATAAAACTTTTCATTTTTTTATATATTTAAGCATATTTGATGCAGTGCATAAAAGAATTTATGTAATTCAAAGAAAAAATGGATTCCATAATGACAGGTTAAGAACAGTGCTTGGTTTGTGTCTGCCTTCTTATAGCTTCCTCACATCTCCTTCTTGAGAAATGAACCAGTTGGCACCAGGTAATAGAATGAAAAGCAGGGCCTTTCAGAGTACAAGATCAGAAACGACATTTGGTCTATGATTAATATCCTTAGAGGGCCTCAAAATTAGAATTTTGACATTACTTCCAAGTGAGTTTATAACACAGTCACAGAGGTACACCAAGCACACTGTTAGGATTAAAAAATATTCATCAGGCATCTTGTGATGGTTAATGTTATCTGTCAGCTTGTTCTGGGCAAACATTATTCTGGGTGTGACTGTGAAAGCGTTTCTAAATGAGATAAACATTTGAATGGGTAGACAAATAAAGCAGACGGCCCTTCCTAATGTTGGTGAGCTTCATCTAATCAACTGAAAATCTAATCAACAAAAAAGGCTGAGTGAGAAGTCTGCCTGGCTTTATGCTAGGACATTGGTCTTTTCCAGCCCTTGGGCTCGGACTAAAGTATTGGGCTCTTCTTGGATCTCAAATCTGCCGGCTTTTGAACTAGAACACACACCATCATCAGCTCTCCCGGTTCTCAGGCCTTGGATTCAGACTGTAACTATACCATTGGCTCACCTGGGTCTCTACCTTGCCAAAATCAGGTCTTGGGACTTTTCAGTCTCCCTAATCACATAACCCAATGCCTTATAGTAAATCGGATGCTAGATTGATGATGGATAAATGGATACAGAGATAGGAACATAGATAGATAACAATAGATAGATATTCCTAACTAAGAAATATCATTAATTTTATGTTATTTTACCAGACCACAATACTTACAATAGTCTATGAATAAATATTATTATCAATACTATAGTTATATTATTAATGATATAATCATATCATATTACATTGTGCTTTATGTACCATGAATAAAATTCTTTATTATTAAAATAACCTTTATTAAATACTAAAAGTTTTGTAAACTTCTTTTGGTTTTCCTAGAAGTTTTCATCTATAGGGTCTTATATATTAGTCATGGTTCAATTTTTTTCTCAAGCTTTGAGAAACTGGTGAAAAAACTATGTAAGTCAAAACACTTATCTCCCCATTAACTTGTATGATCTTGGTTGAACCTTGACTCTACTTGTACCTCAGAGCCACCAAATGGACATTGATGGTTATAATTCCTACCTTTTTTATTAATAAGATTCTTATGAGAATCATATAAGAGATTTGAAAAAGGCTTTTAAAATAAAGCAGTACACAGTGGTGACATAACTTTTCTACGCTTAAGTAGTTCAATGTTATTAATATTTTAGTATCAACTGAAATCTCTCTAATGACAATAGAGAAAAAAACCTTAATGATTAGCTGAACTAAAATTAAATCACTAAGTTAGAATAAATTTTGAGCATGTTAAAATTTATAATGCACAAAAATCACTAGATCATTTCCTGCTTTTTAAATAATTTATAGTGTAATGTGGAATAAGGAGTATACTTATTATATTCATGAGCAGATGAGCTATTAAATTAATTTCATGTAAACAAACCATATAAGAGGCAGCATGTCTATTGACATGGAAAGCCACTCTACTTTTACATGAATAACTATCATACAAATGCTTATAAATATAATGATTTTTTATGTAATATCATTAACAAAAGCCTGTCTCATGGAGAGGAATCACATGGTTTGAAACTGCCAAAAACTCGGAAGCCAGTGCCAAATAGAGCGTAAGTGCCTAGTTAATGTTTGTAGACTGATTAGAGAAAAAAGCATTTCTGTGTAAATAAGAATATTAAATATAGGAACATGCAGGTAATTCTTTCACTCCGTGTTTCAATACTGTGTCCAGTTTGGTACCTGAAACATAAGTGAATGGGGAGCTTGGAGTGGTTCCAGAGAAAAGCAATGAAAATGATTAAAGAGTTGGAAATGGGGTCTATAAATCATGACTACAGGAATTGAAACTTATATAACCTGAAAGAAAAAGCTACACAACTGTGCCAGTTTCTCCTATCTGAAACTGAGAAGCGATGGGAGCTGCCCTGACCCATCCATACAGCAGTGTGAGCACAAAGACGTTCAGAAGCAACGAAGATATTTTCAAAGAAATCTGCACATATCTACCTCTCTCTCTTCAACTATGGGGCAGACAGAGTGCACACCAATCCAACCCACAACATTTACAAGTGCCACTGAGGGTCAGGCAGCGAGCCGGCCACTGAGGAGAGAAAGGATGGTAGGGCAGGATACCGAATCCCCAGCAGTCTCAAGAAGACTAACACGTAAAGCGAGTCGCAGGATGTCAGGAAATCTCATCTATTCAAGAATATGCAAAGTCCCTTAAAGTCTGTAAGGAAGGCAAGATCAAGTTTACTCGGGAGACTGGGGTGAAGAAGGAGTTTGCTGTGCAGAAGGCAGGAGGACAGTAAGGCCACATGCTACGTGAATATGTGAACGCAAGAGCAAGCACAGACAATCCAGGCAAGACACGTGAAGAGTCAGGAGCAGTTATCAGAAATGTGATCACATTGATTTTTCAGGTAAAGAAGGCTCAAAGATCTCAGTGATTTGTACAAGGTTAGCCGTAGTTAGTGTCAGAGCTGGGACTTGAGCACACCATTCCTGATTTCTAGTCTGTTAGGGCTCTATACAAATCCTCACTAGTCATTTAGTAACCCTAGCATGCCGTGGTTTTTCTGATAAACACCTTCTTTTCTTTTAAGCTGAAGCTGTTAGCAATAGAAAAATCTCTCTTGTTGAGTGATTTGGTAGGAGGAGGAGGAGATGATGTCATGATCACATGGTGCAAAATCACTGAACTCTATAAACACAACACACACACACAGGAGTTACTTATAAATATAAAGAGTTTAATTTAGCCAGTCATTTCATAAAGAATAAAGCATCCCAGTTTTGTATAAACAGGAATTAAATCATTTTCAACTTTTTATTTTAAATTTAAACAAAATGCACCATTGTACCAAAGCCTTTTGCAAGACTGCTTTCTGGTATCAGTCCTGCTATAGCCTCACATCTTTTTTTCTTATGTTTCAGACAGTAATGTTTCACATGCCTTCAGTCAATCTAACAATTTAAAAAAACTATTCTGGATCAACATACACAAAATTTGGAGAGAGAAGCAACTTGTTGGATTTCAGGCAAATCACAAAATAAAACAGGAGTCAGTGTATTAGGCAGTTTGTTTATTTAATTTAATTTATTATTTTATTTGGTTGGTCTAGACTCCAAGTCTAGCAAAATTACTTGTGAGTTTATGATTGTAAGAATCTAGAGTTGCTTAAATCTGAATTTTTCTGTGTTACTGATTGGAAAAGAAGACACATATATTTCCCATTCTTTTGACTTTTGTTTTAAAGATTCAGTGAAATAAATTTCACACACACAAAAAATCCACAAGGCCCTGGACGGTTGGCTCAGTGGTAGAGCATTGGCCCGGTGTATGGAAGTCCCGGGTTCAATTCCCAGCCAGGGCACACAGGAGAAGCGCCCATCTGCTTCTCTACCCCTCCCCCTCTCCTTTTCTCTTTTTCTCTCTTCCCTTCCTGCAGCCAAGGCTCCACTGGAGCAGAGTTGGCCCAGGCACTGAGGAAGGCTCCATGACCTCCTCCTCAGGTGCTAGAATGGCTCAGGTTGCAATGGAGCAACGGCCCAGATGGGCAGAGCATCACCCCCTGGTGGGCATGCCGGGTGGATCCCGGTCGGGCGCATGCGGGAGTCTCTCTCTCTGCCTCCCTGATTCTCACTTCAGAAAAATAAAAAAACAAAAACCACAAATATTAGGGAACATAAATTCTTCAAGCCATCCTGGTGTTTCTTAGAAGGTTCTCAGGCAATATCTCAGTTTAGTAACTTGCTCTAGAAACTTCACACTAATATTCCTACCTGACCACATTTTCAAAATGATCTGCTCTTACCCTACTACGTCACCTTAAAATTCAATATCAGAGGACTCATTTTTCCTGTTTCAGTTTCCCAAGTGTCTTAATTGTAATTATATCTCATTTGTAGGTAGAGAGTCAAGGACAGGAACACTGTTTTGTCTATTCTGCTTGTCCTCCCCTCCTTGCACGGAAGCTCTATAGTAACAGGGGAAAGCACAATCATGCTCAGTGTTCCCATTTGCTGCGACCACATCTGTGCTCTTGCCTGCAGGAAGACCCTGCAAAGTCACTGAAAAGCAGGGCAATCTCTTAGCCATTAGTTTATAAGACTCCTGGCTTCCCACTATGATTTAAAACATGAATATCATGACCCAGATGTTCTCAGAAGGTATTAGTCTCCCCACTCCATTCCAGAGAACCTCTGAGTTATTTCTTTAGAGAGGAGGCATATAAAGCTAATCATTTTGAGTATGTGCTTTAGTACATGTCTGAACTCTGGGTTTCAGGTCAAACTAACTTTAAAAATGGAAAATTTCTTTCTCCTTCTATTAGTGAGCACTGGTCAGGTCTGATGCCACTAAGAAGAGTATTTGTTTTGAGAGACTCGCCCTCAAAGTCAGGGGTAGGTCTCCCAGAGGTAAGTGATGGAGGCAGAAGCCCTTCTCAGCTACAGCTGCAGGTGCCCAAGCCAGAGAGGTAGTGTATGCTCCTATGTTAAAGAAAATGGCTCATTTTAAAGTTAAAGAGGTACATCTGAACTCGTCAGTAAGGAAAAGAGATTCTGCAGTGGGCAGCAGGACCTGGAGAGGAGAGAGAGCAAAGCAAGCAGGAGGGTGGTTAGGAAAAGTGCACAGACAATTTTTATACATCCTCACGAGTGTGTTGTGGGGATGGGCTGGATTTGTTTAAAAGTTCATGGATGGAGCTGAACTTGCCACTTGAGAAGACTTCCCCTAGTAGGGATGGGTCTGAGTTGGCCCAGGCAGGTGCACGCCTAAGTCAGAAGACTCTCTTGACTGTTCTTCAGGCTCTGCCCTTTCCTGCTGAGATCTGAATGGGGCTGAGGAGCTTTTCCAAGCATATGCAGAGCATTGAGTAATTTCAGCATTAGAAGGAATCTTAAAAAGAGTCAACCACGCAGCCCAAACTTAACTCTGCTCCACAATTTTCCTCCAAGATTAATGATCAAACGCCTCTGGTGAAGGGGGATCCTGCTGCCTCTCAAGAGAGCCCTTCCCATCTTTGTACAACTAGAAGGCTTCAGATCAGTATAAGAAAAAGTTAATTCATTCTATTCTTTTCATGATTTCTTCTCATTGGTTCATTTCCATCCCTGGAGAAGGCTGAGTATAGAGGAGTTCTTTTAAAAGATAAGCCTTGAAATATTTAAAGACATTTGTGAGGTTTAAGGGAAAAAATTGTAATGGCTAAAAGCACACAAGTGGCTTGGCAGGAATTCCTTCTTCAGATTAATTCATCTCCATGTATAATAACACAATGTGTTGATAAAGGGGGATAGAAGAAGATTAAGACTGAGACAGTTCCCTGATATTAATAATTCCAATTAAAATTAGCATGATGCAAGATTCTAGGTAATGAGGGGACGAGAATAGAGCACAGACCCTAAGAGCCAGGAAATATGGGATGGCCCAGGAAAGAAGCATTTCTCTTGGCCTGCTACCCCAATGGAGTCTCTTTATGACTTCATGGGGTCAGAAAATCTACTTTTCAAAAATGTCTTCTAGAATATATCAGCCTCATTATTATCTCAGCCTCATTGTCTCATATTCAATAATAAATCAGTCAAAGGACTTTGACATGATTGCCATTCTTTTATAATTAATTGACCCAAGTTGAGATTCTCCATTTGATTCCCATCCAAATCCATTCTAGGCGCTTTTGTGCTCTGACCTGTGACTCAGCATGACCCAGACCCACTAGCCCACTGATTATTATTGGATTTGGTCTATGAGAGACACAGAAGATAAGAGGGTGGGAGGAAAGGAGATTAGGTTATTTATTCTCCCTTCTTGAGCAAACTGATTCTGGCAGCAGCTGTGATCTATCCTATGAGCCTGTTCCTCCCCCATGGCTTGAGCTAGCTCTTGGTTCCAATAACAAAAATTCTTCCTCTACTCCTTTAGACCCTAGGATGGTGACAATTTCTTATTGCCGCTCTTTCCTGGATAATTCATTCCTTATTAGTTCCCCAAACCCTGTCCCCGTTTAATAAAGAGCTCCTCCATTAATTCTCTGTAAAAACTCATTGAATTTGCCTTCTGTTTCTTGTTGGGACCCTGCCTGCACCTCTGGCCTCCCATAGTGATCTTTTTCAAACATGAGTCACATGGCATCATTCTCCTGCTCAAAATCCTCATTGCTTCCTATCTCGCCAAGACTTCTTACAGTGATGTATCTCAACCCCATCAAACTAACCATAGCTTTATATAATAAATGGTTTTGTCATGAAATTAAAATACATACAATGCAGCCTACCTAGGTATATAATTTCAAAAATGTGAATATAATGACCGAACTGAGGAATAAAGGAAAATATTAATAATATAAATTTCAGGATCAAAATACTCAGACCGGACCATACTAGAAGACATAATGAAGTATCAGAGAATTACATCTATATATAAAACCAAAAAAACAAATACAAATATATTAAAGTGGCTACTCAAATAGCACAAATGGATTACTAGCAGTGACATGATTTTCCAAAATGGTTGTTTCTTTTAACAGTTTATTGTCCCACAACCCCAAATCTACCCTTCATTGCCTGCTCACAAAAATAGAACTGTGTCCTTTAAATACTTTTTTCCATTGCACAATGTTAACCTCTGTGAGAAGAGGGCCCAGGAAAAAGATTTCCTTCTGGGTTCCAGTGAGCTACCTCCGAAGGCTGCTGTGTTTTGCTTGACTTTTACAGCACCCAGTTTTTGCAGCATGGGCAGCTTCTTCAGAGCCAGGTTCCTGCAGCATGACTGCTTCTCTGGCATCCAGCCCCTACAGTGGGTGCAACTTCCTCAACATCCAACTCCAACAGCCCCTGTAATTTCTCCAGCACAAGGTCTCTGTAGCACAGACACTTGATCTAGTGGTCAAATCCTGTGATGAACAGATGGGTGGCACCCAGAGGACAACAGTTCCTCCAGCACACCTCCTATTCAATGTCATAGCAGAATGCCTCTAAGAGACACTTCAGTGAATGGCTTTCTCCAGACCCTGATGTTCTGGCCAGCAATTTCCAGCCAGGCCTGCTCATGTAAAACCACAGCAACTTCTTTGTCATACAGTGAGGCATGCCTGCGTCTTTCTGACAAGTTCTGGTTCTCAGTGTCTTCCCACCCCTGGGTGGGTGATTCTTCCTTGTATCTCCTATCTTAGCAATTCCTAGGGCTAACATAGGAATAGTGCTGATCCTTATAACTACCACTTCTATATTCCTTAGAACTCTCTTCTTACTAATCAAACCCTCGCTATTCAAATTCCATGGTCCAGTTAATAAAGGTTGATGTTAAACTTTTTCTTTTCAACTTACCCTATGATT
Organism: Saccopteryx leptura; assembly: GCF_036850995.1. Taxonomy (NCBI): domain Eukaryota; kingdom Metazoa; phylum Chordata; class Mammalia; order Chiroptera; family Emballonuridae; genus Saccopteryx; species Saccopteryx leptura. Next base: position 280,593,205 of record NC_089505.1, on the reverse strand, counting down.
TCTCTCTCCTGATCGGACTCTGAATGATACAATGGTGAACAAATCTTGGAAAGTTCTTGAGACAATAAAACAAGTTTCTTTCATCTCTGCAGTAGTTGTATTCCTAATAAATTCAGTAATTTAAAAAAACAGTGCAAAATAAAAAGTTTTTGTTTACATGTAAAATGGAGGTTGGTTTTAGATTAGAAACCTATAAATAGTTTTTTAGTATGCGCAAGGATGCCACTTACAGATGTACAGGTGTGTACAGCACAATCCTGTGGGGAATCACACTCAACAGATCCATGTCAATGGTACTTTCAAATATTCTGCAGTCCACAGCCTGCACAACTGTATGTGGTGGTCATACACTACACAAATACCCACTCAGGTGTTTGAAAAATGGGCAGGAGGTGGGACAATTCTTTCCAATGCACAACTATTCAGCCTATCACAGGGCGTCTAATATGTCTGGCTGCTATCCATTCTAAACAGTAGCCCACCCCAGTCATTGTAACAACCAAAAACATCCCACAGATTCACAAATCACTCCTATGGGAATGACAACCCATTCATTCCTCTCTCCTCTGATCTCATCACTCATCTTTGTGTCAGACATGTCAATCTTCTTACCAGTCTTTAAACAGTCTACATTTCTTCCTTCTTCAAAAGCCTTTGCAACTTATTATTTCTCTGCATGAAAGACTTTTACACTTAATATCTGCAAACTCTTCCACTCCCTTCAGATCCTGGCTCAAATGTTACTTGATCAACAAGTCTCTTTCTGGGCCCCTTTTATAAAAGATAGAAAAAGCTCACCCACCCCAGCACATCTTGTCCCTCTTATTTTTGCCTTAGTTTTATTAGCATCATGATCACTGTCTATAGCACTATATATTTTGCTAAGTTATTTAGATTCTGTATTTCTCATTTGCACTTAAGTTCCATGAGGACAGGGAATTGACCTATTTTATTCACTCTGTATTCTTGGCTCCCAGAACAGTGCCTGACATGTACTGGCCCACTAATAATTATTTGTGCAATGAATAATACAAGGAAATGACTTCGTTCATAATAACACATGCACAGTAACACACTTTCTTCCATTTATCCAAGTCAATAACTTTAGTCACTTTACTTCCTCTAGTCTCCTTTCTATCCAAAACTTGAGGTGCACTATCCAAAAGAAAAAAACAATCAGAGAGTTGGCAAGTCTTATCTTAGAATATCAGATCACACTGATGTCTCTTATATGAGGGATGAATGCAGAGTGGTTTTCAGATGAGAAATTGTGTGTTTTCACTAAGTTTATTTAATACATTTGTGCCTTCCATATAGTTTTGGAAGGCAAAGATAAGGAGAGGCACTGGGCATGGCATGACATGAGGCACTTGGTGAGCATTATCATATTTAAACTGCACAACCACTTTAAAAAAACGAACAAAGCTAAAGCTATTTCCCATAAGAGAAAACTAAGCCTCAATGACAATACATTGATATCAGAATGGAATTCAAAACCTCGTCTCGTTCTAAAATCTATGATTATTTCACCACATCCCTGGAATGAGACAATGAAATATGCTAAAAACAAATGCAATTTTCTCAGAAATTTTAAGGGTCATTATTTCTAAAGAAATATCCTTGATTCATTTCTAAGAATATTTATCCCGTGCTCATTAATGGGTTGTATTTGTAAACACTTGCAAAGTTAACTCTTTCTCATCTTTATATGAATTATGAAAGATTTTGGCTTATCTATGGCAAACTTTTGTTTAAAGTCAGTTTATTAACCCATAGTACTTACTCTGCTTAATGAATGGCTTTGTTGATATTATTGGCAGTTTCTACTCTGCCTAGTTAATTACTGTGTTCTAAAATAATCAATCTCTTTTGTATTACAAGTGCCAAGGTCAAGGAAAATTATGAGGCAAATAGACTTCTCTGTTCCTCTCATTCCTTCCTTGTTAGATTCTGGCTAACTGGGAACAGAGGAACAAAAAGAAGATGAACTGCAAAGAGAATTGCTTACTCAACAGTAGGTCTGACCTCCAAAGGTCAATAACCAGATTCTCAGTAGACCAATATCCATCCCAATAGCCAATGTTCCACTGGCTTTGGACCAATATTCTTAACCTTAAAAGTCAAAGAGGTATTAATTGCTTCTATGTGTACCCTATTGAATGTTTTCTACATTATCATTTAATCCTCATAGTATAAAGGATTAGTTGAAATTTACAAATGAGATGAGAATCTTCACGAGGCTTAGATATAAAGAAGCTAGAATAGAACCCAAGTCCATCTGACTCCAGGGCCTCTGCCTTTGGACATTGAACTATGATTCAGGACAGGAACACTCTGTGTCAGAGAGGGCAGGAGCTTTCCAATTTCCAGTGCCAGTCTGTGGAAACAGAACCTTTAGCTAATGGCGAGTTAGAAAAGGGCCAGGAGCTGTACCTCTGCTCAAGAACAAGACACAGCCAAGTGGGCTCAGGCTCTAGCCAAGGACTCAGGGTAGGTTCCAAATTCCAGCCAGAAGCTAGAATGCTAAAGCAAGAAACAAAGACTGAGGACAAGATCCATGAGTAGATGAGTACAACAGGAATAAAATAATGCAAGTCTGGTATATGATTATTTACGCACATCAGTCACACCTGGTAACATGTAATCTGTGGTTCCACAGGCCATGAGCCCCACTTCATGTAAGGCACTGAGCACAGACAGCATCTCAGAAGCTCCTGGATGGAGTCATACGCAGGACTGAACTGCAGGTTAAGATTGTGGAGGGAGACCTTCCAGTCTAACAAAAACGGTCAAGACTTTTAAACATACACATCATCTATTTTATTCATTCATCTTGTTTCTTAATCAATTGATTAATATTTCTTGAATACACACTACATACCAGACACTTTTTTCAAGTTTAAACTTTTAAGATGCTATTCAAATTTGAATAGTCTAAATATGTAGATTATATCTCTTCATATTTGCACTAATTTTTTTTTTTTTTTTTGTATTTTGTATTTTTCTGAAGCTGGGAACGGGGAGAGACAGTCAGACAGACTCCCGCATGCGCCTGACCGGGATCCACCTGGCACGCCCACCAGGGGCGACGCTCTGCCCACCAGGGGGCGATGTTCTGCCCCTCCGGGGCGTCGCTCTGTTGCAACCAGAGCCACTCTAGCGCCTGGGGTAGAGGCCAAGGAGCCATCCCCAGCGCCCGGGCCATCTTTGCTCCAATGGAGCCTCGGCTGCGGGAGGGGAAGAGAGAGACAGAGAGGAAGGAGAGGGGGAGGGGTGGAGAAGCAGATGGGCGCTTCTCCTGTGTGCCCTGGCCGGGAATCGAACCCGGGACTTCTGCATGCCAGGCCGACGCTCTACCACTGATTGCACTTATTTTTAACTATCCATATTCCTGAGTTGTATTTCTTAAAACTTGAAGGTAGTAGCTTTCCAGGTGAAGGAAGGAAAGAAAATTCCAGACCAGGATATAAGTGCCATGAAAAAATGACCTGAAATTTGAAAGAGCTCTCTCTCTGCTTGTGAAAAGGCGAGAAGTATAGGTACGTACACCATAAAGTAGGAGAGGTACTGGGTAAGAATGATAAAGTCCATCTTTATTTTATTCTGTGGAGCAAATTTCAGGTCAGGGAGAAAGAGGACACAGAAATAATTAGAGGCAGTTAAGACTTTTATTTTATATCTCAAGAACACTTTTTTTTTTTTTTTTTTACTTCAGTGTCTTTGTCTTTCTACTCCATCACATTCTCAGGGAAAATGAGTTTTGAGATATAATCATTTCTACTTAGAATCTGTTCCAAAAAACATTTGATTTCTAGGAAACAACCTGGACAGGTTCTTATCTTCTTCTCAATTCTTCATTCACAGCATGATTTCCTCATTCTCTTTGATAGGAATTTTCAGAACATCAGTGGGTGTAACCTATATTCTAATATAAATTAAATAGTCCCATCCAAAACCAATTTTAAATGTTTTCCCAATATTCCTCATTTTAGATTGGCCATGTCTTGATCCAATCCACTCATCAGATTTGAGTGTTCCCTCTTCCTGGCTATCAGAACTGCCTCAAAAACGTTTATGAGTTGGCCCTAAATAAGAGTTCCTGACTAAAGGGACAAGTGAGGGCTGAAATCCAGCACCAGCTCTGTTCTTGAAGTTGGGGAGTTCGACAGAAGGTAGCATTCACCCAAAAGTAAAGCCTCTTGTTTTTTTCATACAAAGGAACTTATTTAGGCCCTTTGGCCTAGCAGAAAAATGACAAATAAGAGTATTTTGTCTAAAAGAAAAGGAGTTGAACTCTAGGACAATAACAAATACATAAAAAATAATTATAATAATACAAAACATGCAAATAATCAGGACTATAATGGCCATTTGTTATTATTAGTAAATATTTTTTATTAATAATATTTTCAGGGTATTGAGAGTCTTTATGTAATTTATCTTAACAGAATTATACACAAATTCATGGCTAATGTGCTATCATTCCAGAGTAAATGGACTATAATGATTCTGATCTATAAAATAACAGCTCCTAATAGACTGAACTGGGGTTGGGTTGCATTTTTCAGGGATTTGGCATGGTGTTGGGGCCAACGTGGACTTGGTGAACATGTTAAGGACACTACTCTTTTATGGATTCTTGCTGTATTGGCCAAGAGTTTGCTTAAAGGCTTTAATCACTGTAAAAAAAAATAATAGAAGACTGAATAAAGAAGATGTGGTACATATACACCATGGTATACTATTCAGCCATAAGAAATGATGACATCGGATCACTTACAACAAAATGGTGGGATCTTGATAACATTATACGGAGTGAAATAAGTAAATCAGAAAAAAACAAGAACTGCAGGGTTCCACACATTGGTGGGACATAAAAACAAGACTAAGAGACATGGACAAGAGTGTGGTGGTTACGGGGGGGCGGGGGGAGGGAAGAAGGAAGAGGGGGAAGGGGAGGGGCAGGGGCACAAAGAAAACTAGATAGAAAGTGACAGAGGACAATCTGACTTTGGGTGATGGGTATGCAACATAATTGAATGACAAGATAACCTGGACATGTTTTCTTTGAATATATGTACCCTGATTTATTGATGTCACCCCATTAAAATTAATAAAAATTTATTTATTAAAAAAAATAAGATTAACTTTATCATTATATATCTTTTTTAAATCTGATAACAAATATGGCGATATTTTAAGTTTTAACAGAAGGTGGATGGGAAGGTACTCCAGAGTTATATTATTTTTGTGCATTTTCAGGATGCTTAAAATATTTTTATAATTTATTTAATATATAAATACTTTAATCTCCCCAAATAGAAAAGACTGCTTTGATAGCTGGGAGTGGGTAAGGGTCTCTGGCACTAAGTGAAGTGGTTGAGATCTAGTTTCATTTACTTCCTACATGACCTTGAGCTTGTCAATATTTGCTACCTCTCTGCCCAAGCATTTTCTGAACTATAAAATACAAGAATTGAACTAGATGATCTCACAGGTTTTTACATTCAAATTTTATGACCAACTACTCTTTTTGGCAGCTAAAAAAGAGGGGACTAATTTTAATGCATATTGCCTGTCCCCATATCTTGCATATAACTGATTGCAACTAACTAGAAGCTAAAAGGAAGAGCCAGAGAGATGCCATTTGTTTCGATTACAGATTACATTGTGAAGCTACCTCGTTTTGTTTGTTTGTTACATGCAGTGAGAAACAGAGGTTGGCAGGAAATGTGCTATAAACAATATTGCCCCCCACACATTTATTAAATAATTTATAACCAGTATATGGTAGAAACGTAATTTTTAATCCAACTTTTTCCCCAAACAGTCAGGTATTGGACATCAATAACAAATGATTTAGTTGTCGTTATTTTGAAAATTACAGTGTTTAAAGATTGATGTGTTAGATTTTAAAATATTTTATTCTTATCAATTTTTCTTTGAATCAATATTACTGTATTATTATTGGAATGAAATAGTTGCCATGATTGACTATCCTTCCTGTTACTTTTCACATGTTCTTTTTCTACTTTCTATATTCTTTACCCAACGTTTTCCCATTGAAATATTTCATTTTTTCTCACCAATGAGACTCTTCCATTTATTCAAACTGCACAAAATAAAGTCATCTTGCAATTTGATATGTTAATGTAAGTATTTTAACTATAAGAAAAATATTATTTTAGTAATTTTCAATCTGACACAATGAATAGTATTTTTGTTCCATTATATTTGACTCACCATTATCTTTTATTATTTCCATTATTTTATGTTGGCTTTCTCAGACCACAGTTTGCTCCATTTTTTTTCTCTTAAGTGAGAAGCGGGGAGGCAGAGAGACAGACTCCGACATGTGCCCAACCAGGATCCACCCAGCAAGCTCCTACCAGGTGATGCTCTGCCTATCTGGGGCCATTGCTCTGTTGCTCAACAACCAAGATATTTAGTTCCTGAGGCGAGGTCATGGAGCCATCCTCAGTGCCCAAGGCCAACTTGCACCAACCGAACCATGGCTATGATAGGGAAAGAGAGAGATGAAGAGAGAGAAGGAAGAGGGGGAGGGGTGGAAAAGCAGATGGTCTCTTCTCCTGTGTGCCCTGACCAGGAATTGAACACAGGATATCCACATGCCAAGCCAATGCTCTACCACTGAGCCAACCAGCCAGGCTGTTTGCTTCAATTTTTAACAAAATTGTGTTGCTCAAAATCCTGTCTCAAGCAGAATGAAATATGTTTATGTCTTCTACTATCCACCAACAAAAACATTATAAAACATTAATATAAAAATAAATTTTATGCGAAATTTTGCATAGCACTACTCCTATACTAATTAAAATTCAAAAAGGGCATTAGTAACAGCTATGTCTCAGAACTTGGACCCAACATCATCTGAGTCATCCAAGTAAGCCAATTATATAGCTTTCCCCTCTCCCATTTTAACTGTTATCTCATAACCTTCTCCCTTTGAGAATCCAGGGTACTCCCTCGATGGTTCTTCAGTCTGTCAGCACAACCTCTAACCCACTGAGGTCATATACACGTCTTAAAAGAATGCAGTGTCATCTCCATATTTTCTACCTAGGAAGGGCCTCTGGGCAGCTATCTGATTTTAAGAGGTAGTTAGAGTTGAGGTCATTATACATAGAAAGTTTGCTAATTTTCTTAGATTTTATGAATTCAGATTACGTTGGGATACTCCTCCTCATAAGCCATATCTTGGTTCCTCAGCTGCAACAGTGACTTGACTTCTCAACTGACCAGGAAGCTTTGTTACAGTGCAAGTCCCAGAGGGTGGGAGTGAATCCACTTCTATACAGGGGCTTTGAAGGGTTCACTGTGCTGTGGGATACCATCTGACTAGTATAAACCAACAGTTTTGTGTACAAAATGAACGTTTCCCATTACTTGGCCTGAAATATTTCTATCTGTTAATTGCTGTCATGATTAGCCATCCTGGAAAACTCTTTTTACTGGCTCAAAAGTATAATGAGTTAAATTTGAACAACAAATAACTGTTGAGCTCTAACTACTCTGTGTCAGGCATTGTTCTGGGTACAGTTTTAGAACTTGAAAACTGACTATATCATAATAATAAAATGACTAATAATAATATTTTAATGGGATTTTTGCTTATTTAATCCTATGAGTTACAATATTCTTCAATGCTACAACTTAAGAGTAAGGTTTTTAAAAGGCTAAATGACAGACTATGGATAAAGAGAATAGATAGCTACCTAAAAGTTTTCATTCAAGTCCACAACCACCTCCATTACCTCCATGTGCTTACTGCTTATCCCTCCCTCCCATCCCACCCCCATCATATTCCTAAGGTTACCATTGATATTTCTCACTTTATGACCAGAGACCTCCTGGCAATGACTAATGTGTTACCAAAGATGTATATCACACCAGCCCCCTTAAACTCATTATCTACCTTGGATGCGTTGTTCACTTAGTAGTTGTGCCAGCTGGGTCCTCTGGACTGTGGACACTGAGATGGAGTTAGAATAGCAAGATGTTTATTGAGCTGTGAATGGAAGTAGGGGGTGATGCTTATGAAGGATAAAAAGAGAGAGGAAGCAGGATGGGACAGACCACCACACAGCCCTGGCAACATCTCTGCCAGTCCAATAAGGAGCTGTGCAACAGTGCTCTATTGGGCAAAAATAGCCAGCTCCCAGTATTTCGTGCTTAGTTGCTTGCTCGTCATTGCCCAGGAAGGACACGGTTTCAACTGGGAAACTGATATGGATCCTGAAGGCTGTCAGCAAACTGCAACTCTCCTTTCTTGAGAGGAAACCCAAGGCACCTGCAGTTGTGCTTTCAAGAGCAAAGCCCTGAGGAAATGAAATGAGACTTCTAAATATCAGTTTATGAATGGAATCAAAGAAAGAGCTGCCTAAAAGGGATATAGAAGGACTAAGAAGAGTGACCAAAGGAGAGACCCATGACGTCTCTGGAGTATCTAAGTCACAGAGGACCCCAAAATACTGGTCAGGACTAAAGGGGGTGAAGGCGGTGGTGGGGATATGAACTAGTGTTTGAATGATCTGAGCCCAGACTAGAAACGACTCCTGATTTCAGCATGTGAGAGCCTGGAGATGTTGCTTATTACATCTTTCCATGTTGCAACTTCTTTATCTGTACAATGTATTAATATTATAAGAGTTTTGAAAATTAGAGATAAAAATAAAGTTCCTGCAATATATTAAGTCCTTAATTTTTATTAGTCTTTATTATTGTCATTAATGTTGTTGCTAGGTGTCTTACTGAAGACCTCTTGACCTGCTGTAGATGGGCTTCAGGTCCCCGTGGCAGGGCAGCTGGAACGGACATAGTCTAGCTGATAAGGCAGCTCCAGACACGAATGCCTGACTTCACACCCCAACTCTACCACTTATGAGTTGTGACATCTTGAGCCAATTATTGAACCTCTCATTGCCTACATTTTCTAATCTGCAAAAGAAGGATAACAACAGTACTTATTTAATGGGTTTGGTACAGGAGTTGTATTTAGTACAATGCCAGACACTTAGTAAATGCTCAATAAATAGTAACTATTAGCCCTTAAAATTATTTATCTTTGTTATAGAAGTAATACAAGTTTATTGTAAAACATTTCAAAACTAAAGTTTCTTAACTAGAATAATACAAAAAAAAATTCTGTTTGTTTTTCATTAAAAAACAAAATGCTTCTTAGTTGGCACAATTCCAAATAACTAGTCTCTACCGCAGAGCCAGCCAACATTCTATGTAGCTTTCTGCTAGCAACTAGTATGTTCCCAACATACAAGGGTGGGCAAAAGAAGCTTTACAGTTGTTTGTATGGAAAATAATAAGTACTAATACAAGAATAAGCTCTGTGTCACATGTAGTAAGAACTGTAGTCCCACATTTGCTCAAACATGTTCTATTTAAATATTTCTTAGGAGAAATCCTCTGTCATCCACAGATTCTGAAGTTACTTTCTGCTTGTTTCAACTCACAAATCAAAAATGCATGTGATGAACTCAAAGGCAAAACTATTAATATACTTTCTTTGTATTTGTAATTTTGATTCTAGATATAGCCACAGACTCTATAACATCTGGTTATAAACATTTCCAGTGATCTAGGTCTTTGGCAACATGTTGACAAAAATGGATGATTGATTGTTCCCAACATGTTTCTTGATACAGATGTTTGGATTATCAGGATGCCTGGCCCCAGTATTGGTTTGTTCTTGGAAAGCGATTACAGAGTGAGCATCTTGATATCTAGAACTCTGTCTGATAAACCTGCTCAGCAAAAGGTCCTATACACTTATGCTGAGAAATGCTACTTGCTTTGTTATTCAACTGAATTGTTTATTGGGAAGGTTCGAAGGGATTCTAGAAATGCTATCTTCAGGCAATGTATTAACAACAAGGCACAAAAATAAAAAATAATTACTAAATAACACACATTTTTAAGTACAAACTCCAGGCATCCATAGACATACCTCAAGGCCTAAAAAGGACATAGTAAGTTATTTTTTATGGGTGGACTGTGTTCTGAATGCCCAGCTGGCAGTCAGAATGAGTGTGTGTGTGTGTGTGTGTGTGTGTGTGTGTGTGTGTGTGTGTGTGTGTGTGTGATGCTGTTCAGCTGGCTCCAACTTCTGGTAACCCTACAAAAGAGTGATATGTCCTGTCTGCAACAATTTTCATGCTTATGGCTTCTTTTAAGGAGTCAATCCCTTTCATATTTGGTCTTTATCGTTCCCTGCTGCCTTCTATTTTCCCAGAATTTTTGTCTTTTCCATTAAACTCTGCCCTCCCATAATGTGCCTGAAGTAGGCAGCTTCAGTTTTGTCAGTTTTCACTCCATTGATCTATTATGGCTTAATCTGCTCTAGGACCCACTTGTTCATCTTTCTGGCAGTCCAAGACGTCTGTAAAGCACTCAGTCAACAGCATATTTCAAACAAATTATTTTTTTCCTATCAGCCTTGCTCATTGTCCAACTTTCCCATCCATGTGTAGTAATTGGGGCCACAAAGAGAGTAGATGATCTTACTTAGCCTTGATCTCCAATGACACGTCTTTGCTCGTGATGATCTTTCCTGATTCTTCCATTGCTGCCCCTCGGAGTCTCAGCCTTCTCTTTCTATTTTTTGGCGGCAGTCTCCATTTAAATTTATGACTGAATCCAGGTAAGCAAAATCTGTAACCATTTAAATGTCTTCATTGGCTATGTGAAAGTTGTGTATTTCTTCTGAATTCATGATTCTTGTCCTCTTGATGTTCAAATGCAGCCCTGCTTTGGCACTTTCTTCTTTCACTTTCAGCAAAAGCCATTTCCAATCACTGCTCCTTTCTGCCAGTAAGATGGTGTCTTCTGCGTATCTTAAGGTATTTATATTTCTTCCACTAATTTGCACTCCCCTTTCCTCTGAGTCTAGCCCAGTTTTTTGTATTATATGCTCTATATGCAGATTAAATAAATAGAGAGATAAAATGCACTCTTGTCTGACATGTTTGCCTATAGGAAACATTCTGTATCTCCATAATATGTCATGACAGTGGCTTCCTGATGCAGGTTATGCATTGGGACAATCAAATACTGAGGCATGTCCATTTCTTTTAGAGCAGCCCATAGCTTTTCATGATCCACACTGTCAAAGGCTTTACTGTAGTCTGTAAAACATAGATTAACCTTCTGAATTTCTTTAGAGCACTCCAGTATTCAAGCAATGCTTGCAATTGGATCTCAAGTGTCTCTTCCATTTCTGAATCCAGCTTGAACATCCAGCATTTCTTGCTCTATTTAAGGTAGAATGTTGCATCACTTTGAGCATTTTACTTATGCAAGAAATTAGAGCAATGGTCCTGGAGTGACCATGCCTGTGCATCCTCTTTCTTGATGACTGGGATGATTGGGAACATTTCTACTCTGTAAGCCATTCTTCATTTTCCATATTTGTTGACATGTTCTTGTTAGGATTTTGAGAGATTCGGTCTCAATGGCTTAAAATAATTCCATAACATTCCATCTACCCCTGGTGATGTATTTCTTCACAATACTTGCATGACAGCTTTCACTTTGCTTTCTAGAATTACAGGTTTGTAATTTTAGAAAGAATTCTCCTGAAAGGTATCTGTCATCCTTTGTGTCTTCTGTATAGATTTTCAGTGTCCTGGCTCTCCTTCCCCTTTATTTTATCCTGGTCTGATATGTGCTTCTTTCTTGGTTGTTCAGCATTCTTAATCTAGATTTGAATTTTCCTTTTTATTTCTTGACTCTTTTGGTAGAGGTCTCTTGTTTTTCTTTTCTTGTTTTGTCCTTTTCTGTCTGCTTACATTGACTGTTGTAACGGTTCTTTTGTCTCTATCTGACAGTCTTTGAAAAACTGCATTCAGGATTCTGACCCTGCTTTCCTCACCTTTGCTTCTGCCTCTCTCCTGTCTCTAACAATTTTTAATGTTTCTCCTGTCATCCATCTTGATTTTACTTTCCCTTTTACTTCTGACACTGTCATCTCTCTTTCTTTCCTAATAATATTTTTAGTTTCAATATACAGTTCTTCCGATTCTTGGTCACTTAAGTTTAACAGTACAATTCTGTTTTTTATGTGGACTTTAACTCCATCATGAATGTTCTTTATGTTACATTTTGGCACTGTGATTCCATTAGCGCTCTTCTTCGGCTTTCCTCTAATGTTTGATACTGAATTTGTGGTCAGTATCACAGTCTGCTCTGGGTCTTGTTTTGGCTGAGAGAATAGAGCTTCTCCATCTCCCGCTTCCAATAGTCTATTTGATTTCCATATTGGCCATCAAGCGATGTCCATGTATACAGTCATCTGTTGGTTGTTTGAAGCTTGTGTTTGCAATGAACAAGTTGTTGGCTTCTTGTAAATCCATGAGCTGATCTCCTCCTTCATGTCTGACCCCTTAGCCCAAATTTTCTAATGACATTTGATTCTGTTTTATTTCCTACTTTTGCATTCCTATCACCTATACTTACCTGCATGCCTTATTTTGGTGTGTAGTCAATATCTTCTTGGATGCTTGTGTAAAAGCTTTTAATTTCAACTTCTTCAGCCTCTATGGTTAGAACATAAATTTAAACGATGGTTATGCTAATAGGTTTTCTTAGAAATCTGATATAGGTTAGACTGTGCTATGTTCTTACTTCAGTAATAAAGCCACTCTATCTCTTTCAAGTTTGTCATTTCCAGAGTAGAATACTTGGTAGTTGCTTGGCTAGGAATGTCTCATTTGTTAACACCAAGCATTGCAACGTTAAGCTGTTTCATTTCTTCCTTTATAATTTCCAGTTTACCTTGTTCATGCTTTTATGTCTCCCATTCAGATAGCAGATGTGGTGCAGCACCGTCCTTTTCTTTCACCTTGGTGGACACTCACTGCTGGACATCTTCCAGCCTTGGTCAAGTGCATCATTAGCAACCGTATTGTTTGTACTTGTTTCTGCTTTTCCTCGTAACTGTTTGAGTGCTTTTTGATCTGAGAGTCTCATATTTCATCATTATCTCATACTTCTTCTTAGACTATCTCATCAGTGGTTTTAAGGTAAAAAAGGACAGGAGTCGGGTGGTATGGGGGTGGGGGGAGGGAAGGAGGGAGAGGGGGAGGGGTACAAAGAAAACTGGATAGAGGGTGACGGAGGACGATCTCTCTTTGGGTGATGGGTATGCAACAGAACTAAATGACAAGATAACCTGGAAATGTTTTCTTTGAATATATGTACCCTGATTTATTGATGTCACCCCATTATAATAAAAATTTATTTATAAAAAAAGAAAAATGCAGCAGTGGCTTACCATGGATTGCCTTCTGCCATGCAGTGTGTGGGTCCAAACCACAAGTGCGTGGGTCTGCGGTGTCACAATCACCAAACACCTCTGAAATGGAAGCACCCCTGCAGGGTGAATAAATTTACCCATTAGTAAAAGTTATAAAGGAGGGTAAAGTTCCAAGACCTGTCCACAAAAGCCTACTTAAAGGGCTAATAACTTACATGTTATTAACCAACACCCAAACTTCTGTTTTGAGTCTCTTGGGTCCTGCATGTCCCAGGACTTTCAAAGATTTAGCATCCTGATTCCTAAACTGCTCTAAGCCAGGGCCCTCCTAAGCTGAAACCCCTGATCTCTGCGGTTTCAGCCCCAAGCAGCTGAGCCACCGTGGAGAGTGAGTCTTGGTAGAGGCTCTGTTGCTAGGCAGCTTCCACCTCCGGAAAGCAAGATTTAAACCGTATGGACACACCAGTAATATTTACTGCTTTAATTTTTCCTCTAGTTTATACTTCTCAGAGTCTAATATTATAGCACCTGATATTTCCCACTTTTAATGTCTTCATAGTCTTATTTCCTTCCTCTTCATCTTTTAGTGGTCAGTCTTTTAGAAACAAATCTGAGCAATTTTAATATGCAAGTATAAATCCACAATGGTTCATAAATCACACAATGCTTGGTTTCTCCTTCCTTACCCCAACACATTGAGTCCTGGAACCACCAATACTGACAAAAATATGAAAGATGTAGTTGATTCAATCTGAAATAATAAAAATATAAAAGTAAAGAAAACTCATACATATTGACATTACCTTGAAAATGTATGCACAGCGTATCTTTCTTTGTTATTTTTCTGGCTCACTCTCAGCTCAGGCATCTACTCCCAGGGCCCTCCCAGATTCCACTTCCTTCTCCAGCCTTGTTATATCTCTCCTCTGTGCTTCCGTACTTCCTTATGCCTCTTCCGTAATTGCCTTTACCACATTGCATTAAAAAGGTAAACCTATATACCTGTCTCTTTGATTAGATTGCTTCCTTCTTGAAGGCAAGAACTTTGACATATCTGTCCTCTCCTCCCCAACACTTAGAACAATACCTGTATACAGTCGATATATTTGTATTTATAGTGTAATATCATAAATATAAATATTTTCAGGTTATTTGATATTATCACATTTAATTACACCAAAAACCTTTTTTTTTTTTTTTTTTTTTCCTGAAGCTGGGAACGGAGAGAAACAGTCAGACAGACTCCCGCATGCACCGGACCGGGATCCACCCGGCACACCCACCAGGGAGCCACACTCTGCCCACCAGGGGGCGATGCTCTGCCCCTCTGGGGCATCGCTCTGCTGCGACCAGAGCCACTCTAGCGCCTGGGGTAGAGGCCAAGGAGCCATCCCCAGCACCCGGGCCATCTTTGCTCCAATGGAGCCTTGGCTGCGGGAGGGGAAGAGAGAGAAGAGAGGAAGGAGAGGGGGAGGGGTGGAGAAGCAGATGGGCGCCTTTCCTGTGTGCCCTGGCCGGGAATCAAACCCGGGACTTCTGCATGCCAGGCCAACGCTCTACCACTGAGCCAACCGGCCAGGGCCCCAAAAACCTTTTGAGTTAAGCACAACTTCTGCCAGTTTAGAGCAGTTAAGTCACACAATCAGAAAGGTTCACAATCAAGTGAAGTCCAGGTGAAGCCAGGTGTCCACCACGATGTCCTATTGCTCATGTGAAGTGTTGGCAAGGCTGGATGTTGCATTAGTCACTTTTTTCCAAAATTAGTCATCTACTTGTTTTCTTTCATTAATAAGTCATTAAAGAATCAGTAAAATTTACTTGCAATTATCTTGTCTTATAGACACTACACTTAAGAGACTACTAGTCAGGTACACATTTTCCTGTCGATTTCCAAGTGACGGCACTAGCCATGGAGCTTCAATAAAGTAACTGAGCGATAACTCCATGAGAACTCTCAAAGCACCTTGGGAATGAGCAGTCCAGGCTGTGCAGGGAAAGCCCAACCTTTCTTGTTACTTACAAAATCTGGTTTTTGTCAGCTGTTAAAAGGGCCTAGAGATGATATGAAGATCACTCTGGCCCTTGTGGGCAACATCATCACGAGTTAATAGATGAAATATAGTCTGCACATACACTTGGAAAACACCACTCACTTGAATTCTCTGTAGCCTTACATTTTCCACTCAAGGCTTCAGGATCAGAGAGAAAGTCTGGAATCATTAAAAAAGACAGATGTAAAAGGCAGGAAAGCAAAGTTCAGTCATTTCCAAATGGCAACAAAATGATCAGGAGAATGTTTCAGAGCCCCAGTGCCCCGCTACAGAGAGTGACAAGATTAACAAGGATATGACAGTGCTGCCAAGGAGAGAAACCTTCTCAGAGAACTTGGAAGGTGACTCTAAGACATATGGTCAGAGCATGGACGTCTAGTCAATCGCCTGTTCCAGATATAAGATGAGGCCTGCTCTTGGGATCAACATGAAGGCTCCAGATTGGCACAGGAGTATGAGACACCTGGAGAAAGTAAGGCAAAAATCAAAGCACATCTCTTAGCATAGAGGAAATCAAGCATGATATTGGCTAGAGAAAGAAGGATATCCTGGATTGCTGCCTAGGACAGAAGTTGCTCCCATGGTGTCTGAGTTCAAACTGAGTACTTTTATCCTCAGATAAGATAATTCAGCCTTTTTGGGCCATTAGATTTTGTAAAGAGAGCTTCACCCATATCTACCAGTTTGAATCCCTATAAATTTTTGTCTCCAGTAGTTTCTATGGAATATTATGACCAACTGGTGACAACATGGAGAAACCCATGTTTCCAGGTGATCTAGGGACCTTAATAAAAGATCCCACTCTCCTTCTCAGATAATTCAAACTCCAGGGGCAATTTCTTGCTGATCTATGTCCAGACTCAGAGGTTAGTCAAGGAAGCTGTTTCTGTTGAGTTGTCCTTTCCAATTACAGACTTAAATCCTTGTCCCACCAAAGAGTAACTGGTACTTGGGCTCTTCAGATAAATAAAAATCCTTTATCTAAAACATGATTCTTTTATGAAAAGGAAAAAAATCTTTCTTTAGTCCAAAAGAAATATTTCTCTCTCTCTCTCTCTCTCTCTCTCTTTCTCTCTCTCTCTCTCTCTCTCTCTTTCTCTCTCTTTCTCTCTCCCCTGTGGTTCTATATCTATAGCTTAAGACTGTACAAATCCAAACATTAAGAAGGCTCTGTAGGCCCTGGCCGGTTGGCTCAGCGGTAGAGCGTCGGCCTAGCGTGCGGAGGACCCGGGTTCGATTCCCGGCCAGGGCACATAGGAGAAGCGCCCATTTGCTTCTCCACCCCTCCGCCGCGCTTTCCTCTCTGTCTCTCTCTTCCCCTCCCGCAGCCAAGGCTCCATTGGAGCAAAGATGGCCCGGGCGCTGGGGATGGCTCTGTGGCCTCTGCCTCAGGCGCTACAGTGGCTCTGGTCGCAATATGGCGACGCCCAGGATGGGCAGAGCATCGCCCCCTGGTGGGCAGAGCGTCTCCCCTGGTGGGCGTGCCGGGTGGATCCCGGTCGGGCGCATGCGGGAGTCTGTCTGACTGTCTCTCCCTGTTTCCAGCTTAAGAAAAATGGAAAAAAAAAAAAAGAAAAAGAAAAAAAAAAGAAGGCTCTGTAACCACTGAGAAGAAACAATAAAGAGACTCACCAAAAAATGTAACAGGATATAGATTTTACTAAAATGTTCTGAATGCCTATGATATTATGCAAAGTATTTATGTGCTGTGATAGTGAAATTTTTCTGAATTCCAAATCATGGCAACTTACTTTATACTAATATATGTAAAGGCAAGGGAATTCATTAGAAGACTTCTAAAAGGTTGCAACAAACCCACAGTGAAGATTAAGCTTAGACTCAGGAATGGAGCTGGGACTGGGTGTCCTCCAGACCCAAACTGGACCAAATAGTCCATTGGACCTTTCATAGCACCCGAATGGGTTCTCTCTGTCTCAGCCTGTTTTTCAGTATCTGCTTGAGTCTTCCTTCCAAACTGTAGATTGTCTTGTTATAAGCTCATAGCAAAGACCATGGCCACCAATAGTCACTCAGTTTTATATTTCACTCTATCAATACTCAGAAGGAGTCATCTTTCTGTCTGCCTTTCTGACTGTCAAACTCTCTCCCTCATATCTCTCAAGGCCCTAAGTAATTCACAAAATTAAGTAGTCCCAAATCAGGCTTAAAGAGAATGAACTTCCCATAATAGCATTTAACTGATGTTAAGAAATTTTTCAACAAAATCTCCATGATGTATTAAGGATGAGATGGTTAAAAAGAAAATAAATAATCTTACACTAAAACCACAAAGTTTACATTATTGAAAAGTGCACTGGTTTGCATATCCATGACTGAAATGACAAAAACCTGTGAAAAATAACAAAAGCAAGATAACAAATAACGGATATAGATGTAGGGTGTGTGTGAGAGGGACAGAGCACTGGGGTACAGACAGAGAGCACGGAAAGCCTTTTCTTAGGCACTCATGAGATAAAGGAGGGAGGAAGTGGCCAGGCCAGGGCAAAGCTCAGATCATGATGTAGATCTCACTAAGTCCCGGACAAAATGAAAGGCAGCTCCACAGCAAAGATTGCCTATTAAAGGACGCCAGCGTGGGACAGAATTGGCCAGGCTCTGCTCCCCCTGCCAGGCTTAGTTATTGTCTGGCGGATGCATAGCCATGGCTTCAAAGCTGAGATGAATCCCGAAGCCAGTAACAGCGGGAAATGGTTGGCCTGTGAACAGCACTCCTTGTGGCTGAATAGCAAACCCTTGTTTGGACAGAGATTTGAGTGGCACAAGTCCCCTTCAGCCACGTGTGAAGGTAGAGTGATAGGAAGGTTGGGGAAAGCCCGCATCCCACCAGCAGAGAGGGCCTTTTCATCTTCTGGCAGGTTTACCAACGTTGAATATTAACATACATGGCTGGGTTTTAGTTTTTCAGGTTTTCTGTACATAGCCTTTTCTTATCATTAGAAATTTTTTAACTTCCATATCTATGGTTACTAAAGAAAAAAAAGTAGAACAATGTTTATCAATTTTTAGCTGTTTAGAATCCATTCATCCTTGTTAGAGCACCCCAATTTTTATTCTGGAAGAATCCCCTCTCCTACACATTGTGCTCTGTGAATGGAAGAGAAATGCCAATGGTACAGGGTGGACTGTGTCCCTCTACAAAGTGTATATGTTGAAGTACTAATCCCTAGTACTGCATGATAACACCTATTTGAGGATAGGGTCTTTTGAAGTATAATTAGATTAAAATGAGGTCATTGTGGTGACCCTAATCCAATATGATTGGTGCCTTTCTGAGAAAAGGAGATTTGGCCTCACACAGCACAGAGGGAAGCTGATGTGGAAACACAGGGAGAAGACAGCCATCTACAAGCCAGAGAGGAAGTCCTGGACCAGCTCCTTCCCTCACAGCCCTCAGGAGAAACCAATCCTGCTGACACACTGTTGTCAGACTTCCAGCCTGCAGAACTGTAAGAAAATAAATTTCTGTTGTTTAAGCCACCTAGCTGGCAGTAATTTGTTAATGCAGAAAATTAACACAGCCAAATTTCATTTCCCACCATAAAAGAAGAGAGGAACAGAGCCTTCTCTCAGATACAGCTAGGAGAAAGCTTATGGTACAAGTTCAGCCAATCAGAAGCCAACTCTCAAGACACTGAACTCTGAGGAGGGTCAAAAATAGGGACACAGTTAAGGTCATTCTTGGCTGCTGCAGTGGTCGTAGCCACAGTGCATTCTGCTCAGGTCATTCTAGCCATGAACAGCTTGCTGTAGCTTGCTGTGACCTCTGACTCTTTAGACAGCACCTCTACCTACCACCTGACTCCCCCTATCATGAGTATGCTCCTCCCCATCAATACCCTTCCAGAAAATTCCCCAGTCAGGGTCTGATTTTGTTACTTTCAACCAAGAATCTCAACTGATTGATATTGAAAGGTTATCCATTACTAAATAAGTCAATCTGGCAGAAAAACTTGGGGTGCAAAACTATTCATTTTGGAGGCAACAGCACATAAAAATATCATTCAACTCCCTCTCAAAAAATAATTCCAGGCCCTGGCCGGTTGGCTCAGCGGTAGAGCGTCAGCCTGGCGTGCGGGGGACCCGGGTTCGATTCCCGGCCAGGGCACATAGGAGAAGCGCCCATTTGCTTCTCCACCCCCACCCCCTCCTTCCTCTCTGTCTCTCTCTTCCCCTCCCGCAGCCAAGGCTCCATTGGAGCAAAGATGGCCCGGGCGCTGGGGATGGCTCCTTGGCCTCTGCCCCAGGCGCTAGTGTGGCTCTGGTCGCGGCAGAGCGACGCCCCGGAGGGGCAGAGCATCGCCCCCTGGTGGGCGTGCCCGGTGGATCCCGGTCGGGCGCATGCGGGAGTCTGTCTGACTGTCTCTCCCTGTTTCCAGCTTCAGAAAAATACAAAAATACAAAAAAAAAAAAAAAAAAAAAAATTCCAAAAAATAATTCCAGAAAATAGGTATAAAATTTCCTTCTTCAGTGATTCAAGAGGTAAAGTATGAGACATTACCACTAATAGAGATTTGCCCATGAATACTGTATGATGTAGAACATGCTTGTTTTTCAAAGTTTTAACTATTCCTTATAAATAAAATGTTTAATACAGTTTCCCTTGCCTGCTTCCTAATTTGCAATTAGCAAGTCACAGATAAAGATTCGTGAAACTGATTAGACTCTTTGCAATTGGTCATGATATTTAAGTCATTGAATTTTTTGGTTCAGGTCTTCTATTCTATTTTGAGAAGGAAGAGCACAAACAGATCTCTTCCTACTCATCCCCACAGCTCAGACCACAGAAACATCGAATCACGTTTCCTCAAACCCTCAATTGATACAACTAGTCGCAGGGTACCTGAATTTGCTACTCTTAAATAATTATACATTAATAATGATAACTAATGCTGCAGGACTACTTAAGGTAACTTTCAGATAGGGTAACAACTTCCTTTAGTCTAATTCTGGTCAATACATTTTTCAATGACCTACACAAAGATGTAAGAAGTATGCTTTTCAAACTTAGCACACACAAAACTGAAATAGATGTTAGGCATTCAAGTTAAAATTTAACATGGTAGCCTGACCTGTGGTGGCACAGTGGATAAAGCGTCGACCTGGAAATGCTGAGGTTGCAGGTTCGAAACCCTGGGCTCGCCTGGTCAAGGCACATATGGGAGTTGATACTTCCAGCTCCTCCCCCCTTCTCTCTCTCTGTCTCTCCTCTCTCTCTCTCTCTCTCCCTCTCCTCTCTAAAATGAAGAAATAAAAAATTTAACATGGTATTGATTAACATAAAGTAAAAACAAGACCTTGACTGATGGCTCTGTGGATAGAACATCAGCCTGACGTATGGATGTCCCGGGTTTGATTCCCAGTCAGGGCACACAGAAGAAGTGACCACGTGCTTCCCCCCCCCCATTCCCCATTCTCTTCCTCTTCTCCTCCAGCAGCCAGTGGCTCAGTTTGTTCCAGCATGGCCCCAGAGCAGTGAGGATAGCTGGGTTGGCCTAAGCCCAACAGCCTCAGGTACGAAAACTAGCTCAGTACCCAAGCATCAGCCCAGATAGGGTTGCCGGGTGGATCCTGGTTGGGACACATAGAGGAATCTGCCTCACTATCTCCCCTTCTCTCACCTAAAATAAATAAATAAATATTTTCACAAAACACAAAAAGATTATGTTTTTAAATTTCTTCAGTTCAGTATCAAAATCTTGACGTTAGTACCAAACTGTAATGGTAATATGTGATTTAACATGCTCAGGGCAAATTATCTAACTGATCAAAGTATAAGGGGACTAAATGAGATGAAGAAAACTCCTAAAGCAATACCTTTTTTTTTTTTTTCCAGAGACAGAGAGAGAGTCAGAGAGAAGGATAGATAGGGACAGACAGGCAGGAACGGAGAGAGATGAGAAGCATCAATCATTAGTTTTTCGTTGCGACACCTTAGTTGTTCATTGATTGCTTTCTCATATGTGCCTTGACCGTGGGCCTTCAGCAGACCAAGTAACCCTTTGCTAAAGCCAGCGACCTTGGGTCCAAGCTGGTGAGCTTTGCTCAAACCAGATGAGCCCGCCCTGAGGCTAGCAACCTCAGGGTCTCGAACCTGGGTCCTCTGCATCTCAGTCCAATGCTCCATCCACTGCGCCACCACCTGGTCAGGCAGCAATACCTTATTTTTATAAGACTATTTAAATATATAAAATAAGAACCAGAAAGACCAATACTCAATCATTGAATGCTTATCTCCAGGGATGGTTGTTTAGAAGGATGGGATGAGAAAAAAGGATGTCATATTTTATCCTATATATACTTCTGTGGTATAAAACTTTTATAGAAATCATTCATTTGTGTATTAATTGTATAATAAAAGATTAACTAACAGAGTATATAAGATGCAAGGTAAAATCTTTGAATTTTACCTTAGGCTTTGTAATAAAAAATGTATGCCCAATTACAGGAAGAATTAGTCCCATACTTCACTGGCCTAGTCAAACTTCATCAGGAAAAATGCACTTGACCTACAGAAGAATGCCAAAATAAGGTGTACACAGAGGAGTAGATGCAGGATAGTTAAAAGTTTAGAATCCATTTCATGTACTGGAAAAAAATTGAACTCTTCAACACAGAGAAGAACAAATTAAGGGGTGACTGAAGATTTCAACTATTCCAAATGACATCAAGAACAAAGTCAAAACTTTTAACTAGCAGACACAACTGGGATCAGTGGAAGTTTAGGGAGGCAGACTTTAGGTGACAAACAAATTCTAATTAGGGCTTCCCCAAAATGCGGCACCCTTCATTGTGGGAAGGTGGCTAGGTGACCATTTGACAAAGATACTGTGAAAAGAATGTTTGTACTTTGGTATCGTGCTAACTATATGATGTCTAAGATCATTAATCTAATGAATTTTATCTGGAGTATGCTCTCTTCATAGATTCAAATGATCATGCTCATAATCTGTATTTGTATTATAGGACTCCCATAAGAAACTACCCAAACTGAGGGGCTTCATACAGAAAATTGTCATCCTACATCTCTAGAGGCTAGAAGTCTGAAACCAAGGCATCCTCAGGGCTATGCTCCCTCCAAAGGCTCTAAGAAAGTATACTTTCTTGAGTCTTCTAACTTGCAATGACTATCAATCCTTGGGATTCCTTGGCTTGTAGATGAATCACTCCAATATCTGCCTCTGTCTTCACATGACATTCTCTCCTGTGTGTGTCTGACTCTGTTTACTCTTCTTATAAAAGCCCCAGGCTTAGATTCAAACTCACCCCCATCCAGTATGACTGCATCTTAAACTAAGTACATCCGCAGAGACTTTAGTTCCAAAATAGGTTACAATCTGAGATTTCAGTTGGACATGGTTGTTGTTGTTGTTGTTGTTTTTGGGGGGGGCGACATTATCCAACCAAGTACATGTTCAAATTATCATGAATTCTGGAAGACTGTGAACTGAATGAGTTTGTGTTATGCCTGAGGTCCAAGCCTATGCCCATAATTCTGAGACTAAATGGGAGAACTGTACAGATTGGAATGGAAGGAGGAGTGGGAGTACTGTGTACAGGCAATACAAAGAGCTGACCTTCTGGGGAAGGAATAAATATATAATTTTCTGAAACAAAAGATAAGACAAGGGACCTTCTATAAAATTAGTGCAATTTTCTTTAACATATATAATTTTTATGTTATTAAGTGTTCTGGTACCATGCACATGGTAGGTTCATGATATATCTCTATTACTATATATATTAACATTAGTTCATTTTTTTATAATCAAAGATAATACCACTAAGAAAGCAACCTATTTGTGTCTATAGATGTGGACTTTTGGCTATTGCTCTATGAACAGCCACTTCCTGGCTTCCCCCTGCAGCAAATTATTAAGACCTGGAATGGTTCCCAGGAAAGTATATTGGAATTTACTTTATTTTCTCATTAAAGTCAGGCAATTTCAGTGTATAGGATAAATTATGCCTCCACTAAATTTACATGTTTTCTTTTAACCAAGGGAGAATCTTCTCTGTTGTTATCTTCACAAGCCTGTCTATAAATCCATAAATGAAAAGAAAAGGTTAAAAAAAAACATTCTCAAATAAATATCACCATAAAATGTTGCAATATACTAACATTACATTTAATCTTGCCACATTGAGAAATGACTATTCCATGTAAGTGGTTTTTCTAGCTAATTGTCAGCAATTCCTGATAGAGTTCTTTTCTCTGAAATTTTAACTTTATTGATGAGACTACCTCTTAAATGTATTGCACTTGGCTTGCATTGGTGACTAGAGCACAGTAAATTATATTTAACTTTTTTTTCATGATTTCAGTTGAAAGTTACATATTTGTATTGAACTGATGATGGCCAAAAAAAAATGATATATTCATATATAGTATGAATTGTGTCCCCACATAATTCATATGTGGAAGCCCTAATTCCCAGTATATCAGATTGGGATTATATGTAGCTAGAGTTAAACTCTTTAACAGGGGAAATTAAGTTAAAATGAAGCCTTTAGGGTAAGCCCATCTAAGCAGTGTCTTTACAAAAAGAGAAAATTTGGACACACAAAGATATACCAGGGGTTCATGTGCAGAGAAATGAACATGTGAGGACATAGAATAGGGTGGCCATTCACAAGCTAAAGAGAGAGGCATTAGGAGAAATCAAACCTGCTGGAATCTTAATCTTGGACTTCTAGCTTCCAGGACTAGAAGTGAGATAGTAAATTTCTGTTGTTTAAACCAGTGATTTTCAATTGCTGGTCCACAGACCAGTCTGCCAGAAATTTTGTGCTGATCTGTGAAGGAGTTAACTACCCTGGTGTTGTATGAAGATTACAGACCCAATGAATGTAGAATTTGCTTATTCTCAGTAGAATTTGCTTATGCTCAGGGTGATATCTGCCTTCGTGGCCCCCAAAATCCCAAAATAATTATCCTATTTTCATTAGTCCTCATGTGTAGAAAGGTTGAAAAGCACTGGTGCACTGGTTTAAGCCACCCAGTCTGTGGTATTTTGTTATGGCAGCCTTAGCAAATTGATACAATAGCCTACCAGGGGTCCCCAAACTTTTTACACAGGGGTCCAGGTCACTGTCCCTCAGACCGTTGGAGGGCCGCCACATACAGTGCTCCTCTCACTGATCACCAATGAAAGAGGTGCTCCTTCCGGAAGTGCTGCAGGGGGCCGGATAAATGGCCTCAGGTGGCTGCATGCGGCCCGCGGGGCCGTAGTTTGGGGATGCCTGGAACCCTTGAAATCTGTGAATATCACCTTACATGACAAAACACTGAATACTGTTTTCAATGGCAAAATATATGATTAAGTAGTTATCTAGGAAAAAAAGGGTGTCTATTATGGATTATTTGAGTAAACACCAAATGCCATCACATGTATCCTTATGAGAGAGGCAGACGAGTTTAGAGACAGACACACAGAGAAAGAGATGTGAAACGATGCAGCCACAAGCCAAAGAATGCCAACCACCACCAAGAGCTGAAAGAGGCAAAGGACAGAATCTCTCCTAGAATCTCTGAAGAGCCTGTGGCCTTACCTTCTATGGCCTCTAGAACTGTGAGAAAATATATTTCTGTTCTTTTAAGAAACCAAGTTGTATTTACTTATCACATCAGACCCAAAAAAACTATTATAATAGTATACTTGATTTTAATACAGTCATGTCCTCATGACTCCTAGCATATAGAATTTCTAATTGACTCCAGACTATTCTGTATTTGTGATTGTACTGGAAGTACTTGCCTTTTTTATTATAGTACCACTAACAAACATGTCATTTCATTGACTCGTTCATTTAACATAAATGCACACATCACAAATTATTTTTGAGAGTTAAGCTGTATTATGACCTTCCCTATCCCCCACCATCTCCCTTTCCTCAGTTCTTCTAATATATTTTTTTCTGAAATATATTAAATAACTTTATTGATAGTATATAGTAAATAACTTTACATATACTTAAATTTAAAAAAACAAATTTGCTTTAAATCAATATTAGACCATTAAGGGCAACTCCATTTCCAAAGTTCATGGTTGCACAAGTATTGTTGTTATTTGTTTGTTTTTACATCACCTTCTTTAACTTTAAGGTAAATTTTAAGTTGTTCACTATATTTTTAAGATTTCTAGAAGCCTGATCACCAGGTATAAAGACATTCATATAAATTGATCAAAATGACTCTGAAAAAAAAATTGTGTTTTCCCAAAAGGAAATTTTATACTGTGAGTGTGCTATTTAGTATCTTTGCTGACTCTTTTGGACCCTGTTTAAAATATTAAAAATCTGACACAATTATTTTAATTTATTTGAAGTCAAAGAATGGAGTTTGGATTGCCAACACAAAAGTAAATTTATTTTCATAAAAATAAATTTGCTTTACTATAATTTTGCTAAGCACAGAATTACAGTGCCTAACAAAGAAAAACCTCATTTGGAAAAACATTATGATAGCTTAACTTTTTTACTATAATAAATTGGTAACCAAAGTCATAACATAGCCAATGAACCACAATCTTATAAATATTTAATATGTGGATACTTGATGACATGCACTGTGTTAAGAGGTAAGTGTTAGAGATTCATATATAAATGTTTTCATATATATAATTTCACATATATAACTGTTTTTAAGTATATAGAATTTTTCTGAAAATAATTTTTCCATTTTTTATTTACCTTTCTACCTTGAAAAAAACACAATATTATTTTTAACAAATAAACAAATGCATTTGATATCCTCATAACCTTCTAGGAATATAAATATATTTTACATTTTAGCACCCATAACATAGCTCAAACAAATAACAATTTAGATATGCTTTTCCTGATTCTTTCTCCTATTCCTCAATATTATTTATATGTTAATATTTTGTTAATTAAAATAGAACATGGATTTTTTTTTTTAGAAACCTACTGTCACGTCTGATATCAGTTACATTAGACCAAGCATTTTCTAAAATCTTGAAATCTTTTTCAACTTTATGTCATTATCCAAACTCTTGATGGTAGCTGGAAAGAGAGGAATTGGCCAAAATGAAAGGAGTCCACCACAGAGAGTCCTTTGCTCCCTTATAAAAATTTTGAGTTATATATAACAATGTCGAAAAGCACAAATCAAATGGGAAGATTGAACTAAGAGGGTACCATCATAGAAATTTTAACTTTGTCCTTAGTTTGGCCATTTTGACCTCTGCCTTCTCATTAGTAGACTGTATTACTTAAAAACTCCTCATGAAATATTTTGATCCCAATTCTGATTTTAACATGCCCCAGAAGTGTAAAGGTTTTTTTGTTTTTGTTTGTTTGTTTGTTTGTTTTTTGCTACTGGGGCAATCTAAGAGTTATATTATTCCTAGCGAGTTTCCCCAATATTACCTTTCAGTCTGATTCAGTTCAAATCTTTATGTTATGTCTGTACTCAAACTAGACACTTAATTTTTAGGATACTATATTTTAAACAGTCATCAGGAAACTCTTATCTGTCTCTAGGCTGGCTGGTTCAGAGGTAATTGGTATTAACAGCATTGATGTTATTCCTGCTCTAATCATAATGTTATCAAATTAATGTATCTAAAATTGCAGATATAAATGACCCTGAGTGTCTAAAACCTGAGAGGTGGTGGGGCTAAGACCCAGCTTGCACACACTTATGAAAAGCACCCTTTAAAAGGATAGAAAGAAGCAAAATGCTTCCACTTTCATAAGAAAGATAACAAGAGTCAACCATATCCTCTAGATAATTGCTGAGCCCAAAATTTCACCCTGAATCATTGTCAGAATAATCAACCAAAAAAACAGTACCAGGCTGGTATTTCTCAGCTTTTTAAAGGTAAGCATATCTCTATCAGTAGTTCAATCTCTAGTAGAAGACAGGAGGAGGATCTTCCCTTGCATGTCCATCAGACATCTTGCCAACATCTCCATCAAAATCCATGGAGAAAACTCACAAACTTTTTCATCCCATAGGAAAATGGAAGCAAACCTCACTCTAAAATATGGTACAGCTTAAATAAGGAAAGTTTCAAGCCACCTAATTCATCAAGCCAATAGGAAATGAAAAATATCTTTTGAAAGCAGATGACAAGCACCCAGCACAGAGATTTACATTAAGAAGTGCTCATTTACTCTTTGTTGGATTAAATCAATAGACTAAATTCACCCAGTACCAGTGTGCTGGTAAAAGTTTAACAACTGGGTTAGAGAGAGGGGGAGCAGAAGGAGCCCTGATTTGTAGAATTTGCCAATATCTGGCCCACATAAGCTGGTTCCAGCAACTACTGTGACCAAGACAAAAAAAAAAAAAAAAAAACAGTCAAAATACATGAGTGCCTGTTAGGTGACAAGTATACCTTGACCATACTAAGTAATATAGGGCCAGGAGATATTTCCTTTACTTCTGTATTCCCCCAGAATATCAGTGATAGTGCGGATATATAGTAGTTGCTCAAACCACATCTGTGGACAAAACTAGTCAACTCATTCTTCATTTACAGTGTTCAGACTCAGTGTCTATTCTGTATGGGCCCTTTAAGTTCACTCCGGAGTTCACCCAAACCTCAGCCTCCATTTTTCAGCTGCCTTAACTACTATCCTTGATGCCCAATCAGCATTTGTATTTCCTCCTGGGCCTACCAGCTTCTTACCTAATCAAGTTCCTCTCAGTTTTCAATCTGGATTCATCTCCTGGCTACATTTCCACCTCTCTCCTAGTTTCCTGGTCATCCGTGGCTTCCAGGTCCTTCTCTCCCATATGTTATTCTAGGTAGTTCCCACCCCATTATCACAGTAAGTAGGTCCCAGATCCTTAGAACATTCCTTTATGTCTTTTATTATTTTTCTTTATTATCATAGTTGATATACAATATTATATTCATTTCAGGTGTACGAAACAATGGCTTAACATTTATATACCCTATGATTTGATCACCATAAGTCTTATAACCGTCAGTCACCATAAAAACTTAATATGACACTATTGACTATATCCCCTGTGGCGTACGTCACAGCCCTGTGACTTACTGACTTGATGACTGGAAGCTTGTATCTCTTATTCCCCTTCATCTTTTCCACCTATTCTCCCACCCCTGTCCCCTTTGCCAACCATCAGTTTGTTGATTCTTTTTGATTTTTGACCCTGTCCCCCTGGTCGGCAAACTGCAGCTCGCGAGCCACATGCGGCTCTTTGGCCCCTTGAGTGTGGCTCTTCTACAAAATACCATGTGCAGGCGCTACCTCCATAAGGAATGTACTTACCTATATAGTTTAAGTTTAAAATATTTGGCTCTCAAAAGAAATTTCCATCGTTGTACTGTTGATATTTGGCTCTGTTGACTAATGAGTTTGCCGACCACTGGTGTAGCCCTTCGAGATCAGTAAATTTAATCCAGCTTTCCTTGGTTCTTGTCTCTAGCTTTGGGTCCCATTCCCAAGGCCCTCCACACTGCTTCCTGAAAACCCACTAAGGTTCTCTTCAGGCTTCCAGCTCCTCGGGTGCATTTGCTCCTTCACTTGGCACTATGCTGAGTCACTCATGGAAACCCCTTTTAATTAGTCGTACTTGAATCTGACTTTATGTGACTATTCTCTGAGGTGTGATACTGATGGACTTTATTTTTTTAGGAGCCACATTAATAAATGTCCACTGATTTGATTGGCCTCTCATACTTAGTGAGGTCTTTTCTCTTCCAAACCAGGCTACACTCAAAGCCACGCAGCTTCACGTCACTGGCTTACATCACAGTAATGCTTCTTTCTCTTCTTAACTCAATTCTATTCCATTCCTTCCCCTAAATGTGAAGAGCAAAAACGTCATTCTATTTTGCAAATCAAAGCCTAGAGGAAAACTAGGAGAGAAGCTGCCACTCACTTTAAGTAAACCCAGTAAGTAATATTTAAACTAAAGACAAAGAAAATATGTAGGTGTTATCGATTGTACTGAAGTTTTCATACTCGGATTCCTTTGGGACCTCCTTCTGCTTTTCTCAGCTCGATTTTCAAAGTGCTAGACAGCTATGGTAAAGGCATCAGGCCCTGCTCTCATGGACACACATGACTACAGCCACATTCCAAGCTTAGTCAGGTCAAGCAACAGCAAAAAAGGAAAAACCAGGTCAAGTCACCTGCTGACTCAGTAAACCTGGCCATCAGTCTCTGCAGGGGTAGCTGGTGCAGCAGCTCAAAGACCAGTGCAGGAACCCTAAAAGTCTGAGTGAGGTCACCACATCTAAGTGAGAAGCACGTGAATGAAGTCCAGAGTGAAGGGAAAGCCCAGGTTCGGTCTCAGACAGGAAAAGTAAGATTAAGAGAATCCAACGGACCACAGAGGGACAAGCGGGTTGCCTGAGGGCCTCAAAGACCCTCTGCACCTGCTTCTGGTGGGGGCCTTTTCAGCCATATGCTTGTGATTGTGCTAACACCTATTACTCATAGAGTGTGGGCAGAAACAAAAGTTTTGTGAGGACAATGTGTTAATATTGTTCAATTTTAGAAATAAGTGTTTATCTTTTTATTTTCAAGTATAAATTTATAGTTTAACATTTATGAATCAGTTCATTGTTTCTGTGTGGTGGAGGCTTTTATGATATGGTGAAGATCTGATGGCATCTGGCACTCAAAATAAGTTTTATAAACAAAAATAAGTAGAAAAATATCTCAGTAAAAATAGATAGTATGATAAGAGAGCTGGGATCTTCTAACAGGATATTTAGATAGGTTTCTTTTGTTAAACAGTTTGTTTTTAGGCAAAAATCCATAGAGTATGAAGAAAATGTTTTAAATAGAATACTGTGTAAATGGTAAATTAAAAAGATATTTATTCACTGTTTTAGTGAATGATATTCTATAGTCAAAATTTGGAACTTATAATCAGTTTCCAAAGTTAGGAGTACATAATTTTTTTTAACCTGACCAGGTGGTGGCGCAGTAGATGGAGCACTGGACTGGGACACGGAGGACCCAGGTTCGAGACCCCATGGTCACCAGCTTGAGCGTGGGCTCATCCAGTTTGAGCAAGGCTCACCAGCTTGAGCCCAAGGTCACTGGCTTGAGCAAGGGGTCACTCGGTCTGCTGTAGCTCCCCCGGTCAAGGCACATATGAGAAAGCAATTGATGAAAATTTTTTATGAGTTTTTATTGAGATAATATTTAAGCTAAAGAGCCAAGCTTTGCCAAATACCTAAAATGTACTACAGAGATGCACCAGCAAACTAAAGGGAGCCCAGCAAAAGGGCCTGGTTTTATAAGGTTCCTAAACTGTCATTTATGAAGTCACAAATTTCTTGGTTACCTCACTACATTGTTTCTCCATGAACTTGCTATAAATAGAGGGTTTTGAAAAGACTCTAGTTAGAAAATTATGAATTCTAGTTTTAAGTTGTCTGTAGATATGAAAGTATGCTTCTCAGAGGGTCAACATTTTACAAGCAGGTATAAAACGCCAATAAATTAAAAGCAAAAACCACTGAGTCTTTTGAGTTATGGAAATTACAAAATAAAACTTTCCCACTCTAGAGATGGCATTGGCAGCATATATTTTTAGTCATAAACATGTCACATTTCAGCTTTTCACACAAATCTTTGTAACCACTCTCTTTTTTTAATACAAGGACAGAGTCTGTGTGCCTTGCCTTTCATGGGAATGTCCTGTGAGGTCCACTGTAGTTAGGTGATGGTAAACCACATCCAGAAAGCAAGCGGCCCAAGTTCCAGTTGTGAACAGAGCAGCAGAGAGGTAGAACCCAGGATCCCACGTCAGTGATAATGCCATCTTTCACCAAACCCATTGAAACACACAGTAAATCAGCATGTCCTTCATTCACACCATGCTAAGACAACTGCTTCAAGCCAGTTCTAGCAGGTGGTCAGGCTCATGCCAGACACCCCCCCCCCCAAGAGAAATAGAAGAAGCACCAAATAAATAAATCACCTGTACAAAAGAAATTACAATGTCCATGACCATCCTGGTTCAAAGAAGAGAATCGGCACAATAAGAAGGACATAGTATATTTAGCAATGAGACAATGTGTTCATTTTTACATACTTGGTCTACTGCTTTTCCCAAAGCCCCTTGCTTATCAGCACTTTTTAACCACAGTGAGGATATTAACAATGATAGGGCTGCTGCAAGTAGTGTCAAATCTCAGAGGCTATGGGTGACAGCCTCTCCTACTTATCTCTCACCCTAGCTCTGGTTAGGAATGTCTCCCTTCTCAAGACAGCTCCCAGCTGGCCCCATGCTACCTTGCAGCAGACACCACTCTGTCTCAGGGATGTTTCTTGTTCTCAGTTTAAATTCTATGAGACAGCCCTGGCCAGTTGGCTCAGCAGTAGAGTGTTGGCATGGTGTGTGGAAGTCCCAGTTTCTATTCCCGGTCAGGGCACACAGAAGAAGCTACCATCTGCTTCTCCACCCCTCCTCTTTCTCTCTCTCTATTTTTCTCTCTCTCTATCTTTCTCTCTCTCTCTCCCTCACCCCCTCCTGCAGCCATGACTCATTTGAGCAAGTTGGCTCTGAGGATGGCACCATGGCCTCTCCTCAAGCACTAAAATAACTCAGTTGCTGAGCAATGGAGCAATGGCCCCAGAAGGGCAGAGCCCCCTAATAAGCTTGCCAGGTAGATCCTGGTCAGGGCACATGCAGGCATCGGTTTCTCTGCCTCTCCGATTCTCACTTTTAAAAAAATCCTACAAGACATTATTTTTAGGCAACTCACATATTTTGGAGCAGATCTCACATTATCACTTTGTGAAAAAGTTCACGGACCTCTATTGCTCTAAGTAATTTGAAGTCATTCAGTATCAAAAAAGGCATGGTCCATTTATCCCAACCTGAATTTGTTTGTATCTCATTGACCCTTCCTCCTGAAATCATTTGCCTTACTAACTATGGAGCAAATATAATGAATGAATTTCTACAAGCCTACCTCATGCAACCTGATGTTAGGTAGGCAGTAAGAAGCAGAGAACTACATGCAGCAAGAACTCACTGAGTACTTACAATTCCCCTACCCTATGTTAAGCATTTAGAGGCAAATCAATTTTTTAAAAGACACTTTTTACTTCAAGTTGCTTATAATCTTGTTGCAGTCATCCACACATTAATTGGCAAACAACAAAGGAAGAAGAATATGATTGATATAACCAAGAAATCCCCCTACACACACATGCTCCAGCTTCTGGAATGTGAAAGAATGCCAAGACTGTGAATTCCATCTGCTGTCTCTTCTTCCAAAAATGGCCCTATGCTTTCACAGAATACTGGACCTTCAAACTCTTAAGGAAAAATGCTTAACATTCCAAAGAATTATCCCCCCACTTTTCTCTCACATCGCTGGGTAGTTGGCATTTTTCTTCATATATGGAGGCAAAGAGGTGAAAAATAGAAATGGGGTTAGTATCATAGAGTTGGAGTGAAAGTACAAGTTGAGAAGTACAAAGTGTTCTTCGATGGCAGAAGGAATACAGATGAGGCAGTGGAAGAGAGGACTGCTAATAGGAATTCATTAGATTCCAAAATTTAAGTCATCTGTACTCGTCCAGGACCCTGAGTCCACCCACACACATCACAAGAAACGTGGCATACATGCATATTTCATTAGATTCACTCTCCAAATATCAACAACTACCAGGAATTGAACACTCACTATAGGCCAGTTTTGTTTCTCAACACTGAGTCTAATCTTGCAACAACCCCATAACATGGACTTCATTGTCATACTCACTTTAGAGATGAGGAAGTTGAGATTCAGAAGGGTTAAATGAGTTGCCCAAGGTCACACAGCTAGTAAATGACCAAGACAAGATTGAGAGGTAGATCTGAGTATGACATCTGTGTATGCCATTCACTACGACAAACTTCACCCCAAATACTGGAGAAGCAAAGGATGCAGAAACAGTGTTTGTCTCTATCTAGGCCAGGGATCCCCAAACTTTTTACACAGGGGGCCAGTTTACTGTCCCTCAGACCGTTGGAGGGCCGGACTATAAAAAAAAACTATGAATAAATCCCCATTCACACTGCACATATCTTATTTTAAAGTAAAAAAACAAAACGGAACAAATACAATATTTAGAATAAATAACAAGTAAATTTAAATCAACAAACTGACCAGTATTTCAATGGGAACTATGGTCCTGCTTTTGGCTAATGAGATGGTCAATGTCCAGATCCATATTTGTCACTGCTAGCCCTAACAAGTGATAGGACGCGCTTCCGGAGCCGTGACGCATACGTCCCACGTCACCGGAAGTAGTACTGTACGTGAGCGACACCGTACTTTACTCCTCTCACTGACCACCAATGAAAGAGGTGCCCCTTCCGGAAGTGTGGCAGGCCGGATAAATGGTCTCAGAGGGCCGCATGTGGCCCACGGGCCATAGTTTGGGGACCCCTGATCTAGGCATTTGTATTGGATAACAAGCTCCAGAAGGGCAGGACAGTGTCTGTTCCTACCTGGTTCTCCTTGTACCATTGAGCTGTGTAAGCAGGTGATTTGGGATGTCACTTTGGTAATGAGAACAACGAAGCGTGAAGAAGCAAGAATGCAGATGATATTAGGAGCCTAACTCCTGTTTTGCCCTTGAATGTATCATATATAAACGGCCTTATGAATGATACACAGAAAACAGAAATAAACATAGTCTCTGAATCTTGGCGACAACATACAACTCTCAATGCATACTGCCAAGCCTGCTATGTTAATGTAGGCAGACATCTAAACAAAGGAGGTATTAAATCACTGCAGGGGACCACTCAGCATAAATTTCTTTGTAATGTAGGAGAAAGGGCAATTTCTGAAAGTCCCACCTCCCTCAAACCCAGTGCACGCTCCTCTCCGTCTCCCCTACAGCTCAGACCTCATCAGTCCTGGAATTTTATGTGCAGCAAAAACCAAAGGTAAAATAAATGCTGATCAGCTAGTGCTGTCACTGCCTTCCCCCTAGTCCTTTCGCTATTAGCTGTTGTCGGGACCAGCCGCGTAGGTTGACCCAATCTGAGGGATGAGATGTCAAGTCAGGGAACATGCAGCCTGTGCCAGGCAGCTTTGACACGCACTGCAGACACAGCCCATCAGTGCACTGGGTCGGAGACAAGCAAACCACCTGCAGCCACTGAGACCAAGAGAAAAAGGAGTGCCTGCAAAGATCAGCATATGCGGCCTGCCAATTAGCTCCCTCCATCCACCCCAGCCCCACCACAACCTTCTTAGTATTGGCAGTGCTGGAAATTGCAGCAGTGAGCCTGTTAAGCCTGTTGTCAGGCCGAATGTAAAGTCTACAAGTGTGTGTGATCCAGGGTGCCAAAGCCTACTCTCAGGCACTCCCCTGGCTGTCTCCCGGGCCAGGATATTCCCCGAGGCCAGTAGCCCTGCAGCAGGACCTTATCCTCAAGCATTGGATGAGCATTTCTGATTTCCCAGTAAAGCAACAGTGCATCCTGGGACTTTTCAAAGCATGACTACACACACACACACACACACACACATACACATACACACACACACACTCATTCAAAAGGGATATCAGGCGTGGTCTATGGCTTAAGTGGTATTCTTATTCCTTTAAATCCCTGTAAGTGTTACTCTACCTAAACCTTACTCACATGCCGCTCTAGGCAAGCACACAATCTCATCACCACACCCTTGACATTGTTAAGGGACACTATCATGGCTAAATTTTGATATAATGGAAATATGTGCCCAGGATTGGTGTGGCATATATGCTGGAAGAGCTTGAACTCTCAATCTATTTTTGGTATGATGATGATGATGATGACAACGACGACGACGATCTGTTAGCCCATCCTTGAAGGAATATGTTCGGCACACACCCTCACCATTCCACTCCTCAGGCTGGAACTGGATTATCTCCTCAACTGCTCTGCAGGAAGACTAAGAATTCTTTCTAAAGATTGGTCCATCTTAACTGTCGGGTAGAGAGAAATAAATAATACGTTGTTTAAAGTGAAACACCAGTCTACTCTCTATTAAACTCTTCCTGATGAGTCTTTCCAGGGCTACAGTGGGAAAAGGGAAGAATGATATTTTCAAGTTGGTGGATAAGCATAGACAGGAAGGGAAGATAATAAATGAAGAATACCTGCCTAGACTAAGACCTTCAATACCACTGGAACATGATCAGAGTGTCCTT
This sequence comes from Saccopteryx leptura, assembly GCF_036850995.1. Classification (NCBI taxonomy): domain Eukaryota; kingdom Metazoa; phylum Chordata; class Mammalia; order Chiroptera; family Emballonuridae; genus Saccopteryx; species Saccopteryx leptura. The sequence goes on along the minus strand of NC_089505.1, from coordinate 280,557,685 downwards.
TAGGACCCCAGATATTTGGAGCTTCATGTCCCAGAGTATCAGTGGCAGGACAAGAGGACTGAGAGAGAACTACTACAAGGGACACCACATAATTGCCTAGGAATGACAGGATCTGGTTAGCCTCTCAGGATTATAAGTCTTTCTGTGACTGAGCACTTGACACCCAGCACCCGAGGCCCTGGGGGATTGGAACTCTCCCTTCTGGCTGCACATTGGAGTAGGCACTGGAGGCAGGGAGTTTTGACAAAGAGGAGAGCCAGAAAACATTTATAGCCATGTACTGCATGGGAAGAAAAGATTTGCTGGGATGTGCTCAAGATAGTTTCTTGAGACACCAGGTCAACCAAGGCAAACTGGAACATCCTGTGTGGATGAGCACAGAGTGGAGGCTGAGTCCCAAGGGATGACTCGCATGGCAATCACGATTTTGCCCTAGAAGGGGTAGCCTTGAACATACTCTTATCTATTTCCAACTCTGCTAAAAATAAGGAGAGAATCACATTTCTTCAGCAGTGGACTTTGTTAACATATAGTAGGAAAAAAATGTATTTCTCAGATATTTTTGCTGAGAGTGCCTTACATATTTTCTATTTCAGGGGCTGTCAACTTTAACCTGCATTAGAATCACATGGACAGCTTGTTAAACCAGAGATTGCTGGATACTCCCATAGGCCTAGCGTGGGGCTCAGACCTATTTGTTCTGCTAACAAGTTCCCAGGTGATGCTGATGATGGTAATCTAAAGATTACAGTGTAAGAACCACTGATCTAATCCAACCCTAAACTATTAAAAGGAGACCATCAAATTTAACAAATATTTATTAAGTACCTACTGTGAGTAAGATTTTGGGCCAAATAGTAAAGAAAATAATGTTTATGCAGAATTAAATTTCTGATTAATTTTTAAAATGTTATGAAACCATTAGAACATAATTCTAGAGTGGGGAAAAACATTTTGAAAATGACACGTAAGGTAGAAACAATAAAGAACCATAAAAAAACCCATAAAGGAATTTTCTATATAAAATTATTAAACATCAAAGTGGCAAAAAATAAAAAGTATGACAAAGTAAAACATTGTGAAGAAGTATTGCCAATCTATATGACCGATAAAATGTTACATGACCTTTAATTGCAAATAACCCATAAGGAAAACCCCTTCAGAGAAACACTAACATGAAATAATTGGGCAACTAAGAAAAATTAATACAAATGGCAAATTAATGTATAAGAATATTTATTTACAGTACTGGGGTAAGGAAAATCCAGTAAACATTGTTTTTCAATAGTGAATTTGGCAAATAAGAAATACTGAATGTTGGCACAGCTGGTTTTCACGTGCTGATGAAGCGCTCTTAATTGCTATAGTCCTTAGTTAGTTTTGGCAACCCTAGCACCTATTACAACAAACCTGAAAGTAAACAATGGCTTAAACACAAATGCATGAGTTTCTTGCCCACATCAGGTCCAAGGAAGTGTTCCTGAGCTGCAGTGGGCTCCTCTCCAAGCAGTAATTCAGACTTAGGCTCCCACCTTTTTGAATTCCATCCGGTATCTCCACCATCTTCAACATGGAGGCTTATAGTTCCCTATCAAACCAAAAATGGACATAACATGGAAAATAATATTGCAAGTATCTACGGAGGAGTCTTGGAATGGCATGCAAAAGTGTCATTCACATTCCGTTGGCCAAAAGTCATTCATATGGTATGTGAATTATATCTCAATAAAGCTGTTATTTTTTAAAATGTAGCAAGGGAATTTAGAGAATATGGTATTATGAAAGCAAAGAGAGCTTCTGAAGAAGAGAGAAGAAATGAACTGTACCATACTTTGCAAGGAGGTTGAAGAAGAACATGTAGTGCTAATTAAGAGATACTTGTTAATTCTTAAAAACAGTTTGAGTAGAATGATAAGCATCCCAGGCTAATGGAAATTCGTTAAGAAAGGACCATGTTAAAGTTGTACTTAAAAGTTATTCTAGCTCTTCCTGGGTGGTTCAGTAGAATGTCCTCCCAAAGTGCTGAGGTCATGAGTTCGATCCCCTGTCAGGGCATGTCTGAGAAGCAATCAATGAGTACACAACTAAATGGAACAACTAAGTGGAACAATGAGTTAATGCTTCTCCCTCTGTGTCTCTCTCAAATCAATGGAAAATTGTTTTTAAAAAAGAAATAAAGGCCATTTCACTGAGTTTTGCAATGAAAGGCAAGAGCTATAAGATGAAGTATTAAGTGATAAAGGGGAAGAGCAGAGGATTATTTGTATAAGAGACCTAATGATACATGCAATTAAATAGCACCTAACTATGGAGCAGTGTCTTACTGGAGGCTGAGGGATGAGATCTGTGCAAAAGTATAGGACTATTCTTGCTAAAAGGAGATATTTCCTCCTCCAGAATCTTAGTAAAATAGAAACATTTGATAAAAATGTGAAGACATATTGTATAATTTATTAGGAGGTTGGAATCGTTTCAGTGATATCACATTTAATGGTTTCTGTTAAAGGAAGGGGAAGTAAAATGTGTTTAAAATAGAAAAATGAGGCAAGTTTTTGATAAATTGTCACTGGAAGCGCAATCAAAACAGAAAATAAGTTATCAGCCATTGGTTATTTTGTTTTTTGTTTTGTTTTGTTTTTCGGTAGCCACCAAATTCTTGAGAAGGTATCACATTTATGAATAGACAGCGATAAGAGAATTTGCATGCAATAAATATTTATTTTATCAAAACTGTATTGCGTTTTAACATTTAAAAAGCTGAAATTATTGAGAAATGGCCAGAAATTCTTCAATGGGAGATGAATATCTCTTTTTAAAAGTTACCCAAATTTGCCTGACCAGGCAGTGGCGCAGTGGATGGAGCATCAGACTGGGATGTGGAGGACCCAGGTTCTGGACCCCGAGGTCACCAGCTTGAGCACGGGCTCACCTGGTTTGAGCAAAGCTCACCAGCTTGAACCCAAGGTCGCTGGCTCGAGCAAGGGGTTACTCGGTCTGCTGAAGGCCCGCGGTCAAGGCACATATGAGAAAGCAATCAATGAACAAGTAAGGTGTCGCAGCAAAAAACTGATGATTGATGCTTCTCATCTCTCTCCGTTCCTGTCTGTCTGTCCCTATCTATCCCTCTCTCTGACTCTATCTCTAGCTCTGTAAAAAAATAAAATAAAATGTTACCCAAATTCCTCAAACATTATCATTTCCTTTTCAAATAAAAAGGTTGTTTTCATTCTTTGAAATACTTCCCACAATAGGTGTTTGCATTTTATCACAACATTTTATCGTGACATTTTATCATGTCACTCAGCTGAATCAACAGAAATAACAGCCCCCAATTTTTTTTCATTCATTCTTGATCCAGTGTATTGAACCCCCCCCATAGCTCAAAAACTTTGGGGAATACATTTATGAATTCTAATGTTGTTTCAATACAATACATGAGATGTAGAAAATTTGTAGTTTGTATTAACATTTACTGTCCAATTTCCCTGATCAATCCAAATAGTAGAGACTATGGACCTGAGGAGATGAAATCAAGGCAGGTGACCGATCCAAAGAGTAACTCTAGCCAGTCAGGCACAAACACTGTGTACATTGGAAGCCTATCATCCTCCTGAGAGCAAGGTGGGTGGCAAGTTCTTGGTGAATAGAAATGGTGGTGAAAAGGAGAACAGAGGAGCACAAAAGGCTATCCTATCCCAGGATGACTTCAGCTTTAAGTAGCTTCAACATTATTTCATCAGCCTATCTGCTTGTGAGACAAATTATTCTGGAGCCACAGGACTAATTCAAATTAGAACCAGTTTTCTATAAACTACATTGGTCCCAGCAATAAAAACCCCAGTATCTCAAAGCAGCACGAAAGATGGAACTCATCTTTGAGTGATCAGTCATAAGTATGGAAGCAAGAGTTTCCCTCAGACAATGGTCATGGTCACACCGAAGGTTTGCAGTGGTTCCCAGGGGGTATGAGCAGTTTGAAATGAGTCTGCAGTTGAAGGCTAGTGGTAGGAGTCCATGCTGGCTAGGGCGCTGACAAGTCTTGGGAAATTAGCAATGCCCCAGCAAGCATGATACATTTCAGGAGAAAATCCTATTCCCTATTATAAACTCATCCATCAATCAGGAACTGGTTTATCTCATTAGAGGTAGGGAGAAACCAGTAATTTCAAGAGCACTTGAGTAAATGAGATCTCCTTCCAGGTGTAGGAAATACCAGGGTAGGTTGTTAGACTGCTATGCAGGTTCCTAATAATTATTCATTCATTCATTAAGCCATTATTGTGTGCCTACTGTGTTCTAGGCTGTGATAGTTGCTGGTAAGGCAAAGATAAATACTATGTAGTCTTTAAGTAGCTTACTGTGTCTAATGGAAGGCAGAGTGAAGAGCCAATGCACTATAATTTCAGTAGGGAATGATTCTGAAATGGAGTGTGGGTCCTCCCAAATTTTGGAAGACCTAATATCTACAAAAAAGCAGAAACTGATTAATTCCTTCTTTCCAAATTATTCTAAAATCTATTATACTCCAAATACAATTCTCTACTTGAAAAAAAGAGAGAGAAATTTAAAGGAAATGTAAACTAATAATTGTATTACACAAATCAATCCCACAAATAGCCATATGAGACATCAAAAATTTCATAAACACCCAAGCCTATGTGTATTTACTTTCTCTCATTCAATAACACATCACAACTCTTTCTGCATGACTCTAAAACAGCAAGTCAATTTGATCAAGTCAGTCAAATAAAAGTCAAATAAATTTTTTAAAAACACACAGACTGAAATGGTTGACATCTTCATCCCATATAAACACAGCCTAAAACTCAATGTTTATTTCTATTCGTTGGCTATTTGGATTAATACTGATTCCCAAATCCCTTTTCTCTACTATTTTACAAAATGCACAACTATGCCCAAGTTAAATTACATATAATACCTTAATACATCATCTTCCAATCATTAATTTTCATCAGAGAATGTCAGCAGGGAATTATGTCAGATTACTTGGACCTGATTTCTACTCATAAATCCAGTCTAACCTCTATATAGCCTTTCATTTTATCAAACATTTTCCATTTCTCTTAGAAACTTCTTAAGTTTTTTTTGAAATGTTGAACTTATCCAAACTGTTCCTGTCTTTATTTATAACAAATGTTTATTGAGTTTCAATTATTTGAAAAGCTCTGAAAATAATGTTGAGAGAGTTGGGGACGAATATAGTCTCTGATGTATAGGGAAATTGGAGTTGTTCTGTGTTGTTCTAAAAAAGGGCAAAAGTTATCTCCTATTGACAAGGAACTGTCCTCAGTTAGAGCTAGAGCCAACTTCTCCCTGCAGAACAAGTCAAAAGGCACAGTGCAGAATTTCCACAGATTGGTCAATTCCCCGCCAATTCCTATATCCTAAAATCAGCAGGAAACTGGATGAGATGAGTACTAAGGTGTTTGTGAAGAAAAGATAATTGAATCAAGGATGTTTACAATCTGAAAAGCCAAAATAATAATTTGGGAAGACTGGAAGCTCCAGAAAGACAAAATTAATGGCATCTAGTTCTCTGGTTGGAGGCTTGCTGAGTGAGCTACAGAACCCTCGGGCCTTTGTTGATGATGCTCTGGGGCAGGGGGTAGGTGGGAGGGCATGCTATAAGGATTCTTGGGGGAGAGCTCTGGAGCTCCTAAGGTATATTGTGTCATCATTATTTGGTCTGTTTCCCCCATTGTGGAGAAGAGGAAGTGAATGTTTCACGGGTTTCTTTTAAAATTTAGAGGTCATTCTTGAACGCCTCTTCCTGGATTAGAGATCTATGAAGGATGGAGACCACTGGAGCAGCCTATGCCAACTGAATTAAAGGGTTTGGTGGTCCTAGGTACCTTGTCCTGGGTCTCCACAGCCTCAGCATGAATAAAAGCATCCCAGCTCCACAGGAAAAAAAAAGTACAAAAATAGACTGAAAATGCCCAAGCAGTTGCTGGACCAACAGATGGGATGTCCAATCCAACAAGGATTTGAGGTGAGTGCTGCTGAGGAAAGAAAGGGAGACATACTCCTTCTCCAGGGGATGCTTCTGTGACAGAGAACTGGAGAGAACGTAAATACCACCCAAAGAAAACAAGGCACACCATCTGGGTGGAAACCTTCGTGCCAGCCGACCTTCTCAGCATCAGACTGAGCCTAAGCGATGACCAGGACCACCTCTGACACATAAGAAGTCGAATAGAAAGACTTCTGCCTCATCATATGCCTCCATGTCTTCCGTAACACCAGAGAATTCAATGAATTACTAGGAAAAAGCTGAATGGAAGAACTCAGAGCCAGGCATCAGCCCGCACCTCCTCACGTCCAGCTGCCGTGGCCACAGCTGGGGAGAAGGGGACACCTGGTCAAGAGTGACAGTGAAGCTTTACACTGAACACATTTCTCCATCTCCAATTAGGAGCCATTATTCAACAAAATAAAACAACTTATTGTATAGATCGATAAGGTGAGGTCTATATACATAGAAACTTAAAAGGTGCATCAAATCCTGATTTACTGATTTACTTCTACACATTTAGGACATTTTTTCCTTTCATTGAATTGCTCATCATAATCCCTCTGTTGACCATGAATATAGCTTCTTATAAATCAGAAAAAAACACATAACATAAACTGCAATTATGAAAATTAAAATTGATTTTAGCAAGTCGGTTAAGGTTATTCAAATGTATTTAATTTTCAGTTTTTTTAAAAATTCATCACTGGCATGTCTTTTTAAATTATTCACATTAGTAATAAATATTGTATTTTAGGGAATAATGTACTTGCTATAGAAGGAAAACAAAGCAATGAAATAAGGAATGTGAAAAATATAGCTTCTTGAAAACATGCCTGCAAAAATTGTATTTAAACACTGATTAATCTATTGTAGCATGGCTATCTTGGGTGCAAAAAGAATAAATACAACTGCAAATAAAGTGAAATATTTTTTTAACAATGTAATAAATATTTTGAATCTCAAGATTGGTTGCATATTTTCAAGAAGTTTCAAGAAACTAGAAGCATAAAAGCCCTCAAAACTCTCCCTTTGCACATCTCAATTTTTTTCCGGATGCTTCCTCCATTCCCAGCTTTACACTAAAGAGAATCTTAAGCATCCATGGGGACTCCCAGTTTCCTGACTCTCTGACCTCTGGTTCTGCCACTAACTGGCCACTTCCCTTCATGTTTCTCAGTTCTAAAAAATAAGCTAGAGAATTTTATTTGTTCATGGTTTTGTTCCAAAGCATGCAATAATAGCCAAAACAGATACAGGCCACCCTTGAGTCTGCATTCACTCTGTCCTTTCCAGCAAAGAGGGACACATAGTACTTGAAGAAATGGAGTTCGCAGTGAATTCCCATCCTGGGACCCACACTGGAAAATCATGTGATGATATCTGAATAAGAGAGTCTAACTGAACTTATATCAATTATTATGCATAGTTTTATTGCGTACTGAATTTTTTATTGCATACTGAATTTTCTTACAAATAAAATAGCCTTTTAAAAATCCACATTACATAATTTTATTTTGAGACAGAAATGAAAGCCTTTTAAGAAAATATTTTTCATCACATTGTGAACCATGGCATCATTCCCACCAAAGATTTCAAAGATCCTACATCTGTTCTTGCATGCTGTTCCACAAAATTTTACTAGTGCTTTAAATTTTTTTAATTGAAAATAAATTATTTATACAGTAGAACCCCAAATACAGACATTTTCATATGATAGCTAAAACAGTATTTGTGTCACCTGAAGAAGAAATGCAGTTGCCTCTACACTCTGAAAACCACTTCCCTCATGAAAAAGAGACTTAATAATCACACAAAAAATCTTAGCCAGAAGGAAGCTCTTTCTGGCCCCTCACTTAACCACATCCCCTCATTCTTTACTCAGTAGAGATAAAAAATAATCTCTCTTGATTAAAAATAAAGAAAAAGCAACATCCCTTTTTTTTTTTACATAGCTATCACTTATTGAGTACACGCTGAGTTAAAACTTCTTTTGTTAAATATTACTGCATTTGTCTCAAAACTTGGAGCTCAATTGTCTCCCATATCTTAAAAGGTGCCAAGATCAACTACTGGAAGCTTATGAGGCAGATCCCAATGGTCTTTGCCTTCTGGGTACAATACCTTTGTTTCATATGGCATCACTGACTTAACCTTATGAACAGCTGAATAATAGGAAAGCAGAAATTAGTGGTTCCTACAAATTAAATGTAGGTACTTTGTTTCCATGTGATTAGCCTAATTGTAACAGACCAACCAACATATAGAAATGCCATTTTATTGCTTCCCACTTTTGAGAGGAAAATGACCAAACTACCAATTAGATTTAATTAATAATGCCATGTTTCTTGCACAATGGTCTTTACCAGCTGACATGAAATGAATATACTTCAAGAGAATATTAAGGACAGTCTACTCGGAATCTGTTTGCAATAATGAGGCTTCATAGCAAAAGACTGTGGGAATGAACAATCACCCATATTCTAGCACTTCTCTACAGATAAGTCATGTTTTCCAAGGGAAAGGGAGTTGAATGGGGGAAGGCCACCTCAAAGAGCTAAGAGTTAAATTCTAGAGAAGGACTGGAAACCAGTAGTTTAAATGGAGGGCACTAACTCAGTTTCAATCAAGAGTAAATGAAATACACTGGGAGAGCAGACCAACCCAGAAAGAAGGAGATTTAAAAAAATAAGAAGAAGAAGAAAAGATTGAAAAAGAAAGAAGGATTCTATTTTCTTTACATTTGCGAGAGAAATACATTACATTTAAAAACCGAAATAATGTTTCTGAAGAAAATTATCTGAGATCCTTGTTTTCCTTGGGGATATTATAGAATTCCAAAAGAACATTAAGACAGTACACCAGAAAGGGCTTCTAAGTAGTTTCCTTTTGAACTTAAACAGCTGGGGCTTTTGTGGCCTTTTCACCTGGAGAAATAGTACAGTTGACTCAGTTTTTCCACTTTCTGTGACACTTGGCCACATCTCAGGTTTAAATCACACCTGAGCTTTAGTGCTGCTCTCTAAGTGATTTCTGGTCTTATATGAATATCACCCCATCTTCAGTGATTCTGAAGCTAAAGTTCTCTAAATATGAGAATGAGACCAGAGTTTCAGAAAGTCAAAGAAAAGAAAGCCCAGGTGGGCCCAATATGGAAACATTCTGTCCTGAGTCAACCTAACCTGCTCTTCTCTCCTGCTAGGTCCCGGCCAGCACCTTCAGCTACTTTCACAGCCTCTTTTGACTAGTACACCCTTCAGTCTTGCTAAATTATCACCTATAAAAACAAGAATAAGATCTCTTCTCTGAATAAGGAGAAAAATATCATTCTATATAGCTCTCCTTATTTGAAAAAAAAATAAAAATATTGTTCTAATCTAGATCTGTCTACTTTCTATTCAGAAAGAATTGCAGCTAGGAAAATATGGAGAGCAGGAACTTAAACTAGTTCTGGGTTGTCAGATATTGTATTGTTATCTAGAAATAAAATGTATTCATGTTCCGAGGCCCAGCCTACTATATATATATGTCAGTGGCAGCCCCAGGAAGCAAATTGGAAGCACCTGGTTTATCAAGCCCCATGACCTCCCTCTGAATGAAAAGAGAATCTAAGCAAACACTAGTCCCTTACTATGCAAACACATGTTCAAAAAAGGTATCTCAGGTCCCCCATTCAAATCAGATTGCTACTGCCCCTACGTTCTACTAGATAGAAATCATGGAGCACTGTGTCCTCTGTCCCAAGGGGGTAAGAATTTTTTATAAAGAGCCAAAGGAACAGTAGAAACAAAGAGACCATAATAAAACAAAAAGAATGGGGTGGACCAAAGTCAGTAATCTAAAAAAAACAGGTCACCAAAGAAGCAGAGTCCAAGGTATTCCTGAGAAATTATAGTATAAATCCAGGAGGTAAGACAACCAGGGAAATAAAAACAGCAAAGCCAGCCTAGGGAATGGAAAAACCTTGGGTCTTATCCAAGACTGGGTTGTTACCTGCTCTCAAGGGCATGGTGCCCAGGGGATCCAGCTGCATTTGGAGGACCAGAAATAGATTAAACAGCATCTCCATTCTCCCCAGGGGGGACAAAACTGACCTGGTAAGATGCATGGGTACTAATATGTTCTGGTATATTCCTGAGGTCTGAGATGGATTCTGAGGCTGATCTTGTTCCAGAAAGAGCTGTCTTATCTATAGTTCTCACATGTGGCTCGGCCCCAAAACCACCAGGAGCAGTTGTTAAAACTGTGGAATCCTGGGACCCACGCCAAGCCTGCTGAATTATAAAATTGAAAATAGAAAGATAGAGTTAATCTCTATTACCTAATTTATTCTTTAGCAACTAGCCTGGCACCAAACCCAAGACAAGCATTCAGGAGCTCCTGCTTGCACATAATGCTTTGTGGCTATTTTCAACAGAGTAAGAAAAATAGCAGGGTTTCAGAAAGACAATAGAAAAAAATGGCAACAGACATGAATAGACAATTCACAAAAACATGTTCAAGTGGCTGTTTAACATATGAAAAGATGTTTCTCATCACTCATAATGAGAGAAACACCTATGAAAACCACACCGAGATACCATTTCTTACCCATCAGGTTGGCAAAAATTTTAAAGTATAACAAAACACTTCGCCAGTGAGGCAGTGGGAGACACAGGCACTCTCATACGTTGCTAATTGGGATGCAACCGCAATAGACTGAGTGTTCCCCCCCAAACTCACATGTTGAAATAAATCCTAACTCTCAATGTGATGTTATTAGGAGGTGTGGCCTTTGGGACATAATTAGGTCCTGAAGGTGGAGCCCTAATGAGTAGGATTAGTGCTCTCATAAAAGGACCCAAGAGAGTTATCTAGCCCTCTCTCCCTGTGTGAAAATATAATGAGCATTCAGCAGTCTGCAACCCAGAAGAGGGCCCTCACTACACACCAAATCTGATAGTGCCTTGATCTTGGACTTCCCAGACTCGGAACTGTGAAAAATGTGTGTTGTCTAAGCTACCAAGTCTATGGTGATCTGCTTTAGCAGCCCTAAGAGATTGAGAATCTTATCGGAGGGGAATTTGACAATGTCTACCAAAACTCCTAATATGTTTACATTTTGACACAGCAATTTCTATTCTAAAATTTTAAACTGAAGATACACATATATCAATATCAAAATACATGTGCAAAATCTGTCTCAAAAAAATTTTAAATACTTTAGATAAATTTCCATGTATAGCAGATTAAATGAAGCAAGGTATGGTACACCACATAAGAAGTACTAAGCAGCCATGAACAAGGATAAGGATGATCTCCATGAACTGAGTATTTATTTAGAAATAGTAAATGAAAAAGAATTAAAGTTCTAAGAGTATTTAGCAGGCTACCTTTGCAAAAGTAAAAAGAAATTATAAAATAAGTATGTATCATTATTATGAAATACAGAAATCTATTCTACCTAAGTTTGAGGTTTAGCACTCTTTTTGAAATACAAGCAATCCCTGGGTTACAAATGATATTGGTTCTGTACAGTTGTTCTTCAGTTGAATTTGTATGTACCATATTTCCCCATGTATAATATTTACCATTTTTTGAAAATTTTGGGGTCTAAAAACTGAGTGCGTCTTATACAGTGGTTATAGGGTTTTTTTACTTGCGTTTCCCACTTTTTTGTGCTTGTTTTTGCACTCATTGTTGAAGACAGTGATTTGTCATCAGACACAGATGAGGACAAACTAATGGATGGGAGTTTTGACAAGGACGAGGAGTTGTATGAATTTTATGATGAATAAAAATTGAGTTCAATAACTTTATGTAATACAATTTTTTCAAATTTCGGGCCCCAAAATTAAGGTGCACGTTATACATGGTAGCATCTTATACATGGGGAAATACAGTAATTTGGAACAGTTACATTTACCTGTTAGATAGATGTTTGTCTTAACATAGTATTTATTATTACCTTTCTGTGCCTATAAATACTTAAACATTTTCAAACCTACAGAACCTATCTCATTTGTAACGTGAAGACTACCTGTAAACAAAAGGCTTTTTTAGAATAACTATCACACAAAACTACAGGTTAAAATTCCATGTCATGACCTTGGCCAATTGGTTCAGAGGTAGAGTGCCGGCCCAGCATGTGGAAGTCCCAGTTCGATTCCCAGTAAGGGCACACAGGAGAAGTGCCCATCTGCTTCTCCACCCCTCCCCTTTCTCTCTCTCTCTCTCTCTCTCTCTCTCTCTCTCTCTCTCTCTCTTTCTCTCCTATAGCCATGGCTTGAATTGTTCAAGCAAGTTGGCCTTGGGCACTGAGGATGGCTTCATGGCCTCTCCTCAGGTGCTAAAATAGCTGGTTGCCGAGCAACAGAGTAGAGCCCCAGATGGTCAAAGCATCATCCGGTAGGGATCTTGCTGGTCGAGGCACATGCAGGAGTCCATCTCTCTGCCTCTTCACCTCTCACCCTCTCACTTAATTTAAAAAAAAAAAATTCCATGTCACTGAAGAGCCAATGTTCTGTTTCTGCCTTAAAATGAATAGAATGAGTAGATGCTAAGGACTATACACAGACAAAAAGAAAAGATCTTTTTCATCGTACTCATAAATCTAATGCAAACACAAAACTCTCATTTTTTTAATTTAAAACTCTCCTTGATTTAAGATATATATTTTTAATTTACAGGAACATTGACACCCTTATAATGAAAATTGACTCAGACCTTATCCACTGACTGCAGCTAATGCAGATATTATCTGACTGAGCTCACTATTAATTTAGACATTGGTCCTGTAATTAGTATAATTTTCAAGTGTTAAGAATGCACCTACTCCTGCATTTATCTATTAGCTTTTGTGACACCCATTATCCTCTTTACCACTTAACAAAAAAGCCATTCATTTTGTTTAAGGGTGACAACACGCTCAGATAAAAATGCTTACCTCCCTATACTCCCCTGCAGCTATAGGTGGTCTGGTGACATAGTTAGGGTGACATGTTCAAACTGAGGATTTCAGTTATAGACAAAAGAAGACCCCCAACTTCATACATGCCACACATCACTGTTTCTTCTTCATATTGCCTGGAGCGCTGATGTGATAGCCACTTAGAAACTGCATGTCCACAAGCATGATAATACGGCTACACGCTGAAGTGTATATATAGGAGAAGTGAACGAACCAGGACCCCAAGGACATCATGGGGACCATCTCCACACTGTTCATCCCTGGATTTGTTGGTTTCAGAGACAAATAAGTCTCTGTGTATTTAAGCCACTTTTTGGTGGATCTCTGCTGCTTATAGTAGATCACATTCCTGACTGATGACAATATCACTAAGTTTCCGTCATGGCTGAGAGTTTTGAAGTTCCAGAGAGTTCCACATTTATTCTTTACCATCTACCTGTGTCAGTTAATGGTTAAGAAAACTTATTTCCGGCCCTGGCCGGTTGGCTCAGCAGTAGAGCGTCAGCCTGGCGTGCGGGGGACCCAGGTTCGATTCCCGGCCAGGGCACACAGGAGAAGCGCCCATTTGCTTCTCCACCCCCCCCCCCACCTGGTCCTTCCTCTCTGTCTCTCTCTTCCCCTCCCGCAGCCAAGGCTCCATTGGAGCAAAGATGGCCCGGGCGCTGGGGATGGCTCCTTGGCCTCTGCCCCAGGCGCTAGAGTGGCTCTGGTCGTGGCAGAGCCACGCCCCAGAGGGGCAGAGCATCGGCCCCTGGTGGGCAGAGCATCGCCCCTGGTGGGCGTGCCGGGTGGATCCCGGTCGGGCGCATGCGGGAGTCTGTCTGACTGTCTCTCCCCGTTTCCAGCTTCAGAAAAATACAAAAAAAAAAGGAAAACTTATTTCCCTCCACAGGAGCACCTGTATAGATACATAATCCTCGAGATATCTAGATTTTTAGCATGAGGGAAAAAACAAAGAACTTATACTTGAGAGAAAAATGACCCCCCCAAACCTCATTTGACATAGGCTGCCTTGGTGCTTTACAAAAACACAAATTATCTACTTGTGGAATTTTACCTAATACCAAGTGTCATTACATCCTGCAAGAATAAAATATGTTTCTTAGTCATACTACCAAAGGAAAAAGAACACATAAACTAAGAGTACAAAACCAAGTGCTGCATTCAGACAGCAGCAGTGCCCTGTCCTCGCCTGGCTGACTTTCTCCAGGACTCTGGCCTGTTTCCACCCCCCCATCCCATTCATGTCCACCATCTCTGCCAACCCCCGTTCCTTCTTCAGCTCCCTTTGCTTCTGGAAGTCCCTCAGGATCTGATCTATCTCTTGCTTTTGACCCTGCTTTGCTTACTGAGGTCCTAACTTTGGAAGCTTCTTCTTCGTATTGAGCTTTCTAGTTCTGAGCTCACACCACAGTTTCTCTGCCCTCCCTCTCGGAGGCCACTTCAGATTCTGCATGGATTTCTTGGGCTTCTAGATTCTGGCCTTAACTCAGGGTCCTGCTTCAGGTGCTGCCTCCCCACAGCGCTCTTCAGCCTCCCAGCCTCCCAATTCTGTGGACACACAATCCCGTAAAAAAAAAAAATCTAAATCCCCTTACAAAACCCTAATCCAGTTTATCATCACACACCCCCACACTGGTCCAGCAGCAGGCTTTGAATACACATTTTGCTAATTAAAAAACGAATGCATTACACAATAAAGGCAGAGATTACTATGTAATTGCAGCTATGGGAAGGAGAAAATGAGGGCAGGTGGCAACCTGTATCTTCACTGCTCAGAATTAAGCCTTTTATTTCTTATGGTAACTTTAAAGGCAGATTTTGTGCCCCACAGACATTCTCAACCAGCTAAGTGTTTCATCCTCAAGCAATTTCCTTGACAAATTCATAGAATTCTATGGCAATTTAGAGGCCTGCCTCTATATAGTCACTGCTAAATTAACCAAAAGGGCAAATGGTCAAAAGTCTGGTGTCTCCCAATAAGTTTCTTCCAACCCCTCTAAAAAGCAAGTACCTAAAACCTTGCAGCAACTTTTGGAGAGGTAACAATACTTACACTGGATCCTGCTTTCTCGCAAGGGTGATTTTATTAAAGTCACCACGGAGAAAGACTCTGCATCATTTAAGAGTCTCCTGTATAGCAAATCTGTCCTAGTTTATGTTTGTTGGTTTGAAAGAGTATTTGAGAAAGAATGGGAAAATGAGCCCAGGAGATCAATACGTTGAGCAATTAACCTATAAACAAATAAATAACACAAGGATATAGGCTACTTAATGTCACATCTCTATAGACAGACAACAGTAAGTGTGAGCAAGCTTGACGTGATGGATATAGCTGGATTAGTGGCACGCTATCCAGATTCAGAAACAAAAGCACGCGCACGCTCTTCCATTGTTCTGCATTGTAAAGGACGCTCTCTGCCCTTCTCACTCTTTTTAATTCCCTCACCGAGACGTTCATCAATACTTTGGACATTTATGTTTATTCTCAAAAGAATAGCAGGTAATAGCTGTGCAAAAGAAAAGGCTGGGGCAAACTTAACCATTGTGGGACCAGAGCTCAAGTCATCTTTTAGGACGCCAAGGATATACCCAAAAGAGGACACACGTTGAGAAGCAATGATTTGCCCTGGTGTTATAAAGATGCTCTTGGACCCATATGCATATCCATAGATCATCACTCTGATGCTAAATCAATGGTTCACAAATTTTGACTGAATATTAGAATCATCTGGGTCACTTTTTTTAAAAAATACTTCTTGTCCTCCTTCAAAGTCAATTGAAATCGAATCTCTAGGAGTCAAAACTCAGGCACTTACAGGTTTTTAAAACTCTCCTGATGGCCCTGGCCAGTTGGCTCAGTGGTAGAGCGTCGGCCTGGCGTGCAGAGGTCCTGGGTTCGATTCCCAGCCAGGGCACACAGGAGTAAGCGCCCATCTGCTTCTCCACCCCTCCCCCTCTCCTTCCTCTCTGTCTCTCTCTTCCCCTCCCGCAGCCGAGGCTCCATTGGAGCGGGGATGGCCCGGGCGCTGGGGATGGCTCCTTGGCCTCTGCCCCAGGCGCTAGAGTGGCTCTGGTCGCAACATAGCGATGCCCGGGAGGGGCAGAGCGTCGCCCCCTGGTGGGCGTGCCGGGTGGATCCCTGTCCGGCACATGCAGGAGTCTGACTGTCTCTCCCCGTTTCCAGCTTCAGAAAAACACACACAAAAAAAAAACTCTCCTGATGATTCTGAGGCACAGGCATAGTTGAGATCAACTACACTAAATAAAGAAATCTCCTTTTCGTTCCAGTTCACAAATTATGTCAACAAGGCCAAAATCTTACAAGCCACTAATATCACCCTTTCCTGACTGCTGGAAAAGCCTCAACAAAATAGAAAATGTCATTGACCAAATTCATAGATAACACATTGAGAAAATGTCTCCTAGACATAAGCCTATATCAGTAAATTTTTAAGCATATATCAATATTTTTTAGATTTTAGGAGCTATAGTCTGGTATATTACCTACTTGTTTAAATGTCTTTAGTTTCATACAGGGCAGGAGCCATGCTAATATGGAATTAAGGCACTTGTATAAAATGTGAAGTTCTACACAATTGTTCTAAAGGAAAGACAAGAAATACAGTAGGTGAAAGGGTGTTCTCTACCTCACTTTGGCTCTTTCTCTGATCCTTACATATTTTGCTTTTCTATGAGTGGTAAGAATTCACAAGATCCCAACATAGAATAAATCTTTAAAAGAGAATAACACTGCTTTTCTTTTTAAATAACAAGGATTAGATTAATTATTAAAGAGAAATATAAAGAAATTTTGCAAGGAAGACATTTCACACCAAATATCTATTTGTTCTTTGAAAGAAAGAAAAGGTGTAGCTTATTCTGTATCCACTGTTTCTCCAAGGGGGTAAAACAGAAGTGAGTGCTTTGACAGTGTTTTTATGAGCAGGGGGAAATAATGGAAACAATGCCAGCTGCCAATGAAATCAGATCGGTAGGAAAGAAAAACACAAGGAGTACGTGTGTGGGAGGAAAAAAAAGACATTAAAAATTAAAATCCAGATAATAAATGCAAGAGGGAATTTTGCATCTGAAAGGACCATTAAACTACAGGTAGTGCTAACCATGGAAGATGCATCTAGGGAAAGTAAGTAAGAAAAAAGAGCAATCTAAAAGTGAAGTGATGACTAAGAAAAAGAAGAGCAGAATAAAACCTGCCTCCTTCAGTTTTGTCATTTTAATGAACAGAAGTCACCGATGAAAAGTTCGTTATCTCTGTCCTCTCACCGCTTCTCGAGCCAACAGGCGTTTGGGCGGAGAAGAAAATCTTTAAAGCAAGAAATAGGAGTGGGGAGAAAGCTAAGTGTGCGTGTTGTTAAATTTATTGCAAAATGTTTGTTTCTGGCAGCTCGGAGGCCAAGCTGTGTTTTGACTCAGTAGTTAATGAAGCAAAACTTGGCCTAGTCTTGCCCTCCGGTCCTTCATTTCCACATGCAAGAGGAACATTTGGAGTAACCTGCCTGTAAGGGAAGGTCCAACCCAACAAAGCTTGCTGTTGCTTTGGAGGTTGCCTTTGGTGCACTTAGTCCGAGAGAGATGCTGATGAAAAGAGAGAAGAGACTTCAGCAGGGACATTTTTATGCTGCAAAACCAATACCAAAGTAGAGTGTTGCCTTAGATGGCATAAATAGCTTTTCGTAGTGAATGCTCATTTTACCACTCTGTTGGTAATTCCTCTCCCTCTTCACCCCTCTCCATCCCCGATTTTGTAGGAAATGTTCTAAGTATTTCTGTTTAGATTCATTTGATTTTCCTTTGTGGGGGAGGCTATGGTGTTAGTGGCAATTTAGAAAACTAGTATTATGTGTCCACTTAAATTATCTACATGTTTGTCATATCAACGTTAAGAAATGTCCAAACTTGCAGTTTTTGTGTTTATTTGAGCCAAACTGACATCAATGGCTGAGAAGCAAAATCTCAATGGATTGAGTAAATGTTCCATAGACTAGCAGTTTTGCAGTTTATTTTATACATTAGAGTCCAAGAAGGAGAGAAACTTGGGGTGAGGGGTTACATGAAATTAATTGGTGGTAGATTAAGGGGACGGGAGAAAGCAAAGTGGGAAAATCCCTGAGATAAGATAGAAATCAAAATGGAGAGATATAGTCTCTTACATTTGTGGGTACAGGATATTTAACAATTAATATTCACAGCACATAGAGGTGGAATGTGGGCACCAAGACAACAAGGAGGAGTTCCGTGGCTTCCTGCTGTGGTGTATGTGACTTTGTACACTGAGGTGTCCAGAAAAAGGAGATTACCCTGACATGTAAATCTCTAACATACCTGAGCTATGTTATCTAGATGCAAAACCACAATGGACAGGCTTACTTCAGGTAAAGATTGACCTTTATCAAGGGAGCTACAGGCCCCAGACGTGAGTACCTGCCATGACTCTTTTAGTTAGGCATTTTTATGTCCATACTACCCTCGGTGGCTACTTTTGGTCTCTGAGTTTGTAGGGTCCACCATGCAGTCCTCCTCTGAGCTTGTCAGGTATAGTATGTGACCCCTTTCTCATCCACAGTCATTTATTATTTCTACTTGGAGAACTGTTTTTCCTAGATTGCTACCTCATAGAGCACATGTAGTAGTTTTAACAGTTGACCTCAGGGAATACTACTTCACATGTACTCTATGCAAACTAACTTTATGGCAATGGTAAAATTGATTATTATCTGAAATCTATGCTAAGTTTTTTTTTTTATGAGAAGCCCAATACACTAATGAGAAAGAATATATTTCTGTTTTTCTATAAATAAAATAGTAATCTGAAGCTATCTTTGACACTACAAACAAAATGCAACCAAGTAAATTTGAAGATCTAATGGGTTCCAATTAAGCGGTTCATTGATCAGGCAGCATCCCATCCAGTAACCAGAAGGGCCCTCCTAGGCCTTGTACAAAATGGAAGTTTCTCATAGAAAGAAAAGTGGGACAAGGGAGCTACTAACAACAGAAAATAAAGGACTATTTAGCGTCAGGACATCTTTTTGGGGAGAGAATTAGAGAGGACAGGTTTTAATCGTACAGATTCCCTCTCCTTTTTTCGGGGATACAGAGGTCCCATGTGGCAGATCACCTTACTGGTGCTTGACCAGACAATTTCATACTGGTTGATTAGGATTATGTTTCTGGGAGAGGTTGAAATTGCAATAAATCAGGTATTATTAAATTACTATTGTTATATTATGTTATTTTATTATAGATATTATATTATATTATTTTATTGTATCTATATTATATTATTATAGCATAGTATATATTATAGTATATATTATATATATTGTTTTATTACATATATTATTATATTAGTATTAGTAAAGCTAAGTTTAGTATCATGGGATTTTAGAGTGAGTGACATCATTTGGGGCTTGTGAGTTTTTTTTATTTAATAGATGATAGCTAGTGATTAATAACATAAGTAACAAAATTTCCTGTTTAACTGCTTCAGACTTTATGATAAAGTGATTAATAACCTTTGAAATTTCAGTTTCCCAAAAAATAGCTAGTGGGTTTCAGGGGTAAAATAAATAGCTCACAAAAATACTGTGAAAGTGTATACACTCAAAACAGTATGATCGAATAATACATTGAGTTGGGACTTTCGGTAGCCATTCGGAAAAAGATCAAATTTTGTTCACACTACATTCAGGCCAAACTCCAATGGATCAAAAATATACTAGAAGAAAACTTATTAAATCCCATTATGATCTTGGAGTGGGGAAGACATTTGTAACTGACTTAAAATGTACAAGCTCTAAAATAAAAAATAAATTCAAAT